>NC_092716.1:23518168-24247335 GCF_047496885.1 Scyliorhinus torazame | reverse complement strand
GCCTCAGCAGCACTCAGGTTTGGGCTGATATGTGCCAAGCAATATTCGCATCACACAAGTACCAGGCACTCACCTTCTCCAAGAAAAGAGAATCTAATCATCTCCGCTTGATGTTGCCGGTCTGGAACATGGGGGAAACTCAACATTGGGGGGGGGGCCCTTGAGAAGTAAAACTCGTTAAATATCTTAGAATGAGCAAAGTAGCAGCTCCCTCAGATTGGAGGGAAAGTCCCCTCCATTGAATTTTTGGAGATGCCTTTCCTGCCCGCTGCAGGGAGGTGGGCAGGTGTCCTGCATTCCTGAGTCTCCTGGGCAACTTCCTGGTGGTAGGAGTGCATCAGAGAGCCACTCCAACATGGTTCCTCCCTACTTTCCCAGGAACCCCGATTTCAAGCCCGCTCAACAGAGCCAGGAAAATTATTTTTGTATAATAATCATTTTTGTCACAAGTAGGCTTACATTAACACTGCAATGAAGTTACTGTGAAAATCCCCAAGCCTCCACACTCCGGCGCCTGTCCGGGTACACACAGGGAGAATTCAGAATGTCCAATTCACCTAACAGCACGTCTTTCGGGACCTGTGGGAGGAAACCGGGGCACCCGGAGGAAACCCACCCAGACACGGGGAGAACGTGCCGACCCTGCACAGACCTGAGACCCTGGTGCTGTAAAGCAACAGTGTTAACCATTATGCTACTGTGCCGCCCTCTGTTATCTCTAAATATCTCTAACATCTGGTGCATTATCCTTTCTTAATCTCTGTGACCTATTGTACCCCAAGCTGAACCTCTGACCCTGTATTCTCTCCATAACAAAGCTGATCTAGTTCAATCTCTGTACTATTACCCATGTCTGTCCCTAACTTGACCCATCGCGCACTGAAAGCTTGAATCATGCATTTGGCATCACCAATGAAGAAAATTGAAGGCACATCTGTCTGCAAAGTGAAAGAGAAAAAAATCTGTTCAGCTCGCAAAATGGTGAATCGTAAACTGAAAAGTAGAACTTAGTCCAATCAGTGAAGAGACATCTGAGAACGCCATTAGATTCTCGCACAAACATCTGATGAAATGAGAAGTAAGTGAAGTAAGCGAAACAAGTATTTTGTTTAAATTGTCTGTAATTACTTTTCATTGTAAGGTTTGTAGTGTCAGAGGCAAATCGCTCTGGAATGAATTGGATAAGTGATAATATGCAGTAAACTCAAAAATGCCGTTGGCAACTCTCTATACAGCTTTTACACTGACAGACATGTGGTCCCAATGCAACCTTCAGCAGTGCCAATGTCTTATTTCTGAATCTTTAGTCATTTTCCATAGCCCCACTGTCACATGCATGAAATTGAGGTTTTTCTGCTTAGCAGTCAATTAATTAAGGGACCATGCCACATGCCGGAGGGGAACTCTTGATGAAAAGGCTACTCGTCTGAATGATAAATAGGCTATCAAGGTTTATATTTCTTTGAAACAGCCTGGATACAGTTGATTTCAGTAATGTAAGAACTGGTGTTTACAGAAATGTGGGGGGGTATTGATTCACTTTAACGTAAACTCTTTCCACAGTTTACAACTGTTCATGTTAAATTTAAATGTCTCAAATATTCCACACGTAAAAATTCCCGTCTCAACCGCTTTGACACGTCGTGTCTTTGTTGTATTTGCAAATTTCTTGACATGCCATCCGACAAATATAACCTTTGATTACAGCACAATAGGTTCTGATTCATAACCTCTTTGCACTATCCTTCTAAAATTGATCATAAAATTGAGCAGTAGTAACGTTGGGTTTTTGTAATGTTAACAAATATGATCGCAGAGAGAAACTATAATAAGTTGAAAGCTGTTTATTGCTTATACTCCGGAGGTCATAGATATTTGATGATTAATCAGGGTCCAATACTTGCCATTATATTTATTTTCATGCCAGAATAAACTTTCCAAGTTTATACCAATACTGCTAACACTATTACTGGTTTATTTTAACATGGTTTGTCTTCAACTCGTAATATCAAACTGATTAAAAAAATGAACGTATTCCTCTACTCACTATACAGATCAGCACCTTATGGATATATTTGAAAATCTTAAGGATGCTCTCTCGATTTCATTTGCTTCAATGGCATACAAATGTGGAATTGAAATGGAAATTCTGCCTCTCTTAACGACTCTCCACATTGATGCTTTCAAGTTCATGGGATATGAGCAGTGTTGGCAAGGTTGCCTTGATTACACATTTCTAATTGCCCTGAGATAGGCCCCCTTGAACCATGTGCCAATAATGGTGTTAATGGGACATTCCATGATTCTGATCCAGTAACTATAAAGGATGTGTATCCGGGATGGTGTTTGACTTGGAGGTACCATTGTTTTCGACCTTCTTAAGGATGAAGGTCACAAGGCTGGAAGTGCTGTTTATATTCTTGCAATGCTAATCAATCTGGCATGAAATTTGAACTTGGAGATTACAAATAACTAAAATTTAAGGACCTGTGAAATTATTTGTGACGGGATTTAAGGTACAATTACAAAATACTGACTCTGTGATAATTGAACACTTAATACATAATTGAATGACAAAAATATTTTCAGTAGATCACGGATGGTGCACCAGTTTAATTTGTTCAAGATCCTCAATTGCAGTTATTTGTAGAAATATATTTATTAATCATATTTGATGACTTTTAGAATTCAATTTAAGAAAAATGACTGTGCCCAAAAATCTGCATCGAGTGAACTTCTGCTATTATTCCACTGGTTGTTTGGAGGGATGGCTGCCATTTTGGATATGGCCCAGTGAAAGTCCTTGGTTTGTGGTCCACTCCAGATATGGGGGCGAGAATCCCACCATGACGCTCCGAAGCCGGGCCGCCGATTCTCCGGCAACTGGATAATTGGCGGCCATCGCGCCGGACGGGGGCCGTTGAAAGCGGCCCCTGCGGCGATTCTCCCCGCTCGGTGGACCTTGTGTTCGCCGAGTCCCGCTGGCATGGTTTACAAATGTTTCCACCCGGTGGAACCTCGGCGTTCTGACTGCGGGGGCCGTCCTGGTTGGGGGGGGGGGGGGGGGGGGGGGCAGGGAGATCCGACTCCGGGGGGGCCCTCCACAATGGCCAGGCCCGCAATTGGGGGCTATCGATTGGTGGGCGGCCTATGTTCCTCCGTGCCGGGCCCCTGTAGGGCTCCGCCATGTTGCGTGGGAGCCAGCACGGATATGGCAACCACGCGCGTAGGCCGGCGCAGAGACGGCTGGTGCATGCATGCCCGGACCCGCGTATGGCCGTGCAGGGCTGGCTTTCGGGGCAGCGCACAGCACTCCGGCGTCGTTCTAGCCCCCGAAGAAGAGGAGAATTACTGGGCCTGGAGGCCCGTTGAAGCCAGCGTCGCTCGCGCCGGTTTTGACGCCGGCGTCAACACTTGGTTGCGATATCGCAGAATCTCGGCCATGGTCTCCCATGTTAGGGGAGGTACAGCCAAGGAGGAAGAAGTCCCAGGCAATAGCTTTCTTTAAGGAGCCTGAGAAGAGCACAGGCCAGTATGTTAAGTGAAAGCAAGAATTCAAGCTTGTCTCTCAGTGGAAATTAAACCAACCCAGGGTGTCGAGGCTTGGATTATATCCTGGGAACTCAAAAATGTAAAAAATGATGACAGTGGGCTGCATTCTCCACCCCGGCGCCGGCGACGCAGACTGCAATCGGGCGGAGAATTGGGCGTCTGGCAGAAATTGAGGTTTGCGCTTGGCGCCGAACCATCCGCTATGCCCCAGCCCCATACTGGCAGCAGGATCGGGGTTCGCGCCCACACATCAGTGGGAGGATACTACTGGATGCAAATGGGTCCAAATGCATCCAGTTAGTGGGCCCGGCACCAGATTCTCTGGACCCTCACAGTTCTCCAGGCTGGGAATCACATGGATGGGGCTTACTACAGGTATCACCATACATGAACCTGATGTAGAGTTGCCCTCAAAGTCCATCCGAGACCACTCCCCCCCCTCCCCCCCAAAATGCACAACCTGCCCACCACTATCCTACCAGACCCCCCAAAGGGGCCCTCTAACTTAAAGGGACCCCCCACAGGGACTCCTAACCAAAGTCACCCCGCAGAGACCCTCTAACTAAAGGGACCCGCTACAGGTACCCCTTAAATAGGGAGATTGCTCCAGGGACCTCCTAAAAAAAAGAACCCCCCCCACGGAGACACCCTAAATAGGGAGACTCCCACAGCGACCCCCTAATCAAAGGGACCCCAGAGACCCCCTAACTACAGGGACCTCCCACAAGGACCCCCTAACTAAAGGGGTCCCCCCAGAGACCTTTAATGAAAGGCATCCCTCACAGGGCCCCTGAATCAAAGAGACCCTCAGGGACCCCCTAACTAAAGGGACCCCCTAACTAAAGAGACGTCCCCACAGACCACCCTCCCCCAGACAAGAGACCCATGTCTCGAAGCTAGAGAGCAGTCCAGACAGGGTCAGTAAAAAAAATCACATGAGTAACTCTAAGTGCTGTGACCACAATGTTTACAAACTTCAACTACATCAAAGAGAGTTAAGTGCATTCCAATTGCGCCCCTTCACACTGGAATGATGTTGAAGTACTGAGTTGGAAATTGCCAGCACTTAATTCTTTTTTGATGTTGTTGATGGTTTTAAACGTTCTGGTGCAAGGCTGACAGTGCCAAGGTGCACAGCTGCTATGGGTAGTTCTAGGGTGCCACCCTGCCCAGTCCCCGACCACCCGGGGGTCTCCAATGGCCTGGGAGACCCCTCACATGCCATTATGCATGGTCCATGTTTGTATGGACCAGGACTAAACGGTGCCCTGGCGAGATTTCCCAGGCATGGCTGGTGAATCCCAGGCACCGGGTGAATCCAGCAAATGCATATTTAAATGAACCAGGATCCCGGGCAGCGAGAGCGAGATCCCAGTCGCGATTCACAGTGAGATTCTGCTGAAGCTCGCAAGAACGTTTCGAGCGTCAGGAAGCTCACGAGAGGGCTCTCACATAATTCAGCAGCCTCATCCCACGGGACACCAAGTTGGGCGCAACAAGACCACTGAATTGCACCCCAAATCACATAAAGCATAGCTGGCCAAATGTTTGTCCAATCTTAAAGGAGGAGAAGAGCGAGATGGAGAAACAGAGAAGTTTAGGGATGGAATTCTAGGGCTTAGGGTCGAATCAGCTAAAAGTATGGGTGCCAATGGTGCAGCATTGGAAATCAGGGAGGCTAACACTAGAGTGTAAAGATATCTGAGGGTTTTTGGAGGATACAGAGACAGGGAGCGGGGAGGCCATTGAGGGATTTGAAAACAAGAATGAGGCTTTTAAAATCCCCAATGGTGCAGATGACCATCCAAGTTGTCAGAATGAGGGGAACTTACTCAAACTCACAAGATTTTGCCAGGATGTGGATATCCCAGCAGATTAGGCTGGGTGCAGGTGCCATATCCTTTTGTCTGCATTGCTACAATGTGGTCTGTTGCTTCTCTCAAAAAATCTACTTGACACATAATTGAACGGCAAAAACCTCAGAAAGCGAAAATTAATGAGGATTTGTACCAATTTGGACAATGTGCACAATGATTGCGTTCAATGTCAATATGAACTCTTGTGCTCCCCTTTGAACATAAACCATATTGGTTATCTCTGGACATTCCTCAGAAAAACAACTTTTGCCATTTGACTTTCTACACCACATCTGCTGCCTAATTGCATTGGGCAACTGTGGTAAAAGAAATGTCGAAGACATTTGAAAAGTGGCAGATTTCCAAAGCTTTTCATGTTGATGTTTTTAATGTGGACTTAAAAAAAAAAGTACATGCCAAAATGTTAGTTCACATTGGAAGGCTGTTTTGCCAGCACTTGAGAGAAATACATATGTAGTTGGTTTCTGACACAATTCTTCAAGCAACAAGTAGTTTTAAATAAGTAATTTGGTGTTTTCTTTGAATCCCGACTTGTTGCCCGATTAGAGAAGGCACCTGGGGCGGGATTCTCCGGCCCCACGCCGGGTCGGAGAATCGCCGGAGGCGGGCGTGAATCCCGCCCCCGCCGTGTCCCGAAGTCTCCGCCACCAGAGATTCGGCGGGGGCGGGAATCGCACCGCGCCGGTCGGCGGGGGCGGGAATCGCACCGCGCCGGTCGGCGGGCCCACCCCAGCCGATTCTCCGGCCCACGATGGGCCGAAGTTCCACTGCTGGAATGCCTGTCCCGCCAGCGTGGATTAAATCACCTTTTGAACGGCGGAACAAGGCGGCGCGGGCAGGCTCCGGGGTCCTGGGGGGTGGGGGGCGCGAGGCGATTTGGCCCCGGGGGGTGCCCCCACGGTGGCCTGGCCCGCGATCAGGGCCCACCAATCTGCGGGCGGGCCTGTGCCGTGGGGGCACTCTTTTTCTTCCACCTTCGCCACGGTCTTCACTATGGCAGAGGTGGAAGAGACCCCCTCCCCTGCGCATGCACGGGGATGACGTCAGCAGCCGCTGACGCTCCTGCGCATGCGTCGCCCGGCGAAGAACTTTCGGCCCCGGCTGGTGTGGTGCCAAAGGCCTTTCCCGCCAGCCGGCGGAGCGCAAACTACTCCGGCGCGGGCCTAGCCCCTCAAGGTGAGGGCTTGGCCCCTAAAGGTGCGGAGACGTCTGCACCTTTGGAGCGGCCCGATGCCGGAGTGGTTCCCGCCACTCCATTACGCTGTAACCCACCGCCCCGCCCGGTAGGGGAGAATCCCGCCCCTGGTTCTTGTTGTGCTATTCACCCTGGGGTAACACGGACTGCAACAGGATGCAGATGAACGGTAAAGCATACACCAAACGTAGGCGTTGGTTCAATACGATTTATTGAACTTCTGTAACAATGCACACAGCTGGCTGTGGGTTGACACTGTACTACTCTAAGTGTATTAACTCTAACGTACTAGACCAGGCTAGCTCTGATCCACATGTCGAAGGTGCTGACTGATATACACACCCTGACTGTCACTACAGTTGTCACCAGTGGAAAGAGGCGGAGTGCTGTTGCCTCGTGTGTTTTATAGTTGGAAGCCCCCCTCTGGTGTTCTGTCTGGTGATTGGTTGTGTTCTTCCCTGTATGTTGATTGGCTAACCTGGGTGTCTGTCACTGCCTGTTTTTACCTCATAATTTGCATGGGTGCATATTATGACAGTTCTCAGATTGCAATTCTATGTTTAGTTATTTTTACAAGAAAACCCAGTATCAAGCAACACCAGTCCCATTTCGAACTTTCTTTATTGTTTTAGTATTCAATGTATGTAAGACTTGGTGGAATTCTCCTATGCTTCTACAGTGCTCCAAGATATAATTCAACAGATTTTTTCCCCCCTGCTCCAACTTATTCTTTTGTTTAAGTGCACTATCTTGGCAAAGATGTTTTTTGTAATTAGGAACAGGAAGGTGTGCTTTGTGGTGGATCTGAACACATCAGCAATATTTTAATATCAAAGGAAACTTAATGCAAGCAGATCTTGAATTGCATCCATGATCATAAATTAATTTTTTTATTGGAACAACATTACGACCATCTGTCGTTGCATCTTGTGGCTATACCTAATACTTAAAAAACGTTATGACAAATTAACCAAAAAGGAATACTTTTTAAAAAAAGTATGGGTTATGAAGATATCTTAAGATATTGAAATGTGAATACAAAGCCTTGCTACAAGAGTCACCATGAATGAACACTGAAGGAAAGTCCCATCTATTGTACAAGTGGAATGAAGCCTTCAAAATGTCATTAAGCCAAATATTTACCTTAATTAGGTAAAGGGGTAGCATTTGAGTAAGGTGAGTGAGCCTTTCAGAGTGAATACTTGGGGTAGGATGTTCTTCCGTGTATAAGTGCTGTTTTAATTCAATTGAGCTTTCTTTATATCTACAGGAATAAAGTTAATCATGGTAAAACAGAGGTCACAAATAATAATAATGATAATAATAATCTTTATTAATGTCACAAGTAGGCTGACATTAACACTGCAATAAGTTACTGTGAAAATCCCCTGTGAAAGGGGTCAGGCCTCCTGGTGCAATTCTGCCACAATTCTGGCCCATCCCTTAAAAAGCAAATGATGCAAGTCGGCCATGACTTAAAGTAGTGTTTCCCCACCCCAAGGTTTCCCATTTCCCTGATCTCAGTGTGATAGTCTCATATGAATAAGGTGATTGTCCATCGACAGTCAAGTGGCGGTACCTCAGGTAGGTCGCAACACTTGTTGGTGTTTCTGTCGAGGTTTGTATTCAGCACAATATTGGAGTCATAGTATTCACCAGTATAATTTTTTTGCAGTCACGAGTTAAAAGGACTTGGTTTATATGGGGCTGGATTCTCCGATTTTGAGGCTTTGTCCGGAGCATATGTCTAGTATTACGACCACAAAGTCGGCTCCGCCCCCGCACCAATGCCCTGCCTGGTGGGGGGCTAGCAGCCGCGCCATGTAAAGCCCCTGGCAGATACGGACGGAGAATTGCCGGATCTGTGGCCGCGCAGGCGCAAGGCGATGATCTGCAGCAGCCACACCGTACAACATGGCGCCAGCCGCGCGCGGACCCGGCCTGCCAGATAGTGCCCCCTGTAACCCCCTTCGCCACCTCCGGACCACCACCCACTAGTACCCCCAGCGCCCGCCGAAGCCCCCCTGGCCAACAGAGCGGCTCCCCCCCCCCCCGACTGTAGCAGCGCTGGATACAGTCCGCAGCTGCCACGCGAGGTTGACGAAACCTCTGACCACAAGTGATCCGTGCCGTCGGGAAGTCGGCCCATCTGGGGCGCAGCATCGGGGGAGGGCCTTCAGGTGACGTCCTGAGGCCGTCCCAACAGCGTGCGTTATTTTGGAGGGGCGGAGCATCTGAAAACAGGTGCCACCCCCGACTTCTGCGTGAAAAGGGCGTCTCCGGCCAATTGCCAAATGCAATTTTGCCGTCGGCAATCGGAGAATCCCGCCCATGGTGTTTTTCATGACCTCAGGATGTCCCAAAGTGCTCAGCAGTCAATGAAGTGCTGTTGAAGAGTAATCACTGTTTGATGTAGACAATTTGCGCACAGCAAACTCCCACAAGCAACAAGGCAATGATGACCAGAGAATCTGTTATTGTGGTGCTGATTGATTGAGGAATGAATATTGGCCAAGACACCAGGGATAACTACCGTACGCTTTCTGAATCAGTTCCATGGCATTTCACGTTCACCTGAGAGGACAGACCGAGCTTCAGTCTGTTTCAACTGACGGACGATGAGTCAGTGTGGCTCTCCAAGCATGAATGGCTATGTCATATTAAAAGCTAACTAAGAGCCTCCATTCCTTGATCTTTGGCCAGCCCAACACAAAGCTTCATGTAATTCATGTCAAAACTGAAATAAAAATAATACTTGCTGGATTTTCTTAGCAATTTGTCCGAAAATCGGAATTAAAATTGGCTAACTTCAAACAAGTGATTTTACAAGGGCATGTGTTCACTTGGGAAAAAAATAGTTTCTGTTTTGACAATGCTATTCTTCATCCAGCTGGGGAAATCACAAGGACGCCTGTGCCTCCCAGAGTTTTTTTTAAAATCCCGAACCAAATGACTTCCACTTCCTTCACCCTTGTATCCTTTTGAATACTGATGACATTTTTTTCAGGTTTCGAAAGACGCCCTGTTTTATATAACATCTGCAAAACAGATTGTCAAAAAATTAAATCTATTTATTTAATACCGCAATAACAGTAACATTTAGAATCATGTTCACTGTTTCCATGACGATAATAAAATACCTTCGCTTCTGCGGGCCTCGTGCAGATACCCATTCACCTTCACTCTTCCTTGTTTCATTCTACTGGAGGTTTATGCCTTTCTACCATGAAATGTCCAGCCTTCTGCTGCCAGATTGAAAGAAACTCTTTGAAACTGTTAAAGACTAACCAACCCTTCTTTGGGGTGTGGTAATACCAGGTATTGCGCTACCTGAGAGGTGGATGACCATTGGTTAGACCCAGGAGTCTACCATTGGCCGATGTACATAGCTCCGCCCTGAGAGGTGGAGTATAAGAACCGATGCCGTCCCAGCAGCCTTCACTTTCTGTATCGAAGCTGCTGGGGAACAGTTCTAGCAGATTAAAGCCTATTAGTTATGCCTCACCTTGTCTCGAGAGTAATTGATTGCGCATCATGGGGAAAAGGCTAATGTGGAATATTTAGGAAGGATGTTTATGTCTCCTTTTGAGGCCACGTATTTACTCCTTCAGAAGCAACTGTTTTGCTCCAGTGCAAAATCGGCTGGCGGAGATAGTTTCCCAAATTCGCTTCACCTTTTTTTCCTTTTATAATGGGATGTGGGCATCACTGGCAAGGCCATTATTTGTTGCCCAACCCGAATTGTCCTTGAACTGAATGGTTTACTCGGCTATTTCAGAAGGCAGTAAAAAGTCAACTATGTTACTCTGGGACTGGAGCCATGTGTAGTCCAGGGGCTGGATTCTCCGTTAGCCGACGCCGAAATCGGGAAACGCGATTGGGCGGGGAACAGCTTCCGACGCTGAAATCGCGGTAGAAGCCGGTTTGACACCAAATCGGGATACTCCGGCCCCCACAAAATGGCATGAATGCGGCGCTCCAGGGCCTCCGCGATTCAGCGCTGCCGATGGGCTGATTTCCCGATGGCGTGGTTCACTTGTAGTTTTTAAAATCGTGAGCCTGGCGTCTTGACTGCTGAGCGAGAGAGAGGAGGTAGGAAATGGCGTGGAGTGACTGCGGGCACCTGGCCTGGACACCGGCCGTGCTGGCTGCGGTGGGGGGACCCCTGACAGGGCTGGGGATGGGGGGGGAGGGGTGTAGGGGGGGGGGAGAGGTGTAGGGGGGGCAAGCAGCCCCCCCACCACACAGGATTGGGGCGGTGCCCAGGCACGGACCGCCATTACAGCGACCATATTGCTGACCATCCACCTCGGACTCTGGTTCTACACAGTGACACTGGCCATATGGGTGCCTCCCCACTCCCCCCTCGTCCCCAAACACCCCACCCAACAGGCAGCCACCCACCGGGGAACTAACCAGGACCACATCCAAGGCAGCCCCCAGTGAGGGCAGTGCCAGCAACGGCTCCCCTGGCAGCAGAGACGGGTGCCAGGAGCAGGGGCACTAATGGGGCCGGAGTGCAGGAGTGGGGGGTGGGAACATGCTTAGGTGGGGCCCGCAGTGCCAACAGGGGCCGCCATGTAGCCCATGGCATCTGGTTGGGCACGGGAGTATGTACCATGCTAACATGTTGGCCTTTCACCCCCTGCAGACAATGGCATTCGGACACCAACCCGCGATGCTGGCGCCGTGGCAATGGCCGCAGCTCTGCATGACGCCCTGTGGCAGCATGAGCGGAGGCCGCACAGAGAGGAGGCGGAGGCTGCAGCAGAGGAACGGGCTGCAGAGGGGCAAGTGGCAGCTTCTCAGGCTGGAGGGCTGGCCGTGCAACAGGGCCAAGAAGCAGAAGGAGATGCCAAGGAAGTCCCGGATGAGGCCCCGCGTGTCCCGGTGCCGCATGTCATTTGAGGATCTTCCGGACCGGGCGTGCAGACGGAGATTGCGGATGAGCAGAGAGACAGTGCGACACATCTGCCAGATGATGGCACACCTGGCACCGCAGGGGTATGGGGGAGGACACCCGCTCCCGGTGACTGTCAAGGTGACGAAGGCCCTCAACCTCCACACAACGGGGTCCTTCCAGTCGCTGAGTGGGGACCTGTCCGGGATTTCACAGGCATCGGCGCACAGGTGCATCTGCGCCATAACGGACACCCTGAATGCCCAGGCGGAGCGGTACATACAGTACCCTGTGGACGTGCCGTTATACACGAACAGAAAAGGCTACCATTCGATTAACATTCAGCTGGTCCGTGATCATCAGTTCCGCTTTATGCACGTTTGCGCCCGATACCCGGGCAGTGTGCACGATGCATTCACCTTGGCACACCCAGTGATCCCCGACATGTTCGCGGTCCGTGGGCTAAGTTCGCCATGGAGCACGGCACGGCCACTGGAGGCCGCCGCTGTGCGCATGCGCGGCCTCTGACTCGGAGGTGCTCGGGACCGTATCGGCAGCTAGAGCTGCAAGTTCTACGGCGGTTCCCTGCTAGCCCCCAGCAGAATGGGGCATCTGTGACCTTTTGATGCCAGATTTCCTGATGTAAAAGACCACAGTTTTCCCGACGGTGTGGCGACTTAGTCTCCAAAATGGAGAATCCAGCCCCTGGTCTCCGCTGGTGCTAGGAGCTGGGCCCAGATGTGAGACTCTCCCATTCACCATGCTAATTTATGCATAGTGAAGCGCTTGCAGGATTCCATCGGAAACCCGGTGTCGGGTCACCATTTTGAGCGGGTAGCCCGATGCCACGGCCCAGTGGCTTCCTGATGCAAACAAAAAGGAAGTGAAAGCACTTGGCTGCTTTTGATTTGGTAAGGAACTGTCAATCAGATTAAGAGTGTGTCTAAACCTTGTGGTTAGCATCAAAGCAGGCAACTTGAGATGCATTCAAGCGTGAATGGAAAGAGAGATCAACAATTCACCATGCACCTGTCTCTGCAGTAACAAAACTGTCAATCGCTGGCTAATGCTGTGTGAATGCTAATACTGTATTGCTGTGTGAAATTGAATAGAAAACGTGTATTTCAAAGCCCGCAAGCACTCCCGGCAGAGTTTGCTCTCCAGGTGTCACTTGAGGCATCACCCTTGTCCGCTGCTGGTTGAATACCAATGGCGATGAGATGAGGGCATTAATTGTCCGCGGTTGGGTGGGAAGACTATCCACAAGCTTTCCCACTTCAGATTTGATCGTGCTGGTGCGGAGGTGCAGGGCCAACACCTTCTCACCCGGTTTTATATCACCCTGCCGCCAAACTCACCCCGGGAGGGGATATTTAATCAAAACCATTGAGTATTTAGAAGAGCGAGAGAGACAAATTTTTGGACTCCAGCATAATCAAGGGATATGGCGATCGGCAGGAAAATGGAATTGCAGCCATGATCAAGTAAATGTTGAGGCAGGCTCGAGAGGCCATAAGCACTAATTCCCCACCTATTTCTTGGGCTGAATTCTCCGTGAATCGACGCGATGGTCCGAACCCGGCGGCAAAAACGGTGCGAATGACTCTGGCGTCGGACCCCCCGGAACATCGCGAATTCTCCGGCCGGGAATGGGCTAGCAGCGGCCTGACGCCATTCGCAACGGCGTCACCCGTCATGGACGCGCGCGACGCCACATGGCGTCGCATCACAAAAGACAGCCCCCCATCCGGGAGACCCGGCAAAGTGGCCGCCCGCCGCGCAGCGCCGGGTTTCCTGGAGCGGGACATCGAGGCGCTCCTGGACGCAGTGGAGCAGAGGTGGGAGGCCCTGTACCCCGGGCACGGCTGCAGGGTCGCTCCACGCCTCAGCCGGCGCCTGTGGAGGGGGGTAGCAGAGGCCGTCAGCGCCGTGGCGGTAACACCAAGGACAGGCACCCAGTTCCACAAGAACGTCAATGACCTTGTCAGGGCAGCCAGCGTGAGTACCCTCCCCCCCACCCCCGATGTGCGGCACAGCCCTAGGTGAAACCGACATGGCTGCACCCACCCATGCAGGCTGCATTGACAGGATGGGTTGTGAACCTCTGCCAACATACACACAACCGCTGGCCTGCATGTGTATCTCTGCCTAACAATGTTGCCCTTTATCCCTGCCACCCACCCGCCCCCCACAGGAGAAGCGCACACACAACAACTGGGAGCATGAAAGGACCAGAGGGGGTCCACCCGAACTGCGACCACTCACCATCCATGAGGAGAGGGCCCTGGAACCTGCAGACGGACCCGAGGACCGGGAGGTTGCGGCTGCAGAGGCCGGGGGCGCACCACCAAGTGAGACCCCCCACTGCCTGCCCCCCTTTCCCCTTCCCCCATATCCCCCATATCCCCCTTCCCCCCTCACCCCTTCCCCCATATCCCCCTTCCCCCATCCCCTTCCGCATATCCCCCTTCCCCCCTATTCCCCTTCCCCCATATCCCCCCTTCCCCTCTATCCCCCATTCCCCATATCCAGCTTCCCCCTCACCCCTTCCCCCATATCCCCCCTTCCCCCTATTCCCCCCTTCCCCAATATCCCCCCATCCCCTTCCCCCTATCCCCTATCCCCCTTTCCCTATATCCCCGCTTCCCCTCTATTCCCCCATTACCCCCTTCCCCCATATCCCCCCTTCCCCCTGCCTCCTTATCCCCCCTTTCCCCATATCACCCCTTCCCTCTATCCCCGTCTGCGTGTCTTACCATGCATACTGTATTGTGTATTGCAGGACCAAACGTCGACCCACCCGTCCCCGCGGATGCCAACCACCCCCAGGGCGACCACGAGCCAGGGACAGACCCGGCCCATCAGGCATACGACGCCCCCAGGAATATAGAACACAGGACATAAAAGATTACAGCGCAGTACAGGCCCTTCGGCCCTCGATGTTGCGCCGACCTGTGAAACCACTCTAAAGCCCATCTACACTATTCCCTTATCATCCATATGTCTATCCAATGACCATTTGAATGCCCCTGGTGTTGGCGAGTCCACGACTGTTGCAGGCAGGGCATTCCACGCCCTTACTACTCTCTGAGTAAAGAACCTACCTCTGACATCTGTCATATTTATTGCAGGGCGGCCACGAGCCAGGGACAGACCCAGCCCATCAGGCATACAACGCCCCCAGGACGTTCCAGGACGGCCACGAGCCAGGGACAGACCCGGCCCATCAGGCATACGACGCCGGCCCCATCTAGTGCGAGTGTGGCGACGCCGGCGGGCCACACACAGAGACAAGGAGGGCAGCCACAGCAACAGGTCCCTGTCGCAGCCGATTCAGGACACTGACGCATGGGACACAAGCACCCAGGAGACCCACATACAGGACACACCCACCCAGGACACACCCACCCGGGACACCGACACCCAAGACACTGACGCCCAGGACACTGACGCCCAGGACACTGACGCCCAGGACACTGACGCACAGGACACTGACGCACAGGACACTGACGCACAGGACACTGACGCACAGGACACTGAGGCCCAGGACACTGACACCCAGGACACTGACGCTCAGGACACTGACGCCCAGGACACTGACACACAGGACACTGATGCTCAGGACACTGACGCACAGGACACTGATGCCCAGGACACTGACGCCCAGGACACTGACGCTCAGGACACTGACGCACAGGACACTGAGGCCCAGGACACTGACACCCAGGACACTGACGCTCAGGACACTGACGCCCAGGACACTGACACACAGGACACTGAGGCACAGGACACTGACGCACAGGACACTGATGCCCAGGACACTGACGCCCAGGACACTGACGCTCAGGACACTGACGCACAGGACACTGACGCACAGGACACTGACGCACAGGACACTGACGCCCAGGACAGTGATGCCCAGGACACTGACGCACAGGACACTGACACCCAGGACACTGACGCCCAGGACACTGACGCACAGGACACTGACGCACAGGACACTGACACCCAGGACACTGACACACAGGACACTGACACACAGGACACTGACACCCAGGACACAGACGCACAGGACACTGACGCACAGGACACTGACACCCAGGACACTGACGCACAGGACACTGACACCCAGGACACTGACGCACAGGACACTGACGCACCGGACACTGACGCACAGGACACTGAGGCCCAGGACACTGACACCCAGGACACTGACGCTCAGGACACTGACGCCCAGGACACTGACGCACAGGACACTGATGCACAGGACACTGACGCACAGGACACTGAGGCCCAGGACACTGACACCCAGGACACTGACGCTCAGGACACTGACGCCCAGGACACTGACACACAGGACACTGATGCACAGGACACTGACACCCAGGACACTGACGCTCAGGACACTGACGCACAGGACACTGACGCACAGGACACTGATGCCCAGGACACTGACGCCCAGGACACTGACGCACAGGACACTGGCGCACAGGACACTGACGCACAGGACACTGACGCACAGCACACTGACACCCAGGACACTGACGCACAGGACACTGACGCACAGGACACTGACGCACAGGACAGTGATGCCCAGGACACTGACGCACAGGACACTGACGCCCAGGACACTGACGCCCAGGACACTGACGCCCAGGACACTGATGCACAGGACACTGACGCACAGGACACTGACGCCCAGGACACTGACGCCCAGGACACTGACGCCCAGGACACTGATGCACAGGACACTGACGCACAGGACACTGACGCACAGGACACTGACGCACAGGACACTGATGCACAGGACACTGACACCCAGGATGCTGACGCACAGGACACTGACGCACAGGACAGTGATGCCCAGGACACTGACACACAGGACACTGACGCACAGGACACTGACGCACAGGACACTGACACACAGGACACTGACGCTCAAGACACTGACGCCCAGGACACTGACACACAGGACACTGACACACAGGACACTGACGCACAGGACACTGACGCACAGGACACTGATGCCCAGGACACTGACGCACAGGACACTGATGCACAGGACACTGACGCCCAGGACACTGGCGCCCAGGACACTGACACACAGGACACTGACGCACAGGACACTGATGCACAGGACACTGATGCCCAGGACACTGACGCCCAGGACACTGACGCACAGGACACTGACGCACAGGACACTGACGCACAGGACACTGACGCACAGGACACTGATGCACAGGACACTGACACCCAGGACGCTGACGCACAGGACACTGACGCACAGGACACTGACACCCAGGACGCTGACGCACAGGACACTGATGCACAGGACACTGATGCACAGGACACTGACGCTCAGGACACTGACGCACAGGACAGTGATGCCCAGGACACTGACGCACAGGACACTGACGCACAGTTCACTGACGCCCAGGACACTGACGCACAGGACACTGACACCCAGGACACTGATGCCCAGGACACTGACACACAGGACACCGACGCACAGGACCCTAACACACAGGACACCGATGCTCAGGACAATGACGCACAGAACACCGACGCACAGGACCCTAACACACAGGGGACGGATGGACAGGAATCACCACTCCAGGGGAGCCCGGACTTTGGGTCGGATGAGGAGCACGACATTACGCCACTGCTATCTCCTACACCATCGCAGGACACTCACTTCGGTTGGGCACTTTAGCGATGGGGCATCTGGGCACTAACCTGTGCGCACAACACAGCTGTCCTGGTACAGCAGGTGGAGGCAGGACCATCCGAGGGGCCAGGCGGTCGGACAGCAGCCCGGCACAGGCAACCATCTGCCGCCCAGATGGGTCCCGGGTTCCTGGAGTTACCACACCCACCCATAGACCCGATGCAGTCACGGATCAGGGGATGACCGAAGGGGGTGACGGCCGGCTTGCGGCAGATGAAGGTGGAGGAGTCCACCCGTGTGCAGGAGCAGGGTGTGGTGCTGGTCATGCGTGCCACCCAGGCTGACACCGCACAGGCGGCATCCGCGGTGGAGGCAATGGGTGCGACGGTGTCAGACATGGGTCGCAGTATGCAAGGTACGGGGCTTTCCGTGCAGGCGGCATCTGTGGCCCAGGACATGGCTGCCCTCTCACAGCCAGCCATGAGCCAGAGCCAGCAGCAGATCACAGAGGCGCTCAACGCCGTGGTCCACTCCCAGCAGGCACTGGCCCAGTCTCTGCAGGCCATCGCTGAGGGCATCGGCGCCATTGCCCAGGTGCTGGGCAGCGTCGCCCAGCCACAGACAGGGATAGCCAACACCCTGAGCTCCATGTCTGCAAACTTGCAGACCCATGTTGATACCAGGGCGGGTTTCCAGGACTGGCAGCACCAGGTGTCGGGGGGGCATCGGGTGCTCGGTCCATTCGCATCCCCGACCCATGTAGAGGCCCAGGGGCCATCGGGCACCCCGAGGGAGGAGGAGGTGCTGGGGCCCTTTCCGGGTCCCCCTGTAGGGGAGGTCCCGGTACACCACGACACCTCGGACTCCCCCCCACCCCCCCCTTCCGTCCCAGTTGCATCTGGTGGGCAACGGGCAGGACAGGCTGGCAGCTCGCCATCCCAGTCGCCCGAGCCGCCAGCCTGTCCCATCTAGGCCGGGCCGCCCCAGGAAACGGCCGCCAAAGGGATCCCGTGTCAGAGGGCAGGAATCACAGGACTCCACCTCCATCTCTGCTGTACCATCTGGGGAACCACCTAGACGTAGTCACAGGGCCCGTAAGGCCAAAACATTAGACACTGAATAAGTTGGCACAGGTGAAGGGCACAGATTAGTTATAGGGGCCAGGGCACGTGTATGAACTGTTTGTTATTAAAATCACTTTGGGTGGGTGGGGTGAGGGTGATTGGTGTTGGGTGGGTGGGATGAGGGTGGTTGGTGTTGGGTGGGTGGGGTGAGGGTGGTAGGCTGATGCCATGGTGTGCAGTCTGTGCCCATACTCGCCGATTGCCACGCCCCCCCTAGTCTGTGGACTGGGCGGCTATCAGCCTGTCCCGTGCCCACTGGCCCAGCCAGTAACGGTGGGCAGCCTCCTGTCCATGTCCACCCCGTATGTCCTGACCATTGCCCCCATCCACCTCATGTGGGGAGGTCTGCGCCTCGTCTTGCTGCTCCTCCCCTTCCCCCTCCTCTGCCTGCAGCACATCGCCCCTCTGCTGGGCTTTGTTGTGCAGGACGCAGCACACCACAATGATGCGGCCGACCCTATCTGACGGATACTGGAGGGCCCCCCCCCAGAGCGGTCCAGGCACCTGAAACGCATCTTCAGCAGCCCAAAGTACCTTTCTATCACACCCCTGGCGGCTGCATGGGTATCGTTGTAGCAGTTCTCCACGTCAGTCTGTGGCCTCCGTATAGGCGTCATCAGCCACGACCGTAATGGGTAACCCCTGTCACCCAGAAACCAGCCCCTCAGCTGGGGGGAGGGGTGGGTGTCCCTCGAACATGGTGGGGATGAAAGATTGCGCCAATACGAATGAGTCATGTACACTGCCCGGGTACCGGGTGCAGACATGCAGAACCCTCATGCGGTGGTCACAAACCACCTGCACGTTCATGGAATAGGTCCCCTTCCTACTCGTGAACACGGCCGTGTTATCCGCAGGTGGCCGCACGGCGACGTGCATCCCATAGATCGCCCCCTGGACCATGGGCACCCCGGCCGCCGCAGCGAAGCTCTCTGCCCGGGCATCCTGGCTGGCCCGGTGCACAGGGAACTGGATGTTGCGGTCCGCAATGGCATATAGGGTGTCTGTCACTGCACGGATGTACCGGTGCACCGATGCCTGCGAGATGCCGGACAGGTCCCCACTCGGCACCTGGAATGACCCCGTGGCATAGAAGTTCAGGGCCACCGTAACCTTGACAGCCACAGGGATAGGGTGTCCTCCCCCAGTGCCACGCAGTGCCAGGTGTGCCATCAGGTGGCAGATGTGTGCCACGGTTTCCCGGCTCATCCTGAGTCGCCACCTGCATGACCGGTCCGTCATGATGGGCTGCATGGTCGCAACTGTTGCCAGCTGGCACATGGCCAGGTGGAACCCCCGCCCCCCCCGCCCCCCCTCCCCGCAGTGCACCGTCCTAAACCCTCCCCCCCCTCCTCCCCGGCACGCACCCTCCCCATCACTCGCCTTCCCCGCCCCCCCCCCCTCCTCCCCGGCGCGCACCCTCCCCAACACCCCCGCTCCCCCACCCCCTCCCCCCTCCCCCAATATCTGGTCTGAGAGAAACCTGAGAGGATTCAGGGCAAGATCCCACAAAGGGTTAACAGCAACTGCCAGGAGAGGATTGTAAAATGCAGATAACCTTGGTCAAGCAGGCTTAGCAAACAAGACAAACAGGATTTTGAATGAAGCCAAAAACAATGGCTCACACCTTCATTGAAAGTAACTATTTTAGTAAGCATCTGGAAAGAAAAGGATGAGGTTCTAGGTGTGAAGATTTGCTAATACCAGGTAAATTAAAGAAAACTGGAGACTATCAGTTGACGAGAAACATAATTCAAAGCCAAAATCAAAGTCAAAATTATGAGCTGAGGACACAATTGGAAAATATAACTATGGAATCACAGGAATTAAAAGTAACACCTCTTGAAGTGTTAAAAACTAGATAACTGTTAGAAAAATACATAAACCCAAAGAAAGGGGACACTGACATAGTTTGACCTGAATAGCACCCACTGAAGCCTGCATCGGAGTCAGGGAGTGAGAATCCCTGTTTCACCATTTAGAATGTCGGCTCTTTTTGGTATAGGGGGACTTCTAAGAATAGTGGTGAGTTTTCAAAAACAGCTGTGCCAGTCCTCGACATTCTCCGAGGCGCGCGGCGCAATTCACGTCGACGGGATTTTGGGGAGGCTGGAGAATATCGTGGGTGGGGCGGCAGGCAGGCGAGCAGCACGGTTCAATTCCCTTACCAGCCTCCCCGAACAGGCGCCGGAATGTGGCGACTAGGGGCTTTTCATAGTAACTTCATTTGAAGCCTACTTGTGACAATAAGCGAGTTTCATTTCATTCACACCGCCGGGGGGGTCGGAGAATCCCGCCCCTTCTGTTTTTGTCTTTTTATGGAGTAAAACGATGTATAGTCTATTTGCTCATAATTAAACAGATGTTTTTTAAGCCATTGAGTAGGAAATAATTTGGGCAAGAATGATGCTTCTAGCTCTGTGCTAAACACACTGATCGGGAAAATAATGCCCATTGTCTCAAGGTTGTGTGTCTTTCCCCAACCCCACCCTGGACCCGACAATCCTACTTCAACAGGTTTTGTCTCGGAATTATAAATTCAGAACACGCATCTGCATATTCTCAAGTAAAGATTCTGTTGCTATCAAATGTTATTTAATACTTACATTACCTGGTTGTGTGAAGGAGTTTCCATTCCTAATGTATTCTGATACCAGTGATGTCTAAGGGATGTCGACCCACTGTTAAACAGCTGTGTTTAAGCAAACATGTTCAGCAGAATAAATAGAGGATGACTTATCTAGACATTATCCTCAAGACCACAGAAGTAGTGGATTGACTGCTGATCTATTTAGAGGTCATATTTTCCTATTCTTGTCAGAGTATTACAGTCACCCATATTCATCCTCTGGTCGCAAAGTTAATGTTAAACGTGGTTACAGATAAGGAGATACCGGGTGACTAATCAGCTTGCATGTGTTGGCCAAGAAAACAAGACTATTTATTTTGAGGTTTTGCAGTGAATGAAGTGCACACTTTAGCTTTTCAACCGTTCGTCGAAAATGTCTCTCATTTGTTGCCACCTTTGTCCTTTGGGTGTGACCTGTACATATCTGCCATTGTTTAACTGACTCTCCTCTGAGAACAGCTGAAATTAATGTCACTTCTAGAGGCATTTTTCCAAAGATCATCAGAGGCGGCACAGTGGCACAATGGTTAGCAAGGTTGCCTCACAACACCAGGGACCCGAGTTCAGTTCCAGTCTTGGATCATTGTCTTTGTGGTGTTTGTACGTTTTCCCTGTGTCTGTGTGGGTTTCCTCCGGGTGCTCCAGTTTCCTCCCACAGTCCAAACATGTGCCGGTTACATGGACTGCCCATGCTAAATTGCCCCTGAGTGTCCAAAAGTTTAGGTGGGGTTACAGGGATAGGATGGGGGCCTGGGCCTGGGTAAGGTGCTCTTTCAGAGGGTTGATGGGCCGAATGGTCTGCTTATGCCCCGTAGGGACTCTATGATAGGGATTCTATGAAGATCGTTAATCTTCAAAAATTCCCAATCAGGGCTTTGTTTGTCCTCAAATTAAAGTAACATTGTCCGCATAGACCATTAAAGGTAGCAGGATTTCTTGTTTTATTGGAGCTGGAGGTTTATGTTGTAATGTGCCTTTAAAGCAGGCATTGTCAAACTCAGGGGCGCAACCCATGGGTGGGTCGCAGGCGGGTGTCGGGAGGGTCGTGGAGCCGTCCGTCGCGGCGCTCCCGATCGCGCAAATCCATTTTAAAAATCCGGCCGCACTGCGCACCGATGATCGGGCACGCATGCGCAGTGCGGCCGCATTTTTTTTTAATATGGTCGCAACCTTTTTTTTTCAAATTCGGGGGACCAAAGGGACCATTGGGGCCAAAGAGACCCAAAACCATTTCCTCCATTTTTGTCAGCAACAAACAAGGTAAGAAAAAATGGTGAGTCGCGCAGGTCGGCCGGCGTGGGCCGCAAAAGTCGGCTGGCGTGGGCCGCGAAGATCGTCCGGCGTGGGTCGCAAAAGTCGGCTGGCGTGGGCCGCGAAGATCGTCCGGCGTGGGCCGCGAAGGTCGGCTGGCGTGGGTCGCAAAGGTCGGCCGGCGTGGGTCGCGAAGGTCGGCCGGCGTGGGCCGCGAAGATCGGCCGGCGTGGGTCGCAAAGGTCGGCCGGCGTGGGTCGCAAAGGTTGGTCGGTTGGTAAAAATGGGTCCCCGGAAAAAAAGTTCGAAAAACACTGCTTTAAAGGATATCAGCGTGACATCACGAAAAGGGAATTGAGTCATGTGATGCAGTCTTAGTTTCACTTTTGTTTTGAGCAGAACACACACACATGCATAGCTCCGAGCCTTAATAAATGAACTAACAGCATGTTTATCAAATCCCTTATGAGCGACTGGTACCTTGTGTCTTGTACAGTAAATCAGCCCAAGTTAATATATTATTATAATAACACAACATTTTCCACATATCATTTTCTTAATAATATATTTGATCCAGTACTGTAGCAATAACTATTTTTGTTATGCAAAATGTATATTATACATTTAATTCCAAATACTCCGATGTCCCACTGGTGATTGTAGTTTTACTTGCTTCACAAATATCATGATCATTTTATAAAAATGGAAAATTCTTGAAACACTTAGCATTTCAGGCAGTAAATGTGGAGAGTAAAACAGAGTAAATGGGTGGAATTCTCCCAAGCCCCTGCTGATGGGTTCGATGGAGGGCAGGGATAGTGAATCAGTGATGTTGGTCGCCTTTCCAATGTGGCACCCGGATAATATGGCAGACCATGCGCCATCAGGTCTGCCTTGTCACGGAATATGGCGCAAAGCACAGGGTTGCATAATTAAATAGGTCAAGGCTGGACAATTTGCCGTGTTTTCCCACTGACCTCTGCAGTGTCTCCTCGCACGACCTACTCCCAACTCCCAGAACCAGAGTCACGCGTTGGGTTAACACTGACAGCCTAGTGGTTGGAGGTTGCGCATAACATTATGCATATCATCACATATCAGTCCCACCGTGGGACTAGAAGTTCCCACCCAAAGTCAACGGACCTTTTGCTGGTCTGCCAAATTTTCCCTCCCACCTATTACAGGACAGGAAAACCCTACCCATTAACTCTGTTTGTCTGTCCATAAATGCCGCCTGACCTGCTGAGTGTTCCCAGAATTTTCTGTTTTTATTTCAGGTTTCCAACAGCCGCAGTATTCTGCTTTTCGAATGATGATCATATTGTTTGCCAGCACCTCAATTGATGACTCTCAGTTCTATGTTTGGAATTGTCCTTTATTTTCAGGTTATGAAGGAAAATTGTTGGAGGACATTTCACTGAAACTACTACATCACCAACTTGCTCAGTTTTAGTGGCTGCACGGCAAGGAGCATCTTACAACTGCCCAGTCATTTCTAGTTTTTTTTAAAAATGCGCCAGGCCTATGACTGTCGGCTTTCCAGTCAAACTATTCTCTGGGAAGTTCCAAAATCCATGTTTTGCTGAAATCCCATTTTCATACTTGGTCTGTGGCCAGACGTTTACGTTCGGGACGCCCACGAAGTGAAACCGCGCTCGCCCAAGATTGCGTTGGTAACGTGATATTACGTCGGCTGGCTATTTAACGGTGATCCAACGTGAAAGGCACTCAGTGAAAGGCTGGGCACTGTCGGGGATGGTGGGAAGAGGGCTGACGCTGAGAAAAGGGAGGGTGCGGGCTGACAGTTACAATGTTTTCCCTCAGGGGGCCAGCCACTGTGGAGTTGCCTGAGCGAGCTGCCGACTTGCAAACAATAAATATCAGTGCAAAAACTACACCGCAAATCTCAGGGCAGCACAATCATACACAGACCTCAGTCCACAGGCACATTTGCTAATTTGTATGAGCCCTGACTTTCATCCTGCCCTGGATCGAGGTTGTAGCTAAAGTGTAAAGGCCGCTTTGCCAATTGGCTGGCCCGTCAACTGTGAAGGTGGATGGGCAACATCCTAGTCTGTTGCTGTTTGATTAATTTAAATTAGCTTCTTGACTGTAGGAATGCGCACTTCCGACTCATACCTGCCCAATTAATAGCGCATGAGCGTGCGATGACGTCGGGACAAGCGCCCAATGTCTTCTCGCATGGATTTTCCGTCCTTCCTGATGGAGCGTGAGCCTGCCTGAGCAATGTAAAATTCTGGCCGATGTTTCTCAGCTGCCTCACAGATCCACATCGGGTTCATTGTTTCAGGTCACTTTACAAAGCTGCCCATTTTTACCACAGCCCTGACACAATTCCTGAGCAGGCATTGTCCTTGAAAGATAATAGTTAGGAACTTAGAAGGGAAGCAACCCTGGTGTGACAGAGCTTCAGTTCTGACCTCAGGATGGCCCACAGGCTTCACAGCTAATGGTTTATTTTATAAGTGGAAAAGAAATGGCCAATTTACGCACAGTGTGATCTCACAATCCCTCCTTTTTCACATTTTCTCCCAATTTTACACCCAACAATAAACAATAATCAGTAACGAATGTAATGTCAATCCCCATATCAATAACAACGATCCCATCCTCCCACCAAACCCCAGACATTGGCCCTCATGTTAACATAAACAAATGACAAAAAGGAATCAGGAATCACCCATAGTCACCATTAACACATACAGCCCCCTCCCCCCAACCCTCCCAGCCCCCAACCCCCCCAATGTTCGATGTGATCCATTTCTCGAAAGCGCACAATGAATAACGCCCATGAATTGTAGAACCCCTCCATCCTTCCCCTCAGTTAAATTTGACCTTTTCAAGCATTAAGAATTCCAGTAGGTCCCCCCGCCACGCCAGGGCACAGGGTGGAGACGTTGATCTCCACCCTAACAGGATCCGCCTTCCGGCGATCAATGAGGCGAAGGCTACAGCATCTGCCTCCGCGCCCGTTTCCAACCCCGGCTGGTCCAACACCCCAAATATGGCCTCCCGAGGGCCCGGGACCAGTTTCACGTGCACCACTTTAGAGATTACCCTAAACACCTCCTTCAAGTAATAATCCAGCTTTGGACAGGACCAAAGCATATTAACGTGGTTTGCGGGGCCTCGCCCGTAACGTTCACACACATCTTCTACCACCTCAAAGAGCCGGCTTATCCTCGCCATTGTAAGGTGCGTTCTATACACCACCTTCAGCTGTATCAGCCCCAACCTCGCACACGAGGTGGAGACATTCACCCTCCGGAACCCCTCCTCCACACCCTCTCCCAGCTCTTGCTCCCACTTTGCCTTGATCCCTTCTAGCGGCGCCAGCACCTCCTCAAGCAATGTGGAAGCCGGCTCTACTGGGAAGGCCTGTATCTCCTTTCTGGCAAAGTCTCTGCATGTATCTAAATATTTCCCCCTGCTCCCAGCTCCTTCGAGTCGAAACTGCTTCCAAATTCTCAACGAAGCTATTACTACCGTACTCTCTGAGTATCTCCCCGGAGCTATCGGGAGCGGCGCTATTGCTAGCGCCTTCAATCCCGACCCCCTACATAAACTCTCCTCCATTCTGACCCATTGGGAGTCAACCCCTCTGACCCAGCTCCGTACCTTCTCCGTACCATTCGCCGCCCAGTAATAAAACATCAGGTTCGGAAGACCCAAACCCCCTGCCGGCCTTTCCCTCTGTAGTAGCACCTTTTTAATTCTGGCCACCTTCCCCCCCCCCCCATATGAACGAGGTAATCATCCCTTCAATCTCTCAAAAAAATGCATTTGACAGGAAAATCGGCAGGCAGTGAAAAATAAACCGGAATTACGGCAGCACATTCATTTTAACTGCCTGTACCTGACCCGCCAATGACAGAGGGAGACCATCCCACCTTGCCAGATCAGCTTTCACCCTCCCCACCAAACTAGAAATGTTGTACCTACGGAGCCCCCTGCAATCCCGGGCAACCTGCACCCCCAGGTATCTAAAGTGAGTCTCTGCCTTATGGAATGGCAGCGCCCCCCCCACCCCTGCCCCCACCCCTGGCCGAAACACCACAAAATATTCACTCTTGTCTCGATTTAATTTGTACCCTGAGAAAGACCCAAACACCCGAAGCAGCTCCAATATTCCCCCTCTTGACACCCTTGGTTCCGACACGTATAATAACAGGTCATCGGCATATAAGGACACCCTATGCTCTATCCCCCCCCTGCATTAGCGAATTAAGTTAATGATCAGCTTCAATCTTTTACTGCTCCGAAAAAAATCATTAACAAGCAAAAACACCATTCATAAAGAATAAGTTAGCTTTGCGTCTGCAGTCCTTTGGAATAGATTTTGCAGCATGGACAAAGACAAGTAACTTCTGTTCCTATTAATACACAAAGGGCTGGATAGTCCGCCTCCCCAGCCGCGTGTGCTTCAACAGCGTCTCGTCATTGGCAGCGCGATTCTCTGTTCCTGCGGCCGGCCAATGGGATTTCCCATTGTAGCCACTCCACGCCGCTGGGAAACGTGGATGGGGCGCGATGCCGCCGGAACGGAGGAGCTCATTGGCAGAGAATTCACCCCAAAGTGTTCTTTCTTCTTCCAAGATGTAATATTCCTTTGGGAGGGGGGGTGGGATTCAGAGGAACATTTTCATGGTAATCCATATGTAAGAACTATTTCCATGAACTGTCTTTGCATTGTCCAAAACAAGGGTGTTTACAAACAGACTATCACAAAAGCAAACATGAAAAGTTCATGACTAGGTCGACCACGCCTTACACATACAGAAACTCACATTTGAGGAGGAATACAACTTGAAATATTTTCTGAGCAGCTTCTGTCCGCGCTACACACATGGAATTCCTCTGGTTATTGGAAGGTCATTTGCTACCTTGTCAAAATTTCACAAACCAGGGTTCGCAGCGATATACAAAATAAAACAGCCCACAACCTCTGCAACATCGCACAAAGCCAAACTACATTTTAAAAGGTATTTGAGCAGGCGTTCTTTTTTTTTTAACAATATGACAGTAGGTTTACAGTTTATAATCTGGGTTTTGTAAAAGCATTTGTCAGCCTATATATTTCATTTTTTTCTCTGACCACCCGTGAGAAGAGGTAAGCAGGAAACTTTCATTCACTTCCAGCAGCAGTCTTTTAGCTAGGTTGCCAAATAACTGCATTAGGTCACAGAATGAAACCTCTTGGCAACAGTCTGCACGGTTTCTTATTCTGAGTTACAGTCCGTGTTTACATTCAATGATTCCTGAATTCTAAATTTGGTAGTTTTGCACTTGCATGCAATCCCTTATCTGCAGCAATGATGTCAAATGACTTTTGAAATACATGTATTAAGCAATACATTCTGGTCAGCCTTTTTCTTAGCTTCCCAATAACTTGTAAAGCTCACTGGGCCATGAAGTAGCCTTAGTTTTTGAAGTCCTTTGCCGTACACAGTTGTCATCTTCCTTACTATAACATACCTCTCTTTTTAAGTATTTTTTGTTGCCATTTTGTTTCTGTTGATACCAGGACTAGGAGGAAAAGATAAGGCTGTGGCTGGGGTGCATGGCTCTCCTGTTCCTCTGCTACATAAGAATTCTACAGAAAAGTTACAATTTTAAACTTAATCTTTGCTTCTTCTGGCCAGTACGTAACTACATGCCATAGTTTGACTGCCAGAATTGGTCCCTTACAAACCTCCTGATTCGAGAAATAAAAATTCCACCGTCATTCAGGACTTTCCAATGTAAAATGGATGGTGGGGGTCCTCCCATGCCTGAGGGTGTCCTCCCATGCCTGTTTACTGCTCAATTAATATGGTGGAGTGCGCAAATGCACCGCCAATATGAATACTTCGCCAGCACCATTCCTCCTGGGCAAACTCTCCCCCAATAAGTGCTGGCAAAGTGTAAGCAGCAATCTACAGCAGTACAACATGATTCAGCATCAGTGTGTTATAATTGTGGCTGACTTGAGAGAGGAACTTGCAAGAAATTTGTGCCGTGACAAATAAATTATTGCAGTATGTGTTGCACAAATTTTGTCAACGGTTTCCTTAGAACCTTAGAACTAGGGGCTTTTCACAGTAACTTCATTTGAAGCTTACTTGTGACAATAAGCGATTTTTATTCTTTCATTTCAACCTTCATATTCTAACCGTGGGATTTGTCTTATTTAACACTAAGGCTGCAAAATTTGGCTGCCGTGGGAGCTGTCGCAAGAGGTGCAAGGCCCTCAAAATGGCAGCTATGAGTGCTTTGGTTTAGTCATGTATCACCTCATTCTTGGAAGGGATGGTAACACAGGTGTGCAGTGTGTACACCAGAAGCTTTTGCAGTGAGCCAATCATGATGTGGCTTAGTGGTCTTGCCACTGGTTTGGTAATACACTGAGAGACCTGGGGCGAGATTCTCCGTTTCCCGACAGCGATTTCGTCATCGGCGATCGGGCGGAGAATCCATTTTTACGACCGAATCGGGGTGGAGCCTGTCTTACACAGTTTGCGCATGGTCCGCCCCCTCCAAAACGGCGTCATCACGCCGCGCATCACACGTCTTTGGGATGACCTCAAGACGTCACCTGAAGGCCCTCCCCCGATGCTCTGCCCCTGATGGGCCACGTACATGATGGCGTTGTTGACGTGTGGTCCCAACCATGCGGATATTTAGAACAATATTGGTTTCAAAGATCCAAATGTTACTGTTGACTCATATTGTTTTCTGCCTGAGAAATATCCTGTATTCCTGTTTCCATGTACCCCGATTCAGCTGCTCACTGATATTCAAACGGCAGCAACATTTAATGTCATTTATTTTACATAGTCTCCTTCTCCATCTTTAATAGCCAACTGTGATAGATTAACATCAGAATCATGAGGGTTCTCGACTATGTTCAACAATAAACAGACAAATCTCCTACAAGTTGATAAAAAATCTTGAAAGAACTTGAAGTTTTAAATATAATTTGTTCCTCGTAAATGATAGATTTGGAGCCAGCCAGTTAAATGCTATGAGAAGGGAAATTATAAGATGAAAAAGGATTTGTGCTGGTGCAGAGCCTCAGGCCTCAGAGTCTTCAAAATCCATTTCACAGGCAATGAAATACTTCTGAAATGTAGACCTTGATTCTCCTTTCCTTCTCGCTGGCAGGAGTCTCCGTTCCCGCTGCAGTGAATGAAGATGTGGCTGAGCGCCAAATTCTCCATCCTCGTTGGCAGCGGTAGCGAGGCGGACTCACAATGGAGAATCCCCCCGGCAGTCAAATGGGCCGTAACACCCATGGAGTGGCAAGAACAGTCGAACTGCTGCCTTAAAGCAGGTAGGTTTAAAGGTCCAGCCACTTTGAGAAGCCAGGGAGGAGGTTAGCAAGTAAGGCAAGTGTGTAAGATGGTGCATGGCGGGGTGGGGGGGGGGGGGAGGAGGGGGGGAGAAGAGGGGGGAGTCACAATGCTCATGGGGAGGGGCAATCAGTGGGGGTGGGGGGAAATCAGGTGGTCAGTGCGAGGACATTGGGTGGTCAGTGGAAGGGGTGGTGAGCAGTTTGGTAGGGTGGGCGGTTAGTTGGGGATCAGGGCAGTTGGGGGAGATAGGGAAGGCAGTGTGTGGTGGGGGGGGGGTTAGTTAGGGTATAGGAGGAAAGTCGGGGAGTTGTGAGGAAGGCAATTGGGGGGTAGTCGGAAGGCCGGGAGGGCAGTCAGGGGGAGGCGGTTGGAGGGTTTTGTGGCGGGTTGGGAGGTAAGTTGGATGGGTGGGGGTGCAGTTGGAGTTGTGGTAAGATAGTCGAGGCAGTTGGATGTTAGTTGCAGAGGTGGAGGTAGTCGAGCAGTGAGTAGGGGGTAATCGGGGAAATTCCTGTCGGGGTTTGGTTGGTGGAATCAGTGCCTTAGTCACCCTGGAGTTGGATGTGGTTTTAATTCTTCTAACTGTTCCTGGGTAACAATTCCTGTGAGACAATGGGAACCATCCGAACACTGCGATTTAAATTAAAGTATTTGATGGTCCCGAGTGCAGGATAATTGCACAATGGAAGATTGAGCTTCCTGGGTAGTTGCTGGGTAATTCCTGTGCAATCCCCAAGTGGGGTTCCCCTGGATAGGGCGGGTCCCCCGGCACATCTTAGGGGTAAACCTCCCGCTTCTCCACCACCCGCCCCCCACCTCCCCCGGCCCCATCAAACCCTCCCCCCCCCCCCCATATCCCACACCGAGTACAATGCCCTGGGGAATGCAAGTTGTGAGCCTATGTTGAAATGTTGAAAAATGCGGTAGCCAATTTGCGCAATGGAAGAAGGGTCAGAATCTGGAGGACACATATTTAAGGCGATTTAACAAAAGAACCAGAGCCGACACAAGGAGTCATTTTCTCACACAACTGGTTGGTGTAAATGGGATATTATTATTATTATTATTATAGCACTGCCTCAAACGATTCTAATTGATTCTAAATCTAATTGATTAACTAGATAGTGGAGTAACTAAAGCTGAGGGCTGAGATCGGTATTTAGCATTTAATTTTACATTAAAATCATCTAGCATCAGGGCCATATAGTTATTTGTCACTCAATCTAACAATAATTCAAGTGTTTATTTTAAATTAATTCGTTAGTGCTTAAATGTCACTCAGCGGGGTGCAGTGCTCCAACTGTGAGATGTGGCAGATCTGTGATGCTTCCAGTGTTCCGGTCGACTACATCTGCAGCAAGTGTAACCAATGGCAGCTCCTCACAGACCGCATGGTTCAGTTGGAGCAGCAATTGGATGCACTTAGGAGCATGCAGGTGGCGGAAAGCATCATAGATAGGAGTTATAGAGATGTTGTCACACCCAAGGTGCAGGCAGAGAGATGGGTGACCACCAGAAGGGGCAGGCAATCAGTGCAGGAATCCCCTGTGGTTGTCCCCCTCTCGAACAGGTATACCACTTTGGATACTGTTGGGGGGAATAGCCTATCAGGGGAAAACAGCAGCAGCCAGAGCAGTGGCACCACGGCTGGCTCTGATGTTCAGCAGGGAGGGTTAAAGCGCAGAAGAGCAATAGTCATAGGGGACTCTATAGTCAGGGGCACAGATAGGAGCTTCTGTGGATGTGAAAGAGACTCCAGGATGGTATGTTGCCGCCCTGGTGCCAGTGTCCAGGATGTCTCTGAACGGGTAGCGGGCATCCTGAAGGGGGAGAGCAAACAGGCAGAGGTCATTGTACATATTGGTACTAATGACATAGGTAGGAAGGGGCATGAGGTCCTGCAGCAGGAGTTCAGGGAGCGAGGCAGAAAGTTAAAAGACAGGACCTCTAGGGTTGTAATGAGAGCTATTGTAGGCCTCGTCAAAAAGAAAAAGGAGGCATTTGTCAGGGCAAGAAGGCTGGGAACAGACGAAGCCTGTGTGGAATATAAGGAAAGTAGGAAGGAGCAAGGAGTCAGGAAGGCTAAAAGGGGGTCACAAAAAGTCATTGGCAAATAGGGTTAAGGAAAATCCCAAGGCTTTTTACACGTACATAAAAGCAAGAGGGTAGCCAGGGAAAGGGATGGCCCACTGAAGGACTGGCAAGGGAATCTATGTGTGGAGCCAGAGGAAATGGGTGAGGTACTAAATGAATACTTTGCTACTCTGTTGGGTTCTTTTTTCTTTCTCATTTTGTTATTGATATTTTATGAAAACCTTGAATAAAAATTATTTTAAAAAAATAAATAAATAGTATTGACTTTGAACTAACTAACTGGTGTATTGGCTCTTTGATCGGTATTCGGGTTGAACCTTGTGGCGGTATCGAGAGATACCTGGCGACTCTGAAAGTAGAAACATAATTAAGATTAAGAAAGGCGACCATATTGACCGCCATATTTATAACTAGATAAACAGAGCAACACTGTGATGCTATGAAATAGCAATATTATGAATCATGAAGTCCTCTGTTTTTGTGATGTTTGTTGAGGATTGAATGGTGGCCAGAGGACAGGGAGAACTCCCCTATTGTCCTTCGGATAATGGACCATGATCTTTTGCATCCATCCAAGAATGCAGACAGGATCATGGTTAGGTGTCTCATAACAATGGTGGCAATTTTGATAGAGCAGCACTTTCTCAATGTCAAATGAAGTGCTCAAATCTCTGGAATGACTCTTGAACCCATTAACTTTGGCCTCAGAGGCTGACGCTGGGATATTTTGTATTAAAAGGCATGAAATGATGACATATGCGCATTGTAAAGAAGAGAACATCTTGGAAAGGTGTTCAGTGTATAACCTTTTATGAATTCAGCAAACTGAAAACCCCCAGAAATGAAATGAAAATCTCTTATTGTCACAAGTCGGCTTCAAATGAAGTTTCTGTGAAAAGCCCCTAGTCGCCACATTCCGGCGCCTGTTCGGGGAGGCTGGTACGGGAACAGGCGCCAGAATGTGGCGACTAGAAGAACCATCAAAAGGCAGAAAACTAAATATTATCAGTGAAACAAGGTATTTGGTTGAAATGCTGAAGTGAAGTCTTTCTAACCCGGAGATCTTCTCATTAATAATTTTAATGTAAAGCTAAATACTTTCAGACACTTGAAGAATGGGTTCAAATTCTGTGGGGCAGTTTCTCTTAAAAAGAAATGTATTCCAGCCATCACGATTACTGAGACAGACATCTCAAATTTGAAGTTAAGTATTGCATATACAGTACATCAAAACACTGTGGTTATTAAACATGAACATATTGCAGAAGCACTCATTTGTCGAGTCAGCCAGATGTTTGGGGCACTTTGCTGGTGCCTTTTTACTCAAGCCTGCAAACATTCATTTCTTTAATGGAGAATGGCTGCCTCCATTGGTAAGGATGTTTTCAAGTGTGTATGTATAGTAGAAATGGCACTCCAGTGAAGGATCTTTAAACCATAATAGTTGTAGAATCTCCAACTGACACTGTTTATTTTCCCCAAACAAAGTATTTAAAGTTTTGGATTTGTTCAAGATGTACTGAAAGTTACTCAGAGCGCATTTGTCTCCACTGTTGTAAGTGCTTCTTGAAACACAAAGGCCACACAAAATTTGGCTCCTTAGCACCTGATTTCTTGGTGCTACAAGTAGCATTTGGCTAAGGATAGCACCCGCGGTGCACACTTCTCGTGTGTACCATACCAGAAGTCATTTTGGTGAGGGCATTAGCACACAAGCACATACATGTGGCGTGGGCAGATTGCGATATCAATCAACGGCTAACATGGCACTGCCAATTTGGAGCTCAATGCTCAGCAACCAGCCTCTCTTCACCTCGCACAATTTCGCATGAGCTCAGCAACAGGAATTTCAATTTTGATGGATCATCGACGACACTCGGGACAGCTGCTGCTTAGTTTCCCCTGGATTTTGCTCAGCGTTTTGGTCATTTCTAGAGTTCTTTAATGTTGCTGAAGTGGCATAGCAGGTGCTGACGGACTTTGGCCTGACTTCAACGCAGAACACTTGCTCCCAGCTTCATGCATTCCCAGTGGCTGCAGCATGGCTGATGGAAGATTACTGGCTTCCAGCTGGCGAGACTGCCGCTGCCCTTGCAGGATGCCCTCAACCAGCTCTCACTCAAAAGGCCTGCCTTTGGACTGCGCTACCTTTGAAAGGGCGGCAGCAGTCTGGGCTGGCTGGCTGACAGGAAACAGAAAGGCCACTGGCAATGCGGCAGTGGTGTGAGGACGCATGCTGTCATCCCAAGAGTGGACAATAGGTTTGTGCCCCTTGGAACCACAGCCGCTTGCGCAGAGCAGCACTCTGCAATCCCAGTAATCTGTTGGAGGATGGATTACTGCACTGATGTTAACCCCCTGAAAATCCCTTTGAGCACTGTTTTTTGCAGCCATGATGGCAGAAGCCTGTGTTTCCATGGATGCAAGCTAACAAGCTGATCTTGCATTGGAGAAGTCTGAACTCCCATTCAGACATCTGCTCCCGCTGCAATGCATTGACTATCAAACATTACATGGTGGTTGGGTCCACAAGTGTGCTAATGGAGTTGGCCACCACTTCCACAAAGGAAAGGATGAGTTTCGAGCCCCTCACATGTTGTTGTTGGACTCGTCTACGCTCCTAAACAATGACCATGGGCTTCCTGACAAGTCAAGGCACCGATTTCATTGATAAAACAATCAACATTCTTCTATCTACCACCCCATTGAAATGCTCAGCTGAGTCCTCTACAGCATAATCCGTGTGGCATCTTTGCCCTCTGGGGAAATGTCACTTGTATTATCCAGCTGCAAGACACTGGTGTCTGGTGTCTCACCACATGAAGATCTTGCCTCTATTCTACCCCCTAAATTGCACTCAGTGTCTGCATCGAAGCTGGTGTTTGTGAGTGCGGGAGTGAATGATGGTATTTATTTTTCATCACTGTCTTTCTACTCTTCTACATCTTGCTCTTCTTCCATTACCTGACAGACTACGGTTCTTGGGTATCTGAAAGTAGAAAGGCACAAGAGGGGGGTGGGGGGTGGGGGTGAGGAGAGGGGGAGAAAGTATGAGTATACTTGTTCCATCTGCAGCTTGTAAATCAGTAGTGATGGTGGGACAATGAGGAAGTGAGATGCGAGGATACTGTCATCTTCAATACTTTGAGTCGCTCTGCTGGGCACGACCTGAACAATGGCACATACAATGGTGGTGAATATGGTCTCCTCCATTGGGGTAGGGAGATGAAGACACCTCCCCCTTTGAGAAGCCTCTGTGGTTGCTTGTTATCCATTGTCCTTGAGAGAACTGTGTCACTGAGTGTGAGACAGTGTGTTTGGCTGATGTGGCTGTCATTACATGGGGTATGTGCAAGCTGTGAGATGTGGGAGTGGGGGATACAGCAGTGCTAATTGTGTAAGGGTGAGATGGAATATGTTCGGTATGGAGGTAAACTAAGGTGGTGCAGTGGTTAGCACTGCTGACACACTGAGCCAAGAACCCGGGTTCGGTCCCAGCCCTGGGTCACTGTCCTTGCAGAGTTTGCACATTCTCCCTGTGTCTGCATGGGTTTCACTTCCACAACCCAAAGATGTGCAGGGTAGGAAGCAATGGAATCGGTGTAAATACTGATGCCATGCCTGTTCTTGGGCGCAGTCCAATTCACAGCTGATTCTTTGTGACTGGTTTCAATGTTTTATTTTTATAAATTTAGAGTACCCAATTCATTTTTTTCCAATTAAGGGGCAATTTAGCGTGGCCAATCCACCTACCCTGCACATCTTTGGGTTGTGGGGGCGAAACCCACGCTAAACACGGGGAGAATGTGCAAACTCCACACGGACAGTGACCCAGGGCCGGGATTGAACCTGGGACCTCGGCGCCGTGAGGCTGCAGTGCTCACCGCTGAGCCATTGTGCTGCCCACTGTTGCATTTTTTTTTTAACAGTTGGCCCTTACGTAACATAAAATCCTCAATGATATTATTTGGAATCACTTCAAAATGCTTCCAGTATCCAATGCAATAGTGAGAAATGATAGGAATTCACTGTAGACTACTGTAGTGGGCAGCACGGTAGCATAGTAGTTAGCACAGTTGCTTCACAGCTCCAGGGTCCCAGGTTCGATTCCCGGCTTGGGTCACTGTCTGTGCGGAGTCTGCACGTTCTCCCCGTGTGTGCGTGGGTTTCCTCCGGGTGCTCCGGTTTCCTCCCACAGTCCAAAGATGTGCGGGTTAGGTGGATTGGCCATTCTAAATTGCCATTCGTGTTCAAAACAAAGGTTAGGTGGGGTTATGGGGATAAAGGGGATGGGCTGGAGGCGTGGGGCTTAAGTAGGGTGCTCTTTCCAAGGGCCGGTGCAAACTTGATCAGCTGAATGGCCTCCTTCTGCACTGTAAATTCTATGATTCTGTGATTCATTGATTGGCATGTGTCTCTTTGGGGCAAGGAGGTATGATTCATGTTTCCTATCAAAGTGTGCGTACTGTATCAAGCTGAGTTGCTGATCCTGGGGTTATTTAAACTCAGGGGCAAGGCTTGCTGACCTCTGTTGGAGAGCCTCACTGAAAAAGTGACTGAATTTGCTTTAAAAAGTCTGTCCTGGATCAGGAAGATTATTTTTTTTATGTGGAGATTCCACTTTCTTTTATTCTTGGGTGCTGCAGGCCAGAATTCATTTTCTTTAAGAAGGAGGTGGTGAGCTGCCTTGTTGAAACATTGCAGTCCATTGGGGGTGGAATGCTTAGGTCCCGAAGACAGGATGGGCACGGGCAATCAATTCAGTGTATTAAGGGCCAATGAAGGCCTCTTTTTGTTCGCCTCCAGGTTCCCGGAGGTCTCAGGGTACATTGGCTGCCTGGAAGTGCCTCGGGATGTTGGGGGAGGAGTAGAGGAGAGTAGTCCAGGCAGACTCCGAAGCCCGTAACCCAGAGATGAGGGGTGAAAATTCTCAGCGACAGATGATGATGCAACATGTAGATACATAGAAGATAGGAGCAGGAGGAGGCCTTTTGGCCCTTCGAGCCTGCTCCACCATTCATCACCATTGTGGCTGATCATCCAACTCAATAGCCTAATCCTGCTTTCTCCCCATAGTCTTTGATCCCATTCTCCCCAAATGCTATATCTAGCCGCCTCTTGAATATATTCAATGTGCTAGCATCAACTACTTCCTGTGGTCTCTATGAGATCTGAGATTCTGAATTCCAGCTAGAACAATCCTAATCTAGCCAATCTCTCCTCATACGACAGTCCCTCCAACACAACCTGCTGCACACCATTGCATCAAGGTCGTCACGGATGTAATGCTCTCTCGGGCTTGGAATTACATCACCTTCATGCCCAAAGTCAAATGGATAGATGCCGAGGATTTGCAGTGATTGTAGGTTTCGCCAAAGGTGTAGGAAGGCATTGGCTGCACGCAAGCAGCAGGTTCCTGCTGGACAGACAAGCACCTTCATAAACAGACAGGACCTCCACTCGATCAATGGTGTGTGACCATAATCAACAGATCATTCTTAAGTGCTCACAGATTCCAGACCTTTGCACTGTCCTAAATTCACTGGAGGGATGGCTATTAGGTGATAAGGTCTATCCCCCCCCCACCCAGCTTATTATACCCATTATTTGGCCCTGCCAGCAGGGCCCCAACACTTGCAGGGAATACTGTGCCTGGTGAAACTTTGTCATAACAGTTTGGTGTAACTGAGTGGCTTGCTGGGCCATTTCAGAGATCACTCAGGATTCAATCTTGTGGGTCAGGGGCCATGCATAAGTAAGACCACACAAGGAAGACAGACATCCTTCCATAAAGGACATTGGTGAATTGGTAGATAATTTCTCAGTCAATATTTTTTTTTTGTTTAACATTTATTTAATTAATTGAATTTAACTTCCCCAGCTTCTGTGGCAGGATTTGAAAGTCCAGAAATGTAAATGCAATATTGCCATAAGCCATTTGTGAAAGGCTAAGTTCACGGTGGCACAGTGGTTAGCACTGCTGCCTCACAGCGCCAGGGCCCCGGGTTTGATTCCAGCCTTGGGTCACTGTCTCCCCGTGTCTGCGTGGGTTTCACCCGGGTACTCCAATTTCCTCCCACAGTCCAAAAATGTGCAGGTTAGGTGGATTGGCCCTGATAAATTGCCCATGAGTATCGAAAGATGTGCAGGTTAGGTGGGGTTTGGGGGATAGACTGGGGAAGTGCTCTTTCAGAGGATTGGTGCAGACTCGATGGGCTGAATGGCCTCCTTTTGTGCTGTATGGATTCTATGGAGTGCTTTGAGACCTTACCCACCATCAGGAGAATTCTGGATTTGAGGGCCTATGTATGGTGATCCTTGTATCTAGTGTTCATAGGGTCACAAATCACGGAGGAATATGCAAAATGGTTCATTTTCCTGATTTCCACACTCACATCCTCTGGACTATATTCCCCAGCCAGCCACAAATAGGACGAGGCTGCAAACAGTTGGTGGCACAATGAGAACATTCCTAAACACACTTCGCCCTTGACCCAGGATAACCAAATCGGCAGAAAATCTACATGTTTTTCTTTGTTGGTTTCTAAAGAGGCTAATGGAGGGTCACCTTGCAAAGTTGTCTTCAATAAGCTTTTGTCTAAATTCTCAACTTTACTTCATTTGCCCGATGTGAGTCAATTCACTTTTCCATCAGAAGTAAGGTGATAGTTCAGTTTAAAGGCACTTGGTTTTGAATTTCAGCTGTCATTACCCAAGCCAGCCACAGGAAGGTAAATGGGTTATTTTGAGCAGTAGACATGTCATATTAAAGATTTTGTTAATGTGTGGTAGGTAATGGCTTTTATTTTAAATGTGATTGGTAAAAACCAGTCTGGAATTTCAGACATTCTGGCTCCTGTGCCAGTTAAGGTAATTTCAATTGCTGGGGTCCTTATGCATTCCAAATGACTGCTCTTTTTCTTTACACTTTTTTAAAAAAAAATTGTGGTACAAAAATGCGCAGTGTGTCTGTTAAGTACAGCAGCTAATGAATGGTGCAGTGGATGTACTACTTTCCAATACTCCAGATACTGGCAGATCTCCTCGCTGCATGGAGAGTCAGAGAATACACTGCTCCCTAAGTGTAGGTGAGCAATGCCATACAATGCACGTTTCTGTTGAGGTGGAGCTGTGTCCCTCGAAAGCCACAAAGCCCAGTTGTAAAGTAATCATAGGCTCCGGTCAATCAAAGTCCAACTATTATTGAATCAAGGTGTCTGACAGTTTGGAATGTGCTTGTCAATTTCAGGCTACAGCTCAGCAGCACTTAACATTTTGCAATCATTTTGAATCTGCAACACAGTGTGGTGTCTGGTGTGCCAATTGCATGTGTCATTTTTCACATTAATTAAATAGTAAAATACATACATGTTTGAAGTGTAGGAGAGTGATACCAAGTCAGACAGACGCTTTTTCTGGTAAGGTGTAATTGGCTACAGAGATTGTCGCGTGCCAGCATGGGCTTTTAAGATGCTCTCTGGAACATCTTACCGCTTGTTTCATTAGAAATTAGGCTCTCTACCTGTAAACCCTCTTATCTCCTCACTCTCCAACTCCGTTTGCCCCGTGCATGCCACCTCACACCACCTCATTGACCCCCACCCACTCCCATGGCCACTTCTGATCCCTATGACAATTTAATACCATCCACCGCCTAAGGCCGTAAACCCTGCATGCCAACACACTCAATATCCACCATGGGTAGATATCAGGAGCCATGGTGAGATGAAATAAAACAAAATCCTCAATATCTGTTACAGCATTCATTATATAAAGAGCACCCCATTCATGATAGCCTATCCAAAATATTTAAATCTCTTGAATACTTAATACCTTAAAAAACAAAAACACTTGTATTCACATGCCCACATCAAAGACAGCTAATAATAAATACTCTCTTTGAGATGTGAATCAAAATGTGAATTTACAACATCCTACTGAGATAATGATAGATTGTGGAAAACAGCCAAGTGTTTACAATGATATTTCTTAGGGCAATGCCAACAAACAGCAAATGAACTGCCAGAACAGATTTTTTTTCAACTTTCACAGACACAGGCAGGCAGTTTTTTTTTATTTTTAAAGGGCTGGACATTTAAACAACTTTTTCATGTGCCCTTCAAGAGCATTTCCAGCCACTCTAAAGATTCATAACATCCACACTGTGCTTTAATGCCCTCGCTGCAGTGAAAATTATGTCTGGTTGTACTCAGCACTGAGTGAAAATGGCCCTGCTGAGTTATGGTTTCCCACGCAAGTCATGCGCCACCCCCTTTCCTCCATTGACAGAAATGGAGTCCACAATCCTATGAAAATCTAGACCACAAAGTCCGGTGCTCATTCGCAGATTGCATGACAGAACATGGGTGACAGATCCATTATTTAAAGTATTTTGTGCACTTAAAACAGTTTCCAACCAGAATTCAGGATGGAAGCAACATATCTCATCACAGACGGGATTAGATGGTTGATCATCAAGCAAGCAACTGGAGTTTGTTGGGAGTTAGGGACCGACAGGTTGTCAGAACAAGATCTAGCTGTCTGGACTGCAATTCTCTTGAAGGTGGGAGAGGCTGAAATGGGTCACCTAATTGTGCATAAAGGGGTAGGTGACTGGTAGAGTACAAGCAGTTGCAGGCTGCAGCAGTGGGACAAGATGTAAAACATGCATTGGCATCTGGAACTAGCAGATGTACAGCTGGGAACAACCAGCATGAAGCCTTTGGGCCAAAGGGCGGAATTTAGCATCTTACGTTAGCCATCAGCGAGACTGGCGACACAGGCGGAATATCCCGTGAGAGTCGGGAAATGTGGTTCTTGCTGGTGAGATCATGTCTCTGTATTTTCCACAACCCGCCCCAATGGCGTAACGAGGTTCCCACCGAGGAAAGTCGGGAAACTCAATTAAATAATAATCGTTTTCCTTTTATTGTCACAAGTAGGCTTACATTAACACTGCAATGAAGTTACTGTGAAAATCCCCTAGTAGCCACATTTCGGCGCCTGTTCGGGTACACGGGGGGAGAATTTAGCATTCGCAGCTGGTACGGGAATTGAACCCACGCTGCTGGCCTTGTCCTGCTTCACAAACCAGCTGTACCAGCTCAGTTTACATTACCATCGGATTCATGAACCCTCCTGCTGGAACTTCCCCCTCATTAAATATTCATTGTGAAGTGACGTGATGTCACGCCAACATGGTTTACAACAGCTAAACAGAAATGAGAACCTAGTGCCCTCACCTCTGAAGGGGATATCGGAGGTGAGCGCTCAGGTCATCATTATCCTCCAGGTGTAAATTGCAGAGAGGACAGTGGAGTGGACGGAATGGGGTGATTCAGATAAGTGGAACTTGGGTCCAACAGAGTCAGGTGTGGGGCGTTGTGCCTCAGCATTTTGGAGAGGGGGGGGGTGGCTCGCAGGTCTTAGCGGCCTTTCATTGCCGTGGGCTTTCAGGTCTCAAGGGGTCTGGCGGCTGGTGTACCGGTAGCTCTTCTCAGATTCCCCTTGCTGGGCTAGTGACCCTATCGCCATTGGCCCATTGCGCTTACAGAGTTGCAGAGTGGGTCAAATCACAGGGTCAGCACAGTGGACGTTCGTGAGGTCCCTGGAAGGGATTCCATGAAATGTCAAGCTGCATGGGCAGAGTAGGGGACGCTGATCAGGGATATTGAGCAGCTCTATGAGGGCAGAAGACCCTCAATAGGGGGGGAGGATGAGTGCAGTCAGAATGAACACCCACACTCAGACTGCAAAACACATAAACTGTCTGGAAGGGAAAAGCCACTGGTTATGGAGGCCAGGTCCTCAGGGGGTAAAGTCTGGGTGACTGGCTGTTCAAGTTGGGAGGCTGGTTTAATCTGTGCCGATTGAGAGCTGGGGGCATGGGAATCTAGGGATGAAGGTGACTGCAAATATTTGTCTTAACATGAATCAGGTGTCCCTCACCTGCCACAGGGGAAGCCAGTTGTCTAATCATCTCCCTGAACCTTCATGGATGAGTCAATTGTGCCAATTTAGTCAGTGCTACAACGCTTGAGTGTTCCATTGATTGGCACACAATGGTTAACCCTATGGGAGTTGAGCCCCTAAGCATTGAACCCCCATGGCTTACACTCACCTCGACATGACAGAGAGGTGTCACAGATGTTGCCCCTAATGCAAGGCGGGAGAGTAACAGTGCTGATCAGTTGCCCCTTTCAGGACATGATGGGTGGCAGTGTCTCGTTTGGAGCTCAGGTCGATTAAATGAAGTCAACCGCCATCAGTCCTCACCCGTGGTGTGGGATGTGGTGGGTATATTGGGGCCGCTGAGGCTCTCAAGGGTTGAGACGTTTCTGTCAGGTGGAATTGAGAAGGTTAACTGTGGGTAATTGGTCACTGTGTTGTTGCTCTTTTTAACCTTAGTCTATTTGCTCTGTTTAGGTCACCTTTGCTCATGAGTCGCCAGGTATCTTTGTGATACCGCCACGTGGTTCAAGTTCAGGTTATGATTAATAACACAGCACACCACTTAGTAAGGATTAAAACAACGGTCATTTATTATATACAACAAGCAATATTAATACCCTAATACTACTATTTATATAATAAACCTATCACTACTGGCCAATACTAAACTTAGGAAGGGCCCACCAGGTCAGGGAAACGAATGGCTTGTCCAATCAAATCTGGCCCGCGGGATTCAAAAGGCTGCTACAGGTCGGTGGCTAGGTGTCTCTACTGGATAGCGATCGTTGGATTCAAACTTACGATACACGGTGGCTGGTCTTGCGAAGGTCTCGAGCAGGCGAAGATGAGAGAGAGAGAGATCTGAACTTGGACCTTCACTTTTATAGGGCCCAGGGGCTTCCCGCCTCCCAGGGCGGCCCTTGACCCTGAGTGCCTTCTGATTGGATTCTGTCCCCAATCTCTGGGGTCGATGTGTCCAATGGTGAGGCGATTCCTCGATCGGGGGGTGGTCGCTCACCTGTCTTTGTTTCGGCCACTGCAGGCGCCGACAGGTCTGGCCCGGTATTCAATTGCTGATATGTTGCAATTGTTCCCGGGGATAGCCGATTTAGCTGTGGATGTCTGAGTAGATTAGGTGTAAACAGTCCTGAATGAAACTGTGGATACCTGGGTTGATGGGCTGTTGATAGCCCTGAGTATCGATCTGGGCTACGTTCCCCGAGCTGAAGCTGCAAAACTGTCTGCAGCTGCCTGCTTGTGTCTTCTTGGCTGCTTTTCCCAGCAGTCTTTCGGGTTAGCCATTTTAAACTGGGTTTTGGCCAGATTAATCGGAACGCAGCCATTTTACATGGCTACAGTGTGAAGGAAAGGGAGTGAGGCCTATTGGAAAGGCACTCACATTGTCAGGTCTGCCCTTCGCTCACTTTGCTGTTCTTTTCCTTTCAGTTATTGATTTGAGAGAATCATGGAGCCAGTCGCGATGGCAGTTCTTGTGATCGGTGTGAAGCCACAGCAGCGACAATGGCATGCGGCTGCACGTGGCCAGAACCAGCACCCTCCAGAGCAGGTGGAGGTAGGGCCCACTGATCTTTCAGGAGCAGGGCCACAGATGGAGGAGACTTGGAGGAGACACTACCGGCCACGGGTCTACCACCTGAGATCTTCCGACCTCCAAATGTTAGGGGTCCAATGCCAGAAAAGGTTACGTCTGTCCCGGTAAATGGTGGACCACCTGTGGCAGAGTTGGAGCCGCATGAACTGGGAGGTCACCCATTGCCTGTGGCCCTAAATGTCACTGTCGCTCTGAACCCCTATGTCAAGCGTTCCTTTCACGGCTGTACAGGTGACCTGTGCAGCATCTCCCAGTCTGCCGCACACAAGTGCATCAGGGAAGTGACAGATGAGCTATTTGTGAGGGCCCACTTGGACATCAACTTTGACCGGGACCAGGCGAGACAGGATGTCTGGGCCATGGGCTATGCCCACATAACTAGCTGCCAAGGCATGTCGGGCGGCAGACGAGGCAAGGAAGAGATGGGTGTGCAGCAGCAGCCCAGACAGGAAACCTCTCGGTGCCGTGCGAAAAGGCACAGAGGGTATTTCACCGAGACAGCTAGGCTGAGGGGCTCTGGATTCCATGGAGGATGGGGGGTGGGACATGGGGTGGGGAAGGATGAGGACCTCCTCGTGAACCGACTCCTGGGTCTGGCCAAACTTGCCATCAACAAGTCCAGTTAGCAGACGATCGAGGGGGTTGTACGACCCGACTGCCTGCCCGTCTACTGCGGCTACATTCGCCACCGGGTGTCCCTGGAGAAGGAGCATGCGGTGTCCAGTGACACCATTGAGACCTTCATGCATGTTGGGCATCGCAGGGGCTGGGGTGATTTATTGACCCCTTTAATCACAGTTTGGTTTGATGTTTTAAGTCTTATTTGTGATTCGCTTTTTGCTTAAGGTGGTTTCCCTTTAAGGGGCTGTCCCTTTAATTTGTCCCTCAATTTATTTGATTTAGTTTATTTGGTTATTTATGTTAATCGCAATAGTTGGAGACTAGCACTTGACCAAATACCCTCTCCTAACTGATTGAGTGCAAAACTTGCAGTTATCCCACACACAAACACACAGTTACACAAAAAAGTAATATTTAGCACTCGAACAGAGGCAGAAGGGAAACATTGAATTGTTGGGAGGGATGTCAAGAAGAACCCCAATGCTGGCTTTAATATCAAAAGTCTGAGTTCAGAGGAAAGACTAAACAAACTTGGGTTTTTCATCCTGGAACGAAAGTGTCTGCGAAGTAGTCTTCTGAAGATTAATTAAGAAAATGGAGGAATTGACTTCAGAATGTTACATTAAGAGAATAAGTTAGCGAATTAGCCATAGTCCACAAAGGACCACAGGCATCTCTTTGCCTTAGAAAAAGGCAATTGATTTGCTTGAGGGACACCGCTACTCAAGTGTGGGGCAAGGCAAAACGGTAGGCCTGCATTAACTACTGCAGTCAATACGGGGATTGAACCTGCGCTGTTGGCGTTATTCTGCATCACACTCTTGCATCTCGCCAACCGAGAATTGTGTTAAGGAGACGGACATTCAAATTAATATTGATCTTTTTCACACACAGTCGCCAAGATAGAGAACTGATTTACAGATAGAGCAATGGAGGTGAAAACCTGGATATTTGGTTAAAATACAGTTGAATACAAAAATGGGGAGAATTTAGAATCTCAGGTTAGATGAATTAAGATGGGCCGAATGGTCTTCCTCGCCCACGGTTATCTTATGAGCCTAATCTCCATTACTGCTATCCTCAAAAATCATTAACAAGCTGAGCAAAGAGAAAATAATATTCAAACAAATATTAACTGTGATGTAATCTTATAGAGCACTCACAGTGTTACATTGAGCCAAGCATTTATAACTAGACTTTCCACCAGCTCATAGGAAAGGGAAGTTTCATCACTGCAATCCAATTGTAAGTGTATCATATGTTGGCAGGTTTTAAAAGAATCCATTAAACCACAACTGGTCAAAGAGGATATACTGTATATATTTCATATTCCAGTGGATTTAAAAGTTCTAGTTTGTCGAGTTTCTGACATAATTTTATCTTCCCATTAATCCCAGTATGTGACAGAAAAACCAACAGTGTTTTCATAGAATCATTAAAGTGCAGAAGGGGGTCATTCGACATCTGAGGCAGCACCGACCCCCTGAAAGAGCACTCCACTCATGCCCACTCCCACGTCCACCCCGCCCTATCCCCGTAAGCTGCATATCAAGGTGCTATTTAGCATGGACAATCCACCCAACTTGCACATCTTTGGACTGTGGGAGGAAGCCAGAGCACCCGGAGGGAATCCACGCAGACACGAGGAGAACGTGCAAACTCCACACGGAGAGTGACCCAAGGTCGGAAACGAGCTTGGGTCCCTGGCACTATGAGGCAACAGTGCTAACCACTGTGCCGCCGTGCCCGCCCACGGATGATTTTTGGATAATTTTGGATGATTATTTTCAGTAAGACAATGAAAAAGGATCAGTTGTATATAAGGCTGCAGTATTCCCCAGAACACTGCAATTCAATAAATGTGATACCTCTTTCTCCACAAGGTTAGTTTCCAAACACATCAATTAAAATCTCTTTTCCAAGCAATAAAATGACAATGAAAATTTGACGCTTTCTCCCCTTATGCACACTTTTTGCTGGACTGGCTCAAAACATGTTTCATATTGAATTTGGCATTCACATCCAAAGCTAGGATTGGCATCTGGCTAACTATATGCTAAACTCCTCAGATAATAGGAATTACAGTCGAGAAAGAGGCCATCTGGCCCATCATCTCTGTCCCAGTTCATCGCCCCAAAACATCATCCAAACGAGCCACATCAGGTGGACAAGATGGCCTCTGTGATGTTACTTTTACATCAGCTATTTGGAGAATGCCTCCATTCAAGGAGAAGACACGGGGGATGATTCTCCGCTTGCCGGCGCCGAAATCGCATTCGCCGATCGGGCAGAGAATCCCTTTTGACACCGAAATCGGGGGCGGCGCCTGTTTCCGGATGCTCCGCCCCCTCCAAAACGGCATCATCGGTGAGTACGCCGCACGCCGTTGGGGCGGCCTCAGGACATCACCTGAAGGCCCCCTCCCCTGATGCTCCGTCCCCAACAGCGTGGATCACTTGTGCCCTGAGTTTCGTCAACCTCGCGTGGTGGCTGCGGACTGTGTCCAGCACCGCCAGTCAGTAAGGGAGCCGTTCTGTTGGCTGGGGGGGTTGGGTAGGCTTCGGCGGGGGCTGGGGGGACTGGTGGGGGGGGGGGGGGTCCGGTGGTGGTGAGGGTGATTACAGGGGGGACAGTATCTGGCAGGCTGGGTCCGTGTGCGGCCGGCGCCATGCTGTACGGCTCGACCGCTGCAGGTCGTCGGCGTGCACATGCACGGCCACGGACCCGGCAATTCGCCGGCTGTTTCTGTCGGGAACACCGGTTGTTTTACGTGGTGCGGCTGCTAGCCCCCCCACTGGGCGGAGCATTGGTTCGGGGGCGTCGCCGTCTTTTTCATCGTAAAACTAGACACTGTCTCTGGACATAGCCTCAAAATCGGAGAATCCAGCCCACAGTCTCTGCCTGTTTCATACGAAAGCCACATTAGATCAATTATACCAGAAACATGACGATAATTTTGTTTGCGCATTGCTATCCTGTAGAGTAATATACATTTCACCCAAGATAATATTCCCATTTAGTTTCAATTCTCAAAATATATATTTTTATATGATGCTCAGTACAAGCAACAACCGTATTACGCTGGCTAGGGAACATAGTTTACATAAAATGAAACCACTCTTGCCTGAATAAAACCAATTCGATAATTGGAGGCACTAGCCACCTGGCCACAATGACCAGCAAATCCTAAACAAGTATGTTGGTGTCAATAGCGAATGCACACTGGAAACCGGTGGTTTACAGAAAATAAATTGCAAAATACTGCTAGCCACTTAACTGATAACCACCGACCAAGTGGACACGAATGACTGATTCTCCAACAACCACTAGTCTGGCATATATTCTTATTTATGCAATGCAAACTACTAATACCAGAAAAGAATGTAAATTTATTTTCTTTTTGTCAACGTCGGCTGCGCTTGGCAGCACCGATTTTGGCAAGAGGCCCCAAAATGAAACAGGCTGTCAATCCCGCAGAGGAGCCCAAAATCGATGGGGAACTAATTGTAGAAATGAAAATATATATTTATGTATTTTTTTAGTTTTTCAATAATAAATATACTTGAGGGGGGAGGACACGTCAGAAGTGGGTGATTTGAAGAAGGACATTCAACCACTAATGTCCCAACAGTTTTTTTTCTAAATAAGAAATAGCTGTGTGGGTGGGAACAAACCATGACCAGAAACATGCAGCCTACATAAAGTAAGTGCACTAATTGAACAACACGAAAGCTCAGTAATGTCCATTGTGTTCATACACTATTGGCACAACTGCCCAGAGATGCATATTTTCACTTGCACCAGCGATGACAGTAATGTCTAAACAAAATTGTTATCTTCTCACTGTTAGGATCATGTGGCCTGACTCCACCTGTTTCTCCTCAGGCGTGTCATATTTCAAATCTTTAGCACTCAAACTATACAGCTTGTAGAATTAGGTTTTCCAACAGTGCTGATCTCGAATTTGTCAATGCTCCAACATTTGATCTCCCCGGTGGTCTCGGCTTAAATTATTGGCCCTTGTGTACAGCTGGATCGATGTGCAGCTCTCTGCTTGAACCGTTTCTCTCTTTTCCCTTACGTGGACATGTCATTAATGCAAACAACGTAAATTATTTGCACTGAAGTATGGTTTGAACCTCAAGCCAGATGATGATTTGGTTGTGGAGACTTGATGCCTTGAATAAATCAAGACAGAAAACACTTGCGACAGCCAGCAGGCCTGACAGCATGGGTGGACAGAGTAACAGAGTTGACATTTCGAGTACAGTGTGATTCCTCTTCTGAAACTGATTGAGTTTCGGCAGCGCTTTCTGTTTTTATTTCAGGTTTCCAGCATCCGCAGCATATTGCGTTTGTTTTGGTGCTCTGTTTTCATAGAATCCCGACAGTGCAGAAGGAGGCCATTTGGCCCACTGAGTCTGCAGCAACTCTCCAAAGAAGCACCCTACCTAGGCCCACTCCACTCAATCAATCCTTGTAACCCTACCTTAACCTTTTGGACACTAAGGGGCAATTTAGCATGGCCAATCCACCTTACCTGTACATCTTTGGACTGCCTTGAACTGGGTTAGGTACCATGAAAGCAGATCAAACAGAATCCACTACAGCACCTGGTTTGACTTCAACCTATTTTTTCCACTCTTTCATTCTGTGTTGATTTTCTTTCTCCATTGTTTTTATTCCTGGAAGCACTGTAATAAATTGATGGCATATACAGTTTAAGAATGTTCAAGGTCCCTAAAAGATGTGGGTTCACTAATCCAAACAAACTTTATGTGTGTATCTTAGATTATGTTACACTTCCAGTGCTGTAAGATTGAGCTGACAGGAAATTGTAATTTGGTTAATGTAATGCAAATTCATCTGCAGTTTGGCAGAACTGAAGGCTAGTAGATGGCATAATGTGTCACCTGTTCTTAGCTGTAATATGTTTCGCCAAGAAGAACAAATGCGTCTTAATTTTCATTATGACAGTAAAAAGGGGATTTTAACATTTTTCCTGTGGCTTTGTAAAACAAACAGCAGCCGGTGGCTCTACTTTTAACTTTTCTTGGTGGAAGTATTGTCTTTGACAGCTCACACCTTTAGTCTTCCTCTCCAGTTAAAAGGTGTCAGCTCTGGGAACAATTCACTCCAGTGCTGAGTTATACTGCTGCCTCTGCCGTACTCGGGAGCAAGGAAAGCAGAACGCTCATCCACATTTCTCACCAGTATGCAAGTTCTGCTAAACAAAAATAAAGCATTAAAATTAAGATGAGGATTCCAGTGTGTTTTTTCAGTAAATTGCTGATTCCTACAGATTGCAAACTCTCAGGTTTTAGCACCAATCTGTTAACTGACTGCGACCAGCTGGAAGGTGGAGTAGCTAGAGCTGAACTCCACTGAAGGGAATCATTGTCCAGGTTCTTTGACTGGATGTTTTTATTTGCAACATCGGATGAGAACATCCCGGGCAGGATTCTCTGGTGCCCAGCTGTGTGGTTCCCGTTGGTGCACAGTTCGCTGGCAGTGGGATTCTCTCTTCCTGCGACTTGTCAATGGGATTTCCCACTGAAGCCACCACACGGTGCTGGGAAAATCACGGGTCGGGGTGCCTGCTGGCGGGAAAAGCGAATCCCAATGGGCGGAGATTTCCAGCCCTCTTTTAAAACAACCAGGTCAAATAGGCCAAATGGTTTATTTCTGTGCTGTAGGATTCCATGTGCCAGGCTCGGTTCTTCTTCTTTCCCTGGTCCAAATCGTCCCACGGCAAAAGCCGCGATCCAGTGGCTGCCGGCGAGATCTTCAGGTCTCACCAAAATCTACGGCGGTTGGCATGACTTGTCCTCCCTGTCGCTAGGGAACCCATCATGTGAGGGTCGACTTCAACAGGACTGGAAGATCCCGGTGGTGGGAAGGGCCGGAAAATCCCACCCATTGTTGAGGGTCACATGAAGAATGCCTTCTTGTGTGAGGTACAGGACCAATGACTGTGGCCCAGTACCCAGCAATGAGTCCACACTTCAACAAATGGAGAAGAAACTCTGAGAGCATTGATGAGGGAAAACACATTGCATTTGAAAAATTATCCCATCGCAGTTGCAGGTATGCTGCTGCCATCAAAGTGTATTGAGTTATACTGCTGGCGGCTCTCTGATTTTTTTTTACCCCCCCCCCTCCTTAAAATGCTGACCTATTCCTGGGTCCATGTCCAATGTTGTCAGTGCCTCACACAAGGAGGCATTCTTCATGCGAACCTTGTCACTAAGTGGCATCATGCGATTTGATCAAGTCCGACCCTGCCATTGAATCGTACAGCACAGAAAGAGACCATTTTCCCTGCTGAGCCTGTGCCTGCTCATGAAAGTGATGCCCTCATCCAATGTCAACAGATAAGGGGTGGGATTCTCCGTACCACCAGCCCCGTATTCTGGCGCGGCACTCCACCCCTCTCCCCCCACCGGCAGCGCGATTCTCTGTCCCAGGAGCTGGCCAATGGGGTTTCCCATTGTGGCCACCTTTGCGCCGTCGGGAAATCCGCGGGCGTGGGTGCGCTGCCAGCGAAGCGGCGGATCCCACCGACGGAGAATCCCGCAGAACCTTCAAGGTCCTGGATGGAGTCTGGCGATTAGGGGCTTTTCACAGTAACTTCATTACAGTGTTAATGTAAGCCTACTTATGACACTAATAAAGATTATTATTATTATTATTACATGCCCATTTTAGTCCTCCTAAACTGAGAATTGGAACGTGTCTACAGTTGCCCCAAATGGCTGAACACAGATGAGGCAGAAATAAATACTTTCTAGACGTAATCTGAGGCGTTCAACAAAACTATCCATTTTCTTGACATAGGAAACAACATTTTATCGGGGATCAGGGGTTATGGAGAGAAGGCAGGAGAATGGGGATGAGAAAATATCAGCCATGATTGAATGGCGGAGCAGACTCGATGGGCCGAGTGGCCTAATTCTGCTCCTGTATCTTGTGGATTTATGGTAATCCCACACCGCTTGCCAAAACTTACACCTGGTGAAATAGCACCCAATTGACAGTTTTACCTTGAAATTCACCGGCCATTCCGCCGCCGGATCTCGCCGGCAGCATTCCCCTGCCCACGGCCTTCCTTGTAGTGTGGGGTGGCTTCAATGGGAATTCTCATTGACAGTGGCGGGAGAAGAGAATCCCGCTGCCAGTGAACAGCGCGCCGCCTCCCGCTGCTGAGAAGCACGGGGCTGGGAGGTCAGAGAATCATGCTCATGAGAAGTGAGAACCTCACCCTCGTTTGTAGAACAAACAGAGTGTTCAATCACCACTGAAAAATAAAAGAAAGACTTGCATTCATATAGCGCTTTTCATGATCACCTGACATCTCAAAGTGCTTTGCTGTCACAGAAGTACTTTTGAAATGGAGTCACTTGGGCGGAATTCTCCGCCTCACGTCTGGCCAAAATCGAGGTCCGTTGCCGGTGCCAATTTGGGAACCATGCTCGGGTCCCTCACTGGCAATAACCAGGTTTGCGCTCCACATCGGCGAGGGTATGCAGAACCAGAATTTGCACACATTTAAATGTGATTAGCGGGTTGGGCACAGTATACTCCGCCTTTCCACAATTCCCCGCTCCTCTCAGGCGGAGGTCTCATCGGGGTGAATTATTACAATTATTTATAGATGTGGTTTGGACGCCATGGCTGCAGAGGGAGAGCGGGAGACTGAAAAAAACACTGAACCATTGAAAACTGTCGGATTTGCTGGGGGATGGTTGTCCAGGTCGCGGGGCAGTGGCAGGTAGTGACTTGGTGCCAAGGCTGTGGGTGTGGGTTGTCCCCCTCGGGATCGGGGTAGCCTGACTCAAACCGCCGCTGTATCTTTCTTTTAAATGTACTCCTTCGGTGCTACTTACAGGCTCCTGGTTGCTCACCCTGTTGAGTTCTACCTGTGTCCTTTAAATGCTCAGAAGGCCTCTGGTCGTCTGGAACCCAGCAAGGCCACCCCTCTGGTTGCCCTCACCCCCAGCTGTACCATCAGGGAATGGGCAATGCCAAGCTCAATCAGGGGCCCACCAGGTATTGCCATTCCTCAGAAGCACTGCCCCATTTCAGAGAAAGCAGGGAATCATTATTCCACTGGAGCAGGCAGGGAGGGGAGCAATTTTCTGGTAAGGAGAGCTGAAGCTAAGCTGAATTTTTGTTTTTAACTTACTTTTTTCGGAGTTGTTTTTCTTTCAGAGCAGCAGGAAACCGGAAGTCGGCCGTGGGGAGTTCTGGGAAGGTGTGTAGTACCTGTATATAAGTTGGGCGGTTCCTAAACCCGAGACACTACACTTGTAGTGTCCCCCACTCTTCCACCTCCTCTAACCTAAGGGGTTGAGTGAATATCAGGTAAGCTCTTCCTTTCTTTCTTTTTCTTCTTTTATCTACAAGTTATCTAGAGGGGATGGCAGGGAAGGCAGTGCAATGTTCCTCCTGCAGAATGTTTGAGGTTAGGGATGTCGTCAGTGTCCCTGCTGATTTCACCTGAGGGAAGTGCACCCATCTCCAGCTCCTCAAAAACCACGCTAGGGAACTGGAGCTGGAGCTGGATTAACTTCGGATCATTCGGGAGGCAGAGGTGGTCATAGATAGAAGCTTCAGGGATGTAGTTACTCCGATGAATGAAGATAGATCGGTGATGGTGAGAGGGGCTGGGAGGAAACAGTCGGTACAGGGATCCCCTATGGTCGTTCCCCTTAGTAACAAGTATACCGCTTTGGATACTGGTGGGGGGGGTGGGACATACCACAGAGTCTGTCCCTGTTGCTCAGAAGGGAAGGGGGGAGAGGAGTAGAGCATTAGTCATTGGAGACTCCATAGTTAGGGGGATAGATAGGAGATTCTGTGGGAACGAGAGAGACATGTGGTTGGTGTGTTGCCTCCCAGGTGCCAGGGTGCGTGATGTCTCGGATCGTGTTTTCGGGATCCTTAAGCGGGAGGGGGAGCAGCCCCAAGTCGTGGTCCACATAGGCACCAACGACAGAGGTAGGAAAAGGGATGGGGATGTAAGGCAGGGATTCAGGGAGCGAGGGTCGAACCTTAGAGCTAGAACAAACAGAGGTATTATCTCTGGGTTGTTACCCGTGCCACGTGCTAGCGATTCGAGGAATAAGGAGAAAGAACAGTTGAACACGTGGCTACAGGGATGGTGCAGGAGGGAGGTATTCAGATACCTGGATAATTGGGGCTCATTCTGGGGTCGGTGGGACCTCTACAAACGGGATGGTCTACACCTGGACCAGAGGGGTACCAATATCCTGGGGTGGAAATTTGCTAATGCTCTTCGGGAGGGTTTAAACTAATTTAACAGGGGGATGGGAACCTGAATTGTAGCTCCAGTGTACAGGAGGTTGAGAGCAGTGAGGTCATGAGTAAGGTTTCAAGGTCGCCGGAGTGTACCAGCAGGCAGGAAGGTGGTTTGAAGTGTGTCTACTTCAACGCCAGGAGCATCCGGAATAAGGTGGGTGAACTTGCAGCATGAGTTGGTCCCTGGGACTTCGATGTTGTGGCCATTTCAGAGACATGGATAGAGCAGGGACAGGAATGGTTGTTGCAGGCTCCGGGGTTTAGATATTTCAGTAAGCTCAGGGAAGGTGGTAAAAGAGGGGGAGGTGTGGCATTGTTAGTCAAGGACAGTATTACGGTGGCAGAAAGGGCATTTGATGAGGACTCGTCTACTGAGGTAGTTTGGGCTGAGGTTAGAAACAGGAAAGGCGAGGTCACCCAGTTGGGAGTTTTCTATAGGCCTCTGAAAAGTTCCAGAGATGTAGAGGAAAGGATTGCAAAGATGATTCTGGATAGGAGCGAATGAAATAGGGTAGTTGTTATGGGGGACTTTAACTTTCCAAATATTGACTGGAAACGCTATAGTTCGAGTACTTTAGATGGGCCAGTTTTTGTCCAATGTGTGCAGGAGGGTTTCCTGACACAGTATGTAGATAGGCCAACAAGAGGCGGGGCCACATTGGATTTGGAACTGGGTAATGAACCAGGCCAGGTGTTAGATTTGGAGGTAGGTGAGCACTTTGGTGATTGTGACCACAATTCGGTGATGTTTACTTTAGCGATGGAAAGGGATAGGTATATACTGCAGGGCAAGAGTTATAGCTGGGGGAAAGGCAATTATGATGCGATTAGACAAGACTTAGAATGCATAGGACGGGGAAGGAAACTGCAGGGGATGGGCACAATTGAAATGTGGAGCTTGTTCAAGGAACTGCTACTGCGTGTCCTTGATAAGTATGTACCTGTCAGGCAGTGAGGAAGTGGTCGAGCGAGGGAACCGTGGTTTACTAAAGTAGTTGAATCACTTGTCAAGAGGAAAAAGGAGGCTTATGCAAAGATGAGACGTGAAGGTTCAGTTAGGGCGCTTGAGAGTTACAAGTTAGCCAGGAAGGACCTAAAGAGAGAGCTAAGAAGAGCCAGGAGGGGACAGGAGAATTCCTTGGCAGGTAGGATCAAGGAAAACCCTAAAGTTTTCTATAGGTATGTCAGGAATAAAAGAATGACTAGGATAAGATTAGGGCCAGTCAAGGACAGTAGTGGGAAGTTGTGCGTGGAGTCCGAGGAGATAGGAGAGGCGCTAAATGAATATTTTTCATCAGTATTCACACAGGAAAAAGACAATGTTGTCGAGGAGAATACTGAGATACAGGCTACTAGACTAGATGGGATTGAGGTTCATAAGGAGGAGGTGTTAGCAATTCTGGAAAGTGTGAAAATAGATAAGTTCCTAGGGCTGGATGGGATTTATCCTAGGATTCTCTGGGAAGCTAGGGAGGAGATTGCAGAGCCTTTGGCTTTGATCTTTATGTCGTCATTGTCTACAGGAATAGTGCCAGAAGACTGGAGGATAGCAAATGTTGTCCCCTTGTTCAAGAAGGGAAGTAGAGATAACCCCGGTAACTATAGACTAGTGAGCCTTACTTCTGTTGTGGGCAAAGTCTTGGAAAGGATTATAAGAGATAGGATTTATAATCATCGAGAAAGGAATAATTTGATTAGGGATAGTCAACACAGTTTTGTGAAGGGTAGGTCATGCCTCAAAAAACTTATTGAGTTCTTTGGGAAGGTGATCAAACAGGTGGACGAGGGTAAAACAGTTGATGTGCTGTATATGGATTTCAGTGAAGCGTTTGATAAGGTTCCCCACGGTAGGCTATTGCAGAAAATATGGAGGCATGGGATTGAGGGAGATTTAGCAGTTTGGATCAGAAATTGGCTAGCTGGAAGAAGACAAAGGTTGATGGAAAATGTTCAGCCTGGAGTTCAGTTACTAGTGGTGTACCACAAAGATCTGTTTTGGGGCCACTGCTGTTTGTCATTTTTATAAATGACCTGGAGGAGGGTGTAGAAGGATGGGTGAGTAAATTTGCAGATGACACTAAAGTCGGTGGAGTTGTGGACAGTACGGAAAGATGTTGCAGGTTACAGAGGGACATAGATAAGCTGCAGAGCTGGGCTGAGAAGAGGCAAATAGAGTTTAATGCAGAAAAGTGTGAGGTGATTCATTTTGGAAGGAATAACAGGAATACAGAGTACTGGGCTAATGGTAAGATTCTTGGTAGTGTGGATGAGCAGAGAGATCTCGGTGTCCATGTACATAGATCCCTGAAAGTTGCCACCCAGGTTGATAGGTGTGTTAGCTTTTATTGGCAGAGGGATTGAGTTTTGAGCCATGAGATCATGTTGCAGCTGTACAAAACTCTGGTGCGGCCGCATTTGGAGTATTGCGTACAGTTCTGGTCGTCACATTATAGGAAGGATGTGGAAGCATTAGAAAGGGTGCAGAGGAGATTTACCAGGATGTTGCCTGGTATGGAGTGAAGATCTTATGAGGAAAGGCTGAGGGACTTGAGGCTGTTTTCGTTAGAGAGAAGAAGGTTAAGAGGTGACTTAATAGAGGCATACAAGATGATCAGAGGATTAGATAGGATGGATAGTGAGAGCCTTTTTCCTCAGATGGTGATGGCTAGCACGAGTGGACATAGCTTTAAATTGAGGGGAGATAGATATAGGACAGATGTCAGAGGTAGATTCTTTACTCAGAGAATAGTAAGGGCGTGGAATGCCCTGCCTGCAACAGTAGTGGACTCGCCAACATTAAGGCTATTTAAATGGTCATTGGATAAGCATATGAATGATAATGGAATAGTGTAATTGGGCTTTAGATTGGTTTCACAGGTTGGCACAACATTGAGGGCTGAAGGTCCTGTACTGCTGTAATGTTCTATGTTAAGCAAAACTCACCCCTAATGGAGGACACCTACACCATGGCCTTTGGAACCCTCCCTGGTTCTCTGTCTCTCTCAGGGCAGAGTCGTCACCAGTGACACCGTTCCCTCTGGATCTCCAGCTGTCTCCTCCTGGTGAGACTGGCAGCCCTGACTGCCTCTGCCTCCACCTCCCAGGCACTGTTCAGGAGGGCAGGCTTGCTTCTGCGGCCCAAGCTGGGGTAGAGGGTGTCCCTCCCCTCCTCACTGGCATGGAGATGTAGGTCTACCTCGGACTCCTGACCTTGGGGAGCAGGACGTAGCTGATCCATCTTAGTGGCTGTAGTGAGTGTGTTAGGAAGTGGAGCACTTAAAAGCAGCTCCAGGTGCCAGCCTCTTTAGCGCCAACTCTGGCCCCAGTGGTTAGAACACCCGCAGGGTTGGAAATAGTTTGGAATTTGGGTCAGCAGAGTGTTGGCCCATTAGCATGTCTTGGATTGTTCCAGAAATAGCGCCCCCAACGGGAACACAAACTGCACACAATTCAGTCCGAGCATCAAAACTTAGGGAGAGATCTATCCACCGCGTTATGCCTGAAAGGCAGCACGACATGACCAGTAGACACTTGCTAAACCCTCTTCCAAGATCTACCCGCTCGCCACACCTTGCGAGATCTAACACAATCTCGTGAGACGTCACAATGTGAATCCCGCCCATTGTGGGCGGCATCACTTTTCAGCAAATCTGCATATTAAAATGAGACAGCTAGTCTCACTCTAATATGCACTCCCATGATCTACCCAAGGCATGGGATCTAACCCCCTTATCTTGGAGATCTCGGGTGAGCGCTGTTCTGGTTTCCACAAATGGAACGGCATTTGTGCAGGACTGTTAGGGGATCAGAGGCGCCCAGGTGCTTGCCCACTGGGCAGGGTGGTACCCTGGCACTGCCAGCCTGGCACCCTGGCAGTACCACCTGTTGGATTTTAGCAAAACTGGACTTGGGATGGAAAAATCACTCTTGGTTAATCAGTAGCTCTGGAAGCGATTGCCATGGGTCAGATTCTGGCTCGAATGTGGCATCCTCCTCAATGGGCCAGTCGCCCACTGAGACTCGGGCTTAAACTCCTGCAGTCCCTCCATCAAGCCTTTGGCCGGACCAAGGTGAAAATGGTAACTAGTTTGGGATGTACTCCCATTTATACCCACCGATCTGATTTCGACCTAGAAGTAATGCATAACATACAATATGTCTTCCCATATTTGGTAAGGAGAATTGAAATGACATGAGGAAATAAGTCAACCAACATATGTTTCATCATCATTATTATCATTATTATTATCATGACAGCATGGGTGCCTTTCAGGGGAACAACTACAAGAGGGAGAAAGGAATAGAAGAATATATTGATAGGATGAGTCGAATATCAGGTCTAATATTATCCCCTAATAATGTGTCTGAAACTCTACATAATTTATGCCATTTATGTCAGAGATCCATGTTCGTGCCTGGCGTTGCAATGGGTGACTGAGGGGGCCATTACAAAATTTAACATTTTAGGATTCCATGCCAAAAGCACCACTTACCAAAAAATGTTTTTTCAAAAAATAGAACCAGTTTTAACCAAGGGAACGCAGGCCACAAACTGCAATAGGCCTCGCAGGCTTTCCTCAGCCTCTTCCCAATGCTGGGGAACCTGCCAAAGGTATTTAAATGACGCCGAGCCTGGAAAGCTGACCGCAGTCAGGAAGAGATCTTAGCGGTGGGTGGCGGACCAGCCATGCTGAGGAGGTTCCCGGATTCTACTAAATTGAAGTATCGAGATCTTGCCGTCTAGGCCTAAGTGTAAAGAGCAACTACTTTGAGGCACAGTGACCCCGAGGGCTGTCCGTATCTGCGGCCTGCACCCCAGGACGAGCAGGCAGCTTCAGGTTAGAAGGAGAGGGTGGTGAAAAAGAAAAGAACTTTTACTTAAAATCACACACACACACATCACAGACGTGAAACAATATGAAATGTCGCATTCAAAAATTTTTCAAAAGTTGAAATAATTTGTAAATTATTTTTGTAAAATAATCCATTGAGTCTATGGGCACTTTAACACTTCTTGTGACATCATGTCATGCGTTGTTTCCCCCGCTATCCTTTAACACTGAGTCTTTGTGAAGCTCGATTTGTGTTGACTGTTCGGCAGTTAAGGTGCCAATAAGGGAACGGAAGTCTAAGACCGCACGCAGCAATAAATCAGAGCAGGTAACTTATTTTTATTATAAATGCGAAGATGTGGAGCTGAAAGGGTCTTAATTCTACTTTTAATATCTAAATGTGATCATTAAAATTAAATATAGTGTTTATAATCTAAGTATTTTTCGAAACTTAAATGATTGCTTTTCATTTTTCAAAAAGAAAACGTTACCAGCCGAGACCTTTCAGTCTGTGTGTGTTCAGGGGCATTAAAAAAGTGGAAACATTCAGACTGTGCTAGGAATTTACCTCCTGACTGCTTTCCCAGCCAAAGCAATAAACAGACACCGCTCGCTAGATTAACACAGATACAGAATTTATTGGTTATCGTCATGTGAATAGCTGGCCATGTCTGCTGTCATAAATTTGACCGATTGGTGTCTTTTTCCATAACTCCGCTCCCACATACAGCTTTTAACTTGATGGAGCCGAGTCAAGATCCCTCAGGCCCCCATGGCTATTCGCCATGCTGACTGCTCTTTCTCACTGCCCTGGTACTTAGCCCCAATTATCTAACTGACCAGACCACAGGTATATGGCAACCGTACAAAGCCGAGCTCTGCCCATTACAGGTTTCTTGCCACCAGCACAGTTGGCACGCTGGTCTCGCCAGGATTTATGCCCACCCACCTTCTTACGATTTCTGAGCACCTTGTCAGTGCATCCCCAGCCTCTGTGACTCACCAGAAAGTAAACCACTCTGGGGAACGGCCTATTCCAATTTATACACATAGCTCTGACTCAAGCCAGGAACATGTGCGTGACGGTAATAAGCATAAGTACTGATTACATGGAAAGAGGGTAACTGCTAAGCTCCGGGGACATGTCGCAAAGAAGGTGCAGGTGGGCGCAGTGTAAACAGCTCGAACAGAGCACATAAGTCATGAATTTGATATCCGATATTGGATGCGTTCCAGTGCATCGTCTGCCATCAGTAGTAACTCACTGACTTCGTACTCTTAAGCCTGCTGATTGTACCGGCGTAATATATTGCCACGTCGAATATGGAGCAGCCTTAACCCCTCCTCTTCAGGGACAATCATCTATTGAAAGAAAGCCACTGTGACCGGCTGGCAATGGAAACCGTAACCACAGAGACATTTTGTACCCAGGTAAAATTGAGGTTAAAAAAAAACTGGCGCCATGGCTCCGAGATGCCTGAGTGTAGAAATGCAAGGGGCTTTCTCATGTGAAAATGAACAGTCCTTTCAAGTCGTCAAATCCTGAACAAGACTGGATGAGGATCAGAGAGTGGTTTAGTTTTGGGCATTAAGTGAGTATGTGGTCACATTTATAATATTGAACATTTATTGAGTACATTATGTTTCCGACATATTTTCTTAACTTACTGAATAGTTTCTAACCCTGTGCACACTGTATAAAACCACTGACAATGTGTGCTGTACATATAATTAATGCATCCTGTGAGTACAAACCTCAAAGACTATTTTTCTAAATCCATTGATTCACTGGTGCTCCTTGTCCAATTATTCGCTTTTTTAAAATACTTGGTAATCTTTTGTTGGAAGAAAATTGATGGTGAATGAAGTCGCCCATCACAGCATCTAGGAACTTTATGGACAATGGTGGGCTTCTAATATGTACTGGGTCGATTTCTGTCTGAACTGGGTATGAAGATTCTCAGTGTACTGCTTACCTGTCGCATGAATGTTGAGTGCTATAGGTGGGTGCTCATCCACCAAATACTTTCTGTTTCGCAGGTTCCTCATTTTGACTTACTTTCCACAAACAAGAATATCCTCAATTTCCAGCTCTCGGTGCTTTCCACCAGACTTTCGCATTGAAATGTGGAGAAAATTGAGATGGAAAAAAGTAAGATGGGGTGCCAATTATTTGAGCTCATGCTAGTTTTTGCAAATATTTATCTATTTACTTGTATTTGTCGTTAACACTTCCTTAGCTATTAATTGCACCAATTACCATATATTTAATGTCCCTATCGAATGCAATAAAAATATTAAATGTTAAAAAAAAAGAGTCTATAGATACTCTACTTATTTTTTTTAATAAGCTTTATAAATAAATACCTTTTTGCTGGACAAATAACAAGTTTCTGTGGTTGAGTGCCTGAGGATACTGTAACAGGATTTGAAGGAAACCAAAATATTTCACTTTAAATAAATGGCGCTATTAAAAGAGTGGCAGTGTATTTTTTTTTAGTAGCTTATTGATTCACAATTCTAAGCCTTTCCTTTTCAAATCAGGTGACAGAATTTTATGTATCTTTTCTGTGGCAAATAAGAAGCTAATTTACTCCAGGAAGCTGTTCTTGTGCATTGAGTAAAATGGGAAAATATGAGATACGCTAGGTTTCGGAACTTTACAACCCTTCGGGCTGAAGGAACAGGCATTAATACTTGATTAAATCTTCCTTCAAGGGAGGTTTTCTGACAATTGTCACAGCAGATGTCGCAGGTGGAACCATTTTGAGTTTTTCTGGCTATTGGCCATTTGTGTGACTGACACTGTGATTTGTTAAAATTCAGGAGCAGCATTGCAGAGAGAACGCTATCTATTCAGCATCTTTAACAGAATCACTGCTGTAGGTCATTTGGATGCATAGACCTAGAAATTGAGCTGGGCAGTTTCTCAGGCACACTGAGGCGTCTTCAGGACCCAAAATAACAGGCAGGAAACGTGTGCACACTTCCGACCAAATTTCCGCTGGTGGATAAGGACCACCAAGAGACATCTTTTGCCCATACCCAAAGCAGACTTTAGTGACTATGTTACTGGACTAGTAATCCAAACACCTGGATTAACTTTGTGAGAAACCTGGGGCTGAATTCTTCCATGGTCCTGCTGGTGGGTTCGCGGAGGGGGGCGAGGTGGGGTGGAATTCAGCGAGAGTCTACAAGTTCGTTTTATGCTGGCGCAAATTTCCTGTGGGATCTGGTGCTGCCCATTATGTCTGGTGCCTGTTAAGGTGGACTGGGAAATCCGCTGGTGGCTGATGTGAAATTGATATGCTTCCTGCTAATGTGATGCGGATGAAGACCCGACTGGATATTTCAACCCACGCCCAATTCTCCACAAAGCCAATGGGAAAACACGCTGGTTCAGAACACGTCTGAAACAATGTGGCATACAGATGTCGGAACTCACCAATACAATGCCTGCGGCTGCCTGCAGAGTTCGGGTATAGAGACTGCCAGCAACCCTGCATCCCAGAACACCACAGCAGTGAGTAAGGGGAGCATCTACAGGTGGACCTTCCTGATTCAGCGTCACCGAGGAGGTCCATCTTTAGTGTTCCTGGAGATCTGTCTTCTTCCTGCAGTGATGGGTCAGTGATGTTGGGCACCATTTCAATATGGCACCCAGACATAATGGCTGGATGTAGGCCATCATGCCCACCATGCCATGGAATACGGTGCTAAACCCTGGGGTGTATAATTAATTAGGTTGGGCTGGAAGAAACAGCATGGCTTCCTGTCAGCCTGTTCAAAGGGAACACTCTCTATTCCCACCACCACCACCACGGGACTTACAAAGAAAAGTACAGCACAGGAACCGGTCCCTTGGCCCTCCAAGCCTACGTCGACTATGCTTCCCATCTAACTTAAAACCTTCTACAATTCCGGGGTCGGTATCCCTCTATTCCCATTCTATTCATATGTTTGTCAAGACGCACCTTAAACGTCACTATCGTACCTGCTTCCACCACCTCCTCCGGCAGCGAGATCCACGCACCCACTACCCTCAGCGTAAAAAACTTCCTTCGCACATCTCTAAACTTTGCCCCTCGCATCTTAAACCTATGTCCCTAGTACTTGACTCTTCCAGCCCAGGAAAAAGATTCTGACTGTCCACTCTGTCCATGCCCCTCAAAATTTGGTAGACTTCTATCAGTTGCCCCTCGGCCTCCGTCGTTCCAGTGAGAACAAACCGAGTTGATCCAACCTCTACTCATAGCTAATGCCCTCCATACCAGACAACAACTTGGTAAACCTCTCCTGTATCCACTCCAAAGCATCCACATCCTTCTGGGAGTGTGGTGACCAGAATTGAAAACTGTATTCCAAGACTTAGAATAGAGAATTTCGCCCATGAATTTAAATACCACCACAGCAGCTATGAGGATTTAAATTCAAATAATTAAATAAATCTAGAATAAAAAGCTATTAACAGTGATGGACATGAAACTAAACATTTGTTGCAAAACCCTTCTGATTCATTTATGTACTTTAAGGTTAGAAATCTGGGCGGAATTCTCTGAAAATGGGGCTATGTCCCCACACCCATGAGAAAACGGCCACAAATCACTCTGGACTTTCCTGGAGAAAGTCCAGAGTGATTCTCTGTTTTGAAGGGGGCTAGCAGGGCCCTGGAGTAGTCCACGCAGCACCGGCTGCCGATACGGGACCCTGCACTTCCGGCCGCGGGTCCGCGCAACATGGCGGACCTTCACAGCAAGCCCCCCCCCCCCCAGATCACGCGTGCCCGCCGATCGGTGGCCCCCGATCACGAGCCATGCCCTCCTTGAGGCTCCCTGCCGCTCACAAGGGCTCATGATGGCAAGCAGAGGGACAAGGACGTGCATGAGGAAGCTTGACAATGGAAGGCGGAGTGATGCTGGATCTCGACAGGGCTGCATGAAAAGCTCACAAACAAGGGGGTCAAAGGGATACCACATTGTTTACTGGACAGGGATGCACAAAGATTCCAGATGTGGTGAGTAGAGGTCCACGTCGGCATGGATACCTGGCAGGTGATAGGCTCTGGGGCAGGGTGGTGGAATCAAGGAATAACCTTCTTCTTGGGACAGTGAGTCTTTTTGCCTCTGGGTTGCTGGCATCCTGCGCAACCTGGCGAAGACAGGGCTGAAGAGGGTGAAATGGCACCGGGACCTGCGAACCCGCCAGCTGATGGCGGGTGGAAGAATCAGCTGCTGGCCGGCCAGGGGACTTGGCGGGGAATGCGGCTGTGCATAATGAATGAGGAGAACCTGAATCGGGATCCTGCCATTTTGGCCAGTGTGAAAGATGTCGCCGGAGCCAGTCCCAAAGTAGCATTTACACCAGTGGGATTTCCTGTTGAGATAGTCTCTGCCTCCCGCCAATGACGACATTGGGTTCCCACCGTGAAAGGTGGGGAAGCCCATTACCGTACATGTAAATGTCATCAGTGGGCCTCCTCGCTGTATCATCCCCCCACATAAGAAAACTCCCCCTGTCGATGTGACGCCGTCAACAAGGTTTACAACAGGTCTGGCCAATGGGGTCCTGACAAGGAGGACCCGCCGGGGCACATAATTAAGTACAGCCCCCAGGGGGGGGGGGGGGGGGGTCCTGCCCGGGCAGTACCCTGGCACAGCCCTGGCGGGGGACAGAGCCGGTGGGTGGGGTGTGGGTGGGGGGTGGGGAGCTTCTGCGTGGGAGGGGTTCCCTGAGGGAAGGACTCCTTTTTAAAAACAATTCTGATTGGAGTGCCCTTTATAAAAGGTGCCCGGATCTGACAGGGGCAGAGGATGCTGGTGAGGTGGGTTCTGACATCTTGGGACTCACTTTCGGGATCTTTTTGACTACCTCTCAAAAAGTATGGTGAGAAAAGCTAGCAGTGTAGCCGCAGGCCGCACCCCACTCTTCTCACCTTGGTCGACACATGGTCAAAAAAAGAGACAACTCCGGTAATCTGGGTAGCGGAGAAGTCAATGTGGTTGGATCGTAGGGGTTTCTCTGCAGAACTGGCCTATGAACAGTAGGGTGCACAACATTACCACCATCATTGGCAGGAGGATGTGATTGCAGTGTGGCAAGTTTACATCGGCAGTCACTATTATAAATGTGCACACTAGAATTTACGATTGGGTCTAAACACGTATAATGGCAGTGGTGGACTCAAAAGTGGAACAAAATTACGATTACTGAAAATATGGTTCTCATGCAGAAAATGCATGAAGAGATAAGTTTTTAAAAAATGGATTATTTATATTTATGAAGCAAAATTTACTGCAATTTCGAAAACAGAAAAGTCGAGATAGTTGGAACAGGGAAGTGTAAAACTGAGGTATTCCAGTGCCACCACTGGCGTCATTGTGTAATTACAGTTTGGCAGGATTGCTTTCCACAGGATTCACATTTCATAGATTTCATAGAATTTACAGTGCAGAAGGAAGCCATTCGGCCCATCAAGTCTGCACTGGCTCTTGGAAAGAGCACCCTACCCAAGCCCACACCACCCTTTCCCCATAACCCAGTAACCCCACTCAACCAACACTAAGGGCAATTTTGGACACTAAAGGCAATTTAGCATGGCCAATCCACCTAACCTGCACATCTTTGGACTGTGGGAGGAAACCGGAGCACCCGGAGGAAACCCACGCACACACGGGGAGAACGTGCAGACTCCGCACAGACAGTGACCCAGCCGGGAATCGAACCTGGGACCCTGGAGCTTTGAAGTAATTGCGCTAACCACTATGCTACCGTGCTACATTTGGTCAGGTTGACACAATAGTGTGATAAAAATGTGAGGAGGAAGAAAATATTGTGGTAGAAAGGTGCACGCCAATATGATTTTATAAAATGTACTATAAATTAATTTATTGTAAATTGATTTCTAAATCGGAATTGATCCAAATTGACTGAATAATAGCAAGAATTTGCATTTTGTTATGTCATTATTGCAATAAAACACCCCAAAGAACATCATAGGAGTGCAAACAAATAAAAATTGACACAGAGCCACAGTAATAGGCCTTCAGACAAGCGACCAAAGGTCTGTCGCAGAAGTAGCTTTTCAAAGCGGAGAGGGGCAGAGAGGTTTCGGGGGGGGTGCAGGAGGGGGTTAGCATTACGGTTTGATTAGAGTTAGGAGGAGTGTGGAGGGTGCAGAATTCTCAAAACTCTAGGCCTTAGACAGCTGAAGACACAGTTGGCTCTGGTGGGGTGAAGAAAGTGGGGGCGGGGTGGTTGGGGATTGCAAATGAACAAATTGAAGGAACGGCAAATTTTTGGATGGTTGGATGGACGGAAGAGGTTGTAGCGATAGGCAAGGATGAGGCGGGAATAAGAATTTGGTTGACTGAGAGTCAATGTAGGTGGGTGAGCACAGAGTGATGAGTGAACAAGACTTTGTGCGAGTTGGGACAAGGTCAGCACCTACTTGCCAGAATTGCAGATTGGAAAGTTGGGAGCATGGAAATATGTTTTTGTGACCATTTCAATGAGCAATTAGAAAATAATGTGTCGCGTGTGTTTGGACTTCCAAAATGTATTTCTATGAAAAAAAATCACTTATTGTCACAAGTAGGCTTCAAATGAAGTTACTGTGAAAAGCCCCTAGTTGCCACATTCTGGGAGGCTGGTACAGGAACTGAACCGTGCGGCTGGCCTGCCTTGGTCTGCTTTCAAAGCTAGCGATCTAGTCCTGTGCTAAACCAGCCCCTGGTCAGTGAGGCATTCCACCAGGACTGCAAAGTTAGAAAATTACTTCTTAAACGTTCGCTTATTCAAGATGCTTAGGAACACATCACTGAGAATTTATCCATTTTACCAAATCGTGGAAGTTTATTTCAGTTAGTAAACATCGTGTAGCCCACATTGGTTTTGTAAGTCCTGAAAGGAGCAATAATTGTCCTCTTTGTGGAAATCTTTCAAGAATATGATCTCACGGTTGTATTCAATCATTTCCAGTTTGCTGATATGCTCTGCAACTGATTGAGTTCGGCATCACTTATTTATAGACCTGGAGAAAGACCCAAAATGGTCGCAGGCCTTATAAAATGCAAATTGTCCTGTTTTCAGGACACGGTTTGTTCATAATCTGTATGAGTCCTTTGTATCAGTGCTCCTGTCAGTATGTTTCTTCACTTCTTTCATGGGATGCGGACATCACTGGCAAGGCCAGCAGTTGTTGCCAATCCTTAATTGCCTTTGAACTGAATTTCAGAGGGCTGTTAGCAGTCAACCACTTTGCTGTGGGTCTGGTGTCACAGGTAGGCCGGGCCGGGTAAGGATCACAGGTTACCTTCCCTTCAGTGAACCGGATGAGTTTGTTAGCAATTGATGATAGTTCCATGGTCATCGTTTGGTTATAGCTGAATTTAAATTCCCCCAGCTGCTGTGGTGGGATTTGAACCCTTGTCCCCAGAGGCCTCGGCGGGAATTTCTGTCCACTCACGCCGGCAGGATCTTCCAGTCCTGCCGACAACGCATCCCCGCCACAGGTTTCCCAGTGATGAGGAGTGCATTCAAGGGGAAACCCAATTGACAACGACGGGCCCAGAAGATCCTGCTCTGCCAATGGCCGGCCGGCCGTTTTGCGGCAGGTTGCGTGGAAAATCTCGCCCTTGGTGTCTTTTGATGACGAGTCCAGTGACATTAGCACTACACCATCACCTACCACATCATGATTGACATCAGTGATTTAATGCCCAGCCATCTGGAAAGGAGTGAGACCCTTCAGGGAGGCACTACCTCAACTGAAAGTGGGACACATGCCGTCTAACTATCATTCATGCACATTTGGCACATATTTATTAAGAAAATGCAACCATGGAGAGTTTTCAGCTTGTAATGACACTCATAGATTTGCCATAATAACGCATTCAGATGAACAGAAAATACAGTGCAAATCTTGGTGAAGATAATTGCTTCATAATTCACCATCCAATACTGTAGGATTTTCTGCCTGCCCCCCCCCCCCCCCCAGGTATGATTTGCGGCAGCAGAGATTGCCCGTCATGGCTCAGCGGTGGGATCGTCTGCGTGACCGGAAGATTCCACCAGCAGGAACGGCCAGGAAATCCTGCCCTATTTGTTTCCTCCTGCACCTAAAATACGAAGGATAATTTTAAACTTGTTCTTATCCTGCCCCTTAGCTGGCAGCGGAGCTATCACTCAAAACCATGAGATATGGTCAGGTCCATGGACCTGATGGGCATGTTTGATCAAGACCATTCAAGTGGAGAATAATTGCATGCATAGCTTATTTGTATTCAATTTCCCTTCATCGTTTCCACTGAGGATCAGTTCTACCCACAATTACACTTATCCCTGAGTGTAGGTACTCAAATAATCTCATTCCATAATAAATGAGATGATTGATCAAAGACAATTATACCCTCACATTAGCATTTAAAGCTTTGCTAAGTCGCATCCAAACTGCCCCACATATAAATAAAATACGTACCCTATTTAGTTCTCAAAGACAAATTTTAAAACACTGATTGTTGACTTACGATTATCACACCAGTCACCAACTCGGGGCCAAGCTTCATGGGGCGAATTCTCAATTTTAGAGACAAAATGCTGACGCCAGGACTGAATCGCGAGTGTTCTACGTGGATGAAAGCGGTGCCAGACCCGGAGCGATTCAGGTCCCGTTAATGGGCTAGCACCGGCGCCACGTAGAACCCATGCAATTCCAATGCATGCTGACCCACATCCCAGCCAAGATGATGGCACTGGTTGCACTGGAGCACGCCCATACCGTTGTTAGGGCAGCTGGGGCCAGAGGGTACTAGGGGCGTGGCCTGGCACTAAGTTTCCAGTGAGCAGTCAGCGGTATGCGCCGCAGCATAGCTGCCTTGCAGGTTGCAGCAATGGTGGTCCATTCCCGACCACCCCAACCCCAGCTGCCCGCTACTCCCCACCCCGCCCTGGCAGATGCCCCGGGACAGTGGCACAACCTTCAGCACATCATAACGATGTTGGATACTGTGTGTAGCCCCTCCCGCATCCTCAGCAACCACAGCTCCCGTGTCCCAATTAGAAATACCACAAGTGAACCTCACCATCAGTAATTCCTTCTGGTGGCAGTGGACCACATCATGGAAGGCCAGGAAAATGCCGGGTCGGGCCGGTTAATGATATGCCAACGGCCATTTTTGTACAATTTGTATGCCCAATCCAGAGTGTGGCGTAGAACTCATTCACGCATTCGAGGGATTGGAGCTTGGCATTCTATTGGCGCCTGGTGCCAACCAGGAATTTTGGCTGACGCCGAATTCTCCATCCAGTCGTGTTTTCTGGGGCGTCATTCTCCGACCCCCCGCCGGGTCGAAGAATGGCCGTTGACCGCCGTGAATCCCGCCCCCGCCGGTTGCCGAAGTCTCCGAAGGGAGAAAAGTTGGCGGGGCGTTAATGGCGCCGCTGCCGCGGAGAATGTCACGGGTCTGCGCAAGGCAGCCGATTTTCGGCCTGCCGATATTCTCCCTTCCGGATGGGCCGAAGTCCCGTCGACGTGATGACCGTTCACGTCGACGTGAATCAAACCTCCTTTTTTTCATCGGCGTGACCCGGTGCTCCAGGGTCACGCCGACCAGCGTGGAGGTGAGTGACGGCCTGGGGGGTTGGCTCTGGGCAGGCAATGGCGTGGCCGCAGTCTGATTGCGTGAGAAGAGGTGTGTCTCGGGTTGTGTGTGTGTGTGTGTGCGGCGGGTGGGGTGGTTAGAGTAGGCTGGGCTCCGGGGGAGTGCCGGGAGGGGGTCTGTGCCGGGGTGGAGGTTGGGGGGTGGGGTCCGTGCCGGGGTGGAGGTTGGGGGTTGGGGGGGGGGGTCCGTGCTGGGGTGGAGGTTGGGGGGGGGTCCGTGCTGGGGTGGAGGTTGTGGGGGGGGTCCGTGCTGGGGTGGAGGTTGGGTGGGGGTCCGTGCCGGGGTGGAGGCTGGGGGGGGGGTCCATGCTGGGGTGGAGGTTGGGGGTTGGGGGGGGGGTCCGTGCTGGGGTGGAGGTTGGGGAGGGGTCCGTGCTGGGGTGGAGGTTGGGGGGGGGGATCTGTGCCGGGGTGGAGGTTGGGGGGGGGGGTCCGTGCTGGGGTGGAGGTTGGGGGTTGGGGGGGGTCCGTGCTGGGGTGGAGGTTGGGGGGGGGTCCGTGCTGGGGTGGAGGTGGGGGGGGGTCCGTGCCGGGGTGGAGGTTGGGTGTTGGGGGGGTGGGGTCCATGCTGGGGTGGAGGTTGGGGGGGGGTCCGTGCCGAGGAGGGGGATGGGAGGGCAAGTGAGTTGGTCCACCTGGCCAGGTGCCAGCCTCCAACAGTTGGACCCATGCGGTCCATGCCACCTGGCTGGGGGGAGGAGGGGATATGGGCAATGATAACATGTCGTCATACCCCTCTCCCCCACCAGGCCGTCATGTTTTCAGATCATCCAGCGATGTTGGCCGCCGTGGTGGCAGCCGCTCATGTCTATGTTGCCCTGGATGAGGAGGAGGAGGAGGAGGAGGAGGAGCGTGCCCGAGAGGCGGCGCAGGCTGCCGCAGAGGGGCAGGCGGCAGCCGTCCAGGCTGGAGGGACACCTGACCGACAGGACGAGGAGGGGGAGGAGGACGTCGCGGCCCCACGGCAACGGAGGCACCCGGGGGCGCCCCGTGTGTGCCGGCCCCGGCAGTCATACCAGGACCTCACGGACCGGGAATGCAGGAGGAGACTCCGGATGAGCTGGGAAACCGTGGCACACATCTGCCACCTGCTGGCACACCTGTCACCGCGTGGCACTGGCGGGGGACACCCTCTCCCCGTGTCCGTCAAGGTTACGGTGGCCCTGAACTTTTATGCAACGGGGTCATTCCAGGCACCGAGTGGGGACCTGTCCGGCATATCGCAGACATCGGTGCACCGGTGCATCCGGGCAGTGACAGATGCCCTATATGCCATGGCGCACCGCTACATCCGCTTCCCCGAGGACCGGGCCAGCCAAGATGCCCGGGCCGTGGGCTTCTCTGCCGTTGCCGGGTTCCCCATGGTCCAGGGCGCGATCGATGGGATGCACGTCGCCGTGCGGCCACCTGCAGATAACAGGGCCGTGTTCACTAATAGAAAGGGGACCTATTCGATGAACGTACAGGTGGTCTGCAACCACAGCATAATGATCCTGCACGTCTGCGCCCGTCACCCAGGCAGTGTACACGACTCATTCGTGTTGTCGCGGTCATCCATCCCCGACATGTACGAGGGACGCCATCCCCGGCTGAGGGGCTGGTTGCTGGGCGACAGGGGCTACCCATTGCGATCGTGGCTGATGACGCCTATACGGAGCCCACGCAATGAGGCGGAGAACCGCTACAATGATGCCCATGTAGCGACAAGCGGAGTGATCGAGAGGTGCTTTGGTGTGCTGAAGATGCGTTTCAGGTGCCTGGACCTCTCTGGGGGCGCCCTCCAGTATCGGTCAGATGGGGTCGGCCGCATCATTGTGGTGTGCTACGTCCTGCACAACATAGCCCAGCAGAGGGGCGATGTGCCGCAGGCAGAGGAGGGCGGAGTGGAGGAACAGCAGGAAGAGGCCCAGTCCTCCCCAGATGAGGGGGATGGGGGCAATGGGCAGGGCAGACGGGATAGACACAGGCGGGTGGCTGTCCACCGTTACCGGCTGGCCCAGCGGGCACGGGACAGACTGATAGACGCCCGCTTCACTGACTAGATGGGCGTGGGAATCGGGTAGTATGGCCACAGACCGCACACCATGGCAACAGCCGACCACCCACACCCCCCACCCATCCACCCACCCAGCACCCTCACCCCCCTCCCCAACCCCACCCACCCCACCCGCATGCACACCACCCCCCCCACCCCCCCCCCCATTGCCGATCCACCTGCGGCACAACGGGCCGGGCTCACACAGTGGCGGGTGGACGCGTGTCTATCGCTGGCCATGGAGGATGATGACAACACGCCCTGCGATGAGCTCCTGGCTCTACATCGTTGGACTATGTCTGACCCATGGCCACAGTACCACCATCCACCCGGACCATCCCTGCATGCGGCTGTGACACTGCAGCGCACGGTCCCGTCCTCTGCCCGGGGGATGTTGATGGCGCCCCAGCGGGAAGGGGGCAGACTCACCTGGGGCTGAGGTAAGACCACCCCTCACACACACACTTGCGCTCAACGTACATGACACCCCCGCACACTTTGGACAGAGCACAAAGGCAGCTTCGGTAGGTGTAACATTGACTTTAATAACCAAAGGAGTTCATGCACGTGCCCTAGCCCCTAAAACTCATCTGTGCCCTGCACCCGTGCCAACTTACTCAGTGTCTAATTGTTTGGCCTTATGGGCCCTTTGACTACGTCTACGTGGTTCCCCAGACGGTACAGCAGAACTGGAGGTGGACTCCTGTGATTCCTGCCCTCTGACACTGGATCCCTTTGGCGGCCGTTTCCTGGGGCGTCCTGGCCTAGATGGGCCAGGCTGCGGCCTGGGCGATTGGGATGGCGAGCTGCCAGCCTGTCCTACCCGTTGCCCACCCGATGCACCTGGGACGGAAGGGGGGGGGGAGTCCGAGGTGTCGCGGTGGACCGGGACCTCCCCGACAGAGGGAGCCGGGACGGACCACACCACCTCCTCCTCCCTCGGGGTGCCCGATGGCCCCCAGGCCTCTACATGGGTGGGGGATGCGAACGGACTGGCCATCCGATGCCCCCCCGACATCTGGCGCTGCCAGTCCTGGAGGCCCGTGCTGGTATCGACAGGGGTCTGCAGGTTTGCAGCCATGGAGCCCAGGGGGTTGGCAAACCCTGTCTGTGACAGTGCGACGCCGGCTCGCACATGGCCACTGGCGCCGATGCCCTCAGCGATGGCCTGCAGAGACTGGGCCATGGCTTGCTGAGACTGGGCCATGGCCTGCAGAGACTGGGCTATGGCGTTGAGTGCCTCTGCCATCTGGTGCTGGCACTGGCTCATGGCCTCCTGTGAGAGGGCAGACATTTCCTGGGCCACAGACGCCGCCTGCACGGAAGGCCCCAGGCCTCGCAAACCGTTCCCCATGTCTGACACCGTCGCACCCATTGCCTCCACCGCGGACGCCACCCGTGCGGTGTCAGCCTGGGTGGCACGCATGACCGGCACCACTCCCAGCTCCTGGACGCGGGTGGACTCCTCCACCTGCGACCGCAGCCGCCGCAAGCCGCCCGTCACCCTCTTCGCTCGTCTGCGGGTCGGTGGTTGCATCGGATCTATGTGTGGGTGTGGTAACTGCAGGAACCCGGGATCCATCTGGCGGCAGATGTTCGCTTGGCCTGGGCTGCCCTCCGACCGCCCGGTCCCTCTGCTGCTCCTACCTCCACCTGCTGTACCGGGACGGCTGTGTTGTGCGCACCAGTGAGTGTACCAGACGCCTCATCACTAAAGTGCCCAACCGTGGTGAGTGTTTCTGCGATGGTGGAGGGTGTTGGTGACAGCAGTGGCATTGTGTCGTGCTCTTCGTCCCACTCTGAGTCCATGGCACTTTGGGGTGGGGGTTCGTCTCCACCTATCCACTCTGAGTCACTGTCCGGTATTTCGTCTTCCTGGGTAGTGCTGTCCCGGGTAGTGCTGTCCCGGGTAGTGCTGTCCCGGGTAGGGGTGTCCTGGGTAGTGCTGTCCCGGGTAGGGGTGTCCTGGGTAGTTGTGTCCTGGGTAGTGGTGTCCTGGGTAGTGGTGTCCTGGCTCGGATGTGACGGGGGCCTGTGGCTGCCCCCCTCGTCGCTGGGTGGTCGCTCCCGCACGTGACGGGGGTGTCGTCTCCCTGTTGCTCCAGGTCTCTCCGTCTCCCGTGGTGTGCGAGGATCATCCTGCGGGCGTCGCATGCTGGAGGGTCCGGGTCTCTCCGTCTCCTGTGGTCTCCGAGGGGCATCCTGCGGGCGTCGCATGCTGGAGGGTGCGGTTCTCTCCGTCTCCCGTGGTCTCCGAGGGGCATCCTGCGGGCGTCGCATGCTGGAGGGTGCGGGTCTCTCCGTCTCCTGTGGTCTCCGAGGGGCATCCTGTGGGCGGTCTGCATCTGCGGGGATGGGTGCCTGGACGTTTGGTCCTGCGGTACACAATGAAGCATGCATGGTTAGACATCAGGCAGTGATCAGGTGATACGGGGGAGGGGGATATAGGGGAGGGGGGATATGGGGACGGGCTGTCGGTGGCTCGCTCGCTAGTACGCCCCCGACCTCTGCATCAGCAACCTCCCGGTCCTCAGGTCCGCCAGCCAGTTCCAGGGCCCTTTCCTCGTGTACGGTCAGTGGCCTCTCATCAGCGGAACCTCCTCCAGTCCTCACATGCTCCCTATTGTGTGCGCGCTTCTCCTGTGGGGGGGGGGGCAGGGGTAAAAGGCAACAGTGTTAGGCAGGTATATGAATGCACGCCATCGGTTGCGCGTGCATTGCAGAGGTTAAGGTTAGGGCTGGATTCACTTGGGGATTTGGGGGAGGGGGGATATGGGGGAGGGGGGATATGGGGGAGGGGGGATATGGGGGAGGGGGGATATGGGGATATGGGGGATATGGGGGAGGGGGGATATGGGGGAGGGGGGATATGGGGGAGGGGGGATATGGGGGATATGGGGAGGAGGGATATGGGGGAGGGGGGATATGGGGGATATGGGGGAGGGGGGATATGGGGGAGGGGGGATATGGGGATATGGGGGAGGGGGGATATGGGGAGGGGGGATATGGGGGAGGGGGGATATGGGGGATAAGGGGGAGGGGGGATATGGGGGAGGGGGGATATGGGGGAGGGGGATATGGGGGATATGGGGGAGGGCGGGATATGGGGGAGGGGGGATATGCGGGACGGGGGATATGGGGGAGGGGGGATATGGGGGATATGGGGTAGGGGGATATGGGGGAGGGAGGATATGGGGGATATGGGGGAGGGGGATATGGGGGAGGGGGGATATGGGGGAGGGGGGTTATGGGGGAGGGGGGGATATGGGGGATATGGGGGAGGGGGATATGGGTGAGGGGGCATATGGGGGAGGGGGTGGTATATGGGGGAGGGGGGGTATATGGGGGAGGGGGCATATGGGGGAGGGGGGATATGGGGGTATGGGGGAGGGGGGATATGGGGGAGGGGGGATATGGGGGATATGGGGAGGGGGATATGGGGGAGGGGGGGACATGGGGGGAGGGGTGTATATGGGGAAGGGGGGGGGATATGGGGGAGGGGGGATATGGGGATATGGGGGGTATGGGGGAGGGGGGATATGGGGGGGGATATGGGGGATATGGGGAGGGGGATATGGAGGAGGGGGGATATGGGGGAGGGGGGATATGGGGGAGGGGGGATATGGGGGATATGGGGAGGGGGATATGGGGGAGGGGGGACATGGGGGAGGGGTGTATATGTGGAGGGGGGGATATGGGGGAGGGGGGATATGGGGATATGGGGGGGTATGGGGGGAGGGGGATATGGGGGAGGGGGGATATGGGGGATATGGGGAGGGGGATATGGAGGAGGGGGGATATGGGGGAGGGGGATATGGGGAGTGGGGATATGGGGGAGGGGGGTATATGGGGAGGGGGCATATGGGGGAAGGGGGTGATATGGGGGATATGGGGAGGGAGGATATGGGGGAGGGGGGGATATGGGGGAGGGGGGATATGGGGGAGGGGGGATATGGGGGATATGGGGGAGGGGGGATATGGGGGAGGGGGGATATGGGGGATATGGGGGGGAGGGGGGGGATATGGGGGAGGGGGGATATGGGGGATATGGGGAGGCCTACCCTGCCTGCTCTGACGAGTTCATTCACCTTCTTGTGGCACTGGGTGCCTGTCCGTGGTGTCAGGGCCACAGCGGTGACGGCCTCTGCCACTTCCCTCCACAGACGCCGGCTGTGGCGCCGGGGCAACTCTGCGGCCGTGCCCGGGATACAGGGCCGTCCCTGCTCTGCTCCACCGCGTCCAGGAGCACCTCCACATCGCGTGACTCGAACCTTGGGGCTGAGCGACGGCCAGCCATCCAGTCGGGTGTTGCGGTCGGGTGTTGCGGTCGGGTGGGGGGGGGAGCAGCGCGGCCTTATGAGCCGTCACGCCGTGCAGCGCGTATGACGCTGCACGGCGTGAACCACTGCGCAAGCGCGGATCCCGTTACGTCGCTGCTAGCCCATTTCGGGCCGGAGACTATCGACCCATTTTTCCGACGTGACGCAAGTCGGATTTGCGCCATTTTTTGCGCCGATAACGGAGAATTTCGCCCCTGATTCTGGCATTGGCCGACGCAGCACCTACCCCATGCCTTAGCTTTTTTGGCAAGAAAGGCAGGAGGGATTATATATGCCTTTTACTCACTTCATCAGGAAATTGGCTATCACGTCTTCATTACTTGGAATCGTAACTATGGGCTGGATTTTCCATCATCCGCCCCATGCATGCCGAGTGCGTTTTCAGCAGGGGCACATGTAAAATATGACAGGTAACTGGCCCACTGTCTTCTCGCCCAACCCCGGCCCAGTCCCCATAGAAATGGTAGGTGAAGGGGGCCTGAAATCAGCAGCCTGCCCACAGTTTAAATAAATAATTAACAGCCAATTCAGCTTCTTCCCAAGGCAACTGGCCCAAATATTATGCTGCCCATGCTTTAATACAATTGGTGTGGGCCGGTGGCTGGGATGAGAAGGCAATTTTAAAAATAGCTTTGTGGACAAGGCAAGACATTGGGGGGGTGGGGGGGGGGAGATACCATTCAATGGGTGGCCTATACACTTTGGGGCCTCCACGGGCCCCTGCCACCCCCCTCTCCCCCACCTGGACTCCAAAGCCCACCTCCAACAACCCCCTCAGCCCCCTTCTTAGGCTTCCTGTCCCAGACCCCAGACTTACCATGGACAGACAGTTCAGGGATCCCTCGTGGCCGTTCCCCTTCAAAACAAGTATACCGTTTTGGATGCTGTTGGGGGGAATGTCCTACCGGGGGAAGGCCCTAGCAGCCAGGTCTCTGGCACTGAGTCTGGCTCTGGGGCTCAGAAGGGAAGGGGGGAGAATAGAAAAGCAATAGTGACAGGAGACTCAATGGTTAGGGGGAATAGATAGGAGATTCTGTGGTCGCGAGCGAGACTCCCGGAAGGTATGTTGCCTCCCGGGTGCCAGGGATGTCTCAGATCGTGTTTTTAGGATCCTTAAGGGGGAGGGGGAGCAGCCAGAAGTCGTGGTGCACATTTCTACCAACGACGTAGGTAGGAAAAAGGGTGTGGATGTAATAAACGAGTTTAGGGAGTTAGGCTGGAAGTTAAAAGCCAGGACAGACAGAGTTGTCATTTCTGGTTTGTTGCCGGTGCCACGTGATAGCGAGGCTAGGAATAGGGAGAGAGTGCAGCTCAACACGTGGCTGCAGGAATGGTGTAGGAGGGAGGGCTTCAGGTATTTGGATAATTGGAGCGCATTCTGGGGACGGTGACCTGTACAAGCAGGATGGGTTGCATCTGAACCAGAGGGGCACCAATATCCTGGGAGGGAGGTTTTCTAGTACTCTTCGGGAGGGTTTAAACTAATTTGGCAGGGGAATGGGAACCGGATTTGTATTCCAGCAACTAAGGTAGCCGATGTTCAGGACATCAAAGCGTGTAGTGAGGCAGTGGGGAAGGTAACACTGACAAAGGAGAGTACTTGCAGGCACGGAGGTGGGTTGAAATGTGTATACTTCAACGCAAGAAGCAGCAGGAATAAGGTGGGTGAACTTAAGGCATGGATCAGTACTTGGGACTACGATGTGATGGCCATCACGGAAACTTGGATGGAAGAGGGGCAGAAATGGTTGTTGGAGGTTCCTGGTTATAGATGTTTCAATAAGATTAGGGAGGGTGGTAAAAGAGGTGGGGGGTGACATTGTTAATTAGAGATAGTATAACAGCTGCAGAAAGGCAGTTCAAGGAGGATCTGCCTACTGAGGTAGTATGGGTTGAAGTCAGAAATAGGAAAGGAGCAGTCACCTTGTTGAGAGTTTTCTATAGGTCCCCCAATAGCAGCAGAGATGTGGAGGAACAGATTACGAAACAGATTTTGGAAAGGTGCAGAGGTCACAGGGTAGTAGTCATGGGTGACTTCAACTTCCCAAATATTGAGTGGAAACTCTTTGGATCAAATAGTTTGGATGGGGTGGTATTTGTGCAGTGTGTCCAGGAAGCTTTTCTAACATTGTAAGATTGTCCGACCAGAGGGGAGGCCATATTGGATTTGGTACTTGGTAATGAACCAGGGCAAGTGCTAGATTTGTTAGTGGGGGAGCATTTTGGAGATAGTGACCACAATTCTGTGACTTTCACTTTAGAAATGGAGAGGGATAGTTGTGTGCAACACAGCAAGTTTTACAATTGGGGGAAGGGTAAATATGATGCTGTCAGACAAGAACTGAAGTGCATAAGTTGGGAACATAGGCTGGCAGGGAAGGACCCAATTGAAATGTGGAACTTGTTCAAGGAACAGATACTATTTGTCCTTGATAGGTATGTTCCTGTCAGGCAGGGAAGAGATGGTCGAGTGAGGGAACCATAGTTGACAAGAGAGGTTGAATGTCTTGTTAAGAGGAAGAAGGATACTTATGTTAGGCTGAGGAAACAAGGTTCAGACAGGGTGCTGGAGGGATACAAGATAGCCAGGAGGGAACTGAAGAAAGGGATTAGGAGAGCTAAGAGAGGGCATGAAAAATCTTTGGTGGGTAGGATCAAGGAAAACCCCAAGGCCTTTTACACATATATGAGAAATATGAGAATGACTAGAGTGAGGGTAGGTCCGATCAAGGACAGTAGCGGTAGATTGTGTATTGAGTCTGAAGAGATAGGCGAGGTCTTGAACGAGTATTTTTCTTCAGTATTTACGAATGAGAGGTGCCATATTGTTGGAGAGGCCAATGTGAAACAGACTGGTAAGCTTGAGGAGATACTTGTTAGGAAGGAAGATGTGTTGGGCATTTTGAAAAACTTGAGGATAAACAAGTCCCCCGGGCCTGACGGGATGGATCCAAGGATTCTATGGAAGCAAGAGATGAAATTGCAGAACCTATCCCTCTCCATTACTAAAGTGAAAGTCACAGAATTGTGGTCACTATCTGCAAAATGTTGCCCCACTAACAAATCTATCACTTGCCCTGGTTCATTACCAAGTATAAGATGCAGATCTTTTCGTCCTCACTGTCAACGGGGGTGGTACCAGGGGATTGGAGAGTGGCAAATGTTGTGCCCCTGTTCAAAAAAGGGAATAGGGATAACCCTGGGAATTACAGGCCAGTTAGTCTTACTTCGGTAGTCGGCAAAGTAATGGAAAGGGTACTGAGGGATAGGATTGCTGAGCATCTGGAAAGACACTGCTTGATTAGGGATAGTCAACACGGATCTGTGAGGGGTAGGTCTTGCCTCACAAGTCTTATTGAATTATTTGAGGAGGTGACCAAGCATGTGGATGAAGGTAAAGCAGTGGATGTAGTGTACATGGATTTTAGTAAGGCATTTGATAAGGTTCCCCATGTTAGGCTTATGCAGAAAGTTAGGAGGCATGGGATAGTGGGAAATTTGGCCAGTTGGTTAACAAACTGGCTATCCAATAGAAGTTAGAGAGTGGTGGTGGATGGCAAATATTCAGCCTGGATCCCAGTTACCAGTGGCGTACCACAGGGATCCGTTCTGGGTCCTCTGCTGTTTGTGATTTTCATTAATGACTTGGATGAGAGAGTTGAAGGGTGGGTCAGTAAATTTGCAGACGATACGAAGATTGGTAGTGTTGAGGATAGTGAGGAGGGCTGTTATTGGCTGCAAAGAGACATAGATAGGATGCAGAGCTGGACTGAGAAGTGGCAGATGGAGTTTAACCCTGAAAAATGTGAGGTTGTCCATTTTGGAAGGACAAATATGAATGTGGAATACAGGGTTAACGGTTGGGTTCTTGGCAATGTGGAGGAGCAGAGAAATCTTGGGGTCTATGTTCATACATCTTTGAAAGTTGCCGCTCAAGTGGATAGAGCTGTGAAGAAGGCGTATGGTGTGCTGGCATTCATCAGCAGAGGGATTGAATTTAAGAGCCGTGAGGTGATGATGCAACTGTACAAAACCTTGGTAAGGCCACATTTGGAGTACTGTGTGCAGTTCTGGTCACCTCATTTTAGGAAGGTTGTGGAAGCTTTGGAAAAGGTGCAAAGGAGATTTATGAGGATGTTGCCTGGAATGGAGAGTAGGTCTTACGAGGAAAGGTTGAGGGTGCTAGGTCTTTTCTCATTAGAACGGAGAAGGATGAGGGGCGACTTGATAGAGGTTTATAAGATGATTAGGGGAATAGATAGAGTAGACAGTCAGAGACTTTTTCCCCGGGTGGAACAAACGATTACAAGGGGAAATAGATTTAAGGTGAATGATGGAAGATATAGGGGGATGTCAGAGGTAGGTTCTTTACCCAGAGAGTAGTGGGGGCATGGAATGTACTGCCTGTGGAAGTAGTTGAGTCGGAAACATTAGGGACCTTCAAGCGGCTATTGGATAGATACATGGATTATGGTAGAATGATGGGGTGTAGATTAATTTGTTCTTAATCTAGGACAAAAGTTCGGCACAACATCGTGGGCCAAGGGCCTGATCTGTGCTGTATTTTTCTATGTTCTATATTTTTTACCAGACAGATGGCTGTCTTAATCCCGGGGCCGACTCTCAGTCCTGGCAGCGCTGGTTACCCAGTTCTGGTGCTCCTGGGACTGCTAGGCCGATCAGATTGGCTGGCAGCTCTCTCGGGCAGGGCCTCCTCCCATTGAGTGGTGGACGCCCGGCACCCTGCCCGTTTAGCCCTGTGACAGTGCATTATCGCTGGTGGGCAGGCATTTTTACAGCCAATTGTCTGGAATTTGATCTTTTACAATGGTGGGCTGAGCGACATGCCCCCTTGCAATGAAATTAGTTGCCACATGACTATTCACTCTTACTGCAACAAGACTGTTTAGAGGGCTGCCAATCACTGTAGCTGATATAGTTTTCCTGAATTAAAATCTCTTGTTGCTTGACATTCCTGTGCAGTCCACAGAGTAATTGATACAGGTTAAAGAAAGTTTCAAATAATTGTAATCTGTCGTACTGATCATTGTAGAACTTTAACCTACTTGTATGATCCACTCAGTTTTACTACAATTTATTGTCACTGACTTCAGCAATGCTATTAATGCTTTAAGTATAAGGATTTGATGTAAACAGAAATTGAATTATAAATGCAGAAAGAGAATTTTGTTATGATTCGCTCAATAGCTTGGCAACCCACTATTCCAGTTTGTTTACAGTAACCTTGTTCTTCAATTAGAATTGAGTAATGGTTATTGCTGGCTAATGTAAAGTTAAACCCCCTGTACTTGTAGTTCTTAATAAGTCAAGTAGAAGAGTAGTAAGGCAAGGATAATTGGGCTTCCCACTGCACTGGGTTGCTTACTGGGGCGGCGGGGGGGGGGGGGGGGGGGCCTGATGGCGCTGTGAAATGAACACTGGCCAGATTTGCAGGATAAGGAATGTTCTCCTTCATTGGCAGAGGTACAGAATACAAAAGTAAGAGTGTAATGTTGGCAGAGTATAAAACACTGGTGAGGCCACAACTGGAGCATTGTGCGCACTTCTGGTCACCATGTTACAGGAAGGGCGTAATTGCTCTGGAGAGAGTTCAAAGGAAGTTTACAAGGACGTTGCCAGGGGTAGAAAAGTGTAGCTACGATGAGAGATTGGATAGGTTGGGGTTATTTTCCTTGGAACAAAGAAGGCTGAGGGGGTGACCTTATTGAGATGTACAAAATTACAAGGGGAAGAGATAGTATGGACAGGATAAAATTGTTTCCCTTGGTGGAGAATTCTAGAAACAGGGTTCATAGATTCAAGCTAAGTGGCAGAAGGCGTAGAGGGGATATGAAGACGAATTTTTCATGAGGGTGTCTGGAATTCGCTGACGAGTTGGTGATGGAGGCACTAAACTCTTTTACGGAGCTACAGGGCTATGGACTGGGTGCAGGAAGGGATTAGAAAGGGCACCTGCGTGTCCTCAGGCTGGCATGGACAAGATGGGCCGAATGGCTTCCTTCTGTCCTGTAGTGTTTCTATGGTTTTATGGGTCTAATGTCCCAACATGATTCCTGCAAGAATAAATGATTGTGTATTGAATGACTTCTGTTGGGTTCAAACTCGCATTTCCTGCAATCGTATGGAATAAGTGATGATCAAGCATACGGAACAATGACGAATAAATATCTGAGATTGCGGACCTCAATAACACTAATTCACAAGAACATTCAGTAAGGAAGAATGAAACTCTTCCAGTCAGAGTTTTGCACTTTTCAAAGGCCCCGCATCAAAATAATATGGTTTTTTTAGGGGTTGGGAATACACCAGTTGCCTTGCTCCAAAATCCTTTTCACGGCAAATCCAAACAGATTTCCAAACTATTCAGTAATGACATGTGCCCACATAAATAGTCATGTGTCTTGTTCCCATTACACTTGACTATTCTAATGCTGTCCTCGCCACCCTCCCATCTTGTATCCACTGCAAACTTCAGCACATCCGTAATTCCGCTGACCATGTACTAATTTGCACCGAGTCCCATAACAACCCTTGTGCTCACTGTTCTGAAACTCGATGACGTTACCATCGCGTGCGTCTCAAAACCCCAAGGATAACTTGAAACACTGGTTCTTCGTGGTGGATATTTGTTTGGAATATCGTGAAGAACCATGTAAAACCCAGTGAGGAACCAGACCAGTCATTGTATGAACAATTAATTAAAATATTTATTAAAGTAAGAGAAAATAAAAAACACACAACAAAAAACTAACATATACTATGAAATTTAAGTATATGAATAAGTAAACACACCGTGTTATCTGAAGTTACCTCTTAGTCCCAAAATATACCCACATTCCCTGAACTCACTGAGACACACCTTTGCCCAAGCAACACCCAACTTCAGTAACTCTACAGGTTAAATCCAGTTAATAGTTAAGAGGGGCTGGTTTAGCACAGTGGGCTAAGACAGCTGGCTCGTAATGCAAAACAACACCAGCAGCGCGGGTTCAATTCCCGTTCTAGCCTCCCCGAACAGGCGCCGGAATGTGGTGACTAGGGGCTTTTCACAGTAACGTCATTGAAGCCTACCTGTGACAATAAGTGATTATTATTATTATTAGTTACCACACAATACCATGTAGGTAACATCTGGGGAAAATGGTTCTTCCTGGTTCAGTGGAGGCTCAAAATTGCGTCTTTTGGAGGAAAGTCTATGCAATCCGCATGTTAGGTGGAGCAGGCCTCTATAGCTCAGGTGGAACTGGCATGTCTGACCACTGATTAGCAAAAGAGCCTCCTTCCCCAATGAGGGTGCCAGCAGTTATACTGTTCAGTCTTTTTGATATCCCGCCCTGTGGACCTCGCTCAAATTCCTTGCCTTTAAAAGTTGTCATTTGTATAGCCCCACAGATCTCTGATAAACAATGTTTCTAATATGGGCATTAGTACGTCAATGTCTCTAGATGCCTGCTGATCTTGTTACTGTGAAAATCACATCTCATTATTCCTCGAGACGCCAGCTATTTCTGTTACTTGTGTGTTATTTTGTTTTCATCTCAAGTTCACTGTTAACCTCGTTAATTTACTTAATTCCTAACATCAGTGATTGGCTCCTGGTCCAGCAACACCTCAATTGTAAGATTCTTATCCATGATTTCAAATCCTTCCACCGTCTCAGATCCTATGTAACTCTGTAATTACCTCCAGCCTTAAAAATCTTTAAGATCACTCCACTCTTCTAATTCTGACCTCTGGTGGATTTCCAATTCCCCTTGCTCCACCACTGAGTGTCTTCCCTAGTAGGCAGTGGATTGTAAACCATCTTGAGTCACCAGTCCCTCCCCCCTTCAAAGTCCCATCCCCAGCCCCGACACATCCCCCCCCCCACACTCCCCCCCCCCAAAAAAAACCAAAAGCCCTCATCACAAGCAGAGGTTTTCCATAAACTTGTACCCATCGAGTGAGACTACTTGGTGGGATGACAGGAGGAGAATTACAAGAAGAGATATTGGAAATGAAATGGTGAGAGAAAGTTGGGAGGAATCTCCATTAACTCCCGTAGTGGGGAAAGAAAGCCTAACATCTCAAGTACTACCCCACAGAGCCACAGAAGTGACAAATGCTTTCAACTGTACAACCCCTTAATGTGGAGAGACATCCTTCTCAATTGTAGTGAACTATAACCTATACGCATAAAAGAATGAGAGGTAATTCGGAGGGGGCTTGACAGGGTAGATGCTAAGGATGTTTTCTCAAATGGCAGAATTTAGGACTACAGGGCATTGTTTAAAAATAAGAGGCGGGATTCTCCGTTCGCTGATGCCAGAATTGGGAAACTGTGGCGAGTGCCCGCTTCACGCCAAATCGCAATTCTCCGTCGCCTCGTCAGCGGCGTCAATGCATTTGACTGTGCACATATAGTAAACGCTGGTGGCATATCATTAGTGGGCCTGGCCCGGTGTTCTCCGTGGCCTCCTCGATTCTCCGCCGCCACTATGGGGAATTCCCGATGGCGAGGTTCACTTGCGCTTTTAAAAATTGAGAAACAGGCATCGTGGCTGATGGGGGAGAGAGAGGAGGTAGGACATGGAGAGGCACGACTGATTGAGAGACAAATGATTGTTCCTGCAGGAATACTTTCAAAGCAGCAGATATATGGTCCAACAGGGCCTCCTTCTCTGAGAACCAAACACCAGTTGTAACAAGGAACCTGTCTATGTGAGACACCTTAGCTCAATCCAACAATTTATATGCTAGCCCCGACCTAAAGATTCCCAAATTGAATTTCATCAATCTTGTACAAAATCTGTTAAAGACCCTGACATAATCTTCCTTCGAAATGCAGTCTGTCTTCTGAAATCTATTTGAACCTGAACATGCATCAAAGGCACTTGACAAGTCAATTTTCTTGTAAAATGCATCGGAAAGCTCTGATAGAAGGTGAAAAACCTCGGGCGAAATTCTCCGTTATCGGCGGAAAGTCCGCCGATCGGCGCAAAAAACGGCGCAAATCTGACTTGCGTCACGTCGGAAAAATGGGTCGAAAGTCTCCGGCCCAAAATGGGCTAGCAGCGACGTAACGGGATCCGCGCTTGCGCATGTGGTTCACGCCGTGCAGCGTCATACGCGCCGCACGGCGTGACGGCTCATAAGGCCGCCCTGCTCCCCCCCACCCGACCGGAACACCCGACCGGAACACCCGACTGGATGGCTGGCCGCCGCTCAGCCCCGAGGTTCGAGTCACGGGATGTGGAGGCGCTCCTGGACGCGGTGGAGCAGAGGAGGGAAGCCCTGTATCCCGGGCACGGCCGCAGAGTTGCCCCACGCCACAGCCGGCGTCTGTGGAGGGAAGTGGCAGAGGCCGTCACCGCTGAGGCCCTGACACCACGGACAGGCACCCAGTGCCACAAGAAGGTGAACGACCTCGTCAGAGCAGGCAGGGTGAGCCTCCCCCATATCCCCCCTCCCCCATATCCCCCCCTCCCCATATCCCCCCTCCCCATATCCCCCCTCCCCCATATCCCCCTCCCCCATATCCCCCCTCCCCCATATCCCCCCTCCCCCATATCCCCCATAACCCCCCTCCCCATATCCCCCTCCCCATATCCCCATATCCCCCCTCCCCATATCCCCCCTCCCCCATATCCCTCTCCCCATATCCCCCTCCCCCATATCCCCCCTCTCCATATCCCCCCTCCCCCATATCCCTCCTCCCCCATATCCCCCCTCCCCCATATCCCCCCTCCCCCATATCCCCCTCCCCCATATCCCCCCTCCCCCATATCCCCCATATCCCCAAGTGAATCCAGCCCTAACCTTAACTTCTGCAATGCACGCGCAACCGATGGCGTGCATTCATATACCTGCCTAATAGTGTTGCCTTTTACTCCTGCCACCCCCCCCCCCCCCCACAGGAGAAGCGTGCACACAACAATAGGGAGCATGTGAGGACTGGAGGAGGCCCCGCTGATGAGAGGCCACTGACCGAACACCAGGAAAGGGCCCTGGAACTGGCTGGCGGACCTGACGACCGGGAGGTTGCTGATGCAGAGGTCGGGGGCGTACTAGCAAGTGAGCCACCGACAGCCCATCCCCATATCCCCCCTCCCCTATATCCCCCTCCCCCATATCACCTGATCACTGCCTGATGTCTAACCATGCATGCTTCATTGTGTACCGCAGGACCAAACGTCCAGGCACCCATCCCCGCAGATGCAGACCGCCCGCAGGATGCCCCTCGGAGGCCACGGGAGACGGAGAGACACGGACCCTCCAGCATACGACGCCCGCAGGATGCCCCTCGGAGGCCACGGGAGACGGAGAGACCCGGACCCTCCAGCATGCGACGCCCGCAGGATGCCCCTCGCACACCACAGGAGACGGAGAGACATGGACCCTCCAGCATGCGACGCCCGCAGGATGCTCCTCGCACACCACGGGAGATGGAGAGACACGGACCCTCAAGCATGCGACGCCCGCAGGATGCCCCTCGCACACCACGGGAGACGGAGAGACACGGACCCTCCAGCATGCGATGCCCGCAGGATGCCCCTCGCACAACACGGGAGACGGAGAGACCTGGAGCAACAGGGAGACGGCACCCCCGTCACGTGCGGGAGCGACCACCCAGCGACGAGGGGGGCAGCCACAGGCCCCCGTCACATCCGAGCCAGGACACCACTACCCAGGACACCACTACCCAGGACACCACTACCCAGGACACCACTACCCGGGACACCACTACCCGGGACAGCACTGCCCAGGACACCCCTACCCGGGACAGCACTACCCAGGAAGACGAAATACCGGACAGTGACTCAGAGTGGATGGGTGGAGACGAACCCCCACCCCAAAGTGCCATGGACTCAGAGTGGGACGAAGAGCACGACACAACGCCACTGCTGTCACCAACAGCCGCCACCATCGCAGAAACACTCACCTCGGTTGGGCACTTCAGTGATGAGGCGTCTGCTACACTCACTGGTGCGCACAACACAGCCGTCCCGGTACAGCAGGTGGAGGTAGGAGCAGCAGAGGGGCCGGGCGGTCAGAGGGCAGCCCAGCCCAAGTGAACATCTGCCGCCCAGATGGATCCCGGGTTCCTGGAGTTACCACACCCACCCATAGATCCGATGCAACCACCGACCCGGAGACGAGCGAAGAGGGTGACGGCCGGCTTGCGGCGGCTGCAGTCGCAGGTGGAGGAGTCCACCCGCGTCCAGGAGCTGGGAGTGGTGCCGGTCATGCGTGCCACCCAGGCTGACACTGCACGGGTGGCGTCCGCGGTGGAGGCAATGGGTGCGACGGTGTCAGACATGGGGAACGGTTTGCGAGGCCTGGGGCTTTCCGTGCAGGCGGCGTCTGTGGCCCAGGACATGGCTGCCCTCTCACAGGAGGCCATGAGCCAGTGCCAGCGCCAGGTGGCAGAGGCGCTCAACGCCATAGCCCAGTCTCTACAGGCCATGGCCCAGTCTCAGCAGGCCATGGCCCAGTCTCAGCAGGCCATGGCCTAGTCTCTGCAGGCCATCGCTGAGGGCATCGGCGCCAGTGGCCATGTGCGAGCCGGCGTCGCACTGTCACAGACAGGGTTTGCCAACCCCCTGGGCTCCATGGCTGCAAACCTGCAGACCCCTGTCGATACCAGCACGGGCCTCCAGGACTGGCAGCGCCAGATGTCGGGGGGCCGTTCGCATCCCCCACCCATGTAGAGGCCGTGGGGGCCATCGGGCACCCCGAGGGAGGAGGCGGTGGTGTGGTCCGACCCGGCTCCCCCTGTAGGGGAGGTCCCGGTACACCGCGACACCTCGGACTCCCCACCTTCCGTCCCAGGTGCATCGGGTGGGCAACGGGCAGGACAGGCTGGCAGCTCGCCATCCCAGTCGCCCGGGCCGCAGCCTGGCCCATCTAGGCCAGGACGCCCCAGGAAACGGCCGCCAAAGGGATCCAGTGTCAAAGGTCAGGAATCACAGGAGTCCACCTCCAGTTCTGCTGTACCGTCTGGGGAACCACATAGACGTGGTCAAAGGGCCCGTAAGGCCAAACAATTAGACACTGAGTAAGTTGGCACGGGTGCAGGGCACAGATGAGTTTTAGGGGCTAGGGCACGTGCATGAACTCGTTTGGTTATTAAAGTCAATGTTACACCTACAGAAGCTGCCTTTGTGCTCTGTCCAAAGCGTGCGGAGGTGTCATGTACGTTGAGCGCAAGTGTGTGTGTGAGGGGTGGTCTTACCTCAGCCCCAGGTGAGTCTGCCCCCTTCCCCCTGGGCCGCCATCAACATCCCCCGGGCAGAGGACGGGACCGTGCGCTGCAGTGTCACAGCCGCATGCAGGGATGGTCCGGGTGGGTCGTGGTACTGTGGCCATGAGTCAGACATAGTCCAACAATGTGGAGCCAGGAGCTCACCGCAGGGCGGGTTGTCATCATCCTCCATGGCCTGCAATAGACACGCGTCCACCCGCAACTGTGTGAGCCCGGCCCGTTGTGCCGCAGGTGGATCGGCAATGGGCGGGGGGTGCTGTGCATGCGGGTGGGGTGGGTGGGGTTGGGGAGGGGGGTGAGGGTGCTGGGTGGGTGGATGGGTGGGGGGTGTGGGTGGTCGGCTGTTGCCATGGTGTGCCGTCTGTGGCCATACTACCCGATTCCCACGCCCATCTAGTCAGTGAAGCGGGCGGCTATCAGTCTGTCCCGTGCCCGCTGGGCCAGCCGGTAACGGTGGACAGCCACCCGCCTGTGTCTACCCCGTCTGCCCTGACCATTACCCCCATCCCCCTCATCTGGGGAGGACTGCGCCTCTTCCTGCTGCTCCTCCACTCCGCCCTCCTCTGCCTGCGGCACATCGCCCCTCTGCTGGGCTATGTTGTGCAGGACGCAGCACACCACAATGATGCGGCCGACCCTATCTGACCGATACTGGAGGGCGCCCCCAGAGAGGTCCAGGCACCTGAAACGCATCTTCAGCACGCCAAAGCACCTCTCTATCACTCCCCTTGTCGCTACATGGACATCATTGTAGCGGTTCTCCGCCTCATTGCGTGGCCTCCGTATACGCGTCATCAGCCACGATCGCAATGGGTAGCCCCTGTCACCCAGCAACCAGCCCCTCAGCCGGGGATGGCGTCCCTCGTACATGCCGGGGATGGATGACCGCGACAACACGTATGAGTCGTGTATACTGCCTGGGTAACGGGCGCAGACATGCAGGATCATCATGCGGTGGTCGCAGACCACCTGTATGTTCATCGAATAAGTCCCCTTCCTATTGGTGAACAGGGCCCTGTTATCTGCAGGTGGCCGCACGGCGACGTGCATCCCATCGATCGCGCCCTGGACCATGGGGAACCCGGCCACGGCAGAGCATTCCCCCATCCCCCTCCCTGGCACGGACCCCCCCCCCCCAACCTCCTCCCCGGCACGGACCCCCCATCCCCCTCCCCGGCACGGACCCCCCTCCCGGCACTCCCCCGGAGCCCAGCCCACTCTAACCCCCCCCCCCCCCGCCGCACACACACACAACCCGAGACACACTTCTCCTCACACATTCAGACTGCGGCCACGCCATCGCCTGCCCAGAGCCAACCCCCCAGGCTGTCACTCACCTCCACGCTGGTCGGCGTGAACCTGGAGCACAGGGTCACGCCGATGAAAAGGAGGTTTGATTTACGTCGACGTGAACGGTCATCACGTCGACGGGACTTCGGCCCATCCGGAAGGGAGAATATCGGCAGGCCGAAAATCGGCTGCCTTGCGCAGACCCGTGCCATTCTCCGACGGCAGCGGCGACATTAACGCCCCGCCGACTTTTCTCCCTTCGGAGACTTCGGCAACCGGCGGGGGCGGGATTCACGGCGGCCAACGGCCATTCTCCGACCCTCTGGGCGGTCGGAGAATGACGCCCCTCTTCACTATCCAACTGGTCGGCATCCAGCTCACAAAATAATTTACTTCTTTACGAGCAGCAAGTGACAAAGCCGAGGCAATAGTTTATTTTGTTTTTGGTAGGGACGTAACCCACGTCCGCACATCCACTCCATTCTTCCACTGGTCAGTTGGTTCAGAATTTAAGAACATTGGAGGGTAACCATCACCCAACAATTTGCACTTGCATTCTGTAATTTTCCACAGTCACCGCGTGGATTGTAGTTTTCTGCAGATGAATTCAGCGGCTTTATTGCGTTGGACATGCCGTGGGGACGGGGCCGTTGAATCTCATGAGATTCATGACTCTCGAAACATCTCACAAGATTCAATGGAACCTCGTGGGACATCGCGATCTGGATTTCGCCCTCACTGGGCGTACGGCTCATTTAAATATACTTTCACCGGATTCCCGCGGCCTCTGTGACTCAACAGCTGCTCCCGGGGCTTAACGGCGCCGCGACCTGGAAGGAGATTTTCCTGTTGGTGACCTGAAGCTCGCCAGCAGGAAATCCTTCTAAGTGCGGCCTCAGTGGAGAGAATCTCCCCGAAGTCAAAAGAAAATCGCAAAGTCCCGTTGTATGGCGAGATGTTTCTCGGTGCTGCAGGCGCTGAGAAACACTCCGTTAAACGCACCATTCAGTCGACTTTATCACAAGTCCGCTGAATTGCGCCCTGTATAATATTTTTTTTCTTAGCTTCCTACGTTTCACCTGCAGGCAACTATTCTTTGCTCCCATGTTCCATTCCAGAAAGCCAGTTGGTGAAGGATAGACCTAAAGCCAATCCTTACACACTTTTATATTTATTCACAGAGTTACACATTACAAGCATATATTGTGGTGACCTAGCGAGCCTAGTATTGAGCCCGAATAAATTGGATATCCTAAATTAAAGAAATGGGCACTTTCACTAAAACCACAGTCAGCTCCAGCAAATGGCCTGCTGGGAATTGGGACTTGGCCAAGTTTGAATATACAAACTCAGACAGGGTGCTTGGGCATGTCTGGACCTGCCCTGTCAATAGCCCATCAAAAGATCATCGCACCCTATTGATACACACCTGTCTATTGTCCGCAGCCTAGATTGAGCCAGAGTTCTGGGCGTCTAGGTTTCCCACCGTTACCTTATTTGGTAAGTGGGATGTGTGGGCCACACTATCGAAGGTGGACACATGGGGCAGGCCCAGGTGTCCTGTCAACAGGTCATCAACCGGACCATTGGAAGCTGAGACTCCCTCCCGGTGCCTCATTGGCAGGAAGCCAGGGGAAGTGGTAAAAGGACATGAAGGAAAGGGTGATAAAAATAGACACCGAGGGCACATCAACAGCGAAGACGCAACCTGGGAGGGTGACCTTGACCATCCGAAGAACTTAACAAGAAGGAGGGAAGGAAGAAGCTTCCAGGGAGACCTACCTTCATGATGACGGACCAGAGGGACTCAGGAATCAGGCCCACCCTTTAACCAAACCAAATTTACGGGCAGTATAACCAAATATTGGCCGTTTCTAGTATATATATTTTGGCTTAAGTTATGGGTAAATTCTGTGTCTAATAAAGAGTGTTGAATTCATATTTGTGTTTGTCCTTTGTCTTTTCGCTATTAAAGACACCTCGGTAAAATCTTAAGTTAACTGGCTTAAAGTATCTGAATTGGACTGGTTTAACAATTTATACCTTCAAGCCCAACAGCCAAATGTTTAGTCTGTGTCTATTTATATAGGGCTCAAGTAAATCCCCAGTTAATGCCCATCACTTGCATTTAAACACAAATGATTATACATTAGGTAATTATACCTGGATTTCCAAAAGGCATTCCCCAATAAGATGCCACAAATAATGTTAATAGGCAAGTAAGGGCTCATGGAGATGGGGGTTGGGGACGGGTGCTGATACATTAGCATCGATTGAGGATTGCTTAATTGACAGGAAGCACGGAGTGGGCATAAATGGGAAGTTTTCAGGCTGCGGCTCGTGGAGTGTCACAAGGATCATTGCTGTGGCCTCAGCAGTTTGCAATTCATATTAATGACTTCGATTTTTTAAATTCATTCTTGGGATGTGGGCATCACTGGAAAGACCAGCATTTGTTGCCTATCCCTATTTGCCCTAGAAAAGGTGGTGGTAAGCTGCCTTCTTGAACCGCTGCAGTCCATGTGAAATAGATACATCCACAGGGCTGTGAGGGCAGGAGTTTTACAATTTTGACCCAGCGACAGTGAAGGAGATGAGAAGACTGAGAACAATGTATCTAATTTTGCTGATGATACAAAGCTAGGTGGAAAGGTAAGCTGTGGGGAGGACACAAAGATGCTGGAAAGCGATATAGGCAGGTTTAGTGAGTGGGCAATAAGATGACAAATGTAATATGTGGGGAAGCGTGAAGTTATTAATTTTGGTTGCAAGAATAGAAAATAGAATATTTTTTTAAAGGGGTGAAATGGGTAAATGTTCATGTTCAAACACATCTGGGTGTTCATGCAAGGAAGCAGAAAGTTAGCATGTGGGTGTCACAAACAATTAGAAAGGCAAATGGCATGTTAACATTTGTTGCAAGGGGATTGAGATAGTAGCACAAAGTCAATTGTGCAGGTACTGGTGAAACCACATCTGGAATACTGTGTGCAGTTTCAGTCTCCTTATTTAAGGAAGGCTGCACTTGCATTGGAGACAATGCAGCGAAGGTTCACTAAATTGATCCCTGAGATGAGGGCATTGTCCTATGAGGAGATGCTGAGTGAACTGGTCTTACATTCTCTGGAGTTCAGAAGGCAATCTCATTGAAACATGTCGTGTTCTAAAGAGTCTTGATAGGGCAAATGCTGAGAGTTTGTTTCACAGTCTCAGGAGAAGGGGGCCAATCATTTCGGACTGAGATGCAGAAAAACGGCTTCACTCAAAGGGTCGTGAATCTTTGGAATTCTCCACACCAGTGTTGTGGCTGCTTCATTATTGAATATATTTAAGGCTGGGATAGAGAGGTGTTTAGTCTCGCAGGGAATCAATGAATTCTTGAATAATCTTTATTGTCACAAGTAGGCTTACAGTAACACTGCATTGAAGTTACTGTGAAAAGTCCCGAGTCTTCACATTTCGGATCTTGTTCAGGTACACAGAGAGAGAATTCAGAATGTCCAAATTACCTAACACGCATCTTTTGGGACTTATGGGAAGAAACTGGAGGACCCGAAGGAAACCCATGCAGACACAGGGAGAACGTGCAGACTCCACGCAGATAGTGACCCAAGCCGGGAACCGAACCTGGGACCCTGGAACTGTGAAGCAACAGTGCTAACCACTGTGGATATGAAGAGCAGGCGGGAAAGGGGCATTAAAGCTGAGGATTAGCCACAATTATATTGAATGATGGAACAGGCTCGATTGGCCATATAGTCTACCACTGCTCCTATTTCTTATGTTCTTGTATCCATTAACATTGACTTTAACTGTCAAAAGCCTTGAGATTTGGAATCCCCACCCTAAACCTCGCTGCCTTTCTATTGCTCTCTCCTCCATTAACTCCTCTTCAAAAATCTCCTTCTTCATCCAAACCTTTGGTCTGTCCAAATATCTCCTTATGTGGCTTTGTGTCAAATTGTGTTTGATATTCACACCTGCCAGCACCTTAGAATGTTACACAGTAGGACACGAACAGTGCTATATAAATGCAAGTTGTTGTTGTTGCTGCCAGCCACAGCTTTTTGATATTGTGAGTTCCAAAATCAGCTTCCCGATTGTTAAAGTAAAGAACAAGAACTGAGTGGTGGTATGTCTGTCCAAGCACTATGTATTCAAACAGGTCGCAGTCTTGCAGTAATAGTTTCAGTGTAGCCATAATCTGCCACTAATTTGCAGAGCAACTGTTTGTTTTTAATTTGCACTGTTTTAACTGTGTTTTCTTTTCAATATTCAAAAGTTTATTTACAGTTGGCGACAGATTTATATATATCGCATTCAAGTGCTTGGAATTCCCGGCTCCTTGTACAAAGACACAAGCCATCATTCCCCAGAGAAAAGGATCTCATACATAATTGTACACATCGTACCAGCCAAAGCTTGTTGTCTGCAGTCAGTTTAGTCACTCTCCCCTAGGATGAGCTTGTCATACAGGTTCTCTCCCATGCCGTTCTCAGGGGCTCCCAGTCTCTTCAGGTTGATGATGTGACCTCTGCGTTTATTGATGATCTTCAATTTCCCGTCCAAGTAACGAGTCTCCAGGAAGTTGCACAAATGAGGGCCAGTGTTCCCAGAGCAGAGTTTGTGCAGATCCAGCAGAGTCTGGTTCACGTTCTTCACCAGCTGCAGAGCTCTCTGCATTGTCTCCAGGCCATTGCTCCACTCACACTGCTCTGGTTTCTTGATGTCCCCCAGGATGAGGTGGGTCCATGGTTATTCTGGAATTTCAGCGGTATATCAGCGTGTCCCTGTTCCTCATGTGACTGCTCCTTGAAGAACTCAGCAAAGTGACGCAAGGCAACATCATCCTGACCAAAGTAAGAAGACATGGGCATGGGAGGACTGGACTTCTGGTTTGATCTGCGTGTTAACAGCATCCTCAGGTCTTAAGTTACAGAAGCAACATAGTTAGAATAGAAACCAATAATTTGATTCTGTGAGAGGTGAAGACAAGCAAAAATGCTATATGCTGAGAATAACAATATCTCATGCTGAGTAAATTTGGAACAATCTTAGGGCTTGATTAAAATAAGAAAGTAGCTGATATTAGGAAAATATAATTGCAATTTTTTAATACGTTAATATTACTTGGCAAACCTTTTTCCCTAGCTTCTATGGCATCATACTGTGAACAGCTATTACTGATCTTGGTGTGAAATGGCACTCAATTTTTGAAGTTGTTACCCATATTTTTCATTGTAGTTTCTCTGGTGGCTCATTGGGTAAAAAACGTGATATTGGCCATTCAGACATTGGATTGATCGGCAGTGCTGTGTTGAGTTAAGTGTCCTCAATCAGGATATTAATGGTGTTACTACAATTGTCTGTGTCGCTAAAGAAGGGAAAAGAAAATGGTCAGTTTATTTATCCTTAAATGTTATGCAGTGATTTTCCTCACCGTCGCCCTGCTGAAAATGGGCTTCAGGCGTAATCATATTTAGGCTTAGCTGTAATGCTTGCCCATCCCCATCATTGAAAGGCCCATCATTGTTCAGATTTACATGCGGATGAGACATTGAAGAGATTCACTGTGCCTGGATTGTGTTGAAGCACAAAACTTAGGAAGGGAAGAGGTAAGGAAACATCGACAGCTTACAATTTAGGAATTGTGAGCACTGTTCCTGTTTGAGATTTGTTTCTGCAAATCCGTTCAGGAAATGTATTGCAGTGTGTCTTCTTGTGAACCATTTGTCTCACAATAATTGGAGTTTCACGGGGCTGGACTTCACCAGGCAGCGTACTCCCCATCCCCTCGATTGAAAAGCCAATCGAGTACAATCCAACCACCCAAAACCAGGCTGCCCTGCAGCAATATTATTCTGCGAGCAACCTCAATTGTTTCAGAGTGGGAATTTGTCCGTCCCCCCCCGCCCCCCCCCCCCCCCCCCGCCATCTGGGAGGAGGTCCGGCCATTGAGAGTTGCAAGGCAATCTGATATTTTCTGTAGCTCCAGGATTGAGTGGTGGTCACTGCTGGGACTACAAGCAGTCGCCGAAGAAGAAGAAATGTCGGAGCCTGGACCGAAACATAAGTCTGGAATTTTGGATGGGCCTGGCTGGTAGACATTAATGAGAGGGGGAGAGGGTTGGGGGCTAGATAGGCCAGAGGTGGAGAGTTAACGGAGGGGGTGCAATCTTGCCAGGTGGGGTTGCCTCCGAGTTACCCTCTTCCTGCCCAACAGTAGCCTGTGCAGTGTAAGCTTGTCAGGTTACCCGCCTTTACCTCTGCCTTCTTCTGCTGCAAGTAAAATGGTGATGGAGCCAGAAAGAAGCTCTCAAATAGCCACTAATTGGCCGCTTAAGGTCCTCAACAGGCCCAAGGGGGGGGGCGAGTTACCTGACGCCTCCTCTGCCTACCGTAATATGGGAAGCAAGTCAACGGATGGTGGGAAGATGGTGGGGAGGCCACCTGCTTTATTTTGCAAGCCCCTCCCACCCTCACAAATGTGGCAGGAGTCGGTACAGGCTGAACAGTGCAGTAACTTGGCTCCACCAGTTGCGTACAAACAACAGCCGTTTATTTACACAACATGTTATGTAGTGCAACCATGATTTGGCGCGGTTCCACGCAGTAACTACCGATTGGACGAATGGGTCACATGAAGACCCCCCTTAAAGGGGCCAGCTACTACGTCTCTACCCTTAATACACAGACTGATAGCTAATTTATATATTTCCTCATAGTTGACATCAATTAATATTTTTAATCAAAAACTCAGTCTCTCTGGTGGCTTCTGTTTTCTTGTAAAGTGGCACAACTCCCCCGACTGGGAAACGTCGGTAGACACTTCTGGAACTGAGGCTTCAACCTCCTCTGTTTCCGTCAGAGCAATACTCTCGCCTGATTGGAAATTTCACCTCGCGGGCAGGCATCAACACTTCCAGCTGGCAAAATGAATCAGGCCGCAACGCTGGCTTCTGGGTCACGCCTGGGTCATGCAGATGGTCCGCATGTTTCCTCAAAATCCTATCCTGTACACTCGGGTCACAAGAAAGCAGTCCAGCCCTGGCCACAACAATTCCTGGAACCCAGCTTGGACCACTCCCGAAATTCTTCACATAAATTGGGTCATCTATTTAGAAAGATTTTGTGTCTTCAGTTGAATTATGGTTTCACTTCGGGTGGCACTGTCTTGCCTCTACCCTCGCCGCTGGAGTTGGGAATACCAGGCTTAACCTGATCCTTAAACGTCGACCCATCAATAGTTCTGCTGGAGATATACCTGTGGTAGAATGAGGGATGGTAAGTATGTCAAGAGGAACCTTTGTTTCCAAAGACGCAGCTGGCTGTTTCTGTGAGCCGGCCTTGAAAGTTTGGTCTGCCCACTCAGCGAGTCCATTTGATGAGGGATAGTGAAGTGCAGTTCTAATGCCTTTTATTCCATTGGAAGATATGAAACTTTGAAATTCGCTGCTTGTAAATGTCGTTCCGTTATTGACACACGTGCACTTGCGAAGCTTCTCGATTGTACCATGTGTGGTTGTGGAACTCACCGCAAATACTCCCAACCATTTGGAGTCGGCATTGACCGATAGCAGAAACATTTTACCAAAAAGTGGTCCTGTGTAATCTATGTGAACTCGCACCCATGGCTGAGGGGGCCATTCCCAAGGGTGCAAAGGGGCTGCAGCAGGTAACTTCTGTTGTAACTGGCACTAATCGCAGTACTTGACTAATCTTCCGATATTGGTGTCGATGCCTGGCCACCAAACACTGATTTTGGCAAGGATTTTGTTTGCTGTGCCGAGAAAATTAGTTCCAATCATAATTTCTTGCGACCGAAGGGGCAGTGGTGTCCTCTCTGGCAGTAGAAGATGATTAAGGACATCAGCATTGGCGAGCTGTATCCCTGGTCAGTGTTCAAATGTATATCATAAGCTGACAAGATCAATGCCCAGCACTGAATCCTGGCCAATGCAATCGGCGAAATAGCCTTGTCCTCCTTGAAAGACCCAACAATGGCTTGTGGCCTGTTACAATAAAGTGTCTTCCATAGACATACTGGTGAAACCTTTTCACTCCATAAACAACAGATAGCCACTTTATTTTCAATCTGTGAATAACCTTTCTCGGTTTGTGAAAGGACTCTTGACACGTGTGCAACAGGTCTCTCAGGTGCATCATTCATTCTGTGAGATAAAACTGCCACAACTCTATATGGGGAGGCGTCGTTAGCACTAACCTCTTGGACGGGTCAAAATGTACCAGGAGGCAAAATGATGGTTGCTTGACCTTATTAAATGCATCTCTGTGTGGTGCTTTCCAGAACCATCTCTGGCGTTTCTTCAGTATCACGTGTAAAAAGGCGAATAGTGTTGACAGATTTGGAAGGAAATGCCTGTAATAATTAACCATCCCCAGGAATGATTTAAGCTCAAAGGCTTTTCCTAGCGGTCAGTCCCTCCTTCATTATCTTTACTTTGTCCTCCATAGCATGTAATTCCTGGGCATCCACACTATGACTGAGGTAGGCTTCTTGGCTGACCTGGAAAGTGCATTTTTCTCTTTTTAGGTGAACTGCCGCCTCCTGAAACCTTCTCAGCGCTTCTTCACGATTATCCAAGTGTTCTTTTTCGGTTCGACAAGTAACCAAATCATCATCAAATATACAATGACATGCGGCAAGCCCTGTAATAAACTTTCCATGGTTCTTTGAAATATGGCGCAAGCTGACGAAATGATGAAAGGCAAGGATTTACTCTAATATAATCCTTTACGGGTATTAATAGTCACATGTCCAAACATCATCCAACTCCAACTGTTGATTTCCATGACACACATCCAATTTTGTATATGAATATCCTCCAGCCAGTCTTGCATATAAATTATTTATCTTCAGGATAGGGACTGGCTTTCTGTCCAACTTTGCTGCATGGATTACTGTTAATTTATAGTTCCTGTAGATGCAGGCTGTCTTATCTGGTTTAACAACAGGTACAATGGGGGCTGCCCATTCAGCGAACTGGACAGGCTGGATGATATCCAGTTTTTCAAGCCTTTCTAGCTCAGGCTCAACTTTCTCCAGAAGGCAGACAGCACAGCTCTGGCACTGAAAGATTTTGAGGTGGTCTCTGGGTCTAGGTGAATTTTTGCCTTTAAACCTTTGATTTTCCCAGTTCATCCTGAAAAATGTCCTGATATTTTCAGATTACTTCATGTCGGCCTCCTTCCTTAGTTCTGAAAATTTCGCACCAGTTGAGTTTAATTTCTTGAAGCCAGTCACGGTCCATTAGACTGGATCGTTGGCCAGACACCACGATGAATGGAAGTTGGGCAGATTGGTGCTCCTAGCTCATCGGTATTTTGGTCATCCCCATTGTCTTAATTCCCTCCCCTGTGTAGGTAGCCAATCTAGCTGATGTGCTCTTGTCATGAGAATGTCACTTTAAGAAATGTTTGGCTGCTCATGTTACTGCAGTGATGTCAGAGTGTGGGTGGAGCTGAACTCTGGCTCTGTTTTTTAGTTTCACTTTGAGAAAAGCTTGAGTGTGTCTGTGTCTTTTTGGTTTCATTTTCAGTGTTGGAGCTGAAGCCAGACAAAGCAGCTGTACTGCTGTTCTCTCTGCCATGAAAAGACTATCACTTGATTATTTGGTGAATTCAGAATTATAAATGTTCTCAGTCATGACTTTAACCTGATGTGCTTCTTTCTGTTGAAGGTTATGTTTTTTGTAAGTCTTCTGGATGTTAAAAGGACAGCGTAAGCATTACTTAGTGTTGTATTCTTTGGGGGTTGTATTTGAATTGATGGTTGCTAAGATGTTCACTGTATGTTTTCAAAAGGTTAACTTGAGTTCATAGAATAAACATTGTTTTGCTTTTAAAAAATACTTTTCCATTTCTGCTGTACCACACCTGTAGCGTGGGCTGTGTGCTCCCCATACCACAATCTATTAAATGTTGTGGCTCAGGTGAACTCCATGATACACTTTGGTGTTCCCTAAACCCTGGCCCATAACACTCTGCAGCCTCAGAGGCTGAACCCCTTCTCGAAGAATTCTGTCAGTCAGCTCCCCCACAACGTTAGCAGCTGCTCCCGTGTCTACTTCCATTCTTAATGGTCTGCCATTCATAGAATCCCTGCAGTGAAGAAGGAGGCCATTCAGCCCATGGAGTCTGCGCTGGCCCTTGGAAAGAGAATCCTACTTAAGCCCACGCTGCCACCCTATCCCCTTAACCCAATAACCCCACCTAGCCTTTTGGACACTAAGGGGCAATTTAGCTTGGCCAATCCACCTAACCTGCACATCTTTGGACTGTGGGAGGAAACCGGAGCACCTGGAGGAAACCCACGCAGACTCAGGGAAAAAATGCGAACTCCACACAGATAGTGACCCGAGGCCGGAATTTAACCTGGGTCCCTGGAGCTGTGAGGCAGCAGTGCCAACCACTGTGCCACCATGCCACCCATTGACCAATAACACCATTGTAATGGGAGCTACCTTGCCCGTCTTCACATTATTCACCTGAAGAATGTTCCAGTCTCTTGCAGAAAAACCTACAACATCATGCAGTGGTGCTGAATTGTTCAATGTATTGGGCAGTATACAGACTCTGCTTATTCTTGCAACTGTGCCTCAAATGACCCTTTCGGTGGCACACAAAGCATTTTGCTTCCTTGAATCTGCAAATCTCTGGGGAATCATTCTTTCCCACATCTGTAACACTTTGTACCGATCCGAGGTAGTTGATTCATTCTCCTGAACCTTCTAACTTGACCAGATTCGGTACTTGCTTCCCGGTTTAAACTGGTCTCTTTGTTTTTGGTGCCACTGCCGTCTGCAGCTTCCCGCCCTAACTAGTAGACTGCCATTCTGCACCCTCTGAAGTTCGTGGGCGCAATTTGCAGTGCTCGCCATTGCTAACGCTATTTCCAACTCTTTTTAAAAATTAATCTTTGTTTCTGCTGGCTACTTCCTCAGTATGGCCACTTCATTGTTGAAAAATCACAGCGGGTTTTGGATGGTAGTGCCTTTTAATAAATTCATGATCTCTATAAACAAGCTTGCATCCGGCGCGTTTGGGGACGTAAGGCTATGAATTAAATTATAAGTTTGGGTCCAGCTCAAGCTTAACATTCTTCTTCCTCCCCTCGTCAACTCTGTTTGCTTTGAAGAAAAACTTTAGTTGCTCAACATACCTCAGCCAATCTTCAACAGAAGCATCGAAGGGGTCCACTCCACTGAAGACAGGCATGCCTGCAGCTTTCTTCTACTTTCATAGAATTTACAGTGCAGAAGGAGGCCATTCGACCCATCGAGTCTGCACCGGCTCTTGGAAAGAGAACCCTACCCAAGGTCAACACCCCCACCCTATCCCCATAACCCCACCCAACACTAAGTGCAATTTTGGACACTAAGGGCAATTTATCATGGCCAATCCATCTAACCTGCACATCTTTGGACTGTGGGAGGAAACCGGAGCACCCGGAGGAAACCCACGCACACACGGGGAGGATGTGCAGACTCTGCACAGACAGTCACCCAAGCCGGAATCGAACCAGGGACCCTGGAGCTGTGAAGCAATTGTGCTATCCACAATGCTACCGTGCTGCCCCAAGCTTACTTTGTAAGCTTGACTTCACCTGGACCAGGTTCTGAGCTGAGATCTTGGAAGAGCAATTGTTGCCACCAAATGTAGTAACTTTGCTCCACCAGTTAGGTACAAACAATTTATTTGTTTATTTACACAACATGCGATGTACAAAGTAGTACAGTCAAGATGCTGCCAGTCTCCCTCCTGGAACAAACTGAGCAAACACCCACGCTCTGCAAGGCAATTTTGGGTGATTGAGCAGGTTGCATAGAATTTACGGTGCCGAAGGAGGCCATTCGGCCTATCGAGCTGCAGCGGCCCTTGGAAAGAGCACCCTACTTAAGCCCACACTTCCACCCCATCCCCGCAACCTAGTAACCCCACCTAACCTTGGACGCTAAGGGCAATTTAGCATGGCCAGTCCACATCTTTGGACTTGTGGGAGGAAACCGGAGCACCTGGAGGAAACCCACGCAGACAGGGGGAGAATGTGCAGACTCGGTACAGATGGTGACCCAAGCCGGGAATCGAACCTGGGACCCTGGAGCTGTGAAGCAACAGTGCTAACCACTGTGCTACCGTGTCGCTCAGATGATGGTCTCTTAAAGAGGCCAGCTACTACAAAGAGGAAACCATAAACCAATCATATTGTCATGCTACCTATTTTTTTTCCTCACCCTGTCCTTAATTCATGCCCCTTCATTTCTTGATCGGTGTTCACTCCCCCTTCCCATCACCAACAAGCCTACACTCCTGCCATCCCATGTGCATTGGGTGTATGAGGAGAGTGACCTGGTTGTGGACTCTCATACTGTTTTCAATATAGATGGGTGTTCTACAAGATGGGACTTCATCCTTTATTTCGCCTTATCAAAGATTGATAAATGACACCCTGGATTTGTCTGTTTATAGACAATTATTATTCACTCAAACTCTGATAGAGTTCCTGATCTCTTTACAACCTTGGTTCAAAAATGGACAAAGTCTTGAGCTCCAGAGGTGAGGTGAGAGTGACTGCCCTTGACATATCAAGGCAGCATTTGACTAAGCGTGGCACCAAGGAGCCCTGGCAAAATTGGAGTCAGTGGAAATCAGTGGGAAATTCTCCACTGGTTGGAGTCATCCCTGACACATGGGAAGATGGATGTGGTGGTTAGCGGCCAATCATCTGAGCTCCAGGACATCACGGTAGGAGATCCTCAGGGTAGTGTCCTAGGCCAAACGATCTTCAACTGCTTCATCAATTACCTTCTTTTCATCATAAGGTCAGAAGTGGGGAAGTTGCTGATGGTTGCACAATGTTCAGCCACAATGAAGCAGCCCACATGCAAATGCAGCGAGACCTGGACAATATCAAGGTTTGATCTGACAAATGGCAAGCAATATTCACACCACACAAGTGCCTGACAATGACAATCTCCAACGAGAGAGGATCTAACCATTGCTGCTTGACATTAAATGGCATTACCATCGCTGAATCCCCCACAATCAATGTCCTGGGGGGGTTACCATTGACCAGAAACTGAACTGGACTAGCCATATAAATACTGTGGCTACAAGAGCAGGTCAGAGGCTATGAATGCTGTGGTGAGTAACTCACCTCCTGACTCCCCAAAGCCTGTCCAGCGCCGACAAGGCAGGAGTGTGACAGAATATTCTCCACTTGCCTGGATGAGTGCAGCTCCAACAACACTCAAGAAGCTGAACACCTTCTGGGACAAAGCAACCCCATTTGATTGGCACCCTTTCCCCAAACATTCACACCCTCCACCACCAACGATAGTGGCAGCTTTGTGTGTCATCTACAAGATGCACTGCAGGAAGTCACCAAGGCTCATGTTGGGAGTACCTTCCAAACCACAACTGCTGCCATCTAAAAGGACAAGGGCAGCAGACACATGGGCACCCCACCCCCTGGACATTCCCCCTCCAAGTCATTCACCATCCTGACCTGGAATTACATCACCGTTCCTTCATTGTCACTGGGTCAAAATCCTGGAACTCCCTCCCTAACAGCACTGTGGGTGTACCTACACCTGAGGGATTTCAGCCGTTCAAGAAGGCAGCTCACCGCCACATTATCAAGGACAATTAAGGATGGGAAATAAATGCTGGCCTAGCCAGCGACGCCCACATCACGTAAATGAATTCATTTTTCTTTAGTTTGAAATTCTTTCAAGAGACGTTTACATTTGTGATAAAATTCTTGACGCAGTTCAATTCCATCATGTTGGCGATCTGAACAATTTCTCAGTGATTTTGTTTCTTTTGCTTAAAAGCTATGAAATGTTTTGAGTGTACCTGAACCTGGACCAAAAATCACACTGGTTTTGGCTAAAATCTCAATAAAAATTACAATAAAAAGCTTATACAACATCGGAGGGCAAGAGTTGCAATATCTTTTATTGTAAACGTGAATAGGCCTTCCACTCACTACAGACCCTCGAGAAAGATCTGGACATTTTCATTATCATGTTATCACTGTATGGTGTGTCAGCATTTTCACGTACTAATGTGATAAAATGTTTTATCTTGCTTTTTACATGTTTACAGATGATAATAAATCTAATCTGAATAGGGTTTAAAGGGGGTAAGGGCTTTGATTAGCACATGATGACTTCAGGTTACTCTTTAATAAGATTTAGTTTCTGGCTGACCCCCTGTGAACAGTGTGGTCCAGTCAGTCTTCTCTGTAATCATACAAAAATTGGACTGTGAAGGAAGACAGACTGAAAAACCCCTATTAACTGGCTCCTGGATTGAAGCATTAAGCAGGCAACTGGGAGATGTTCTTTGTAGCGGTGGTTGCATTCCAGAAGTAATCGTAGTCAAAGCTAAGCCTCAAGAGGCCTACTGGAAGTTACTGGGTAATGCACTTGGGATTAGCTCTGAATGGACACAATCAGTAGTACCGTGCCTGTAAATGATGCTGGGATTTATGTAGATGACAGGGTTATTGAGGGATTGAGTATCATCTCTGCCTTGTCAGATTACACAGATAACAAGGAATGTAAAAGGGCGACTGCATAGAGGGCATTTGCTGGGAGACTCCCATGCAATTTGAGACTGATCATCCTACAGCCAGTCAATAAACCCGAGAAAGAAATGTTCCCTCTCACTCTCCCCACTCCACCCGTCAGCCAAAAATGATTGAACCTTTTAGACAAGTGCTGCTGGAGCGACCTGCATGAGTGGGCGCATGAGTGGGTGGTCGAACTGAGACCTGCGTAGCTCTGATGTTTCCCGAGCGGGAGCACAAATGACCTGTTGAAGGCCAATGGGATGGCTCACTGAAATAACGACAAGAAGAAAAATATGAAAACCTTAAATCCCATCAGTCCACTGATAAAACACCGCTCCTGTTTTAATTGGCCATACTTTGCATTTGAAACTTTTAATTGGTTAACCCGTGCCTAAGTGTCAAGTATTTCTTTTTACATCGTGCAATTTTATCAGAATATAAACATTTGAAGGCTCCCACCAATATATTCTTCACTTGTGTTTGCGACTGGACATGCACGATAAGGACACCAGTTCTCATCTGCTGGTGACTCCCCGTTTAATTGATTCCAGGTGCAGGTTAATTAGCTAGTCTGCAGTTAGAGGGGCTGTTTGTTCTCACTGGAGTTCTTGTTTCAATTGCCAAGCAAGTGTATAAGCTTTGACACAAAACCAGATGTCCATGTGTTTCTTTAAGCAAGCCGTTCAAAAAAATAGTTTAGCGGGCTCTCTAATACATTAGCTGAATATAATGAGAGTAATGTTCAATGCCATAGGCAGAGCCGTGAATCTCCATGTTGATTAAATGAGTCAAAAAATGAATTGAAAGTGCAAGGGTCAAGCTAAAAATAACTCAACCCCCACTGTGGAGTGGCATCATTGCACTCACTCAGTCTGCTGTTGATTTGTCAAGATCCCACGCAGAATTCATTACAAGCCATGTAAATCTGGTGTATCAAATAGAAGGCATCTGGACTGCATTACATGGGGGTGGTTGTAGCAAATTAGAGTATTAAACTTAATTTACTTCTGTTGGTGAATGACAGCTCAGTCACCGAAGCTGTGATAGTAAGTAGAGACTGTACTTATCTATCAGTGGAAGTGAATTCCTGAGGGGGAATGTGGGGAATCCAGCTAAAAGGGCTGGTGCACATCCTCTGTAGGGCGCACGGCAGCCAATTTGTTCACAGCAAGTCCTCACAAACAGCAATGTGATAAAGACCAGGGCCCAGGAGTTTCGATCTCTCGATACTTGTAGCCTGTAGACATCCCACCCCCACGATGAACTGGGGGACTCCTCAGCAGTCCTTATGCGCTGACGACGTGGGAATTGCTCAGGAAGTTTGAACTTCCGATGAGAAATTCTCCTGCATCTGGAATTCTCCGAAACTCTGAGTTAGAGTCAGAGACTTTGGATGGCTCTGACTCTCTTTACCACTTTTGCTAATGCTAAAAATAACATTGAGCCATATATGGGGGAGATAGTGGCATGTTGGTAATGTCAGTGGACTAGTAATTCAGAGGCCCAGGCTTATGTTTTGGGTTAAAATACCAACACAGGTGGAAATTCCCATCCAATGTATTTGTTTAGTTTCGCTGTCATTTCCTTTTGTCCATCATAAATTCTCAATTCTCTGCTTGTAATGGGTGCACATTTTCCTTAACTAATCGTTTCCTTTTTACTTACCTTTGGAAGCTTTGACAATCTGCTTTTATATTCTTTGCCAATTTACGTTCATATTCTATTGTCTCTTTCTTAATCAATTTCTTGGTTCTCCTTTGCTGAAGTTGAAAATACCCCAATCCTCAGGCTTACTACTTTTTTAGGCAACTTTATGTGCCTCGTCCTTTGCCCTTTATGTCACTGGGTTGGAAAACCTTTCATGGTGGCCTTTTGTACATTAAAGGCATACAAATTTGTTACAAACCATGTATTAATTCTTTAAATTCTAGCTATTACCAATTTACTATTATACATTTCAATGTAATTTTCCAATCTACTTCAGTCATTTTGCCCCTCATAGCCTCAAAGTTTCCTTGTTTAGAGTAAAGACTCTAGTTTTGAATTGAAATACCCACCACTTTCAAAGTTGGCATAAAATTCCATCATATTATGGTCACTCTTCCCTAAACAATGAGATTATTGCTTCACCTTTTCTCGTGACACAATGCTAGATTAAAATAGCCATTTCTCTAGTTGGGACCTTAACAAGCTGTTCTAGAAAATCATCATGAGTCCGTTCCAGGAATTCATCCTCCTCAGCATAAAAAAAAGCTTTGCAAAAAACAATCATTTATTTATAACTTTTCACTTTCTTAAAATAGACTATTTTTACTGCAGCCCAATACAAGTGGAAATCATCCAAACCCTTTAAAGTATCAACAGCAGAAACTACAAGCACTTGAAACCTTGTGTAAATATAGATTCTGAAATTGACTGCATCGGTCAGGGAGCTAGAGCTGTCAATCAAGCAATGTTTTCTCTAGGCTGATGGATTTCTGAGCACTCGGGCAACAATATGAGAACTCGGAAATCTATTTAAAGGGTCTGGATGATTGAAAATTTTATTGGGCTTTTTTTCCCCCGAAAGTGTTAAGTTATCAAAGAATTACTGTTTTTAAAGCTTTTGTATGCCTCCTACTGTCACTATAAGCTTCATTGCTGCAATACAGTATATAGTGGATGGGTAGACATGGAAGTGCTATACCATGATATGGACACATGAGGAGCCATGGAGTCTGTTTAGAGGAGGCATTCCTCAGCATGGGGGTCATGAGTGCCATGGGGTTGTTTGTAGGGCATGGGGACTTGAAGGGCTATTGGGAATGATGGTGCCATATTTTGGCATGGGGAAGAGAGGGACTATGGGGCTGTTTGAGGGGCATATCTTGGCTTGGGGGTTTTAAGGGGCCATGGAGGCTGGAAGGGCAGCATACTTTGGCATGAGAAGGCATGGGGAGCCTAGAGTGTGGGTGGGGTGCACATCTTGACACTGGGGGGGAGGGGGGGGGCATGAGGAGGATCTTTTAAATTTACCTTTCATAAGGTCCCTCATGTTGACAAAGCTTCATGACACATCTGAGGTATGGTGAGCAATGACTCTTTGAAAAGCTGGCCCGACTCCATGAAAATTGCAAAGGACGAGGACATGGCTATCCCCACATTTACTTTCATAGAATTTACAGTGCAGAAGGAGGCCGTTCAGCCCATCGAGTCTGCACCGGCTCTTGGAAAGAGCAACCTACCCAAGGTCCACACCTCCACCCTATCCCCATAACCCAGCAACCCCACCCAACACTATGGGCAATTTTGGACACTAAGGGCAAATTAGCATGGCCAATCCACCTAACCTGCACATCTTTGGACTGTGGGAGGAAACCGGAGCACCCGGAGGAAACCCACGCACACACGGGGAGGATGTGCAGACTCCGCACAGACAGTGACCCAAACCGGAATCGAACCTGGGACCCTGGAGCTGTGAAGCAATTGTGCCATCCACAATGCTACCGTGCTGCCCTAACTTGTCCACGTCGTGAATGTGGGCATGTGACCTGAACGGCCCGCACCCTTAAAAGGGACTACCAAAAATGGGGAATGCCTGGAATAGGATCGGGGATCCCGCAATCGAGACCTGCCACTATTTTCCGATTTGGTGAAAATAAAGGTTCCAGTTGACATTACCCAAGATTTTGTGGCAGTAATGTCAAGGGTAGAGTTAAAATATTCCCAATAGATCTGGTACAGCCATACAGACCGGGATTCTCCGAAATCCCGGCCAAGTGTTGACGCCGGCATAAACACCGGAGTGGTGTACGCCGCCGTCTACGGGCCTCCTGGCCCAGCAATTCAGCGGTCTTCAGAGGGCCAGCATGGCGCTGGAGTGCTGCGTGGTGCTCCGGCGCCAAAAGGCGGCCCTGCACGGCCGCGCGGGTCCGCGCATGCGTGTGAGGGCCGACTCTGTGCCGGCACATGCGTGTGGTTGCTGTCTCAGTGCCGGCGCCGAGCAACATGGCAGAGACCTACAGTGGGTCCACGCGGAAGGAGGTAGGTCCCCTCCGGATCACAGGCACCCGCTGATCAGAAGCCCCCGATCGTGGGCCTGGACCCCATGGAGGCCCCCCTGGAGTCAGATCCCCCCGCCCCCCACAAGGATGTCCACCACGGCCGTGGGTCCAAGCTCCCGCCGAGTGGTACCAGGTTGGAACCACGGCGGCGGGAGTTCGGGACTCTGCGGGAGTTCGGCCGGTCGACTGCGGAGATCGCTGCGGGGGCCTCTGAAAGCAGCCCCCGACCAGCGCCATGGCGACAACGCAGGCGCGATTGGTGCTGATTCTCTGGTCGCTGGAGAATCACGTCCCGCTGTCGGAACGGCATAGTGGGAATTTCCCGTGTCCCCTGCGATTCTCCGATCTGGCGCGGTCTCGGAGAATCCCACCCACAGATTCTGCATAATGTTCTGATCAAGTTGGATCTCAAATGCTGAAATGCAGTGGCAACATGATTGGTTCATTTAGTTTTTACAGGAGTTGATAAAGGAATAAGTCTTGAGCAGGACAGCCAGAGGCCTCCTATGAATTAGGGGGTGGCATCTTGTGCGTGCACCTGACCGGAACAATTGGGATTTGGTTTATTATCTCACCTTAAAGACAAGGTGGGGCTGGGACACTTTTAATGATGGAAGGTGGGTGATATCGGATTGACAGATCATCATACACCCCTGTCCAATTAAAGCAAAATCTGGCAGATGTATGACAGGGGGCCGATCTAACATCCCCCATTCTGAAGCTCTCAGGTTCACCTATTGAGCTAAATTAGGCTAATGACCGTCTCCCATCTGTGTTTATTGGAGTGATCTTGATGGTGACTGATGACACGGTCAAAAGGACGGCTCTCTGCCAGGAAAGCAGAAGATCTCCCTGGGAGCACGGGCAAAGATCAGCGCGTGAATAAATTATTGTTTGTTACATGTCCTTGTTGTCAGTGTTTTGGGAACCCAACACGTGTACAATGACATCAAATGCAGAGATTTGCAATTTAAATCATTGACCCAGTCAATTCTGGAATCAAAGTCCCCTTTTGCTCACCCAGTCAGAGCTGAAACTGATCAAACAAACTCGACCTAGTCTTTCTTGCAGAACAATTCATATTTCTTGATATTGTTGAAATTAAGAAATTGCTTAATTTGCTAATTGCGGCATTGGAAGAAAGTGAACACATATCTCTCTTGCCTTCACGTTTTGGTGACGACAATGTCCTTTTAATTCTCATCCCTGTTGCGCTCCGCTCCCACAACCCAGGCACAGTGGTCCAAGATCAAACGGCCCCGATACAGACCCCGTTCTGACGATGGGTGTGAGTGCTGTCAGCAGAAAGACAGGACACAGACTTTGACATAAACTGAGGAGCACCAGAGCTTTCCACACAGCGGGTTGTCATCATTCTCCTGCCTGTATAGGGACCCGGTGACAGTGCCAACACAGGCCCATCATCCTGGAGTGATGTTACACAGACCCTAGGGGGTGGAACAGGGAGGTCCGGGAGGGGGCGGCATTGGGGGGGGGGGGGGGTGCATGTTATGGGGAATGTGGGGGTAGAGCGGGATTGCTGGAAGCGAGGCAGGTGGGATTGAGGGAAATGTGGGGGGAATGGGGGGGGAGTGGGAAGGAAGGGGACTGGGGGTAGGAGAGGAGTGAATGCGAGAAATGGGGGAGGGGGAATGGGGAGGGGGGAAGGAGGGAAATGGGGGAGGGCGGATTGGGGGAATGAGGTAATTGGGGGGATGGGTGGATTGGAGAGGGAATGACGGATCGGGGGAAGGGAGGGAAATTGGGGGTGGTGAACTGACTGACAAAGCCTTGTCCTATGAGAATCTGGTGAGGATGCGGGCCTCCCAGGACCGCCAGGTGTGTCGGACCCTTGCCACCACCTATCCTCCATCCTCCAACTCCTCCTGCACCTCCTCCTCAGTCTCATAATGCAGCCTCTCCTGATCCGCCTCCTCCTCCTTCTCCAGCGTGTCGTCCCGCTGCTTTGCCAGGTTGTGGAGGGCATAGCGGACCACCACAAAGCGGGAGCTCCTCTGGGGGGTGTACTGCAGGGCACCACCAGAGTGGTCCAGGCATTGGAACTGCATTTTCAACAGTCCGATACCCTGCTCAATACAGCATGGGTGGCAACATGGGCCTTATTATAACAGGTCTCTGCCAATCCACATAACCTGCACATCTTTGAACTGTGGGAGGAAACCGGAGGACCCGGAGGAAACCCACACACACACGGGGAGAACGTGCAAACTCCACACAGACAGTGACCCATGGTCAGAATCATACCAGATCCCTGGCCCTGGTCCAGTAGAGCTAACCAATGTGCCGCCATGCCGCCGAGTTAAAATGACTTTCAATCTAGAACCGAGAGCAGGGCTCTGTCCTGGAAGTGTGTGGTAGGACAGACAGGCAGCAGCTGTGGTTGCTCCTGTTATGGGTCTCCACAATATTTAAAGATGGCTTGAAGGCCTCACAGACACAAAGCTCCTCACCTCCACCCCCCACCCGGCCCAGTGGCAGCCCAGATCTAGAACGTTTAAGTGCCACCCCCCCCCCCCCCCCAGCCCCCACACCCATACCAAGCCCAACACCCCTGACGTGACGCCCCCGCCCCGAGCACTGGGCCAGCAGCTCCAGTGCCATTGAGCTGCGTGCCGGAAAATCTAAACAGCCACTCATCTCCTCAGTTCCTCTCAGGAGCCAATGCACCAGCTTCATGTTTTTGAAACGATGTACTAAATGACACCCGCGTGATTTCTCGCAGGAGAGTAAGTTAATTCCCGCGAGGCCGCTGCATTTGACTTCAATCTCGCTGTTGGACATTCTGAATTCTCCCTCCGTGTACCTGAACAGGTGGCGAAGAGTGGCGACTCGGGGATTTTCACAGTAACTTCATTGCCGAGTTAATGTAAGCCGACTTGTGACAATAAAGATTATTATTATTAATGAGATTAAAATGAAATCAAATGAGTGTTAATGATATGCTCGACAGTTTTGTGTGAGATCCAGAACTCGCCATCGGGAGCACGCCAGGTGAATTGCAAACTGGTTCATGCCCGGCTCGAATCTCGATTTTGGCCTTTCCCGCTATTTACCTGGCGCACCTAGATCCGTGCCAGGTGCAACGCAGTTATTAAATTGCGCCATAATCTCTGTGCACTATTTCCACTAAACTCTGACAGTTGGATTGCACGCAATATACATTTTGTCATAATATTTATGTATTCATTATGACGTACCACATTTCAGAGTTATTAATCAAAGCTCCCAGCATTTATTTGATAGTCAGATATTCAAGAGCGGTATGGAAACATTTCACTGTCTACCTAACACTCCTAATATTTCACTGTCTACCTAACACTACCTAACACTTCTGCTACAATTTCCAGTTGAACAGGAATTTGCTTGTAACTCCGTCATTAATGGAAAACTTACACAAAAGCAGCTTCTCTCTGACCGACATTATATTGTGGGTTAAAATGGTATTGTGGTTAAAGTGAGCTGGGATGCCCTGGTCTGATTTTACAGCTCTTCAACTTCCTTTCTTGTCGAGTGGTTCCTCCCATGCCCCCCACATCTCTCCATGGTGTCTGCTCCAAGACCTGAGACCCACTCACTGCCTCCAAGCAGCACCCGTAACAGACTCAAGACCCTCAAAATAAGGAATGGAGAAACCATAGACAAAGCCCCTTGTAAGAGGTTGCAATCTAATTTCTGAATGCTGCAGCACAGAACTCCCTGCCATTCAAAGGGATTTCCCTTGTAGCAATTTCTGCTTTAATCTTTGAGCAGGCACTCACTGTAAAATTTTTTTTGCGACTTCTTTTTAAAAAAAAATATATTTTATTAAAGTTTTCAAACACAATTATTTCCCTTACAAATCAAAGAAATAAAAATACAAGTAACATGATAACTGCAATATAACATTGTGTAACTAACATGGTAAACTAACCAAATAACACGAAGTAATACTCCCCCCCGCCCCCTCTCCCCCTCCAAAAAACCCAACAGTTTACCCCCCCCTCCCTCCCCCCCCCCTCCCCCTCCCCCTGGGTTGCTGCTGCTGGTCATCTATCTTCCCTCTAACATTCCGCTAGGTAGTCGAGAAACGGTTGCCACCGCCTGGTGAACCCTTGAGCCGATCCTCTCAGCGCCAACTTCATCTGCTCCAGTTTTATGAACCCCGCCATATCGTTTATCCAGGCCTCCAGTCCGGGGGGTTTCGCTTCCTTCCACATGAGTAAAATCCTACGCCGGGCTACTAGGGACGCAAAGGCCACGACATCGGCCTCTTTCGCCTCCTGCACTCCCGGCTCATCCGCAACTCCAAATAAAGCTAACCCCCAGCCTGGTTTGACCCGGACCTTCACCACCTTCGAGATCACCCCCGTCACTCCCCTCCAATACCCCTCCAGTGCCAGACACAACCAAAACATATGTGTGTGGTTCGCCGGGCTTCCCCCGCACCTCCCACACTTGTCCTCCACTCCGAAGAACCTGCTCAACCTTGCTCGCGTTATGTGTGCTCTATGCAGCACCTTAAATTGGATCAGGCTAAGCCTGGCACACGAGGAAGAGGAATTTACCCTACTTAGGGCATCAGCCCACAAACCCTCCTCAATCTCCTCCCCGAGCTCTTCTTCCCATTTTCCCTTCAGTTCGCCCACCAACTCCTCCCCCTCTTCTCTCATCTCCCGGTATATCTCTGACACTTTGCCCTCCCCGACCCACACCCCCGAAAGCACCCTGTCCTGGATCCCTTGTATCGGGAGCAGCGGAAATTCCCTCACCAGTTGTTTCGTGAACGCTCTCACCTGCGTATATCTAAAGAAATTTCCCCGGGGCAGCTTATACTTTTCCTCAAGCGCCCCCAAGCTCGCAAACGTCCCATCTATAAATAAATCTCCCACTCTCCTGATTCCTACCCGGTGCCAGCTCTGGAATCCTCCATCCAGCCTCCCTGGGGCAAACCTATGGTTATTCCTGATCGGGGACTACACGGAGGCTCCCAGCACACCCCTCTGTCGCCTCCATTGCCCCAGGTACTTAATGTTGCCGCCACCACTGGGTTCGTGCTAAATTTTTTTGGTGAGAGCGGTAGTGGCGCCGTCACCAGCGCTTTTAAACTCGTCCCTTTACAGGACTTCATCTCCAATCTTTTCCACGCCGCTCCCATTGGCGGCCCAGTAGTAGTCGCCCAAATTCGGCAACGCCAGTCCCCCTCTGTCTCTACTACGTTGTAGGAACCCCCTCCTTACCCTTGGGATCTTCCCTGCCCACACGAAGCTCGTGATGCTCCTATCTATTTTTTTAAAAAAGGCCTTAGTGATCAGTATAGGGAGACATTGGAACACAAATAGGAACCTCGGGAGGACCATCATCTTAATTGCCTGCACTATGCCCGCCAGTGACAGCGGCTGCATGTCCCACCTTTTGAAATCCTCTTCCATTTGTTCCACCAGTCGTGTCAGATTAAGTCTGTGTAAGGTTCCCCAGCTCCTGGCTATCTGAATCCCCAGGTATCGGAAGTTTCTTTCCACTCTCCTTAGCGGTAGGCCATCTATCCCTCTACTCTGGTCCCCAGGGTGTATCACAAAAAGCTCACTCTTTCCCATGTTAAGCCTATATCCCGAGAAATCTCCAAACTCCCTCAATATCTGCATGACCTCTGTCATCCCCCCCACTGGGTCCGTCACATACAGCAGTAGGTCATCCGCGTAGAGTGACACTCGGTGTTCCTCTCCCCCTCTAATCACCCCTCTCCATTTTCTGGAGTCTCTCAGCGCTATGGCCAGTGGTTCAATTGCCAACGCGAACAGTAATGGGGACAACGGGCATCCCTGTCTTGTTCCCCTGTATAGTCGAAAATACTCCAACCTTTGCCGACCTGTGACCACACTTGCCGTTGGGGCCCCATAGAGGAGTTTAACCCAGCTGACAAACCCGTCCCCGAACCCGAACCTCCTCAGCACCACCCATAGATACTCCCACTCCACCCTGTCAAATGCCTTCTCTGCATCCATTGCCGCCACTATCTCTGCCTCCCCCTCTACTGGGGGCATCATTATCACCCCTAATAGCCGTCGCACGTTGACATTTAGTTGTCTCCCCTTTACAAACCCAGTCTGGTCTTCGTGCACCACCCCCGGGACACAATCCTCTATCCTCGTTGCCAGCACCTTTGCTAGCAACTTGGCGTCCACATTTAGCAGTGAGATAGGCCTATAGGACTCGCACTGCAGCGGATCTTTATCCCGCTTCAAGATTAGCGATATCGTCGCCTCCGACATTGTCGGGGGTTGGGTCCCCCCTTCTCTGGCCTCGTTAAAGGTCCTTACCAGCAGCGGGGCCAACAAGTCCACATATTTTCTATAAAATTCCACCGGGAACCCATCTGGTCCCGGGGCCTTCCCTGCCTGCATGTTCCCCAACCCCTTGGTAACCTCGCCCACCCCAATCAGCGCCCCCAGGCCTGCCACCTCCTGCTCCTCCACCCTCGGGAACCTTAATTGGTCCAAAAACTGCCGCATCTCCTCTTTTCCCACCGGGGGTTGGGACCTATAAAGTCTCTCGTAAAAGGTCTTAAACACCTTGTTTATCTTCCCTGCTCTCTGCACCGTAGCTCCCTTTTCATCCCTAATTCCCCCTATCTCCCTCGCCGCTGTCCTCTTTCACAGCTGATGGGCCAACAGGCGACTCGCCTTTTCCCCATATTCATATCTCATCCCCTGTGCCTTCCTCCACTGTGCCTCCGCCCTCCTTGTGGTCAGCAGGTCGAACTCCGTCTGGAGTCGTCACCTCTCCCTGTATAGTCCTTCCTCCGGGGCCTCCGCGTATTCTTTATCTACCCTCAAAATCTCCCCCAGTAGTCTTTCCCTTTCCTTGGCCTTTATTTTCCCCTTGTGAGCCCTGATGGAGATCAGCTCTCCTCTGACCACCGCCTTTAGTGCCTCCCATACTACTCCCACTCGGACCTCCCCTTCATCATTGGCCTCCAGACATCTCTCGATACATCCCCGCACCCTTCCGCAGACTCCCTCATCCGCCAGTAATCCCACATCCAGTCGCCAGAGTGAACGCTGCTCCCTCTCCTCTCCTAGTTCCAGGTCCACCCAGTGTGGGGCATGATCTGAAACAGCTATGGCTGAATACTCAGTTCCTTCCACCCTCGAGATCAGTGACCTTCCCAAAACAAAGAAATCTATCCGGGAATACACGTTGTGAACATGGGAGAAGAAGGAGAACTCTTTGGCCTTCGGCCTAACAAATCGCCACGGATCCACTCCCCCCATTTGGTCCATAAACCCCCTAAGCACCTTGGCCGCTGCCGGCCTTCTTCCGGTCCTCGACCTAGATCTATCTAACCCTGGGTCCAACACGGTGTTGAAGTCCCCCCCATTATCAGGTTTCCTACCTCCAGGTCCGGGATACGTCCCAGCATTCGCTTCATAAATCCCGCATCATCCCAATTCGGGGCATATACGTTAACCAACACGACCTCCATTCCCTCCAGTCTGCCACTCACCATCACATATCTGCCTCCTCTGTCTGCTACAATGTTCCTAGCTTCGAATGACACCCGTTTCCCCACCAGTATGGCCACCCCTCTGTCCTTTGCATCCAGCCCTGAGTGGAACACCTGTCCCACCCATCCTTTCCTTAACCTAACTTGGTCCGCCACCTTCAGGTGCGTCTCCTGAAGCAAGCCACGTCTGCCCTCAGTCCTTTCAAGTGCGCGAACACTCGGGCCCTTTTCATCGGCCCATTTAGGCCTCTCACGTTCCACGTGATCAGCCGAACTGGGGGGCTACCTGCCCCCTTCCCGTGTTGACTAGCCATCACCCTCTCTAGGCCAGTTCCACGTCCCGGTTCCGTGCACCCACCCGTTCCCCCGGCGGCGCATTCCAGCCCCGAACACCCTTTCTTTTACCAGTTCCTCTTTGATTTCTGCAGCAGCAACCCAGTTATCCCCCCCCCCCCCGCTAGATCCCCATCTAGCATGATTGCTCCCCCATATTGCTTCCGAAAGTCAGCTGACTTCAACTGACCCCGGCTTTTCCCGCTCTCTCCTTGAGCCCCCCGTGTGGGGAACTCCCATCTACCTTGCGCCTATCTTCCCGCCATCATCTTTCTGGCGCGGGAACAAGAACAATAAGCCCCGTGTTCTCTATAGTTGTCCCGCCCTTTGTGGCGCAGCTCCCTCTGCCGCCCCACTCCCATTCCCCATCCCCCGCCTATGTCTCTTCTTCCCCCCCACCCGCGCCCACATTTCTTAGTGTCCCCCCCTCCCCAATTTACATCTCTATATACATCGGCATTGTCATTTCCCCTCTAACATCAGTCCCTCAGTTCTGATCCAGTTTCTCGTTTTTAATGAAGGTCCATGCTTTTTCCGCCGTTTCGAAGTAGTGATGCCTCTCCTGGTGCGTGACCCACAGTCGCGCCGGCTGCAGCATCCCGAACTTCACCTTCTTCTTGTGTATCACCTCCTTGGCTCGATTAAAACTCGCCCTCCTTCTCGCCACCTCCGCACTCCAATCCTGGTACACCCGTACCACCGCATTCTCCCATCTACTACTTCGTACCTTTTTGGCCCATCTCAGAACCACCTCCCTGTCATTGAAATCGCACGATCGCGCCCTAGATGGTTCTCCCGCCTTTGGTCTCCTCGCAGGGACCCGATGAGCCCCTTCCACTTCCAAGGGGCCTGAGGGGGCCTCAGCTCCCATTAGCGAGCGTAGCATCGTGCTCACGTAAGCCCCGCCGTCCGCTCCTTCCACTCCCTCGGGGAGACCCAGGATCCGAAGGTTCTTTCTCCGTGATCTGTTTTCTAAGACTTCAATCCTTTCAATGCACTTTTTGTGGAGCGCCTCGTGCGCCTGCGTTTTGACCGCCAGGCCCAGGATCTCGTCTTCGTTGTCCGTCACCTTCTGCTCCACCACGCGGAGCTCCAACTCCTGGGACTTTTGTGCCTCCTTAAGCCCCTCAATAGCCTGTAGCATCGGGGCCAGCACCTCCTTCTTAAGCAGCTCTACACACCGTCTCAAAAATTCGTCTTGGTCCGTATGTCGCCTGGGCTCTCTCCGCCGCCATCTTGCTCCTTTTTTCTTCTGCCCCTGTCCTCGAGGATTCTTCGCGATCTGGCCGCCGCCGCCGATATTTTTATTTTTCGTTGGGGGGGACTCCCTGTTAACTCACCCCACACCGGGTTTCGTCCCGAAGAAATTCCCCGTTGGGGCTCTTAAAAGAGCCCGAAGGTCCGTTCGAGCTGGAGCCGCCGAAACGTGCGGCTTAGCTGGTCATCGCCGCAACCAGAAGTCTTTTTGCGACTTCTAAATATTGAATACTCAGATGAATTTTATTGACTTTATCATCATAAAATACGATTCAAAAAAAGTATGACAACATCAGACAAATCAAGCCATCAGATTCTTTCATATTCGTTGCTGCAAAATGTTTCAATTATGCAGGTTAGCATTCATGTTTAATTATGATAGTAGCAACTGCAATTGCATTAACTTTGCTGCTTTCTCTCTAGTTAGCCTGAGGCATCATGTTTGTCATGACACTGTCATTTAGCATTGTGCTTTCTTTACGTAACCTTTTTTTGTGTTTTAAACCTTTGCTGTTATTGAAAGGAAGTTATACTTGTGTTTTGAATCTATTGTGATCCGCTTTGCAAAGTATGTTATCTCAGGATAAGATCATCATTTCCAATGCTGAGTCAACACACTTGCGGCAATGTGCGTAGGCTGTATAGTGACTGATGTCTGGTTTAAAAGTAATTGGGCACAAAATGGCCCCAGGAAGACAGTGATAAGCATCTTAGTTGATGTTGCAATCCTGGCGACCAACGGGATTGTGACAATTGCAATATATCATTGTTCTGTGAAATCTTGCATCGTGACACAATATAGCATCAGTTGGCTCAGCGACTTCAGTTTCAGTATATCTCAGCTACAGATCTATTCCAATGTTTCCTTTAACTCTTAAAGAGCTGGCCCTGCAAACTGCGAACTACCCCCCCCCCCCCCCCCCCCCCGCCAACACACACCCCACTTGTCTCCACACCACCCCCACCCCCAACCTGTTGGGATACTTTGTTGAGGTACTTTGTCTAGTAAGTGCTTTTAAATACAAGGCAAAGAATGTCTCCAAGAGGACTGGTCAGCTTAGTAGGCTAGGCGGCTGGCACATGATTCAGAAGTAAAGCCAATAGCCAAGGGTCTGACCCCCATCCTAGCTGAGGTAGATTTGTATTCTGCCTCCTTGCCCTACCCCCTCATAAAACCAGGTACAGTTCCACAATCCTGGAATAATTAAAGATTCTACCCAAAGAAGAAGAATGTCTCCAGTTGCTATTTGTTGTGACAATAATAATTTTATCTGTGAAACACAGCAACTACTTTATCAAAATATTAAATACAGAGAATTCAATCCAATATGTCACAGCGCACAGTCATACCAGATCCCACTGGATATTTACACCTAAAAATTCTTAATAACATATTAAAACATCTATTATTGTCACAGTGTGTATAATAACCTGTTGAATTTCTTCTATTTAGCTAATGGTGTTTTTGACAACACTGAACTTTAGCCTGCGTTATGCCCAGGACTTCAACAAAAATTTGTCTGCTAGCAGGAGCTTAACTTCCTTATCTTGCTTCCACATCATGACAAATTCCAAATTCTAGAACCTGAGTCGAAATTCAAATAAAATATTAATGTTAAGCTACTAATCAAGTCTAATATTTCAAGTTTGGTCTCAAATTGCCATGAGTGACAGGTTGCTGATTGCCTGATTTTATCTGCAGTGTGATGAAGTGATCTAAGGATGGAGATGTGGCAAAATTTAGCATTTTTATCTTTTACTTTTCCCATCAATTAAAACGTACAAGCAACCCAGTTTTTCAAAATGGAAGGGTGCCTTTCTAATCCTTTAATTAGGCGAAAGATGCTTTGAAGTAGGTGTGGGTGAATGCACCATGTCTGTTGTGGGCTGAATTCTGTTGCATGGCTTAAAACTCAGTCAACATCTACTTCTCATCTTTGTCAACATCAAAAGATAGATGTGGTCGTAGCAACCCATGCCTGCTGATTTCCAGTTTGGCTGAACATTTCCAATTTCCAATATAACTCACGAAACCTAACCTCCTACAAAGTCGCGTTTTGGTGGTTGATTTTCAATCCAGGGTTGGGAACCTTTCATCTGCATTATTTCTAGGAAGCTTGGTAGTATGGACAATGAGGTTTTTCATCTTGCACTAATCAGGACAAATGCAAGAAAGCCAAATTTGAAATGATCACAACAACTTGTATTACGAGCGAAAAAGACAGTGATTGGTTGGCAAGTTGACTCTGATTGGCCAATGCATTGCTGTGGAGAAAGCGGTGGTGAACTAGCCATCACCCTCTCTGGGCCAGTCCCATGTCCCGGTCCCGCGCACCCACCAGTCCCCCAGGCGGCACATTCCCGCCCCGACCACCTCTTCTCTTGCCAGCTCCCTTTCGATCCCAGAAGCAGCAACCCAGTTATCCCCCCCTCCCCCCGCTAGATCCCCATCTAGCATGGTGCCGCGGAATCGTAAAAAGCTTAACAGACAGTTAATTGGAGGTGAGGGAAGTCGTGGCTCTTCCCTTGACATTGTTTTGAAAATAGCAGTGTAACCCAGAGGAATCAGGACAAGGACATGTCATCCGTGAATGCTACTTTCAAAACTCATCCCCTTGGGCAATTAGAAATCCAACCCCGACTTCCGGTTGCGGCGATGCTCAGCTAAGCCGCACGTTTCGGCGGCTCCAGCTCTGACGGACTTTCGGGCTCTTTTTGAGAGCCCCAACGGGAAATTTTCGCGACAAAACCCGGTGTGGGGTGAAGCAACAGGGAGTCCCCCCCAGTGTGCAAGAAAAAGATCGGCGGCGGTGGCCAGATCACGGAGGATCCTCGAGGGCAGTGGCAGAGGAAAGAAAGAAACAAGGTGGCGTCGGAGGGAGCCCAGGCGACATGGGGACCGGACCAGGATGAATTTCTCAGACGGTGTGTGAAGGAGTTAAAAAAGGAGGTGCTGGCCCCGATGTTACTGGCAATCGAGGGGCTTAAAGAGACGCAAAAGGCCCAGGCGATAGAGCTCCGTGTGGTGGAGCAGAAGGTAACTGAAAACGAGGACGAGATCCTGGGCCTAGCGGTCAAAATGGAGACGCACGAGGCGCTACATAAGAAGTGCATCGAAAGAATTGAAGTCCTGGAAAATAGATCAAGGAGAAAGAACCTCCGGATCCTGGGTCTCCCCGAGGGAGTGGAAGGAGCTGACGGCGGGGCTTATGCGAGCACGATGCTACATTCGCTAATGGGAGCTGAGGCCCCCTCGGGCCCCTTGGAAGTGGAAGGGGCTCACCGGGTCCCTGCGAGGAGACCAAAGGCTGGAGAACCACCAAGGGCGATGGTCGTGCGATTTCACCACTTCAACGACAGAGAGGTTGTTTTGAGCTGGGCCAAGAAGGTACGAAGTAGCAGATGGGCGAATGCGGTGATGCGAGTGTATCAGGACTGGAGCGCGGAGGTGGTGAGAAGGAGGACGAGTTTCAATCGAGCCAAGGAGGTGCTGCATAAGAAGAAAGTAAAGTTCGGGATGTTGCAGCTGGCGCGATTATGGGTCACGTACCAAGATAGACATTACTATTTTGAAACGTTGGAAGAAGCATGGACCTTCATCCAAAAAGAGAAACTGGACCAGAACTGAGGGACTGATGTTGGAGGGGAAACGACAATGTTGATGTATAGAGATGTAAATTGGGGAAAGGGAGGTTCACTGTGTCGGGACGGTCTTTGACGGGGGGGGACACTGAGAAATGTGGGCGCCGGTGGGGAAAAAGAGACACAGGCGGGGGATGGGGGAATGGGAACGGGGCTGTAGGGGGAGCTGCGCCATAGGGGGCGGGACGGTTCTAGGAAAGCGTGGGTCTTTTCCCGCGCTAGAGAGATGATGGTGGGAAGATAGGCGCAAGGAGGGTGGGAGTTCCACACACGGGGGGGGGGGGGGAGGTTAAGGAGAGAGCGGGAGAAGCCGGGGTCAGTTGAAGTCAGCTGATTTTCGGAAGCAATATGGGGGGAGTAACCATGCTAGATGGGGATCTAGCGGGGGGAGGGGGGGATAACTGGGTTGCTGCTTCTGGGATCGAAAGGGAGCTGGCAAGAGAAGAGGTGGTCGGGGCGGGAATGTGCCGCCTGGGGGACTGGTGGGTGCGCGGGACCGGGACATGGGACTGGCCCAGAGAGGGTGATGGCTAGTCGACGGGGGGGGGGGGGGGGGGGGGGGACGGGCAGCCCCCCAATCCAGCTGATCACGTGGAACGTGAGAGGCCTAAATGGGCCGATTAAGAGGGCCCGAGTGTTTGCGCACTTAAAAGGACTGAAGGCAGACGTGGCCATGCTTCAGGAGACGCACCTGAAGGTGGCGGACCAGGTTAGGTTAAGGAAAGGATGGTTGGGACAGGTGTTCCACTCAGGGCTGGACGCAAAGAATAGAGGGGTGGCCATATTGGTGGGGAAGGGTGTCGTTCGAGGCTAGGAATATAGTAGTGGATAGCGGGGGCAGATATGTGATGGTGAGTGGCAGACTGCAGGGAATGGAGGTCGTGCTGGTAAATGTATATGCCCCGAACTGGGACGATGCGGGATTTATGAAGCGGATGCTGGGACGTATCCCGGACCTGGAGGTAGGAAACCTGGTAATGGGGGGGGGGACTTCAATACCGTGCTAGACCCAGGGTTAGATAGATCTAGATCCAGGACCGGAAGAAGACCGGCAGCGGCCAAGGTGCTTAGGGGGTTTATGGACCAAATGGGGGGAGTGGATCCGTGGAGATTTGCTAGGCCGCTGGCCAAAGAGTTCTCCTTTTTCTCCCATGTCCATAAGGTATACTCCCGGATAGATTTCTTCGTTTTGGGAAGATCACTGATTTTGAGGGTGGAAGGAACGGAGTACTCGGCCATAGCTGTTTCAGACCATGCCCCACATTGGGTGGATCTGGAACTAGGAGAGGAGAGGGAACAGAGCCCACTCTGGCGACTGGATGTGGGATTATTGGCGGATGAGGGAGTCTGCGGAAGGGTGCGGGGATGTATCGAAAGGTACCTGGAGGCCAATGATGTTGGGGAGGTCCGAGTGGGTGTAGTATGGGAAGCGCTGAAGGCGGTGGTCAGGGGAGAGTTGATCTCCATCAGGGCTCACAAGGGGAAAACAGAGGCCAAAGAGAGGGAAAGATTACTGGGGGAGATTTTGAGTGTGGATAAAGGATATGCGGAGGCCCCGGATGAAGGACTATATAGGGAAAGGCGAAGACTCCAGGCGGAGTTTGACCTGCTGACCACAGGGAAGGCAGAGGCACAGTGGAGGAAGGCACAGGGGATGAGATATGAATATGGGTAAAAGGCGAGTCGCCTGTTGGCTCACCAGCTTCGTAAGAGGACAGCGGCGAGGGAAATAGGGGGAGTTAGGGATGAAACGGGAACTACGGTGCGGAGAGCAGGGAAGGTAAATGAGGTGTTTAAGACCTTTTATGAGAGGTTATATAGGTCCCAACCCCCAGAGGGAAAAGAGGGGATGCAGCAGTTTCTGGAACAACTAAGGTTCCCGAGGGTGGAGGAACAGGAGGTGGCAGGCCTGGGGGCGGCAATCGGGGTGGATGAGGTGACCAAAGGGCTGGGGAACATGCAGGCTGGGAACGCCCCGGGACCTGACGGGTTCCCGGTGGAATTTTACAGGAAATGCGTGGACTTGTTGGCCCCGCTGCTGGTAAGAACCTTTAACGAGGCCAGAGAAGGGGGGACTCTACCCCCGACAATGTCGGAGGCGACGATATCACTAATCCTGAAGCGAGATAAAGATCCGCTGCAATGCGGGTCTAATAGGCCTATCTCGCTCCTGAATGTGGACGCCAAGTTGTTGGCAAAAGTGCTGACAATGAGGATAGAGGATTGTGTCCCGGGGGTGGTGCACGAAGATCAGACAGGGTTTGTAAAGGGGAGACAATTGAATGTCAACGTGCGACGGCTATTGGGAGTGATAATGATGCCCCCAGCAGAGGGGGAGGCAGAGATAGTGGCGGCAATGGATGCAGAGAAGGCATTTGATAGGGTAGAGTGGGAGTATTTATGGGAGGTGCTGAGGAGGTTTGGGTTCGGGGAGGGGTTTGTCAGCTGGGTTAAACTCCTCTATGGGGCCCCAATGGCAAGTGTAGTCACAAATCGTCAATGACCGGAGTATTCTCGGTTACATAGGGGAACAAGGCAGGGGTGCCCTCTGTCCCCATTACTGTTCGCGCTGGCAATTGAACCACTGGCCATAGCGCTGAGAGACTCCAGGCAATGGAGAGGGGTGATTAGAGGGGGAGAGGAACACCGAGTTTCACTCTACGCAGATGACCTACTGCTGTATGTGGCGGACCCAGTGGGGGGGATGACAGAGGTTATGCAGATATTGAGGGAGTTTGGAGATTTCTCGGGATATAGGCTTAACATGGGAAAGAGTGAGCTTTTCGTAATACACCCTGGGGACCAGAGTAGAGGGATAGATGGCCTACCGCTAAGGAGAGTGGAAAGAAACTTCCGATATCTGGGGATTCAGATAACCAGGAGCTGGGGAACCTTACACAAACTCAATCTGACTCGGCTGGTGGAGCAAATGGAAGAGGATTTCAAAAGGTGGGATATGCTACCGCTGTCACTGGTGGGCAGAGTGCAGGAGATTAAGATGATGGTCCTCCCGAGGTTTCTATTTGTGTTTCAATGTCTCCCCATATTGATCACTAAGGCCTTTTTCAAGATAATAGAAAGGAGCACCATGAGCTTTGTGTGGGCAGGGAAGGCCCCGAGGGTAAGGAGGGAGTTCCTGCAACGTAGCAGGGACAGGGGGGAACTGGCGTTGCTGAACTTGGGTGACTATTACTGGGCCGCCAATGTGGCGATGATCCGCAAGTGGATGATAGAGGGAGATGGGGCGGCGTGGAAAAGGCTGGAGATGGCGTCCTGTAAAGGAACGAGCTTAAAAGCGCTGGTGACGGCGCCACTACCGCTCTCCCCGAAAAGGTTTACCACGAACCCAGTGGTGGCGGCAACATTAAGTATCTGGGGGCAATGGAGGCGACTGAAGGGAGTATTGGGAGCCTCGGTGTGGTCCCCGATCAGGAACAACCATAGGTTTGTCCCAGGAAGGCTGGACGGAGGGTTCCAGAGCTGGCACCGGGCAGGAATTAGGAGAGTGGGAGACTTATTTATAGATGGGACGTTTGCGAGCTTGGGAGCGCTAGAGGAAAAGTATGAGGTGCCTCCGGGGAATATCTTTAGATATATGCAGGTGAGGGCGTTCACGAGACAACAGGTGAGGGTATTTCCGCTGCTCCCGACACAGGGGATCCAGGATAGAGTGATTTTGGGGGTGTGGGTCGGGGAGGGCAAAGTGTCCGAAATATACCGGGAGATGAGAGAAGAGGGGGAGGAGCTGGTAGAAGAGAAAATGGGAAGAAGAGCTCGGGGAGGAGATTGAGGAGGGTTTGTGGGCTGATGCCCTAAGTAAGGTAAATTCCTCTTCCTCATGTGCCAGGCTTAGCCTGCTCCAATTTAAGGTGCTACATAGAGCACACATAACGGGAGCTGGGTTGAGCAGGTTCTTCGGAGTGGAGGACAAGTGTGGGAGGTGCGGGGGAAGCCCGGCGAACCACACACATATGTTTTGGTTGTGCCCGGCACTAGAGGGGTATTGGAGGGGAGTGACGGGAGTGATTTCGAAGGTGGTGAAGGTCTGGGTCACGCCAAGCTGGGGGTTACCTATATTTGGGGTAGACGATGAGCCGGGAGTGCAGGAGGCGAAAGAGGCCGATATTGTGGCCTTTGCGTCCCTAGTAGCCCGGCGAAGGATTTTACTCATGTGGAAGGAAGCGAAACCCCCCGGCGTGGAGGCATGGATAAACGATATGGCAGGTTCATAAAACTGGAGCAGATGAAGTTTGCGCTGAGAGGATCGGCTCAGGTGTTCTCCAGGTGGTGGCAACCGTTCCTCGATTATCTAGCGGAACGTTAGGGGGAAAATAGATAGCCAGCAGCAGCAGCCCAGAAAGAGAGGGGGTGGGGGGGGGGGTGGAGGAGGGAAGGGGGGGGGGGTAAATTGTTTTTGATCTAGATGGGGTGGAGGGGCAGGGGGGGGAGCACTATTTTGTGTTATTTGTTAGTTCACTACTTTATTTAAACAATGTTATCTATTAGTTATCGTGTTACCATTTTTGTTGATTTGTAAGGAGGAAAAATGGTGTTTGAAAACTTTAATAAAATATATATTTTTTAAAAAGAAATCCAATCCATAATGGGGCGGGACTTTACGCCTCCCTCTCCCTCCCTGGGCATGTTTTGTGGTGATGGAGGAGTCACGCTATTGGCTGGTGGTGGGACCTTCTGGTCCCGCTGCTGTCGATGGGTTTCCCCATCGTTTACACCCTCCGCTGCCAGGGAACCTGCGGCGGTGAGATGGCATCGGCGGCACTGGAAGTACAGACAGAAAATTCAGTCATAGTGTTTAAAGGATTTAAGTATCATTGATTTTGTTCAGTTCTTCATTAATGTTTGACAGGCTGAATTTCAAAGTAAGCGCCTGTTCCTCAAAGGAACAGGATGTTTTATGTATCGAATGGTTTCTTTTGGTTGTATACTGGTGTGCAGAGCTATTCTGTTCTCCATAAACTAAGCTTATTTAAATCCATGCAGACTGTATTCAGTTTCTGTATTCTGCAAGGATGCATACTAAGAAGCAGTTCATCTTTAGATTGGCAGCAAGAATCACAAAAGACTTGTCCAATCGGCTTTATTAATCCTTGCAAATCATCCAGACCAAATGTACTATTTTGTCTTCTTAACACCTCGCCTCTACAGTTGGTTTTTTTTTGTAGTTCTTGTACAACCACAGGATCATATAGCACCAAAGGAACCATTTAGACCAGCATGCCTGTGTGAATAAATATTATTAATAGACAGTTCCCTTGCTAAAGGACAATGTTACATGACAAATATTCATCTCAGGAAGTGATGTGTGATGCAGCAGCAGCATGTGGATTATCTAGTAGAAGGTTTACCAGACAGGTATAGATTACGGGAGGCACGGTAGCGCAGTGGTTAGCACTGTTGCTTCACATCTCCAGGGTCCCGGGTTTGATTCCCGGCTTGAGTCTGCACGTTCTCCACGTGTCTGTGTGGGTTTCCTCCGGGTGCTCCGGTTTCCTCCCACAAGTCTCGAAAAAAGTGCTTGTTAGGTTATTTGGACATTCTGAATTCTCCCTCAGTGTACCCGAACAGGCGCCATAGTGTGGCGGCTAGGGGATTTTCACAGTAACTTCATTGCAGTTTTAATGTAAGCTTGCTTGTGACAATAATAAAGATTATTATTTTGTGTACCCGAACAGGCGCCATAGTGTGGCGTCTAGGGGATTTTCATCGTAACTTCATTGCAGTATTAATGTAAGCCTACATGTGACACTAATAAAAATTATTATTCATCCCATCCCATCTCCCTGTACCCCATACAATTAACATTTCAAGATCAAAATTTCTGTTCATGCATAACCTATGGTCACTGCTTGTTGGTGAGCTCGAGTAAGGAGTACTAAGAAGGAGATTCCAAGAAATACTAGTGAGTGCTTTGTACCATTTGCACTTGCGCACCCCTTCAAAAAAGTATGCTCAGTATCAGCTTTGAACTTAACCGCTTGGGTGACGATCTGACAAATGGGTATAGAAATGGAAAATCGCAGGCGGTCCGGATGGCTCAGTGATTACAATACACAGCGCGGAGCTGAAACATACAGATCAGGATTGTCCCAGCCTTAATCAGAGCGGTATGCAACATTTGGTGTCAACACCAATTAGTTCGGAAGGGAAAAAAAATCAATTGAGGTTCCTGTCCTGGACAATATCCAAGGTTTCCTGCTGGAAAGGGCGTCTGAAGTGGATGGAAAGGAAAATTAGGCAGGGTACATAATGGATGGTTGATCCGGTAACATTGAATGGTTAAAAATACCCTCTCACTTGGACAGGATCAGGAAGAGAACTGACATAAAGGACCAAATTATAACTCTGTAAATGGATGGGTTTTAAATGTGTTAAAATCTTACCCTAGAAGACTATCAGTACCCTACGTATCTGGGGGGAAAGAACAATAGGAAATCCCAATTTTTGAAAGAATATTTCTACCTGTGGGTCCATGCCCACTGGCGTCTTTGCAGTTTACCCGTTGCAAGTTGTTGCAATCTATCAATATAATTGACAAATATTTTACCATGCATTTTAGACAATACTCCATTATATACAAGATGCAGGAAATTGACGAGAGGTTTGTTTAGTGACTATTTTATATTGATAATAACATACTAAAATATGGCAAAGTGATTATTCACTGTATGGGAATCAACTAATTATTCTATGACTTGTAATTCATTTTTAGACAGGTAGATCATTCGTCCTTTGTGTTTCATTATGTTTATCATTATTTGTGGAGAAGCTGAAGTAGTTAGTATTCATGACAGGACTTTTACATAACAAAGCCACTTGCTGTGGTTCGTTGGCTGATGTAGTTGAATTAAAGCACATCTTCCATATTTTAAAAAGTAAGACCAGACCCCAGCACATCTGTGTTTTCTGCTTACTTTTGCTTTTTATCTGATGCCATTTTAAAATTATTACATGAAAAAAAATCTAAGCATTGCCAAAAGAAAAAACAAGCCACAAGGCGGTCTGAGAGAATAAAAGAGAGCAACTCAAAATTGTGAAACATTATAATAATGTGAAGTGAAATGAGGTATTTGGGGATAATTGGTCCATGTGTGAATATTTGGTTCACATTCATTTAGTCATTTGTTTATTTCAGTAAATTTTTGTCTTTAATCTGTTGCAGTTTTTATTTTCATAGAATCGTAGAATCCCTACAGTGCAGAAGAAGGCCACTCAGCCCATCGAGTCTGCACCAACCCTCTGAAAGAGCTCCACAACCCCCACCCTATCCCTGTAACCCAGTAATCCCACCTTCCCTTTTGGACACTGAGGGGCAATTTAGCATAGCCAATCCACTCAACCGGCACATCTTTGGACTGTGGGAGGGAACCGGAGCACCTGGAGGAAACCCACGCACACATTGTCCTTGAACTTATTGATTCCTACATTTGGTTATCAGAAATTTCTCGTTTCAGAGGAGATCCTCTGGGACACTGCAAGAATCTGCTACTTTGATCCTGGTTCGAGTCGCCTGTCATTGGCTTGGTGTCAATATTTGACTGATCAATAGCCTGTAAAACATCTTGGTATTTTTAATAAAGGCACTATATATCAGGCAAGTTGTTGCCAAATTGTGGCGCTCTTACTACCTAATTTGTACACACCATTCTATTTTCAATTTTTAACATCTCATTTCCAGATCGTATTCTATGAGATGTTTCTACGTTTTTTGTTGAAATGTTTCTATTTTGCTACATGCTCACTCATGTCTCCTGATGTCTCCTAAGATTTAATTCTGTGACCAATGTTTAGTCATTGCTTTTATAGATTTCCTGTTGTCAGGGTATCAAATGGCTCCATGTCCTTTTCTTTGTTTCTTTCCCTGCACTTTCCTCAGTATCCTTCTTTTAAATTAATTTCTGTGTGGCGCAAAATTCAGCTGCAAGGGCTGGTTTAGCACAGGGCTAAATCGCTGGCTTTTAAAGCAGACCATGGCAGGCCAGCAGCGCGGGTTCAATTCCCGTACCAGCCTCCCTGAACAGGCGCCGGAATGTGGCGACTAGGGGCTTTTCACAGTAACTTCATTTGAAGCCTACTTGTGACAATAAGCGATTTTCATTTCATTTTCATTTCAATTTGTAGACATTGCTGAACTTTCATGTGCTGTATTGTTCTTTGTTCTTCAGGGTTTTGGCAAAGGTTGGTATCATGACCGGTACAGGTTTGGGGGGCCGGAGGGCCTGTTCCTGTGCTGTATTGTTCTTTGTTCTTTAGGGTTTTGGCAAAGGTTGGTATCATGACCGGTACAGGTTTGGAGGGCTGAAGGGCCTGTTCCTGTGCTGTATTGTTCTTTGTTCTTTGTACCTTAGGATTTGTAACAGGTACATGAAAGGATAATGCATCTCTTTCACACCCTAAAATAGCCCAGAAATGTAATGTATCAAGGGCCAAAAGCAGCGAATTGACCACTATTGGTAAAAGAAGGAAATATATCCAGGTAACATAGAAAGATTTAGATGATCATAGTTTAACAACAAAAAGAAACAAATGCAACCATCGCTAGTTCATAATGAGTTAACTGTTAGCTTTTAGCTTCTAAATATCTATGCCGTGACACATACATTGTCATTATGACTGAGAATCCTCTGCCATATGGGACATAAAGGTCATATCAGCCATTGCAAGTAATTAGTCACATTAGGCCAAATAAAATAAATACTTGGTCATTACCACACACAGTCATGGAAAATCTTTATCAAAATATACTGGAGGATGCCCTCGTCAATCAAATATACTATAGGATGCCCTAATAAACTGCATGTACTGTCAGAGCCTGTAAACAGTGAAATATACAATATGGTATCCTAGTCACCTAGCCTATAGGAATTTCTTAATATTTGGAACAAACCTAGAACAAATTGAAAAGATTACTGCACTTAACTGGGCCATTGGACTTCAATATACTTTTACAAGAGCACTTCCAAATCCTGTGGGATTGTTTTATACTAGGGGAATCTGCCATTTTCAGATTTTATATTAGTCTCTGCCTTCAAAATATTCTGTTTCACTGGAAATATACCAGGAAAGGTCCATTTACCATAACATTAAATGTACTTCTGCATTTATGTCTAATAAATTGATGATTAACAGTCTGTTTTATGTGACTTTATTGAGTCATTGCGAGACTAAGAGCAAAATATTTGAGGTCTGCCAAAAAATGTCCCTTTCTTTTATTGTGCTTTTAAGTATAACACAATATGATCATATTAGTCATTCAGGATTACACTTTAACATTTGCATCGATTTGGTACAGCGATAGTTATTTTACAGCGTTAAAGGACTGCACTATTTAAAGTCAGCCAGCTTTGCGTACCTTCTTCTCTTTGAGTGAACTTTTATGTTTGGACAAGATTCTTTGGAGCTACAAATTCCGACTTTCAAAAAAATCTGATCCATAGGACCATGAGTTGTCATACTGGTGTTCAAAGGTCCAGCGTTTCCATGTAATGGCACCATAACCTATATCAGCTTCTTCGAGTTGCAGAATTATAATGCTGAACGATAAACTGAAAGGGCTTCAAAACCATCAAAATCAACTAGATTCGGACTGACCAAAAACAAAACCTTTTAGCAGCTTGCATTTTAAGAATAAATATTAGTGTTGGCGTCAATATATCGTTCATATAGTTTATTTTGTTAAAACATCAGTGTGGGAGGTATTATTTTCCCCATTGAGCCTATAATTTCGCCGTGACAACAGTGAGTATTGCAACATCTAAAGAGAGAACTAGCAGCAAAATACAGGATGAGCTTTAATATAAAATGGTAGGCTTTTAACAAAAATCTCCCCCTCTCTTTGAATCACATCGTAAATAATGGGCATCCTAATATTAGCAAGGTAATTTTTCTCAATAGCTCGGGAGCCAAAGCAATGTGGTTTATATCCAAGACTTTCCTTCATCTAGTTCAAAAATTAAACTGTATCGGCGTTTTACATTGATTTAAAGTCAGCGCAGAGAAAATGTAGAGATTTCGAGAAAGCTGAATATGAAAACAAGTTGCTCCTGCATGTTTCTCACCTAGTTTGACAATATTTAGCAAACTATCTTTTGAAGAGAAAACCTCTGGAATTGTAACGGCTGCCTGATGTAAAAGTCTTGCAATAAATAAAAGGCATAAAATGAAAATGCTAAAACTTAAATACTTCCTGATATAATACGCAGTGTGCGCAAACATGTGCAAGTAGGGAAGATTAAGGTTTATTGAAGAAGCATATTTGTTTCCATCAGTATTCCTATACATTTTTTTTAAAAAAAGATTTTATATGTAATGCTTAATTGTTCCATGGGAGTTCAGGGTCAGGAGAATGGCTTTCCATCCTCCGAGTGTTTTGTTAACCTATAGCAACTCTTTATTATGTTATTATTTCAGAAGAATAATAACAAGAAGCTGAATAAAGAAATTCTTGTTCCCCAATGATTAAGACAGCATTGTACAAATCTGAAGACAGACTTGGATCAGCTGTGGTTTGCTCAATATGTTTTCAATGCAGGGCTGCAAGTTAAAACGGTGTGATTTGAATCCATTAGACTCTGTGATGCTGTGTCTGTTAACCTTTGACATGTAAACTAACCATGGAGCTCTGGCAGGGGGACACTACTGTCCAGCCTCTGATAACCTTAGTGACATCATTCAGATGGAGTGACCCGGTCTGCTGCAGCTCACTGATAACAGTAACAGACCTGTAAATAATTTCTGCATGATCGAGTCGAGATAGAGCCAGGCAGATCCCTTCCACACTGACATGTTGGATTAGTACGTGAGCAAACCCTGCTCAAATTAGTCGACGTTCCGTTAGAAAGTTTCTCCTGATCAATTAATTCATACGCTGTACATTTATGAAGGTTTGCTTTTAATTTGCTGTGGCGATTAATTAATTTTGCACAGCTCCTCCACTGGAAAATTTACCGAAACACAGTTTTCTTTTGCAAAATATGCTTCTTGGGTTGCATTTATGTGGAATTAAAATAAAACTATTTTGCATTGAAAACTGTCCCCTTTTGTTCAATTTTGAAACACTATTGCAGGTATAACATTTGTTAACCTTATTCTGCAACAGTTTGATAGGTGAACAGCTAGTTTAACAATGTAATTAAATTGCTATGAAAACCTCGGCGGAGGTTAAAAATAAATCAATATGTGCTCCACTTTGTTATTTTCCCGGGATTGTCATTATTTTGAACTTCCACTAACTAATCTTGGAGTGTAATCATTAAAGACACATCAACTGTTTTTATTTCTTGGTCCTTTATTATATTGTACATTCTGAACAGAAGACTTGCCTCTGAATACAGCAATTTCCTATTACAAATAATCCTTTTATTTTCTTCCTCCTTCTTAATCGTAATCTTCTTGTTCAAATGCATTAATTTAAACTCTGAAATTGTTTTAAACTTCAAACAAAATAGAAACTGAAAAAAAAACTTGTGGTGTTGTCAAGTACCGATGCAGACTCTTAGACAAAACTGCCCAAAATAATGGACTCATCTTTGAAAAGGATAGGACCTAATGGTGAAGTTATGCCACACAATCACTGATGCTCAGCTTGGGCATCAGAAAAAGCAAACTTCCAAAACTTGGTGACACAAATATAAGATAGTCATTGGTTAATCCAACAAGGGAATTCAGGAGAAAGGTCTTTACTCAAAGTGTTGTGAAAGGGTGAAATTTTCCACCACATGGATGGTGGCAGCCTTCCATCTTGAAAGATGATGGTTGGCACTGTGGTGGTCAACCAACAATGAAGCATCACCTGGTGTAGGTCAGGAGCCCCACCCTGGCATGGTAGTCTCTACTGCATTTGCTGCAGAGGGTGACAGTCGGCTGAGAAGGTGGACAATTCACCGGTCTCTTTTTTTTCTCTCTGGGCCTTTTTCTCCAACAGTCGTGCTCTTTGTTTCTGCTTTTGTCTTATAATGCACTCTCAAATAGTCAGCCTCCAGAGGTTATGGCTGTCGACGACTGTCTCCTAGTTGTCAATGTCTGCCACCTTCATACCTCACTTGCAGGTGTGGTTATACCGGTCATCTTCACTCGCACACCAATCTCCAAATCATGTTGGTGCTGGTTTAGCACAAGGCTAAATCACTGGCTTTGAAAGCAGACCAAGGCAGGCCAGCAGCACGATTCAATTCCCGTACCAGCCTCCCCGAACAGGCGCCGGAATGTGGCGACTAGGGGCTTTTCACAGTGACTTCATTTGAAGCCTACTTGTGACAATAAGTGATTTTCATTTCATTTCATTTCAAGTGGTGTAACACCAAATGGACATCCAATAGGTTGTGACCTAATGGCCAGTTCACTGTACAGGAGGGTTTGGGGTATACGCCTGTCATTCATTCAGTCAACTTGGAGCATTTGATGCAAATAACTTAAATGCCTCTGGGGTGGAAGATAGATATGTATACGAAAGAGAAAGAGACAGAGTTAGATGAGATAGAGTGCGAAGAAGCTCATGTGGAGCACAGGACAGCTGGGTTGAAAGGCCAGTTTCTGTGCTGTCATTTCTACGTAAACCAACACCGGTTCAGGATTTTATTGCTGAGATTGTCCAGTATTTTCCGTTTTTGTTTCAGCATTTTTACTGCTGGTCATGAGAACATCTGGAGGAAGGAATTGCACACAAGCATTCAGGAGCTCCAGTATTTTAATTATTTTAAAAGGGTCTGAAGTTAAAGGCGGCAAATATAATGGCCCCATCAGTGTGCTACAGGTGGGCCGTTCATCTCCACTCGCACACCAATCTCCGAATCATGTTGGTGCAACACGAAGTGATGCTGAGTAATCAACCACACAAAACAAGAAAATTTGTTTCACTGAAATTTGTATCATCAGTCTCTGTATCCAATAAAATTAGTTATTTTCACTAGAATCAGGAAATATGGATCTGCTAATATTATAATGTAAGATGCGTTTCACAGAGATTTGACACAGTTTTTCTTTCATTATTTTAAATCATTCTAAGTTGTTGCGGACGACATGGTGGTGCCGAGGACCTGGTTTTGATAAGTTGTTAAATTTAGTGTAAGGATTAAATTGTATTTCCTTATGCCAGAATGATTTTTTAAAACTTAAATTTCTGTATGATGACATTTTAGTAAAATAGTTTTATATTAGTTTTGCACAGAAGGGAAAATAAAGGTTCGGCACAACACCGTGGGCCGAAGGGCCTGTTCTGTGCTGTATTTTTCTATGTTCTATATCCCAAATAGTTGATTGTTTTGGGGGATTACACTTGATGTTATGACCCTCATGTTAGATTGCGGTACTCAGCATTAATAAGAAGTATTAATACTCCAGCCTAATCAGAAATTTGCAAAACATGCAAGAGGAAAAGCTATTTTCAGAAGTTGCAGCACAAACATTTTAAAGATCTAACAGTGAAAGGCAGATATACATACCTGAGTACAATTGGAATGGGGTCTTTAAAAAATCAGGGAATCTGCAGAGTGTCTAATCACCATAAACCTGAAACTAACCTAATCCCAAAATTCTGTAATACTGCCTTTAGAGACCTTGGTATTCCATATTGCACATTGGAGAATGTATAAATGTGTCATAACAGAATGGATTTTCATCATTGCTAGAAACATCAAAAACAGGCAAATTCTGTTTGGTTTACATTATTGAAACAGCGCATCAATGAGAAGAACTCAGCAATATAAACATTATTTTTTTTAAAAATTGATGCAGCTACAAAACTAGGCTATAAATGTGGTCAATATTCAATGCCCATAAACTTCTGCTGTAGCAACGTTCACTTTTATATGCTTGTTGGAGTTTGGATAGCAATTGTAGGGGCTCTAACTTTCTTTCCACCGCACTCCTGACCACATGCCTCCCACTCTTACCACTTACCATTGGTGTGTGCTGGGAGGACCTGTGGGCTGATACTCTTATGAATGCGCATTCTTTGGCCAACCAGTCAAGTCCTAGTGCAGGACTTGAACCCAGAGCTTCTGGATCAGAGACCTGCCATACCACACCTCCACATGTAGGTATAGTGGTTATTAAAGCCAATCAGCTTGAATCATCCGGATTTCGACCAGCATTATACCAACATTTCTCAAATTCTACAGATGACAGATGTGCTTGTGTCAGGGCAAGAGGCAGAATACATGGCCGGGATTCTCTGATCCTGAGACTAAGTGTTGACGCCGTCGTAAATGCCATCACGTTTTACGACGGCATCAACAAGCCCGTAGGAGCAGCGATCCTGCTGCGCACAGCGGACCAGCACGGCACTGGAGCGCTTCACACAGCTCCAGCTGCCGATACCAGCGTTAGAACGGGCACCGCGGATCCGGGCATGTGCGCTACGGCCTGCGCAAACTCGCGCTAGCCCCGACACAACATGCGGGAGAGCTATAGGGGCCCGGCGCGGAGGTACAGGCCCCCACCAGGAGAAGCCCACCCACCAATCAGTAGGCCCCAATCGCGTGCCAGGCCACGGTGGAGGCCACCCTGGGGTCGGATCACCCCTCCCCACCACCAGGCTGCGCCCCCCCCCCCCCCCCCCCCCCGCAACATGAACGCCGAGGTCCCGCCAGGTAGGACCACACGTGAACAGCACCGGCGGGACTCGGCCTAACTCGGCGGGCACTCGCTTGTCGAGAATCGTCAGGGGTGGCCGCGTAGAGCGGCCCCCGACCGGCACCGCTCCGAACCCGCCGGTGCCAATAGCGCCGATTCTCCGGTGACCGGAGAATCCAGCAACATGCATTTGAAATCTAGAAAGGCCCCAGATGGTGTGGTGTTTGTATGTTCTCCCCGTGTCTACGTTAGTTTCCTTTGGTTTCCTCCCAAAGATGTGCAGGTTAGGTGGATTGGCCATGCTAAATTGCCCCTTAGTGTCCAAAGATTAGCTGGGGTTACGGGGATAGGGCTGGAGATTGGGCCTAACTAGGGTATCTTTCAGAGGGTCAGTGCAGACTCGATCAGCTGAATGGCCTCTTTCTGCACCATAGGGATTCTACGATTCTATTCTATGGTCAAGGACGCTTACGGCCCATTGTTACTGTTATCATGTTTTCAGCGTCACTCAAAGGGTCGTGAACTAATGGAATTCTCTACCACAGAAGGCTATATAGTCACTGACTATATTCAAGAAAGAGATAGATACGTTTTTAGATTTTAATGACATCAAAGTGTATGGGGAAAATGCAGGAATATGGCATTAAGGTAGAGAAACAGCCATGATCGTATTGAATGACGACAAGCTCGAAGGGATGATTGACCTACTCCTGCTCCTAGTTTCTATGTATAGTGCCTTCTGACTTTCCACCAAACATTGGTTCTTGTATTATCCATTTATTTCCTAACTGAAGCACAGCTTGCAGCTCAGAGGAAGTCATTTGTCTGTCTTGAAAATATCCTCTCACTCCTCTGTGCACCCTGTGTCACAAATGGGTCCATCAAACCCTTTCAAGCACGCCAACTGACATTAAGACGGAACTGCATCTTAACAAAGTCTATCAATGTAAACCAAAAAAAAAAATCGACATTACATAGCTCATTGTGGTATTCAGGTCAAGCAAGTTTGCCTGCATAAGTGCGCTAATGGGTCATTTGCTACGAGGTTGCTATTGCTGTTGGATAAAGAATTGCCTGACCACATCCTGATACAAGTATCCCAGATTCTTGCTCAAGATTTCCTGTTGTTTAGCCACCAATCCAGGACACCTGTGTTAAAGTGTAATACATCAGTTGAATTTGCACGATATGCTGAAGATCGCTATGTAAACAAGCGCCATGTTTAAAGCCAAGAAAAACAACGCACGTCTGAGTGGATGCGGACCTACGCATTGATCTCAATTTGGTGACTTGGCCAGCTTATAGTGGGGGCCCCACTTCAGAAATGAATTGCATTTTTAAAAGTAAATTTGGTTTAGAATAGTCAATTTACAGCTTTGAAATAAATTAAACCATTAAAGAGTATTGCTGGAACCCTGGGGCTGATATTCTTCTCTATAAAGGATAAAAGGCAGATCTTAACTGTGACATTGTAATGTTTCATTCAGTCTATCCTGACTGTGTTTTCATGTTAAACAGTAGAGTCCACTCAATGCTCAATAAATCAACATTAAAATTAAAGTACTGGGGAAAAGAAAATCCCAATCAGAACTATTGCAAATCTACAAGTGCAACACTCTTGTTTTATTACTTTATACTTTTTAATCTCAGATTTCCAGTTATTTCTCGGCAGCTTTGTCATCGAAATGAAACCAATCATAAAATCCACAGGACTCTGCCCTCTCCCTTCTCCATAACCTCTCAGCGGCTTGGTTGTATTATCAAATGACCTCTTATGTCTTGTCATATAAAGTCTGACCATCTCAGTCGATCTTTTAATGAGATGAAAATGTTTCATGTCACGCTTCACCAGAAATTGTTATAACTTGAAAAGTGCCCGGTGAGGTGATGAGCACTTGAAAACTCTGGATCCAACATTCTTTTCGTTTCCGAGGCTAATTATTGCATTTTCTAGTGAGACAGACGTGCCTCAGGTGATCTGATGGTACCTTACTGCACTGTGCCAGGTAACAATGGATTTGTGCCCATAATATGGCCTCAAGGCAAATTTCCTATAAGATATGACATTAGAGTAAGGATTCCAGTAGAACGCAGACACCTCTCCAAAAATAATAAGGGAAAATGGGATAATCAGCCGAGGACTATCAACAATCTGAGGGCCTTCCTATTCTTCTTGACAAGTAGTTGGAATGTGGCTTGAAAACACGCAGAAATATGGGGAAAAAATCAAGAGGGGTGCTGAATAATTTTTCTTAAGTTTTTATATTTGTCAGTGTCTTCAGCTATCCTTCAATAAAGTAAGTAAGTATGCACAGGCTGTGTACAACCTTACATAAAACTCAAGAATGGTTATATCGTTATATTATTTGTAAAGAACTTGGAGCTAATTGTTATGTGAATTTTGTTATGGGCCAGGGTTTAAAAACTCCAAAGTATGTTATGAAGTTCACCTGAACTACAATCTTTATGTTGAATTTGGCTAGGATGAGCACAGGAGCCTTCCCTTCAGGTGTGATTCAACAGTCTTTCTGGACACTTTAATCAAAATAAGCTTTATTCTAAGAACTTAGTTAACATTTATATAAACACAAAGCAAGACATTTTATCAATTACATACATAAAGACCCCATACAGCTACAGTAATCTATGTATAACACTTAATGAACTTCTCCTGAACTGTTCCAATTCAAAAACAAAATCCCTTAAACCAAAACCCCCTTTTCAAGGGCGTGGCCCAGCACTCTGCATTCTCACTTGAATACGACTCGTTTTCCCTGTGATTCTGACCCCGTCTCACCAGCAGGTTTGAATCCTTCCAGAAAGCAAACTATATCTTTTAAGTTACCAAAGCAGTTAGATATAATCAATGGGTTTTTTCTGGAACAACTCTTTCAAATGAAAATAGAGAGAGATAGGCCAAAACACTTATTTTCACTGTCTGTAGTCCACAGCAGTCAAAATGAAAGCGAAAGTAAAACAATCCTCGCAGCCGCGGCTCAGCTCCACCCATAAAGTGACATCACTGAAGCCATGTGATATGACAAAAACTTTTCTTAAAGGGACACTCCCAAGACAACTTATATTTCCCAGGGTGTCATATTCACTATCACACTGCAGTCATGTGTTGAGTAACAACATATCAATTCACCAGCCACAGAGCGAACTGAAAGATGATGGGCAGAATTTGCCCATTTTGGGACTAAGTCCTGTGACTGGGGCGGGAATATTGAGTGTTTCCCACTGTGGCAGCCAGAGGGAAAACACACAATGGGGTGAATTCTCCGCCGGCGCGATTGTCCTTTCCGCCGGCAGCACAGCCCCGCTCACGGATTTCCCAGTGGCGGGGTGTGGGTATAATGGGAAATTCCATTGGCCAGCAGCAGGAACTGAAAGTCCCGCAGCCAGCGATGGTGCACTGGCAAGAAAGACACCGCTGGGGCGGCAGACAATTCACCACTAAGTCTTCCAGCTCTGACCTCATTAATTATGCTTTGTGCCATATTCCGTGGAGTGGCAGGCCTGGATGTTGTGCTGTTCGCCATCGTGGCCGGATGCAATGTTGAAAAGGCGGCCGGCATCACTGACCCACTGTTGAAGAAAGGTGGTGGACTCCTTGAAAATAAAGATAGATCTTCAGGACCACTCTGAGCCCAGACAATGGACCTCCTGGGAATGAACATAAGCACTAGGAGCAGGAGTAGGCCATCTGGCCCCTCGAGCTGATTCTGCCATTCAATGAGATCATGGCCGATCGTTCTGTGGACTCAGCTCCATTCACCCGCACGGTCACCATAATCTTTTATTCCTTTACTGTTCAAAAACGATCTACCTTTGCCTTAAAAACATTTAACAAGGTCGTCTCGACTGCTTTACAGGGCAGGGAATTCCGCAGATTCATGCCAATCAAGTGGGCTGCTTTGTCCTGGATGGCGTTGGGCTTCTTGAGTGTTGTTGGAGCTGCATTTACCCAGGCAAGTGAAGAATATTCAATAACACTCCTGACTTATATCTTTTTGGACAACCTTCAGGGAGTCAGTATGTGAGTTATTCCTTGCGGAGTTCCCAGCCTCTAACGCAGTGTTTTTCAAACTTTTCTTCCCAGGATCCACTTTTGGCAACTGGCCAACCTTCTGTACCTACGCCGGCCGGCCCTTGCAACCTACGCTGGTCAACCTTCGCGACACACGCCACGTTCGCTTAACTTTTAATGTGAAAGGGGAGCCTGCTTTATCCTCAAGTTCTCACTTGGAATAGGTTCAAAGGAGAAGAGGGCAACGCACATATTAGGAGCTGAATTCAACCAGTTTCTTTGTGCTGTCTTCACCTTTATGAAAACGGTAAACCCAACCTCGCACATGTAAGTCGCACTGGATACTCCTGAGAGATGCTACATGAGAATGCAGCCTTGTGGGCTTTTGGTGCATTTCTAATGTGGTATCACAGGTCAGCTGCAGCAGCATGGTCTTTTAATTTGGAGTCAGCTCTAAGTTAATGACTGACTGCCATCTCAACATGCAAAGGAGTTTTTCACACACCACTTCTCTTTCAAATTCTGAAACATCTCTCTCTTCCTAGTACATCCCTGCACATAACACACATGGGCTTTGCCTCCTTATTTACATTGTCACAATTGACAAACCATGGGTGGGATTCTCCAACCCCCCGCCGGGTTGGAGAATCGGCGGGGGCTGGCGTGAATCCCGCCCCCGCCGTGTCCCGAAGTCTCCGCCACCAGAGATTCGGCGGGGACGGGAATCGTGCCACGCTGGTCGGTGGGCCCACCCCCGCCGATTCTCCGGCCCGCGATGGGCCGAAGTCCCGCTGCTGGAATGCCTGTCCCGCCAGCATGGATTAAATCACCTTTTGAACGGCGGGACAAGGTGGCGCAGGTGGTCTCTGGGGTCCTAGGGGGGGATGGGGACACGGGGCGACGTGGCCCCGGGGGGTGCCCCTACGGTGGCCTGGCTCGCAATCGGGGCCCACCGATCCGCGGGCGGGCCTGTGCCGTGGGGGCACTCTTTTTCTTCCACCTTCGCCATGGTCTTCACTATGGCGGAGGCGGAAGAGACCCCCCTCCCCTACGCATGCGCGGGGATGACGTCAGCAGCCGCTGACGCTCCCGGGCAGGCGCGGACCCGCGTCGCCCGGCGAAGACCTTTCGGCCCCGGCTGGCGTGGCGCCAAAAGGCCTTTCCTGCCAGCCGGTGGAGCGGAAACCGCTCCGGCGCGGGTCTAGCCCCTCAAGGTGAGGGTTTGGCCCCTAAAGTTGCGGAGACTTCCGTACCTTTGGGGCGGCCTGATGCCGGAGTGGTTCCCGCCACTCCATCACGCCGGGACCCCCCGCCCCGCCGGGTAGGGGAGAATCCCGCCCCATATCTCAAGAAATCTCAAGAAATAATCTTTCCACTTCTTTGTTCTGAGGTAAACTTATTTTTTCAGAGCCGTTAACCAGAGACCCTGGAGCTCATAACACTACCAATGCTCTGTCCTGCCCTGGACTCTCCAGGGCAGCTCATTCCAGCAGATTCTGTTGTGTGATCCTGTCCAATAGGTAAACTGCCTATTTGAGTATCTGGCTGTCTCGTACTTCAGAAATAAACCACTGGGCTTCACAGTTCACTTACCTTGCTTTCCACCAAAATTGAAGTAACTTTGTCCCCTGCTTTGGCGCCAAAAGCACGTCCATGGACGGCGTTTCAAGTCAATTCTACGTGCAGGGCACATGACCTGCTCTCTGCTGCCGCTTCTGGCTGGAGGGCCCCATGCAGCCTAATCTGCACCTCCATTTAAAAGGCAGCAGTGGGCGCAATCCATGTAAAAGCCGGTAGCGGCTGTTCGGTACTTGTCCCGCGATTGGGATCACTTCGGGAATGGCGGGACCAATCGCTCCGCGGTGCACCCGACACTTGCCCGCGACCCACCTACGGGTCGCGACCTTGACTTCGAAAAACCCTGCTCTAACGTACACTTGCAATCACAGTTTTTATACACCCACTTCTTATTTATTTAAACATTTATTTAAAATGGATTGTCAACTTCATTCAAATAGTGGATAGAGGAATTTCATAGGTCAACTTTTTTTGAGCACTACTATCGCACAAAGTAATTTAAACCCTTGCAGTTTTTTAAAGTAATTTTTTGGTTAAATGCCCATTGCTACTATTCATCCATGAAACGCTTCCATGTGGTTTCGTCGAGGAGATTCTTAGAGATGGCAAAATTGAACAAACCATAAGGCCACATAGAATCACCAGAATAAAGTGATTCATAAAACAGTTAAATATTGCCGAAATCTAACAACCTATTTAAAGTTGAACCCTGTTGAAATTCTATACATGGGATAATCATGAATAATTGACCATGAACAAACAAATTTAATACTAAATTAGGTAATATGGCCATGCCATTTCTGGCTTTTACTTCAGTGCACACAGTTCCCAGCAGGGTTAATGAAGTGATGCAAGGCACTGATTAGAATGTTGTTTAAATGTCATATTGCAGCAGGAAGCTATAAAAGCTTGCATGGTTTAACCAGTAAGTATAGAGTGGACTTCACCGCTGACATAAAATCGCAGCCACAGTGACATAGTGCATGGAATGGAGTTGGTAAATAGGCATCACCACAGTGAGTCATGATCCAGCTGTGTGTTATTGCTTATTTACTGCATCTGTGTATTTCCAGTGACCCCCTTGATGTTTGTGGAGCAGAAGTGCTGTCCAAATATAGATATTTTACAAAAATCCTGTTTTGCCAGCCTGACTCACTTCTGCACAATGAGTCTGCACAATGCACTGTGCTACAAAAATACTTTTTTTGCCCATTTGTTGTAATTAAAGGAATGCCGTCTTCGTGAAAATGTGTTTGACCAACTTTGTTCCTCATTCAGGAAAGAAAGAAAGTCTGGCATCATTTATATTGTGAGCACCCTCGCCTCTCAGAATGTCATGTGTTTAAGGCCCAGTCCATAAACTTGGGACCGGAGAATCCCGCTGCCCTGAATGGATGGAGAATCCCGCCCATCAGCAGTAGAATCCAGGCCGGGCATGCTGCCTGTGTTTCATATGGCACTACAATGATTACATCTCCAAATGTAACTTATTGGCCGTAAAGAACCTCAGGATGTCCTGAAGGCATGAAAGTCATATGGCACGGTAGCACAGTGGTTAGCACTGTTGCTTCACAGCGCCAAGGTCCCAGGTTTGATTCCCGGCTTGGGTCACTGTCTGCGCGGAGTCTGCACGTTCTCCCCGTGTCGGCGGGGGTTGCCTCCGGCCACTCCAGTTTCCTCCCACAAGTCCTGAAACACGAACAGTTATGTCATGATTAGTCTGAGCGTGGCTGGCCTGGTGAATTCCCTAAACCATCAGCTTCTCTTTGACCATAGAGCAGACACACATTTGCATCCTTGCAGCAAGAGCTCCCTGGATAGTGATCGGGATAGTGATGCTTGTCCAAAACTAGGAGGACCTAGGGTACTCTTCATTCCTGCTAGAATTACCAATGCTTCTCGAGTTTTATGCAGCCTGCACTATCACTAAATACATTTTAAGTGACTAAAATCCTGAATTATTCCAATTCTGCTTTGCTTAATAAGATTATTTTGGTTAATTTTGAACTGAGAGGAAGGACAGAGGGGTTCTACAATTCATGGGCATTATTCATTATGCACTTTCAAGAACTGGATAACATCGAACATTAGTTGGGGGGTGGGTGGGAGGGTTGGGGGGAGGGGGGCGATGGGTGTTAATGGTGGCCATGGGGGATTCCTGTCAGTTGTTTATGTGAACATGTGGGCGAATGTTTTGGGTTTGGTGGGAGGATGGGATCGTTGTTATTGATCAGGGGATTGACATATTTGTTACTGATTATTGTTCATTGTTGGTGGGTGTAAATTTGGGAGAAAATGCGAAAAAGGAGAATAAAGAAATATTTAGAAAAAGATTATTTTGCAGCCTTGACACGAAATGAGCAGCACCTCTGTGCTTAGCTAGTGCCCCTGATACCACCTTTACAAATGCTAATTCCTTCATTATTCTGCTAAATGTGTCATTTTATCACATTATAATTCATTGGTACTGCATCTGGACAATGTAAATGTAACAGTCGACCCTCTTTCTTAATCTCTTTAAAATGCCTGAGATTGTCTCAATTTCCATCTTTTTTAGAGTTATGATGGCACACTACAAAAGGTTAATACACATTTTGAGTGTATATACATATAAATGTAAATATAAATAAAAAGTGGTTACATGTTGAGCAAAACACCAAATGTGCAAGTTGTTTTGCGGTCACTGGTGGATTTTATGTAACTAGAATTGAATCTCTTCCATCCGGTCTCATGTACTGCCATCCAAATTCTCCCTCTGGCCTCATGGTCCCAGCCCTAACTTGAAATTCCATCTACAGAATTTTACAGAATAGCAGGAGGCCATTAGTTCTCTGAAAGTGACATCCACTTCTCCTTTTTGTTCATTCATTCATACATAGTTTACTTTCAAATATTTATCTACTTCCCTTTTAAAAGTTATTATGGAGCATGCCTGCATTGTTGTTTGTGGTAAGGCACCATTGTGCCGTAATTACTCTCAGTATCGTACGTTCTGCTTTCAGACGTGATCTTAAATTGATGCCTACTAGCCAAATGGAAATAGTTCTTCTCTCTTTAACTTTTCAAAACCCTTCATAAGCTTGGAAATCTCCACCAGATCTTTGCATTTAGAAGGATGCGGGGAGATCTTATAGAAACATATAAAATTATGAAGGAAATAGATAGGATAGATGCGAGGAGGTTGTTTCCACTGGCAGGTGAAAGCAGAACTAAAGGGCATAGCCTCAAAATAAGGGGAAGTAGATTTAGGACTGAGCTTGGGAGGAACTTCTTCACCCAAAGGGTTGTGAATCTATGGAATTCCTTGCCCAGTGAAGCAGTTGAGGCTCCTTCATTAGATGTTTTCAAGATAAAGATAGATAGTTTTTTGAAGAATAAAGGAATAAAGGATTATGGCGTTCGGGCGGAAAAGTGGAGCTGAGTCCACAAAAGATCAGCCATGATCTCATTGAATGGTGGAACAGGCTCGAGGGGCCAGATGGCCTACTCCTGCTCCTGGTTCTTATGTTCTTATTATGTTCTTATGAAATGGAGGGATTGGGGGGCAATCAGGGGATGGATTTATTAAAATGTGGAATGCCCCAAGGTACCCCCCTCCCACACACACATACACAATCTCAATATTTCTTTTCATTCAGAAATTTAATGAAAGGTTTGCAAATAATGTCAGAGTAAGGAGATGAGCAATGTTGAGAAAACTAATGATTAGTAAAGGCAGGAGCACGGGATATGTATTATATATATAAACATGTGGTACTGTGTATTAGACAGTAATGGGTGGCACATACACTGTATAAATGGTGTAAACATAACAAAAGGTGAATTTGAAAGGGATCACCTGAACAGCACTTGGAGTGAAGTCTGGGTCCACGCTTTAGCGCATCAGTGAGGTTGGAGGGAAGACGCTGGAAACTTGGTGACATATAGAGTTAGAACTTTAAAACCTTTTAACATTTTGGATGAAAAGAAGAAATTCTACGGTTATTAAGTATAGAGAGGGAATGAGTCACTGCTTTACAATACTGATGACACTGGAGTCAGTGCCTATCTTTTCAGTACCCTGATTGTAAATGCTTTGAACAGCTAACTACATCAGAATCTGCTGGCATCGTGGTCTCTGAAACTGTCCCAGCCAGTTGTTAAGAATATATTTTAATTTCTTATTGTAAGAATATCGGGAATTGTCGTAATGTTGTCGTTTTCCGATTTCCATCACAAGTCCATCTCTCCGCTTCCCTTCTTTATCCCGGAAGTGACAGAATCAAGAACACTGAATTGCTTCTATACCATTCATTGAATACGATTACTGCTTAGGTCAAGCAGTAATATCATCTGTAAATACTGTGACTTATTGGTAGAGACATAATAATAATATTTATTAGTGTCACAAGTAGGCTTACATTAACACTGCACTGAGCACCAGGTCCCAGGTTCGATTCCCGGTTTGGGTCACTGTCTGTGCGGAGTCTGCACGTTCTCCCTGTGTGTCCGTGGGTTTCCTCTGGTGCTCCGGTTTCCTCTGGTAAGTCCCGAAAGACATGCTGTTAGGTAATTTGGACATTCTGAATCCTCCCCGTGTACCCGAACAGGTGCCGGAATGTGGGCTTTTCACAGTGGCTTCATTGCAGTGTCAATGTAAGCCTACTTGTGTCGATAAAGATTGTTAAAAAAAATAAAGTTCCTGTGAAAATCCCCTACTCGCCAAATTAAGGGGCAATTTAGCATGGCCAATTCACCTACCTTGCACATCTTTTGGTGTGTGGGGGTGAGACCCACGGGGAGAATGTGCAAACTCCACATGGACAGTGACCCAGAGCCGGGATCGAACCAGGGATCTCAGCACCCTGAGGCTGCAGTGCTAACCACCCTACCAAGAAGCTTTTTAACTGGTTCTCCACCTCATTTTTGTGGGCAAATTCATTCCTGTGTTATCACACACAGCACCTGTGACTGCAACTGGACATCTTGAGGGAATGAAGAAAGGGGCAATATAAACCCATTTTCTTTATCTTTATCTTGCATTTATTAAAATAAATTGGTGTAGGCTACATATTCTTAGGTCAGAATGTGGAATGTATGGGTTGAGTTTTACATTGGGAGGCGATTGTGTGGGGAGGGTCCCAGCATAAGGTTAGCTTTATACTGACCCCACAGTCATTCAACAGTGGTCAGGACATTAATTGGCTTGAGGCGGGACTTTCTGCCCGCCAAAATCCGGAGATGAAGTCTTGCTTTGGAGAGATCCCAGCCAATCAAATGATCAGCAGCTCCTTTGTCCCATTAGTACCACTACAGAGGTGGCCATGGCTTGGACTGCATGCAGTCTGAAAGAGGAGACACCAATGGAGTCCAGAACGAGGTGAGTCTGGGGTCTTGCCGGAGCCAGGCAGGCATGTCCCAGAGAGGCGATGAGCAGCTGGAGTGGACAGGATGGGGAATGGAACACACGGAGATTGGGTGAAACAATGAGAGGGTCCAAACAGAAAGCTCCCCTCGAGCATGGCCCGCTTTGACTAGGGCGCGGCGCCTGGACCCGCTACTGCAGGAAAACTCCCAATGGCAGCGGAAAAATTCCGAGGCGGACTTACGCCTTTTGGGGGCCCGTGCTCTTCCTCTTTGCTGGGACCCCAACGTCATGCCTTGATGTGGCAGCCCGCCCCCAATGACACCGAGCCCCGCCCGGTCCCAATCCCGATTTTTCCCAGACATCCAATGATTCTCTGCCGCATCGGGGACCCTTCTTCCAGCAGCGGCCAGTGGAGAATCCAGCCGGCTGTCTTGCAGATGAAATGTCAAACTAGTCTCCCTATCAGGTGGATGTTAAAGATTCCATGGCACTGTTTCAAAGAAAGTAGGCAAACTGTCTGCTTTATCCCCCCTCCCGATGATACTAAAAAGTATTATCTGCTCATTATCTCTTGCTGGCTGGGGGACTTTTACTCTACACAAATTGGCTGCCGTGTTTCCTTTATTATAACTATGGCGACACTTCAAAAGAACTTTGTTGGTAAAACATCTGGGAGCATTCTGAGGTCTTGAAAAGCACTTTTTAAACGGAAATCTTTCTTTTCTGAACAATAATAATTTCACCCTTGCAATGTTGGATCGAGATTATGGGCGCAATCTCCCAAGACGCCACGATCTGGATCTCGCCCTCATAGGGCGGCGTCCAGATTTACACTGCTCACTTAAATATGTTTGCGAGGATTCTCTCAAGGCCCAGGAATGAAAATCGGTGCCTGGGAGACATTGCCTTGGCACTGTTGGCATAGCACACAAGGTGGGGGGGGGGGGTCTTCCAGGCCATTGTAAGCGACCCAGACCATCAGAAGGGCGGTCGGGCTCTGTGTAGGGTGGTTCCCTGGCATTCCTGCTGGCACCTGGGAACCTTGGCACTGCCAGCCTGGCACCTTGGCACTGCCACTTGTCACAGGGTGCCAGACTGGCAGTGCCTGGGTGCCAGGTTGGCACTGCCAGGGATCGGACAAGTGGTGCCCTGCCTTTGGAAAGGGGGGTTTGAGGACCTCTTAACAGGTAAGTTGGTGTGGGGCGGGGGTTCCGGTCGGTGTTCCAGAGACCGGGTGGCATTTAACGACGAGTGCGACCTCGGCGGGGCGTTCCTCGCCGAGGCCGAAGGAAAAAGCCGCGTTTGATGCTGAAACACCCCGCTAAACGCACCAAAAATGGGTCTCTTATTGTGACCCATTAAATCGCGTTCTATATTTAATCTCGTAAGTCTAGCAATGCTTTGAATACTTCTTGTTACTGTCTAAAATCAATGCATATTTCATCATGTGGAACATAATTTGCAAATGGTCCTTTTCCCTCTTTTCCATTTCATATAAGCCTCTAGATCAAATCAATTTTTGATAAGATTTCAGACTAAACCATTTTTGCCTAAACAATGACACCCCCTACTGGCAAAAAAAAACCCCAAAACAAAACATGAGAAGGTGCATTGAAAACAAGAAACAAAGTGGTTGTGGAATTTTGTTAATTCTCTAGCTCTTCTGGAACTGAAAGTTTATGCTATAGGGTTAGTAGTTCCTTGTTATTCCTTCTAATCATCCATACAACATTTTTATGCCAACTTGCTAACTTGGCTCAGTCATGTCTGAGTCACAATGTTATGGATTTTTGTCCTACTATGGGCTTTAGCACATAATCTAGGCTGAGATTCCACTGCAGTACTTAAGGGCGATATTGTTGGATGTGTTATCCTCCTGTCTGGCACAGATGGCAGCAATTTAAGCAAACACAAAGATTCTATAGTGCTATTTCGAGAGGACAATTCCATGGCCAGTGTCAAGCAGTGCCACCAAGATAGTAATTATTTGCATTTGTGTAGCACCTCTAATGTATAAGAGTGTTCTAAAGTCCTTCACAGAGACATAGCAGAAAACTATAAGAGTTGTCTTAGGAAGGTGATATCAGGAAGGTAGCCAACCGTTTGGTCAGAGGTGGGTTAAAGAAGGAGATGGAGGCGAGGCAGTGGGAAACTGGAAGTGACATCCAGAATTAAGTGGATTGGATTGGATTTTGTTTATTGTCACATGTACCGAGGTACAGTGAAAAGTATTTTCTGCAGCAGCTCAACAGATCATTAAGTACATGAAAATAAAATAAAATAAAATACGCAATAGGGCAACACAAGGTACACAATGTAACTATGCAAACAGTGCCACCGGGGTGAAGCATACAGGGGTGTAATGTTAATCAGGTCAGTCCATAAGAGAGTCGTTTAGGGGTCTGGTAACAGCGGGAAATAAGCTGTTTTTGAGTCTGTTAGTGCGTGTTCTCAGGCTTTTGTATCTCCTGCCCGATGGAAGAAGTTGGAAGAGTGAGTAAGCCGGGTGGGAGAGGTCTTTGATTATGCTGCCTGCTTTCCCAGGCAGCAGGAGGTGCAGATGGAATTAACGGGATATAGAATAAATTAACGGGATGTTCATTTTGTCTGCAAATTCATTGGCAGTTATCGACGAAGAGATAGTGATTGTACTTCAAGGTAATTTGGGCTGGGGTGTGGTGCTGCAAAAATATAAATAACAATAGCAGCACACAAGTGTCAGGCAATGACTATCTCCAACAAGAGAGAATGTAAACCTCTGCCCTCGGAATGACATAATCATCACTGAATTCCCAACATCACTAATCTGGGAACTACTATTCACCTGAAACAGAACTGGACCAGTCACATAACCACTGTGGCTACAAGAGCAGGTCAGAGACTGGGAATTCTGCAGTGAGTAACTCACCTCCTGTCTCCCCAAAGGCTGTCCACCGTCTACAAGGCACTAGCCAAGAGTGTGATGGAATCCTCCCCACTCTCCAGGGTGAGTGCAGCTCCAACAACACTCTTGAAGCTCAACGCCATTGAAGACAAAACAACCCTAAGCATTCATTCCCTCCACCACTGGCCCACCAATGATAATGGTGTGTACCATCGACAACATGCAATGCAACAAATCGTCAAGCCTCTTTCAACAGCACCTTCCAAACCCATGACCTCTACCACTTAGAAGGACAAGGGCAGCAGTCACATGGGAACACAACCCCCAGCACGTTGCCCTCCAAGCCACACACCATCCTGATTTGGAAATATTTCACCATTCCTTCACTGTCGCTGGATCAAAAACTTGAAACTCCCTTTCTATCAGCACAATGGGTTTACATACAACATACAGTTTGATTGCAGGGGTAAGAAGGTGGCTCACTCCCACCTTCTCAAGAGCAATTAAGGATGGACACAAAATGCTGACATTGCCAGTAACAAATCATAAAAGAATATTAACTAACGGATCACTGAAGGGAAGATTTGCTGCCTGAGATGAAATGGCAAATCTGTCCTGGATACTGCTATTGAGATTTCACATCACAGTGAACAGAGGAACCCCATCACTATTGTATGCTGCAATACTAACATTCCTGGGAGTGAGATATTTTGGGATTGGCAGCTTATCTAAGATGGAGAGTAGCAGAACATGTCTCAGCAAGTCTCAAGACAGAGACGAGGAGAAATATTTTCTCTCTGAGGATCATGCGGAATTCTCTTTCCCAGAAATCAGTGGCATCTCGGTCATTTAATTTATTCAAGGCAGAGTTGGATAGACTTTTGATCGACAAGGAAGTCGAAGGTGATGGGGAACAGACAGGAAAGTGGAGTTGAGGTCACAATCAGATCAGTGAGGATCTTATTGAATAGCGGAGCAGGCTCAAAAGGTCAACTGGCCTTTTCCTGCTTCAAACTCCGATGTTCCCATGCCAAGTAATTCCAGACTTACACACTATATGCTGAAACCTGAATTCTGCCGTCCAGAGATTGTTCTGTACGAGGCCTTTGAGACCTGCAAACACTGATTCAAGGTTTTAATTAATTGAAGGCAGATGTAAGATTTATTCGGGAATTCCAATTCAATTCTCCACCCCTCCCTTACCCAGGTTTGACATCATAGCGGGTTTACTCTGAATGTCAGCCAAAGTGGTGTGACGGTGTGAAGCTGTCCCATCATGATTGGGTTCTGACTCCACATATACACCAAAATGCCCAGCTACACTCGCTGACCTTCATTAGCCCCCAGTCCAGCAACTAGCTCCCCAATTTTATGTTGAGGATTTCAGATCTTACAAAGCAATTGCTTCATTTTGAGAAAATAAGTGCATTCAGAACTCTACTGCTAATAACTGACAGATGAACATTTAATAATTTGAATTCAATCAAATGACACAAGGAGCCTTCTCTCATTAGCTGCTCCCAGGAACGGCTGAGGGCTGCATTATAATAACTGTACCTTTGACCATATTGGCTGACTTGGCAGTTGAATAATTTTATCAATATTTTGGTATTTTCGATGAACTCTACCAGTGAGCAGCCTTCGCCTTCTTAGGGAAACTTTTCATAACTTTTTTTTACTTCTGTGTTTCCTCCCTTGGTAATAGCGATGAGTCTAGCTAAAACACAGGGTCTGGATAAAAGATCAGGCTGTTTTTGCCAAGGCTCATAATAGCTCCCAAACTGATCTTAACAAAATCGCTTTCCTGCGCACAGAGAGAGAGAGAGAGAGAAACGGAGAGAGAGAGGGAGGGAGAGAGAGAGATGGGGCTGTCAAGGGAATCACAAACAGAATCAAAATAAAGAGGAATAATCTCAAAACATTTTGGAGTCGTCTGCCAGTTACTTGATTTCCAGTTTTGTCCCCTCTGTGAGTCTCAATAACTGTTCCGGGTGAATTATTGGAATTTTATTTGCCCATTTGTTTCTGGATTCTCAAATCTTTATTGCCTCCTCATCGTTTGCTGTGTGACGTCCCCTGTGACTCCTTGCAATCATCTAAACAGTGCTTAGTTAGCTCATAGACCAGTGTTCTGACAGCCATCCATAACATGCTTGTTAGCTTTTTATTTCCTAGTACTGCTTCAGGAATGATTGTTCGTGATTTATTAAGAATAAAGGTAACCAGAGGAAAATCAGGCAATGACCACCTTTTCTTACTGAACCCTGATTACTTGCTCTCGTATTATCCAAGGTCCCATTTGTCAATGAACTGGGCCAATTGGATGGGGTGGTGTTTGCAGGGGCAAAGGGAGTTTTGGTAGAGGGGATACAGTAGGTGGCAGGGTTTCTGGATAAATTGCATCCGCAATTTTGTTGCAATTTTGGTTAGATCATATTCTCTTCAAGGACACTTCCATACACAAGGAATTAGGGTCAGCTTGGGTAAGGTGGTGGCTTTTGTGCAAACTCCACTGGGAGGAAGCATTCCACACCAACTCTTTTGGATCAGGTCGTGTCAGATCAGATTTCACTATTTGTTGAACCACTTTTGGCAGCTGGTCTTACCATTTCATGCTGACCCGACATTTTCAGGTCAAACCTTTGACTTGAATTGAGTTGCAGCTTAATAATCTGACATGTTGGGGTTATTCACCAGTAGGGTCCCCTCCGTCATAGTGGTTATTCAAGATTCTACCCTACTCCAAAAATGGAAATTGCAAATAACCTGAAACTGTGGCTAGGCAGGGCTTCTGTCCATCTGTTTGGCTTTGCCTGAAAGCTCTGCCTTGTCGGGAGAGAGGCCGGTCTGACCTAAGTCCTGAAACTTATAAAGTTTAACTGTAAGATGCTCCATCACTGGTCTGGCACTAAAAGAACAAAGAACAAAAAAAAGTACAGCACAGGAACAGGCCCTTCGGTCCTCTAAGCCTGTGCCGACCATGCTGCCCGTCTAAACTAAAATCTTCAAACACTATCCCAGTGTTGTTCAAAAAAATAAGTTGAGTAACCATTCGCATTTTATGAAGATAAAGTTAGTGAGTGTTTAGCAGTGGATGCTGGGACAGTGAGCAAATTTAAGGAGGAGTTTGACAGATTTTTAATTGGTCATGGGTTGAAGGGTTATGGAGAACGGGCAGGACGGTGGAGTTACGGCCAGGATGAGATCACCAATGATTGTATTGAACGGTGGAGTAGACTAAATTGCCTACTTCTGCCCCAAGTTCATGTGTTCTAAGAAAGAACTACTCTGGCAGATTTCACCATTCAGCTCTTGGCCTGTAGCACTGTAGGTAACAGCACCTCAAGCACAAATATGCTGTTCATGATCAATACGGGGGTTATGGGGAGAAGGCAAGAGAATGGGGATGAGGAAAATATCAACCATGATCGAATGGCGGAGCAGACTCGATGGGCCAAATGGCCTTATTCTGCTCCTATATCTTATGAACTGATGAACTAGTAGTGTATCGTCAATGGCACCCAGTATATATTTGTTAGCAGCACATTGCGTTTGGCAAAGTTGGTCAGAGTTTTTTTCTGAAGAAGTTTTTTGAAGTGATAAAGGGAATGTAGTAGATGTAACATTTGTGGATTTTCAAAAGAAATTTGATAGGGTCTCACAAACCTGTCAAAAACATTCAGGCATATGACATAAGAGGAAATGTAGCCCGGATATAAATTTGATTGATGAACAGGAAACAAAGAGTAAATGGAAATTGCACAGATGGGTTCAAATTTGTGTACCCTTCTCCCCTCCCCACTTCAGTTCAGCTGAAGTATCCCCACTCCGACCATAGCCACGATCAGCTATTCCAGCACAGACCTTCAAAATGAACATGGACTTTGTGAGCCTTTATGATTCAGCCCAGTACCATATGATGCATTTACCTGACGAGACAGTGAGTCAGTGGACTGGGGAATTCACTGGTGTATTACATTATTGAGAGAATAAAAATGACAACGTGAGTCATCTGAACTGCAAGATTAAAAATCCCTTTTGAGGTTTGTTTTCTCAGTACTTGAGGAGCAGTTTTGATTCTACTCGGAGAGATATTGATAATCAAAGTGTCCCACAGTTCTAGCTCGTGTTAATCAACAGTTTGTAAGAAAGAAATAACAATCAAGGGCATAGTTAGTCACACACACATGATACATACTATTTCATATTATAACGATACAATATATTTCAGTATAATTGTCTTTAATTTGGCGTATCTCTTTAAATCGCTATTTGTTGAAGACAGAAGGAATTTTGTAATTTATGCGTCCACTATTCGCATACTGTTAAAAAAATAAACCCGGGGGGGGAATAAAAACCTCAGTTCTGCCCTTTCTCACCATATGAACAGCAGTTGGAACGAGAGGTTTAATTTAAATTAAGGTACTGCCGTTCACAGCATTCTAATTTAGTAACTGCGTAGTTACTGAACAACTAAAGACCTGAAGGAAGCAGCTTCTAGCTGTGGCTGCACGCAATGAACAAATTGATGGTTAAATGTTTTTTTCCTGTTCAGTGTGACGCCCTCCATCATTCTGTCAAGAACTTCCAGCAATCTAATAATGAATGTCCATACATCTGTTTACAGACAATTACATGCTAATTTATTTTTTTCTGGTGCCTGTTCCTATACACTAGATGGACATTCTCCAATGGCATTGATAGAATGCCACTTCTCTTTCCGAAAAGGACATTTAAAAAAAAAAAGAAAAACACGCTGTCTGTTTCACTGACTCTTTTAATTCTTTAAAACGTGAGCAGATTTCCCTCCGCTACATCATCGGCTGCCGACGATCGTTTTAATATTTTCAAAGAATGGGCTTCTCGTGCTTCAAGCTTTGCAATCAGACAATCGAGGCGGGGAAGGGTGGAAATGGAATGGAACAGTTTTGTGTCCGAAAATAAGGGTTACTTCAAATTCAAGGAAAGGGGAAACAAATTGTGAAACAGCATAAAGAGAGGATATGTCATTGGCGGCAGTGAGATATGATGAATATCTTCACGTGCGAGACAGAACGGATAAGTCATCGTCTCTTGCCAGCCTCATAAGTGGAGATATTTATAACTTGCTGCTGGCCAGCATGCATTTTATTTAGTGCCTTATCTTTTAGGCACCAATTTAATGGGTTTCAGGACACAAGTGGTGGTGGTGAGCAGATTATATAACAAAACGGCATGTACAAAAATCCCAGTGCAGCAAACCTGTGGCTCAGGTATTGAACCTGGCAGACATTAAAAAACATTGATTTACAGGATATGAGCATTGCTGGCTAGGCCAGCATTTATTGCCCATCCCAAGATGCCCTTGAGAAAGTGGTGGTGAGCTTCCTTCTTGAACCACTGCAGTCCCTGAGGACTCAGTTCCTGGGTCCTGTATGGGTGGAATGGTAGCGCAATGATTAGCACTGCTGCCTCACAGCGCCAGGGAGCCGGGTTCAATCCCAGCCTTGGGTCACTGTCTGTGTGGAGTTTGCACGTTCTCCCACTCTGCATGAGTTTCCTCCGGGTGCTCCGGTTTTCTCCCACAGTCCAAAGATGTGCAGGTTAGGTGGATTGACCATGCTAAATTGCCCCTTAGTGACCAAAGATGTGTAGGTTCAGAAGTGAGAGATGTAGATGTAGGTGCACCCACAGTGCTAGCAGTTAGATATGGGTAGACATTATGAGATAAATAGAAGAATAGGATGGCGCCAGCACAGGGGAGACTATTCAGCCTCTCATGTCTGTGCTAGCCCCGTGAAGGAAAAATTAACCTAGTGCCACTCCCCTGCCTTTTCTTGTATCTCTGCAAATCTTCACAGTGCATTCCAGGTTCTAACCACTCACTGATGAGCGATAACATTTTTCCTCATGTCGGCAATGCTTTTTGTTACTAAATAGCTTAAATCTGCTTCGTCATCTTCTTTATCCTTATGGCAATGGGAACTGTTTTTCCTTATTTCCTCTATCCAAACGCGTCATGATTTTGAACACCTCTATCAAACCTCCTCTCAACATTCTCTTCAAGGAGAACAATCCCAATTTCTTCAATCTTGCTACGGAACAAAACTTCCTCATCCCTAGAACCGTTTTCGTGATTTTTTTCTGCACCCTTTCTAATGCCTCCTCTTCCTTCTTAAAGTGTCCTGTCCAGAATTGTGTACAATACTCCAGTTGAGGCCAAACCAGTATTGTATATGGGTTTAATATAACTCCGTTGTTTTTGTCTCCCTCGTCCTAATGATAGGGGCCGGTTTAGCTCAGTTGGCTGGACAGCTGCTTTGTGATGCAGAGCGAGGCCAGCAGCACGGGTTCAGTTCCCGTACCGGCTGAGGTTATTCATGAAGGCCCCGCCTTCTCAACCTTGCGCCTCGCCTGAGGTGTGGGGATCTTCGGGTTAAAACACCTCAAAGGGGAAAGCAGACTATGGTCATCTGGGACTATGGCAACTTTACTTCACCTAGTGATAAAGCCAGGATGCTGTATGCTGTATTAACGTGTCCTCAACGGCTCTCTCAACGTGTCCTGCTACCTTCACTGATTAATCCACATATACACCCACGACCCTATGCTCCTGCTCCCATTTTTATATCGTCTCTCTGCATTTTTGCAACTTGTGCCTAAACATCCCGCAGATCAATTTCAAATTACTTTGAATTTTTTCTACTTACCTAGCTCAGCTATCTAACAGCAGAGGCGACATTACAAACTGAAAATTATCTTTTGCTAATTATTCAACTGGCACAGATCATGGCACCTTGTTCGAAATCTTTCAAGCTCTCACTTCTAAACTTTCAGAAGAACAGACAAATTGTGGGTTTTTCAGGGGAAAAGCCGCGAGCTTGATTCTCCGGGCCCCCACCGACGTGTTTCTCGGCCGCACACCGTTCACTGACCATAGATCATAGAATATACAGTGCTGAAGGAGGCCATTCGGCCCATCGAGTCTGCACCGGCTCTTTTGAAAGAGCACCCTACCCAAGCCTCCACCCTATCCCCATAATCCAGTAACCCCACCCAACACTAAGGGCAGTTTTGGACACTAAGGGCAATTTAGCATTGGCCAATCCACCTAACCTGCCCATCTTTGGACTATGGGAGGAAACTGGAGCCGGAGCACCCGGAGAAAACCCACGCACACACGTGGGGCTGATTTAGCACAGGGCTAAAGAGCTGGCTTTTAAAGCAGACCAAGGCAGGCCAGCAGCACGGTTCAATTCCCGTACCAGCCTCCCTGAACAGGTGCCAGAATGTGGCGACTAGGGGCTTTTCACAGTAACTTCATTTGAAGCCTACTCGTGACAATAAGTGATTTTCATTTCATTTAGCCCTTTGGATTTCGGCGGCAGCGGTGCGCAGGGGCCTTCTGGGAGGTGAGTAGTGAGTTTAAAAGCTCTTACCTTTACAGGAGCAGCCCTTTGGATTTTGGCGGCAGCAGTGCGCAGGGGCCTTCTGGGAGGTGAGTACTTACTTTAAAACCACTTACCTTTACAGGAGCAGCCCTTTGGACTTCGGCGGCAGCGGTGCGCAAGGGCCTTCTGGGAGGTGAGTAGTGTATTTAAAAAGCCTTGCCTGGTCCCGTGTCTGTTCTTCTTTTCTGTTTTATTTGTTTTTATATAAGGCGGGAACCGGAAGTTCGACCTCTGGCAAGTCCCCCCCCCCCCCCCCCCCCCCCCCCCCCCCCCCACCCAACCAATAAATTCTGGTGGAGAGGAAACCCGAGACACTACACGTGTAGTGTCTCCCACCCGCCCTCCTCCTCTAACCTAATAATAAGACCCATTGGTGTAAGGTAAGTGCCATATTATATTATTATATTATTAGCATTGTGCAGGTCAAGGATCGAAGGTGGAGGAGCAGTCTCTGTCAGCGAGAGAACCTGAGAACATCTCAGACACTCGGAAGGTAAGAAGGTAAGTAAGTGATTTTTACTTTTATACCTTTTTTCAAATTGTGTGTGTCGGGGGGAAACTGAAGTGACATCACAGAAAAGCTGTGACCTGAGTGGCTGGTTGGGATTCTAACCTAAATTTTAAAAAAAATTTGAGTATTTGGGAACTAATTAAACATAATAACTTAATTATAATTTAGAGGATATCTATGCCAGAGATCGGAGAGTATTATAGTTAGCTATCACATTTCTATTAGAAATCTAGTGCTAGGAAACAGATAGTTGACAGTAACTTTGCAATTTAAAAAAAAAAAGTATTTAAAAAAAAAAAGACAAATTTTAATTTTAATTAATTGACGCAATGTCAGTTAGAGGGGTGCTGTGCTCTGACTGTGAGATGTGGCAGATCCGGGAGGCTTCCAGCGTCCTGGATGTCTTCATCTGCAGAAAATGCACCCAACTGCAGCTCCTCACAGACCGCATGGTTCGGTTGGAGCAGCAATTGGATGCACTTAGGAGCATGCAGGTGGCGGAAAGCGTCATAGATCGCAGTTATGTAAATGTGGTCACACCCAAGGTGCAGGCAGAGAAATGGGTGACCACCAGAAAGGGCAGGCAGTCAGTGCAGGAATCCCCTGTGGTTGTCCCCCTCTCGAACAGATATACCCCTTTGGATACTGTCGGGGGGGATAGCCTATCAGGGGAAAACAGCAGCAGCCAGAGCAGTGGCACCACGGCTGGCTCTGATGTTCAGAATGGAGGGTCAAAGCGCAGAAGAGTAATAGTAATGGGGGACTCTATAGTCAGGGGCACAGATAGGCGCTTCTGTGGACGTGAAAGAGACTCCAGGATGGTATGTTGCCTCCCTGGTGCCAGGGTCCAGGATGTCTCCGAACGGGTAGAGGGAATCCTGAAGGGGGAGGGCAAACAGGCAGAGGTCGTTGTACATATTGGTACAAACGACATAGGCAGGAAGGGGCATGAGGTCCTGCAGCAGGAGTTCAGGGAGCTAGGCAGAAAGTTAAAAGACAGGACCTCGAGGGTTGTAATCTCGGGATTACACCCTGTGCCACGTGCCAGTGAGGCTAGAAATAGGAAGATAGAGCAGACAAACACGTGGCTAAACAGCTGGTGTAGGAGGGAGGGTTTCCGTTATCTGGACCACTGGGAGCTCTTCCGGGGCAGGTGTGACCTGTATAAGATGGACGGGTTGCATCTAAACCGGAGAGGCATAAATATCCTGGCCGCGAGGTTTGCTAGCGTCACACAGGAGGGTTTAAACTAGTATGGCAGGGGGTGGGCACGGGAGCAATAGGTCAGAAGGTGAGAGCATTGAGGGAGAACTAGGGAATAGGGACAGTGTGGCTCTGAGGCAGAGCAGACAGGGAGAAGTTGCTGAACACAGCGGGTCTGGTGGCCTGAAGTGCATATGTTTTAATGCAAGGAGCATTACGGGTAAGGCAGAGGAACTTAGAGCTTGGATTACTACTTGGAACTATGATGTTGTTGCCATTACAGAGACCTGGTTGAGGGAAGGGCAGGATTGGCAGCTAAACGTTCCAGGATTTAGATGTTTCAGGCGGGATAGAGGGGGATGTAAAAAGGGAGGCGGAGTTGCGCTACTTGTTCGGGAGAATATCACAGCTATACTGCGAGAGGACATCTCAGAGGACAGTGAGGCTATATGGGTAGAGATCAGGAATAAGAAGGGTGCAGTCACAATGTTGGGGGTATACTACAGGCCTCCCAACAGCCAGCGGGAGATAGAGGAGCAGATAGGTAGACAGATTTTGGAAAAGAGTAAAAACAACAGGGTTGTGGTGATGGGAGACTTCAACTTCCCCAATATTGACTGGGACTCACTTAGTGCCAGGGGCTTAGACGGGGCGGAGTTTGTAAGGAGCATCCAGGAGGGCTTCTTAAAACAATATGGAAACAGTCCAACTAGGGAAGGGGCGGTACTGGACCTGGTATTGGGGAATGAGCCCGGCCAGGCGGTAGATGTTTCAGTAGGGGAGCATTTCGGTAACAGTGACCACAATTCAGTAAGTTTTAAAGTACTGGTGGACAAGGATAAGAGTCGTCCGAGGATGAATGTGCTAAATTGGGGGAAGGCTAATTATAACAATATTAGGCGGGAACTGAAGAACATAGATTGGGGGCGGATGTTTGAGGGCAAATCAACATCTGACATGTGGGAGGCTTTCAAGTGTCAGTTGAAAGGAATACAGGACAGGCATGTTCCTGTGAGGAAGAAAGATAAATACGGCAATTTTCGGGAACCTTGGATGACGAGTGATATTGTAGGCCTCGTCAAAAAGAAAAAGGAGGCATTTGTCAGGGCTAAAAGGCTGGGAACAGACGAAGCCTGTGTGGCATATAAGGAAAGTAGGAAGGAACTTAATCAAGGAGTCAGGAGGGCTAGAAGGGGTCATGAAAAGTCATTGGCAAATAGGGTTAAGGAAAATCCCAAGGCTTTTTACACGTACATAAAAAGCAAGAGGGTAGCCAGGGAAAGGGTTGGCCCACTGAAGGATAGGCAAGGGAATCTATGTGTGGAGCCAGAGGAAATGGGCGAGGTACTAAATGAATACTTTGCATCAGTATTCACCAAAGAGAAGGAATTGGTAGATGTTGAGTCTGGAGAAGGGGGTGTAGATAGCCTGGGTCACATTGTGATCCAAAAAGACGAGGTGTTGGGTGTCTTAAAAAATATTAAGGTAGATAAGTCCCCAGGGCCTGATGGGATCTACCCCAGAATACTGAAGGAGGCTGGAGAGGAAATTGCTGAGGCCTTGACAGAAATCTTTGGATCCTCGCTGTCTTCAGGGGATGTCCCGGAGGACTGGCGAATAGCCAATGTTGTTCCTCTGTTTAAGAAGGGTAGCAAGGATAATCCCGGGAACTACAGGCCGGTGAGCCTTACTTCAGTGGTAGGGAAATTACTGGAGAGAATTCTTCGAGACAGGATCTACTCCCATTTGGAAGCAAATGGACGTATTAGTGAGAGGCAGCACGGTTTTGTGAAGGGGAGGTCGTGTCTCACTAACTTGATAGAGTTTTTCGAGGAGGTCACTAAGATGATTGATGCAGGTAGGGCAGTAGATGTTGTCTATATGGACTTCAGTAAGGCCTTTGACAAGGTCCCTCATGGTAGACTAGTACAAAAGGTGAAGTCACACGGGATCAGGGGTGAACTGGCAAGGTGGATACAGAACTGGCTAGGCCATAGAAGGCAGAGGGTAGCAATGGAGGGATGCTTTTCTAATTGGAGGGCTGTGACCAGTGGTGTTCCACAGGGATCAGTGCTGGGACCTTTGCTCTTTGTAGTATATATAAATGATTTGGAGGAAAATGTAACTGGTCTGATTAGTAAGTTTGCAGACGACACAAAGGTTGGTGGAATTGCGGATAGCGATGAGGACTGTCTGAGGATACAGCAGGATTTAGATTGTCTGGAGACTTGGGCGGAGAGATGGCAGATGGAGTTTAATCCGGACAAATGTGAGGTAATGCATTTTGGAAGGGCTAATGCAGGTAGGGAATATACAGTGAATGGTAGAACCCTCAAGAGTATTGAAAGTCAAAGAGATCTAGGAGTACAGGTCCACAGGTCATTGAAAGGGGCAACACAGGTGGAGAAGGTAGTCAAGAAGGCATACGGCATGCTTGCCTTCATTGGCCGGGGCATTGAGTATAAGAATTGGCAAGTCATGTTGCAGCTGTATAGAACCTTAGTTAGGCCACACTTGGAGTATAGTGTTCAATTCTGGTCGCCACACTACCAGAAGGATGTGGAGGCTTTAGAGAGGGTGCAGAAGAGATTTACCAGAATGTTGCCTGGTATGGAGGGCATAAGCTATGAGGAGCGATTGAATAAACTCGGTTTGTTCTCACTGGAACGAAGGAGGTTGAGGGGCGACCTGATAGAGGTATACAAAATTATGAGGGGCATAGACAGAGTGGATAGTCAGAGGCTTTTCCCCAGGGTAGAGGGGTCAATTACTAGGGGGCATAGGTTTAAGGTGAGAGGGGCAAGGTTTAGAGTAGATGTACGAGGCAAGTTTTTTACGCAGAGGGTAGTGGGTGCCTGGAACTCACTACCGGAGGAGGTAGTGGAAGCAGGGACGATAGGGACATTTAAGGGGCATCTTGACAAATATATGAATAGGATGGGAATAGAAGGATACAGACCCAGGAAGTGTAGAAGATTGTAGTTTAGTCGGGCAGTATGGTCGGCACGGGCTTGGAGGGCCGAAGGGCCTGTTCCTGTGCTGTACATTTCTTTGTTTGTTCTTTGTTCTTTGTTCACACGGGGAGGATGTGCAGACTCCGCACAGACAGTGACCCAAGCCGGGAATCGAACCTGGGACCCTGGAGCTCTGAAGCAATTGTGCTAACCACCATGCTACTGTGCTGACCTGGATTCTATACTCCCGCCGCTTATCAATGGGATTTCCCATTGAAGTCACCCCACGCCACCGGAAAATCCACGGACAGGGATGAGCTGCCAGCGAGAAAATGGTTCGCAGCGGGTAGAGAATTCTCTCCAGCATATTATTTAAAGATAGTAAGAAAGAAAATGGAAAGTTTATAAACCTTCATCGGGGTGAATCATTGTGACGTGGCATGCTGATGAGAGGAGAGACCATGTCAACATTTTAAAAAAGGGTAGGTCGGAGGTTGATGGCGAGGGAAATAAAGGGATATAAGTACACGAATGGGTACATCAAATTAGGACTACTGCCTTGTGGAGGATAAATACAACAAATATGTGGAGCTGAACTACTCTGTTGTAATTTCTAAGTATTATGGAACACTTCGTATGGAATCTTCCAATATTTTGGCTAAGTATCTGTTTTAGCGAGAAAACCAGAGAGTATCCCATCGGGGAGAAATCGTGCCGTATCTTTCGGCACTTAAAAAGATAATTTCCACGAGTTTCACGCCACGCCCATGGCGACCTGCCTCTGATTCACTTGCTCCAGCATCACTTGAGTTCATAAATTGAGGGGAGGGGGAACGCACCATTTAAATGCCTCCCCGGCCCTCCCCAGCACTTGTCCCAAGTCAAAATGGGGGGTGGCTGCCAGGTAAACAGCCCCCACCAAATGCTGGATGGGGTGGAGCAGGGGCCTGACTTCCACTCCCCTCAAACAAGATGAAGGTCTGACAGCAAGGTCACCAAACCCGCATGGGAGGCGGAGGCAGCACTAGTGGGCGCCAGCTCATTGCACAGGCGCATGGCTATCTTGTGGTGGAAAAAAATTAATGACCTCCTTCGTGCCGCCAGGGTAAAATCACCCTTCTCATTTGTCAACATGCACCCTCTTACACAACCATCATACTCCCACTGGGAGCTCACTCACTGCCAACCCTCCACACAAAATTACAAAGCATACCTCTTTACCTAAGAAAGGTATCTATTTCAAAGATATTTCTGTAAAACAGTATAATTCGCAGTACTGCCCTAATCTCTGTTGCATCAATAGACTAGCTGTGGCTGTCTGTCAAGCCATTCATAGACAATGGCTACTTGATATTCCAGAGGATTATGGGTGCCCATATCACCCAATCACATCACCCTCTCGGCAATTTTAGAAGGACCTTAAATTGAATCAGGCCGAGCCTGGCACATGTTGCGGTTGAGTTTACCCTACTCAGAGCTTCCGCCCACAGCCCGTCCTCCATCTCCCCGCCAAACTCCTCCTCCCATTTGAGTTTCAGGTCCTCCGTCTGGGACTCTTCCCCCTTCATGAGCACCTTGTAGATATCCGAGACTCTACCCTCTCATCCTTCTCCTCTAGAGACTATTCTGTCCTGGATCCCTATTGGCGGGAGGCGTGGGAAGGATGGGACCTGTTTGCGTACAAAGTCCCGCATCTGTAAGTACCTAAAGTCATTTCCCCTTACCAGCCCAAATTTCTCCTCCAAGCCCCTCAAACTCGCAAAGCTCCCCTCCAGGAACATATCGCCCACCCTCCCCACCCCCGCCCGCCGCCATGTTCGAAACCCTCCGTCCATGTTCCCGGGGCGAATCAATGGTTATCACATATTGGAGCCCAGACAAACGCACCCACCCCCCCCCCCCCCACATGCATCCTCCACTGGCGCCATATCCGCAGGGCCACCCCCACTACCGGGCTGGTGGAGTACCTGGCTGGTGACAGCGGTAGGGGAGCCGTGACCAGGGCTGCCAAACTGGTGCCCCTGCACGAAGCTGCCTCCACTCGCTCCCAGATAGACCCCTTACCCACCATCCACTTCCTTATCATGGCTATGTTAGCCGCCCAGTAGTAGTTGATCAGACTCGGCAATGCCAGTCCCCCCTCGCTGCGGCTCCTTTCAAGCATCGCCTTCTTCATCCGCGGGGATTTTCCCGCCCAGACAAAGCTCATGATGATTTTGCCAGTCCTTTTGAAGAAGGACCTTGGGATAAAGATCGGGAGGCACTGGAAGATGAACAGAAATCTAGGGAGGATTGTCATCTTTACAGTCTGCACCCTCCCCGCCAGTGACAGCGGGAGTGCACCCCATCTCCGAAACTCCCTCTTCATTTGTTCCACCACCCTAGTCAAATTTAACTTATGCAACCTGCCCCAGTCTCGTGCCACCTGTATCCCCAAGTACCGGAAACTTTCCTCCACCAGCCTAAATGGCAGCTCCTTCAGCCTATTCTCCTGGCCCCTTGCCTGCACCACAAACATCTCACTCTTGGCCATATTTAATTTGTACCCTGAAAACCGACCGATCTTCCTCAATGTTTCCAGTATATTTTCCATCCCGGCCAGTGGGTCCGACACGTACAAGAGCAGGTCGTCCGCATAGAGAGAGACCCTATGTTCCACCCCCCCCACCCCCACCCTACCCCCCCCCCCCGCCCCCCCCACCCCCACCCCCAGTCATTCCCTTCCACCCCTTTGCAGCTCTCAACGCCATCGCCAACGGCTCTATGGCCAGCACGAACAGCAACGGGGAGAGTGGGCACCCCTGTCTGGTCCCGCGGTGTAGTCTGAAATAATCTGACATTATCCTGTTCGTCCTAACGCTAGCTTTTGGGGCCTGGTACAATAGTCTGACCCAATTAACCAGTTCCTTCCCCGAATGCAAACCGTCCAAGCACCGCCCACAAATAGCCCTACTCCACCCGGTCGAAGGCCTTCTCAGCGTCCATTGCCACCACTACCTCCACCTCCTTGCCCATTGGGGGCATCATGATCACATTAAGCTATCTTCTCAAGTTAGCTGTCAGCTGCCTGCCTTTCACAAACCCTGTCTGATTGTCCCCAATCACCTCCGGTAGGCAGTCCTCAATTCTAATCGGCAGGACCTTGGCCAGGAGATTGGCATCCACATTGATCAGGGAGATTGGCCTGTCTGGCCCACAGGATTTCAGGTCCTTGTCCCGCTTCAGTATTAGCGAGATGGTGGTTAGCGACATCGTCGGTGGCAGGGTCCCTCTGTCCTTGCCTCATTAAAAACCCTTGTCAGGACCGGTCCCACTATCTCCGAGGACTTCTTGTAAAACTCTACTGGGTATCCATCCGGTCCCGGGGTTTTCCCCGACTGCATGGCCTTTAGGCCCCCCAATACCTCCTCCACTCTAATCGGGGCCCCCAGCCTGTCCACTAGTCCCCTGCCTACTTTTGGGAAGGTTAGTCCATCCAGGAACCTTTTCATCTCCTCCGGCTCTTCCGGGGGTTCTGAATTGTACAGCTTGCTGTAGAAGTCCCGAAATACCTTATTCTGTCCTGCCGGGTCCTCCACTCTGCTCCCCTCCCCATCAACCACTCTACTTATTCCCCTTGCCGCCTACCTCTTCCTGAGTTGCTGCGCTAGCAATCTACTGGCCTTCTCCCCATGCTCATACACCACTCCCCTCGCCTTCCTAAGTTGTTCCATGGCCCTACTCGTGGATAGCACCCCCAGTTCCGTCTGCAATCTCCGTCTCTCCCTGAGTAGGCCCCCCCCCCCCCCCCCCCACCCCCCCGGGACCCCGCATGCTCCTCGTCTATCCGATGAATTTCCCTAACCAATCTGTCCATTTCTGCTCTGTCCGCCCTGACCCTGTGAGCCCGAGTTGAGATCATCTCCCCCCTCACTGCTGCCTTCAGCGTCTCCCACAGGATCGCTGCTGAAACCTCCCCCGTATCGTTCACCTGCAAGTAATTTTGCATACACTTCCGAAGTCTCTCACATATCCCCTCCTCCGACAACAGTCCTACGTCTAACCTCCATTGCGGGCGTTGGTAGTTCGTCCCCCCCGACCTGCAGGTCCACCCAGTGTGGGGCATGGTCCGAGATAGTGATTGCCGAGTATTCCATATTCTTTACCCCCCTACACAGTCCCTGCTCACGATAAACAAATCGATCCTAGAATATACTTTATGAATATGAGAATAAAACAAGTAGATTTCATAGAATTTACAGTGCAGAAGGAGGCCATTCGGCCCATCGAGTCTGCACCGGCTCTTGGAAAGAGCACCCTACCCAATCTCACACCACCCTATCCCCATAACCCAGTAACCCCACTCAACCAACACTAAGGGCAATTTTGGACACTAAGGGCAATTTAGCATGGCCAATCCAACTAACCTGCACATCTTTGGACTGTGGGAGGAAACCGGAGCACCCAGAGGAAACCCACGCACACACGGGGAGAACGTGCAGACTCCGCACAGCCAGTGACCCAGCCGGGAATCGAACCTGGGACCCTGGAGCTGTGAAGCAATTGCGCTAACCACTATGCTACCGTGCTGCCCCTTCCCGTCGGCTGTCTGGCTCTCCATGGGTCCACAGCCCCCATTTGCTCCATGAACCCTTTCAGCTCCCTTGCCATTGCTGGGAGTCTGCCCATTCTGGGACATGACCGGTCCAGCCCCGGGTCAAGGACCGTATTAAAGTCCCCCCCCCCCCATTATCAACTTGCGTGAGTCTAGGTCCGGGATCTTCCCCAGCACTCTTTTGATAAAGTCAACGTCGTCCCAGTTCAGCACATATATGTTCACCGGCACCACTCTTCTCCCCTCCAGCTTGTCCCTTACCATAAGGAATCTGCCCCCGCCGTCTGCGACTACGCCCTCCGCCTCAAATTGATCCCGCTTATTGATCATAATTGCGACCTCCCTGGACTTCGAATCCAAGTCCGAGTGGAAGACCTGGCTGATCCAGCCCTTCCCGAGCCTGGTCTGGTCAGACACTTTCAGATGTGTCTCCTGCAACATAATTATGTCCGCCTTTAGAGCCCGCAAATGCGCAAACACACGTGCCCTTTTAACTGACCCATTTAGTCCCCTGACATTCCAGGTGATCAGCCTGGTTGGGGGGCACAACCCCCCCTCCCCCCCGCCGGTCAATCATAACCTTTCTTGGGCCCGCCTCCGGCCCATGCGCCGTGCCATTCCTGGCTCATCTCTTGGCTGCCTCCACCTCTGACCTCCTTTCCATGACCTACTTCAGATCCCCCCCATGTCAGCAAAATAGCTCCCCCCCCCAGCAACATCCCCCGATAACCCCACCCCCCACCCCTGCCATTCACTGGCTGTATTCTCCCCCCCCCCCCCCCCACATGACTCCCTTGACTAGCCAATCTGCTAGCCCGGTGACTCATCGCTTCGGCGCCCCCTTGTCTCACTCCCATTGCTTCCCCAACTACATCTCCCCACTCCCCAGCACACCAACCCCCACTCCGACCCACTGGAGCAGTCTCACTAAGATGGGAAAGATCAACCAAGATGTAAACATCAAACAGCAACGCGAGGCTGCTCCAGGTACAATACAGTCCCAGCTGTGGACACAGAAAGGTGTTAACCCACGTCCCTTTCTGAGCACCCAAAAAAATATATATAACACCGCAATAACCCAGAACCTGTACATCCCCCATCCGAAACAAACATAAAAACCATAGACATAAATGAAACAAAAGCCCCCAACCAACATCTTTAATCCCCATTGCTGACCGGCCACCCTTCTGTTACAATACAGGCTCCAGCGCACTCAGAGAGCCCAACAAAACGTACCCACCACAACAAGAAAAAAAAAGGAGAGAAAAAAAAAAACAACGGAAAAAAGGAAAAAGACCATTCGAGAGGGGGGGGGGGGCGGTGGGGTGGGCGGGGGAGACACCCTCCCCCCCACAGGCAAAAACTGCCCACAGAAAATACACCACAAGGCACCTTTAAAGCAGTAAACAGGCGACCTGCAGTCCAGGCGCAGTAGGTGTCCCTTCAACCAGTAATTCTCGGACCCTAGCTTGCATCCGTGGATCCTTTTTTCGAGACTGGGCCCTGATCCCTCACAAAGTCCATCGCTTCTTCGGGCTCGGAGAAGTAGCGGTGTTGGCCCTGATGCGTAACCCAAAGACGGGCCGGGAAGATCAGACCAAACTTCACGTGCTTTTTGAACAACACCTCCTTAACTTGTTTACAGGCTGCTCGCCGCCTGGCCACCTCCTAGCTTAGGTCCTGGTAAATGCGATGGACACTGTTATTCCACGTGCTTCTCTTAGCACTCTTTGCCCACTGCAGCACCCGCTCCTTCTCCACAAACCTATGGAACCTAATCGCCATCGGACGGGGGGTGGGGGCGCACCTGTCTCGCCTGTACTCTGTGTGCCCCCTCCAGCTCCGGCGGTCGCGGACAGGCTTCAGCCCCCATCAGCTGCATCAACAGGTCCGCCACGAACGCTGTGGCATCAGCTCCCTCCGCCCCCTCCGGGAGGCCGATGATCCTCAGATTTTGTCTACGGGCTCTATTTACCAGCTCCTCTACTCTGTCCAGCAGTCTTCTCTGTCTCTCCTTCAACCCGTCGACTTCTAGCGCAGCAATCGTCTGCGCGTCTGCCTGCTCCTCCACAGCCTCCCCCAGCTCCTTAACGTTTCCGTCCTGGGCATCCAGTCTCTGGTTCAGCTGATCAACTGCCTTCTGAAGTGGGTCCAAGTTATCCCGCTTCAACGACTCAAAACTGCTCTTTATCACCTGCAGCATGTTTTCCAGCGCCTGCTGGATCGCCGGGTCCGAGGTCCGCAGGTCCGCCATCTTTGCTCCCGGGTCAGCTTCCCCTGCACCTTTCCCCTGTCCCTTCCTCTCCCGTTTGCGCTGCTTTCTGCTCTCCCGCAGTTCCATGCAGTTCTGCTCGCTCCTTAGCCCCCCCGTGGCCGTCCTTTCACAGCCCCGCAAAACCGAGGAACCAGGTCCTCAAATCCCGCCGGAGTGAGAGCCCCCGAATGTGCGGCTCACTCACTCATTGCCGCCACCGGAAGTCCACATCCACAATTCTGACCCAGCAGCAGTCCCCAGCATTCAGGATTTGCACCTAGCATTCTGTTGCTCCACCTTGCACATATTTTACAATAATCCCAATCTCAAACCCACCTCTAGCAACCTCCACATACCTCCAGCTATTCAGCTTCTGCAAGCGTATCAACGAAACACAGTACAATACAATCTTTCCTCTGCCTTGCAGGATACGTTTGCCTGTAACAGGAGGGAGCTGCAGGGAACTGGCAGGGACTGGCACATCTTCATCCACTTAGCCCACCGGCAGAGATGGTCGTGCACATCATGAGTTCAGCTGTGCCCCATGTGCCTGTACCACCGAGACCATCTCCAATGATGGTATGTTGCTGCCTTGTGCCTCTTCTTAGCTCTCTGCTCACCCTCATCCAGCTGTTTGGTATGAGGTGAAAGCTGTGGATGTTGTGCCCACGGGCCTCTTCCTTTCCACCCATCCCCCTTGCCTCGTCCCAAATCTATCTTACTGCCTTTATTTTTTCTGATACCCAAAGGATGAAATTCATGAAGATGACAGAGCCTAAGTCTCGGGACTGGGCAGAAAGGTAGGTTTTGAGGCATCAGAGTGGGGAGTATACAAAAGGCCTTGGATGGGGCGGGAGGGGAGGGGGGGTGATACGACTGCCAAAAGGGCTTGCACCTGCATTGTGTTAGATTCCCCTCCTACATCTTGGAATACGAACTGCCCAGGTAATTAGGGGGCAGCGCTTCCTCCCAATTGGAGGATCCCCCGAAGGATATAAACCCTGGCCTAGGAGCAGGTCAGGGAAGAGGACCCTGAGGGGGAGCGGAAAGTGAGAGAGTATTGTATTGAGGAGGATTAGAATAAACCTAGTTGTATCCTGTCTGTCTGTCTACGTGTGGAGTCCATACCTTCAGTCACAACGCTTCGATTCCAAACCCCCCCCCCACCCCCACCCCCTCGCCTAAAAACCCATCGGTTGGGGAGCATGAAATTCAGGCCATTGAGTCAGTCGGAGGTCCCTCAACCCAGAACAGGGCCCACAGAACGATTCGAGCAGATGCGTTAGAATATAGATCGTAAGAGTTTGAATGCTAAATAGGTTCTCAAACTCAGTGATTGCAACCAGTAAAAAGCACATTCTTAGAAAATGATACACGAGCCAGAATTGGTCTTGCCAGTCAATCAAATAGCCAGCGTTTGATAAAAGCAGCCACTAATGAAAAATAAAGTGCAATCATATGGCTCATTTGACTGATGCAATTGACAGGAAAATAAAGGGAAAAAATATAATGCATGGCATATGTATTTGAGAGCAGCTTGAACATTTGGTTTAAGACTGAACACTACCAGTTAACAATGCAAGTAACACTTTCCCCCCTTCTCTCTGAAAGAAAATATTGGTTGCTGTGAAGAAAATAGTTTCTCTTAAAGGGACGTGCCCCTGTAAAAGAGGACGTACAGAGGCATTCCTCAGTTCGAGGAAGCAATCAGTTGCGAGGTGTGTTGAATGCAGGAACTCAGAAGCAGGATTTAGCCTTTCAAGCCAGCTTTTTAAAAATTATTTGATGGGATGGTCAGGATTAATTGCCCTTGAGTAGGTGGCCATGAGCTGCCTTCTTGAATCGCTGCAGTCCATGTTGCCTTCACTCCATTCGATCAGATCATAGCCGGTCCATAGCTTAGCTCCATTTACCTTTCTCATAAATCCGTTCATACCCTGAAGTAACAAAAAGCTGTTTACCTCAATCTTGACAATTTCAATTAAGCCTCCCCGACCACACACTCTCCCCCCCCCCCCCCCCACCCCCCCCCGCACACACACAGTAGCCCCCCTACTCTCCCTTCCCCAAGTATTTCAATGAGAAGTGTTTAAGACTTATGCTACTTCTATTTGAACGATAAGCTTTCTGATTTAATTCCTAAGTGGCAGAATGCTAATTTTGTGATTGTGGACCACATCAAAAGGCCTAATTTTGCATTGCATCACAGTTGCACATTAAGATGCAGGGCGGACCTCTTTTTCGCAATGTGCAGGATTCATGGTTGTAATTTATCATTTTGCAGTGCGCTCTGAGTTTTTCAAAACTGCCCACGGGGACAATTATTCAAAGTGGAGACGGCTGGCTTGTGAAATGTTAAAAGAAGAGTGAGGAAAATGCTGAAGAAAAACATACACTCTGCGAGCTGGAACTTATTGTGTGTGATTGCTGTTGACAGCCCTGTGATAATATAAAATTGGCAGGAAGAGATTGCGAAGTGATGCTGGGAGACTGATGGAAAGACTTTCACTGGCAGCCTGTGGGAGTACTTTCTTGTTTTTTTTCTGTTTTTGCTTTTTGTTTGTCTAAGAAACAAAAACAGCCCTTTCAGCAAAACCTGGAAGCAGGGCTTTTCACTCTGCCTCCAGCACTCCTTAATCGAGGAGCTGTGAGGTATTAATAAGGCCTACACATTAAATTAAAGGAGAAATGTTTACATGAATACGATTCAAAATCCACTTTGAGTGACTCTGTTCAGAGCCATGCATTTTCTTTTTGCTGTGTTCCAAGCAGCACAAAGGGTCAAACTGATTCCTTGGCATCATGATGCACTATCAATCACGACGAGACGAGAGTAGCGAGTAATCGAGGCTTTATTACACAGAGATGTGTGGCCTCCTACAGCTGCTGCCAGAATGGCTGCAGTTCGGAGAGCACACACATTTATCCTCCACCTACTGGGCGGAGCCAGCAGGCAGGGATCTACCCCCATACCTGTAGTACAGGGGTCTTACCGTAATGCAGTGCAGTATATACAATATAATACAACAGTGGTGACTACCACATTCACCCCCTGTTAAAAATGAGTCCAGCGGGGGTGGTGGAAAACTATCTACATACAGGTTGTCATTAAAATTTCAGAGAAGGTTACAAATTTAGACGGTCGGGCGCCTTGATCCGTTGTTGAGAGCGCCGCAGTGCTGGTGGCGAGTCAAGCGTCGGCTCGGTCGTCGGTGACTCTGGGTGCGAGTCGACATCCTCGTCATCCCCGGGTGGGACCAAGGGGAGGACGGATAGTCCTGGAGCGGGGGCTGTGGTGGGGTGCGCTGGGGGAAGGGAGGGTGGCGCCAGGACAGAGGGGTGTGTGTGTGTGGACCCAGCTGGTGCCAGGTCCCTGAGGGAGACTGTGTCTTGGCGGCCATCGGGGTACGCTACGTAGGCGTACTGCGGGTTTGCGTGGAGTAGCTGCACCCTCTCAACCAACCGGTCCGCCTTGTGGAACCGCATGTGCTTTTGGAGGAGAATGGGTCCTGGAGCTGCCAGCCACGTTGGGAGCGAAACCCCAGAGGTGGACTTTCTGGGGAAGGCAAAGAGACGTTCATGGGGGGTTTTGTTAGTCGCCGTGCACAGGAGCGACCGAATGGAGTGAAGTGCGTCTTGGAGTACCTCCTGCCAGCGGGAGGCCGGGAGATTTCTGGACCATAGGGCCAGTTGGACGGCCTTCCAGACCGTCCTATTCTCCCGCTCCACCTGCCCGTTTCCCTGGGGGTTGTAGCTGGTCATCCTGCTCGAGGCAATGCCCCTGTTGAGCAGGTACTGGCGCAGCTCATCGCTCATAAATGAGGATCCCCGGATGGTGGGTGGGAGGCGGCCGCTCAATGGAGGGCTCCCATTCGGGAATGGCATTTTCGGGGCTTTAAGCCCGGTCACAGGGTCCACGGAGGCGGCAAAGGCAGGAAGAAACAGTGAAGGCACAGTGAAGAAAAATGTCGAGGGTAAGCAAAAAATTGTCCGTAAAGAAAACAGCTGAAGGTCCGTCAGGGAGTGGAAAGGTCACCGTGGGGTCACCAAGGAAAATGGAGGCTGGAGCACCAGGGGAGGCCGCATTGCTTACGGCTGAAGAAATAACTAAGGTGATGGCTGCGGAATCCGAAAGGCAGTTTACAAAATACATGGAGACAATGAAGAAGGAGATGAGAGAAGTTTTGAGTGTGGTGGTGGAGGAGGCGATTTCCCCGGTGATGACAGCGGTGACGAGCGCAGTAGCGGAGGTGCGGGAGCAAGGGGAGGCGCTGAAGAAAGTGGAGGAGGCGCTATTGCAGCACGGTGATGAACTTGCCTCGATGGGGAAGGAGATGCGGAAGGCGATGGACATTAACAAGGATCTGCGAGGAAAAATGGAAGACCTGGAAAACAGATCCAGGCGACAGAATTTGACGATTGTGGGGCTGCCCGAAGGAGTTGAAGGACCGAGGCCAATTGAGTATTTTGCCGCAATGCTGGCGAAACTATTGGGGGGAGGGGGAGGATCCCTCCCGATATGGACTGGATCGGGCTCATCGGTCGTGGAGGCCTGTACCAATGGCGAGTGAGCCGCCAAGGGTAGTGACTCTATGCTTCCATAGGTACAGTGTGAAGGAGAAGGTCCTGAGCTGGGCCAAGCAGAAGCGGGTGGTGCAGTGGGCTGGAGCTGGTATACGTGTACATCAGGACTTTACGGTGGAGTTGGCGAGGAGGCGGGCTGCCTTTAACCGGGTGAAGAGGGCACTGTACATTAGCAAGGTGCGGTGCGGCATTGTATATCCAGCGAAGCTAAGGGTGACTTACAAGCTCAGGGACTTTTATTTTGGAACGGCGGAAGCAGCGGAGGAGTTTGCGAAGGCAGAATGACTGTGGCAGAACTGAGAAATTGAGGAATGGCCATGTGCCGATGTAACCTCATGACTGTATTTTCTTCTTTTTTGTTTCACTGCGTGCGGGTGTATGGGCTAAAGGAGCCAATGTTGTATATATTTGGACAAGGGAGGTGATGAGACAGTCACTCGAAATGAGGGCTCTTTGGGGTGTAGGTGGATATGCAGGGTTTGTGTGCTAAAAGGGGATTTCTGGGCTTTCCTAGGGCCGGGCAAGGGGGAAAGGGACCCGGGCGGGGGCCTCCACTCTGGCTGGTTTAAGCCGGCCAGTGAACGGGAGTGAGGTGGGGGGAGGGGCTGCGGCCATCGGAGCTTGACAGAACAGGGTCCGAGTGGTCTAGCCAGGGTGGAAAGTTGGGGGGCAGGAACCGAGGTTGGGGGGGAGGAGTTTTACAAGAGGCAGTGGACGGGAGGAGATGGAGAGGGGGTGGGGGGGTGGTGTACAACTCTTGGGTATCATGTGCGGTACTCTTTCAGAGGTTGGATGGCGTTGAGTGTAGCGGGGGGGAGTGGACTCTATAGGTCAATGGTGACCATGGGCGGTCCCAGACTCCTTTTTCTTTTCCTCTTTTGTTTTTTGTTTCCACCATGGGAGGGTTTGTTTTATTGGATGCATATATTGACAGGTGGGCTGTTGTTTGGGGTGGTGAGAGGATGGGATCGTTGTTATTGTTAAGGGGATTGATTTTGTATTTGTTACCGTTTACTGTCTGTGGGTGGGGTGTAAATTTTGAAGGAAAATGTGAAAATAGAGAATAAAAACATTTAAAAAAAAATAGATGAATGAGGATCCCCGGTCGCTGTGGACAGAGGCGGGGAAACCGAACAGAGCGAAGATGACGTTGAGGGCTTTGATGACAGTGGCAGACGTCATATCGGGCATGGGATGGCGAAAGGGAATCTGGAATATTCGTCAATCACATTTAGAAAATACATGTTGCGGTCGGTGGAGGGGAGGGGCCCTTTGAAGTTCACGCTGAGGCAGGAGGCCTTCATCAGGCGCGCACGGTGTGGCCGGTAGAAGTGCGGTTTACACACCGCACAGACCTGGCAGTCTCTGGTGACAGCCCTGACTTCCTCGATGGAGTACGGCAGATTGCAGGGCTTAATAAAGTGATAAAAGTGGGTGACCCCTGGGTGACAGACATCGTCGTGCAGGGTCCGGAGTCGGTCCACTTGCGCGCTGGCACATGTACCTCGGGACAGGGCATCGGGGGGCTCGTTGAGCTTACCGGGGCGATACAAAATCTCGTAATTAAAGGTGGAGAGCTCGATCCTCCACCGCAAGATCTTATCATTTTTGATCTTACCCCGCTGTGTGTTGTTAAACATGAAGGCAACCGACTGTTGGTCTGTGAGGAGAGTGAATCTCCTGCCGGCCAGGTAATGCCTCCAGTGCCGCACAGCTTCAGCGATAACTTGGGCCTCCTTTTTGACGGAGGAGTGCCGAATATCGGAGGCATGGAGGGTGCGGGAAAAGAATGCCACGGGCCTGCCTGCCTGGTTGAGGGTGGCGGCAAGAGCGACGTCTGATGCAGCGCTCTCGACTTGGAAGGGGAGCGTCTCGTCAACCGCGTGCATCGTGGCCTTGGCGATGTCGGCCTTGATACGGTGGAAGGCCTGGTGAGCCTTGGCTGTCAGTGGGAAACGGGTGGAGTGGATGAGTGGGCGGACCTTGTCTGCATAGTTAGGGACCCACTGGGCGTAGTACGAAAAGAAACCCAGGCATCGTTTGTGGGCCTTGGGGCAGTGGGGAAGGGGGAGTTCCATGAGGGGGCGCATGCGATCGGGGTCGGGCCCTAGAACTCCGTTCTGAACCACATAGCCAAGGATGGCTAATCGGTTCGTGCAGAATACACACTTCTCCTTGGTGTAGGTTAGGTTGAGGAGCTTGGTGGTGTGGAGAAATTTGGAAAGGTTAGCGTCGTGGTCCTGCTGGTCGTGGCCGCAGATGGTGACGTTATCCAGGTACGGGAAAGTGGCCCGCAGTCCGTACCGGTCAACCATTCGGTCCATCTCCCGTTGGAAGACCGAGACCCCATCAGTGACGCCGAAGGGAACCCTAAGGAAATGGTAAAGGCGGCCGTCCGCTTCAAACGTGGTATACGGGTGGTCCGCCTTGCGAATGGGGAGCTGGTGGTAGGCAGATTTCAGGTCCACTGTCGAGAAGACCCGGTACTGTGCAATCTGATTGACCATATCAGATATGCGTGGGAGGGGGTACGCGTCGAGCTGCGTGTACCGATTGATGGTCTGACTGTAGTCAAAGACCATCCTGTTTTTCTCCCCGGTTTTCACAACTATCACTTGGGCTCTCCAGGGGCTGTTGCTGGCCTCGATGATGCCTTCCCGCAGCAGCCGCTGGACCTCAGACCTGATGAAGGTCCTGTCCTGGGCACTGTACCGTCTGCTCCTTGTGGCGCCGCGTTTGCAATCCGGGGTGAGGTTTGCAAACAGAGAAGGCGGATCGACCTTAAGGGTCGTGAGGCCGCATACAGTAAGGGGTGGTAGGGGCCCGCCAAATTTCAGGGTTAGGCTCTGGAGGTTGCACTGGAAGTCCAGACCGAGTAGCAAGGCAGCGCAGAGGTTGGGGAGGACGTAGAGCCGGAAGCCGCTGAACTCTATGCCCTGGATGGTGAGGGTGGCGATGCAGTACCACCGGATTGCCACGGAGTGGGATCCGGAGGCAAGGGAGATTCTTTGGTTAATGGGGTGTACCGCGAGGGAGCAGCACCTTACCGTGTCGGGGTGGATGAAGCTCTCAGTGCTCCCAGAGTCCAGAAGGCAGGATATCTCATGCCCGTCGACCTTCACCTTTGTCGACGCGGTCGCGAGGTTGTGCAGTCAAGACTGGTCGATCGTGACGAAGGCGAGACGCGGCTGGTCGTCGGCGGTTGCAGGCGATGAGCAGCCCGACGAGGTGCCCGACGGGCAGGGGGCCTGAGGCAGGGAAGATGGCGGAGCCCACGGGCCGCACCTGTCCTGAGGCAGGCAAGATGGCTCCGCCCATTGGTTGTGAGGCAAGCAAGATGGCAGCGCCCACGGGCCGCACGTGGTCTGAGGCGAGTGCAGTATATACAATATAATACAACAGTGGTGACTACCACCCCGTCCCATGAGTATAGTTTCACCACATCCCACAACACATCCAGTAACTGTCAGGATGAGGCTCCACAGTTACCCCAACCTCTCTGGTCCTTGTTATGGTTTGCTCCCAGCCCACCAGCAACACCTCTGGTACTTAGAGCCATAGAATTGCTACGGTGCAGAAGGAAGCCATTCAGCCCATCGAGTCTAAACCGACCCTCTGAAAGAGCACCCTATACGGGCCCACTCGCCCTCCCTGTCCCTGTAACCCCCTCCTAACCTGCACATCTTTGGACACCAAGGAACAATTTAGCACGGCCTATCCACCGAACCTGCTCTCCTTTGGGCTATGAGGGGAAAGCGGAGCACCCAGAGGAAACCCATGCAGGCATGGGGAGAACGCGCAAACTCCAGACCGACATTCACCCGAGGTTGGAATTGAACATGAGTCCATGGCGCCGTGAGGCAGCGGTACTAACCAGTGCATCACAGTTCCATCTTTTGCTCCTAAGTGTGGGGCTCCACCGGTTGCTGGAAATCGCCCATATTTCCGGAGATAACGCTCCTCAAATATCATAAAGGTTCGGTTGTCTGTTGATATTGTGAATCCATGGGGTTCTCTACCCCAGAGGATTGTGGATGCTCTATCATTGAATATCGTCAAGGTGGTTGCACATTGTCACTGGACTAATAAACCAGAGACCCAGAGTAATGCTCTGGGTACCCAGGTTCAAATCCCGCAGATGGTGGAATTCGAATTCAATAAAAATCTTGGATTAAAAGTCTGATGATGACCATAAGACCATTGTCGATTGTTGTAAAGACCCATTTGGTTCACTAATGTGAAGAGTCTTTGTTTCAGGTGATGGTTCCCAGCATGCTTTCTTCACAGTAAGCATGTAGATTCCGGTCTTTGCGTTGCAGCCCTTATTGGTTTCCCTGCCATTTTTAAAAGACTGTACTCACCCATTTCCTGGAGAGACAGAGACTTTTGGGCAGGATTCTCCGCAGCTTTCAACTTTCTTATCAACTTTCGCACCGAAATCGGGCCCGGCGCCGCTCCGGCGATTCTCCGGGACCCGAGAATCGGCCTTTCCGCGAATTACTGCACGCGGCTAGGGGGCCATTGCCAGAGGCCCGTGGTGGGGGGCGGGGGGGTTTGGGCACCGGAGGGGGGGGGGGGGGCCTTATGGGCGGCTGGGGGACATATTGGGCTGGTCCGATGCAAGGGCGTGCGGCCGATCGGGGGGGGGGGTATATTTTGGAGCTGCCGCCGCGGTCCGAGTACGCCATGGCGCTCAGCGCGGGTGCTGGAGGCTGCCGCCGTGTGCATGCGCGGACTCCAGACCGGAAGTGCTGGGGTCCATATCCGCAGCTAAAGCTGCGTGAATCACGCCAGGTCCCTGCTAGCCCCCTGCAGGGCATTGAATCGGTTTATCTTTTTTTGAGGAAACGGGGGAGTGCAACGCCAGCGGTTTTACGCCAGCGTGGGGACGCAGCTCCATTTTGGGAGAATCCAGCCCTTTGTTTCCCCAAACCTTACTTTCAATTCGTGGTTCGTCTTCAGGCCTACGAATTGTGGAAATGGTAGCACCGACAGGCAGCAGGCCTTCTTGAGGAAGATAGTAGATTCACACCTGCTTTTCTGGAGAAAGTTAGCAAATTCTGGACTTTGCCTGCACAGCCTGGAATGGTTCTCCTGTAAGCAGATTCATCCAGGCTTTCTACCAGTTCAGAAACACAGCCTTTCTGGTGAAAAATGGAGGGAAGAGAGAGTGGGTCTTCTCTCTAAGTTGCCAGGAGTCATACTGAAACCAAACCATAAATCTCATGACTCTGAAAGCATTTCAGTGGGATCAGATCCAATCACCACCTGTTACTGGGCAGAGCACAACCTTTTTGACCAATTCAGTGCCCATCAAACCAAGACCCAGCCAATCTCTGTCATTCCAGCACAGGCTTCTGCCTGAGTTAAAGGCACAGGCCGCTGCTTCCTTCTGCTTGAATTAAAGATACAGGCTGCCTTAAAGACACATGCCCATAAGTCAAAAATGCAGCAGCAAAATAATAGAAAGTGGAAATAAGGTAATAAACCGGGAACAAACAGGAAGACCCTTACAAGAGTATTCAATGTGCGGTCTTACCAATATCCTGCACTGTAGAAGCAAGAATTCCCTACTTTTATTCACCATCCTCTTGCAATAAAGGCCAACATTCCTTTTGCCTTCCTAATTTCCTGCTCTATCTGCATGCTAACTTTATCTAATATATGTACAAGGACACCCAGATCCCTCTGTATTGCAGTATTTCACAATCTCTCTCCACTGAAATAATATTTTGTTTTTGTGTTCGTCCTGCCAACGTGAACAACGTCACATTTTTCCAAATTGTACTCCACCGGCAAAACCTTTGCCCACTCACTTAATCTGCCCCTATCTCTCTGCAGCCTCTTTATATCCACCTCGCAACTTGCTTTCCCACCTACAACAAAAACAGAAAACACTGGACAATCGCAGCAGGTCTGACTGCATCTTTGGAGAGAGAAAGGAGCTAATGGTCCGAGTATCGATGACTTCATCAAGTGGTGGAGAGGGTGACCGTACACGATGGTAAATGGGGTGCTGATTAAGTAGGCTGCTTTGTCCTGGGTGGTGTTGAGCTTCTTGAATGTTGTTGGAGCTGCACTCACCCAGGCAAGTGGAGAGTATTCATCACTCTCTTGATTGTGCCTTGTAGATGGTGGACAGGCTTTGGAGAGTCAGGAGATGAGTTACTCACCTCAGAAACCCCAGCCCCTAACCTGCTCTTGCAGCCACAATATATATTTGGCTGGTCCAGTTCATTTTCTGGTGAATGGTAAACCTCAGGATGTTGAGAGTGAGGCATTCAGTGATGGTAATTTCATTGAATGCCAAGCGGAGATAGTTAGATTCTCTCTTGTGGGAGATGGTCATTGCTTGGCATTTGTGTGGCACAAGTGTCACTGACCACTTATCAAGCTTAAATGTTTTTCAGGTTGCTGCATATGGACATACATTGCTTCAGTTGCAGAAGCAAAAAGGATGCAGATGGTCAGATATTGCATGTGAAAATGCAGTCATTGACTGTGACCATTTGGGTGAGGTAATGAACTTTGTTTGGCACTGCACCTAGGTTCCAGGAGCTTGACTCATGTCATTGACCACAAAAGGTATTTGGTTCTACTGTCTGCTGGGAGCTTGTCGGCAAGTTCTCCTAGTCCAGTAGAGAGAACACAGCCCTCCTCCTCTGCACCTCCTTGACTAAGACCTCCAACGCAGTGTTGAGAAAATCCTAAAATCCGTTGTCTCCCATGTTGTGCCATTCTTGTGTCCATAGGAGCAGCACGGTGACACAGTGGTTAGCACTGCTGCCTCGCAGTGCCAGGGACCCAGTTTCAACTTCGGCCTTGAGCCACTGTATGTGTGGAGTTTGCACTTTCTCCCTGTGTCTGCGTGGGTTTCCTCCATGTGCTCCGGTTTCCTCCCACAGTCCAATGATGTGTAGGTGAGGTGGGGTTACAGGGATAGGGTGGGAGAGTGGGCTTGGTAGGGTGGTCTTTCAGAGGGTCGGTGCAGACTCGATGGGCTGAATGGCCTCCTTCTACACTGTAGGGATTCTATGAAAGGAGGCCAGATAAGTTGTAGAATGACTTCAAACGCCTGCTACACACACTGCACATCCCCTTTAAGAACTGCTTTAAGTAGTGCAGGCTACCTTTAAGTAATGCAAGCCTCTTGCACCCTGCAGAGGCTTACAGCCACTCAACAATGCGATTGCCACTCCAATCATTTAAATTAATAGGCTACATGAAGTCTGCATGCTGCCTGCATCAGAAGCAACAAGTTAATCACACACTGTGATCCATGTCTGTGGGAGCGATTGAATTCAGCCTTACAGTGACCCTGGAAGTGATTGGTTTGCACTTTGACCGCCGCCAGTAAAACTATTCGCAAATCTCCAGAATTTATATCCCCCACCTTGTTGTTTTAAAACAATACCCTCCCCCAAACCCTAAAAAAACATGGGTGAAAGGGCTTAATGGAGCATGGCAATTTGTTCAATTCTTTATCACCAGCCTATCTGTGGATCGGTGTCACTTCAGCAGTGATTACTTGCTGGTTGTCAAAGATATGGAGGGAGAGTAAATAAACAAAGAAATATGGGTAAAATACAACGAGGGAAGTTGCAAAGGTGAAATGGCCAATATTAAATCGTAAATTAAATAGCAAGAGAAAATTACAATAATTTACAGAAAGAAAAATAGAGGAAAAAGCAAAAAGAATTGAATAAAAATAAAGTGGACATGAAGAAAGGAGAGATAATAAATAAGCAGACTGAAAGTAGAAACGATATGTAATACATTTTTTTGTGGTGTTTGGTGACTGGTGAGATTATGGAGCCAAGCAATAGAAAGTGAGTAATGACAAATTTATTTACAATAAGGTAATTTATCCTGGGCATTAAATCACGTGTATTGGGTTGTATTCAGTACCTTTACGTTGACTTTTAATGGAAACAATTAGTCACTAATGCCGATAAAAACAATTCCAGTGCCAATAAATTGATAGGTAATGTCCATTTGATGTACTCAGAAGAGCACTTTCGAACCAATGTACTGACATAGCTCATAAAGTTCTTTACTTTTTATCAGTGGCAGTAGTGTAGGCAATTTATTCCATCTTTTGATTTCTTGCCTAGATGTCATTGCATGCTGCGGTGAATGTTGCTTTCTTTGCTCAGTTTAAAAGACAGCAGGTTTGAAAATGCAGCACGGGAAATGTCAACATTCTTGACCAGGAACTGAATGGGACCAGCCATATAAATACTGTGGCTATAAGTGGAGGCCAGAGACTAGGGATTGTGCAGCAAGTAACGCATCTCCTGAACACCCCCCACCCCCATCCCCCAACCTACAAGGCACAAGTCAGAAGTGTGATGGAATCCTCTCCATTTCCTGGTTGAGTGCAGCTCTAACAACATTTGAGAAGCTTGACACCACCCTGGACATGGCAACCTACTTTATTGGCACAGTGGCAGCAGTGTGTACTACCTCCAGGATGCACTGGAGCAACTCCCCAAGGCTCCTTCAACTGCACCTTCCAAACCCAGAACCTCTGCCATCTAGAGGGACAAGGGCTGCAGATGCGTGGGAACACCACCACCTCTAATCTACACACCAACCTGGCTTGGGGTCGTCATTCCTCCATTGTTTCTGGATCAAAACCCTGGAACTCCCTCACTAATAATGTTGTGGGTGTAGCTGCACCTCAGAGACTGCTGCGTTTCAAGAAGGCAACTCACTACCAATTTCTCAAGGCCAATTCGGGATGGCCACGAAACTCTGGCCTAGCCAGCAAAACCCACACCCAGTGAACAAATGGAAAACCTAGATTTTAAAGAATTTACAACTTCCTGATTCAGGTGGGAACATGACCAATTGAGCCAAATTGATTCAAGCTTTATCATTCTCTGAACTTTAACTGTGCAAGTTTACTAAAATAAGGCAACAAAATGGGTTCCAACCCCCAAATCAACAAATTCCTAAGAACCAAGTCATTCGTATTTATTAAATGTTTTCGAATATGCACCTCATTTTACTGTAAATATTGAGGACGTTTAATACATTTTTGCATATGTTCATGGTTATCTTTGAAATATGACAGCAATTTGATAGATCGTATTCTTCAGGGCAGTACAATGGCGCAGTGGTTAGCATTGCTGCCTCACAGTGCCAGGGACCTGGGTTCAAGTCCGGCCTTGGTTGACTGTCTGTGTAGAGCTTGCCAATTCTCCCAGTATCTGTGTGCGTTTCCTCCGACTGCTCTTGTTTCTTCCCACAGTCCAAAGATGTGCAGGTTCGGCCATGATAATTGCCCCATAGTGTCCAAAGATGTGTAAGTTACACAGATTGGCCATGATTAATGCTTGGGGTTACGGGGATAGGGTGGGGGAGTGGGCCTAGGTAGGGTGGTCTTTCGGAGGGTCGGTACAGACTCGATGGGCCGAATGGCTTCCTTCCGCACTGTAGGAATTCTATGATTCTATGCACTTCAATACAATACCTGAGACTGAAGCTAATGCTCGCTTGGTGATACTTATTCAGACTGCAGCAGTTCATATACGTGTTATCATGCCACATGTGTAAAGTCAAACCTCAATCCCCAATCCGACATTGACCTCTCTGTCATTGTGCTCTAATGAAGTCTATTGAAAGCTCAATGTGCAGCATCTCATCTTTTAATAAGACCCTTCAGAGCCCTCTGGACTAGACAATTTCAGTTCACAAACACTACATCCATTTCTTATGGAAAGCAGCCTTTGGTAATGATTCTGCTTCTCCTATTTCCTCCTTGTCTTGACCATATTTTGTTTTTAAACTTCTCCCATTGACATTTCCTTTTGGCTCATATCCTCATCCCTTTAAGCATTGAATCTGTCAAGGTTTTCACGATAATCACATACCTTCCTATTGTTCTTTCCTTCACTTCCCCTTTCCCTGCCTCTGTAAAACCCTGGGGCAGGAGTCAAAAGGCCACATATTCACAGCCCTGCAGGGGGATGGCAGGGAGCCGTCGTGAAGCTCGCAGCTCCTCCGGGTCAGAGACCATGCATGCGCACGGCGGCAGCCTCCAGCGGCCGCGCCGTGCTCCATGGCGGACTCAGACCGCGGCGCTGGACTGCGGAAATAGTGCCCGACCTGGACCGCCCGCTCAAAAATACCCCGGTCCCTTATGAGGCCCCCCCTGCTCCGCATCTTTGGGGGCCGAGCCCCAACATTGAGGGGCTAGGCCGGCGGCGGAGGGATTTCCGCCCCGCCAGCTGGCGGAAACGGCCTTTGTTGCCCCGCCAGCTGGTGCGGAAATGACATGTCGGGGCGGCGCATGCGCGGGAGCATCAGCGGCCGCTGACAGTTTCCCGCGCATGCGCAGTGGGGAGAGTCTCTTCCGCCTCCGCCATGGTGGAGACCGTTGCGGAGGTGGAAGGGAAAGTGTGCCCCCACGGCACAGGCCCGCCCGCGGATCGGTGGGCCCCGATCGTGGGCCAGGCCACCGTGGGGGCACCACCCGGGGTCAGATTGCCCCGTGCCTCCCCAGGACCCCGGAGCCCGCCCACGCCGCCTTGTCCCGCCGGTAAATAGGTACTCTAATTTACGCCGGCGGGACAGGCAATTTATAGGCGGGACTTCGGCCCATCCGGGCCGGAGAATCGAGCGGGTGGGCCCGATTCCCTCCCCCGCCGAATATCCGGTACCAGAGACTTCGGCAACCGGCGGGGGCGGGATTCACGGCGGCCAACGGCCATTCTCCGACCCGCTGGGGGGGTCGGAGAATGACGCCCCTGATTCCATGCATGGAACTGGATTCTCCACCCTGGCGCCGGACCAGGGGCGTCATTCTCCGCCGGCGGGAGTCTCCGTTCTGCCGGCGCCCGGGGGTTTCCCGACGGCGTGGGGCTGCCCCACAATGGGAAACTCCATTGACCGGCCGGTGTTACGGAGACTCCCGCCGGCCGGTCGGGGCAGAAATGTGGCGGAGCGGGGAGGAGAATTTCGCCCCTGATTTTGGCGTTGGGGCGCGGAGAATCCAGCCCATGTGTCTCGAACAGAACACGGGGTTAGATACAGAGTAAAGCTCCCTGCATACTGTCCCCATCAAACTTTCCCAGGACAGGCACAGCACGGGGTTAGATACAGAGTAAAGCTCCCAGCACACTCTCCCCATCAAACTATCCTGGGACAGGTACAGCACGGGGTTAGATACAGAGTAAAGCTCCCTCTACACTGTCCACATCAAACTTTCCCAAGACAGGTACAGCACGGGGTTAGATAGTAAAGCTCCCTTTACAGCCCCAAGTCGTGGTCCACATTGGCACTAACGACATAGGTAGGAAAGGGGACAAGGATGTCAGGCAGGCTTTCAGGGAGCTAGGATGGAAGCTCAGAACGAGAACAAACAGAGTTGATATCTCTGGGTTGTTGCCTGTGCCACGTGATAATGAGATGAGGAATAGGGAGAGAGAGCAATTAAACACGTGGCTACAGGGATGGTGCAGGCGGGAGGGATTCAGATTTCTGGATAACTGGGACTCTTTCTGGGGAAGGTGGGACCTCTACAGACAGGATGGTCTACGTCTGAACCTGAGGGGCACAAATATCCTGGGGGGGAGATTTGTTAGTGCTCTTTGGAGGGGTTTAAACTAATGCAGCAGGGGCATGGGAACCTGGATTGTAGTTTTAGGGTACGAGAGATTGAGAGTATAGAGGTCAGGAGCACAGATTTGACTTCGCAGGAGGGGGCCAGTGTTCAGGTAGGTGGTTTGAAGTGTGTCTACTTCAATGCCAGGAGTATACGAAATAAGGTAGGGGAACTGGCAGCATGGGTTGGTACCTGGGGCTTCGATGTTGTGGCCATTTCGGAGACATTAATAGAGCAGGGACAGGAATGGTTGTTGCAGGTTCCGGGGTTTAGGTGTTTTAGTAAGCGCAGAGAAGGAGGCAAAAGAGGGGGAGGTGTGGCGCTGCTAGTCAAAAACAGTATTACGGTGGCGGAGAGGATGCTAGATGGGGACTCTTCTTCCGAGGTAGTATGGGCTGAGGTTAGAAACAGGAAAGGAGAGGTCACCCTGTTGGGAGTTTTCTATAGGCCTCCAAATAGTTCTAGGGATGTAGAGGAAAGGATGGCGAAGATGATTCGGGATAAGAGCGAAAGTAACAGGATAGTTATTATGGGAGACTTTAACTTTCCAAATATTGACTGGAAAAGATGTAGTTCGAGTACATTAGATGGGTCGTTTTTTGTACAATGTGTGCAGGAGGGTTTCCTGACACAATATGTTGACAGGCCAACAAGAGGAGAGGCCACATTGGATTTGGTTTTGGGTAATGAACCAGGCCAGGTGTTAGATTTGGAGGTAGGTGAGCACTTTGGGGACAGTGACCACAATTCGGTGACGTTTACGTTAGTGATGGAAAGGGATAAGTATACCCCGCAGGGCAAGAGTTATAGCTGGGGGAAGGGCAATTATGATGCCATTAGACATGACTTGTGGGGGATAGGTTGGAGAAGTAGGCTGCAAGTGTTGGGCACACTGGATATGTGGAGCTTGTTCAAGGAACAGCTACTGCGTGTTCTTGATAAGTGCGTACCGGTCAGGCAGGGAGGAAGGCGTCGAGCGAGGGAACCGTGGTTTACCAAAGAAGTGGAATCGCTTGTTAAGAGGAAGAAGGAGGCCTATGTGAAGATGAGGTGTGAAGTTTCAGTTGGGGCGCTTGATAGTTACAAGGTAGCGAGGAAGGATCTAAAGAGAGAGCTAAGACGAGCAAAGAGGGGACATGAGAAGTATTTGGCAGGTAGGATCAAGGAAAACCCAAAAGCTTTCTATAGGTATGTCAGGAATAAAAGAATGACACTGTCCCCATCAAACTTTCCCAGGACAGGTACAACACGGGGTTAGTTACAGAGTAAAGCTCCCTCTACACTGTCCCCATCAAACACTCCCAGGACAGCTACTGCGCGGGGTTAGATACAGAGTAAAGCTCCCTCTACACTGTCCCCATCAAACACTCCCAGGACAGGTACAGCACGGGGTAAGATACAGAGTAAAGCTCCCTCTACACTGTCCCCATCAAACAGTCCCAGGACAGGTACAACACGGGGTTAGTTACAGAGTAAAGCTCCCTCTACACTGTCCCCATCAAACACTCCCAGGACAGGTACAGCACGGGGTAAGATACAGAGTAAAGCTCCCTCTACACTGTCCCCATCAAACACTCCCAGGACAGGTACAGCACAGGGTTAGATACAGAGTAAAGCTCCCTCTACACTGTCCCCATCAAACAGTCCCAGGACAGGTACAGCATGGGGTTAGATACAGAGTAAAACTCCCTGCACGCTGTCCCCATCAAACTTTCCCAGGACAGGTACTGCGCGGGGTTTTATACAGAGTTAAGCTCCCTGCACACTGTCCCCATCAAACAGTCCCAGGACAGGTACAGCATGGGGTTAGATACAGAGTAAAGCTCCCTGCACACTGTCCCCATCAAACACTCCCAGGACAGGTACTGCGCGGGGTTTTATACAGAGTAAAGCTCCCTGCACACTGTCCCCATTAAACAGTCCCAGGACAGGTACAGCACGGGGTTAGATACAGAGTAAAGCTCCCTCTACACTGTCCCCATCAAACAGTCCCAGGACAGGTACAACACGGGGTTAGTTACAGAGTAAAGCTCCCTCTACACCGTCCCCATCAAACTTTCCCAGGACAGCTACTGCGCGGGGTTAGATACAGAGTAAAGCTCCCTCTACACTGTCCCCATCAAACAGTCCCAGGACAGGTACAGTATGGGGTTAGATACAGAGTAAAACTCCCTGCACACTGTCCCCATCAAACTTTCCCAGGACAGGTACTGCGCGGGGTTTTATACAGAGTTAAGCTCCCTGCACACTGTCCCCATCAAACAGTCCCAGGACAGGTACAGCATGGGGTTAGATACAGAGTAAAGCTCCCTGCACACTGTCCCCATCAAACTTTCCCAGGACAGGTACTGCATGGGGTTAGATACAGAGTAAAGCTCCCTGCACACTGTCCCCATCAAACACTCCCAGGACAGGTACTGCATGGGGTTAGATACAGAGTAAAGCTCCCTGCACACTGTCCCCATCAAACAGTCCCAGGTCAGCTACTGCGCGGGGTTAGATACAGAGTAAAGCTCCCTCTACACTGTCCCCATCAAACAGTCCCAGGACAGGTACAGTATGGGGTTAGATACAGAGTAAAACTCCCTGCACACTGTCCCCATCAAACTTTCCCAGGACAGGTACTGCGCGGGGTTTTATACAGAGTTAAGCTCCCTGCACACTGTCCCCATCAAACAGTCCCAGGACAGGTACAGCATGGGGTTAGATACAGAGTAAAGCTCCCTGCACACTGTCCCAATCAAACTTTCCCAGGACAGGTACTGCATGGGGTTAGATACAGAGTAAAGCTCCCTGCACACTGTCCCCATCAAACACTCCCAGGACAGGTACTGCATGGGGTTAGATACAGAGTAAAGCTCCCTGCACACTGTCCCCATCAAACAGTCCCAGGACAGGTACTGCGCGGGGTTTTATACAGAGTAAAACTCCCTGCACACTGTCCCCATCAATCTTTCCCAGGACATGTACTGCGCGGGGTTTGATACAGAGTAACTGTTACATCTCAAACATTTTTCCACTTCTGATTAAAGGTCATTGGACTGAAATATTGAACAGAATTCTCCATCCGTTTGCAGGCAGCAGGATTTTCTGGTCCCGCTGGCTGCGCATCTCCGCCCGTGAATATTCCGATGGTATGGGATGGCTTCAATGGGAATTTCAGCAGTGGGAGCAGAGATTCCGCCGCCAGCGAGCAGAGCGGCACCTCCCGCCGCCAAGAACGACACAGCTGGGAGAATCCCGTCCATTAACTTTATTTCTATCGGCACAGACACTGGCTGACCTGCTGAATATTTCCAGCATTTTCTATTTTTATTTCAGATTTCCAGCATCCGCATCATTATTTTGCCTTTAATTGACGTTGCTGGTGTCAGTAGCCAGAACCTACTGTAACCCATTATTGCTATTGTGTTTGTGACTGACCACTTTGAGAATCTGCAAACATTACAAACCAAAATACTGATCAGCCTTCACCTGTCATGGGTAAATAATTGGCCACTTGAGGACCTCAAGGGTCGGCTAATACCTTACATGCCCCTCTGAAAGTTTCAGGCAGGAGGAAGGTGAGTAGGGGGTAGAAGGCCACCATCAGGATTTTACGTGGCTCCCACCTTATTACCCACCATCAGGGACCATAAGGTCCACCGTATAGCATTAATGTTTCAGGTCTATGACCCGCTAGCAATCCCCTGAAGTAAGATTTGTGTCCCCATTTGTACTTCACTTAATGCCTTTCCCTTCTAACTAGAATATATTTTCTGGATAATGTTAAGACCAGGTGAGGGGGGAGGGGGGGGGGGGGGGGGCGGTGAACCGACTCCCCTCTTTTCACCCTCCTCAATTGGTCACAACAAAGGTTTAAGTTGCTTCCCCACACCCCGCCCCCCCCCCCCCCCCCCCCCCCCCCGAGGATCGACCTTTTCCAAATTAGAATGTATTGATCTATTTAAGCTGTAAGCAATAAAGAGCTAATCAAACAAGTTTTCCTTGAGGCAAAGCAAGAGCACATGTTTAAACCACTAAACCCAAGAAAATTTAGAAAAAGGCAAGGTCAGGAGTTCGGCCCTCAAGCAGTCATCCGCTCCCCTCCACCCCCCCCCCCCCCACCCCGGTCCACAGCCCCCACCACAACCCACCAAACACACACTCACACGCACATATCAGAAATAAAAGTTAAATTTTAAAAAGGTTACGTTTTTAAAAAAGGAATAAAAGGTTTAGTGTCCTTTAATTTTCCTTGAGGTGTAGGTTTTAAACATTGCGGCCGATTCACGCAAGCTGCTTTCTTGAATGTGGCCAGAAGTAGAAGATGCTGGAATTATTACGAGATCTCCGCTCGGTGGATGGTTTCTGATAGAGTTGGCTTCTCAAACCGGGCGAGATACTTATTCCAAGAGGGAGAGACCGAGCAGCCTTCAGTTTATTTTCTTTGTTGAAGACTTCTTGACACCGTCTGTGTTACTTGCAATCTCTTTCTAGTGGCTGGCAGTCTTGCCTTGAAATACTGCCATTGAGTATTTCCAAGAGGTTTTGGGGGGCCTGTCTGTGGCAGCCATTGTTTCAATATTCAGTCATTTGCATTTTTTATGTCTCATCCTTATGAGTATAACCAAGCAGCTATTTATTTAACATATAGGAATGAAGTTAAAACCTGAGTCAAAGCAAGAACCATGGGCGCAATTCTCCCATCGGGAGACTAAGTCCCGACGCCGGAGTGAAAACCAGAGTGTTTCACTCCGGCGTCGGAGGCCGCTCCCAGCCCCCTATTCTCCCGCCCCCCAGGGGGCTAGTAGCAGCGTTGCATCATTTACGCGCGCCGGGCCTTGGCGCCGCGTAAGAGCGGTGCCATGTAAATGACGCGGCCGGCACCACGTAAATGACGTCAACCGCTCATGCGGAGGAAAGGAGGTCCTCGTTCAGAGAGGCCAGCCCGCCGATCGGTGGGCACCGAACGCGAGCCAAATCCCTTTAGAGGCCGCCCCCGGTGCAGGAATCCCCCCCCCCCAGCGTTCCCGCGCTGTTCCCGCCGGCAGCGACCAGGTGTGGACGGGAAGCCGTCGTGTTGGGCAGGCCGCTCGGCCCATCCGGGCAGGAGAATCGCCGCTCGCCCGTTACAAACGGCGAGCGGCGATTCTCCCAGCGGCCAGCCGTGATTCACGCCGTGCCGGTTTGGGGGGGGGGGGGGGAGAATCGTGTGCGGGTGCCGGGGTGGCGTGGCGGGACTCGGGCGGCGCCCCAGATTCTCCCACCTGGCGTTCGGGGGGGGGGGGGGGAGAATTCCGCCCCTGGACTGTCGAAAGTTGTGTACCAATGCTCGGGATTTCATTTCAGATTAGATTATTGAATAATATCAAATCACTATTGTCCAGTGGATGAATTATTCTGTCAAAACCTTTCATAATTTAACTACCTTTATTAGGTCACCACCCACTTGTTTTTTCTTTCTTTTCTGTTTTTTAAAAATAAATTTAGAGTACCCAATTCATTTTTTTTCCAATTAAGGGGCAATTTTGCGTGGCCAATCCACCTCGCGTGCACATCTTCCTTCTAGTTCTTTGTCAGTGTCTGACTTGCTGATATATTTTTCCAGCCTTATCTTGCAAAGCAACATGTTGTACCTCCCTACATTGGAGGGACTCTATGAGTTATTGTTGATGTCACCCTCTTTACCATCTCGCCCGAGACCTCAAGGGGTTGATTGCAAAGGATCGCTGAGTTATACCTCTCAGAAGGAGGCCGGTAGCAATCTTGTGCTTGTGTTGGCTTGACTGAACTATTCAATTGGCCCTATCCTCCTGAAAATATGCCCATTGAAGTTTTTAAGCACCTCTCGTTTCGAAGTTATTATTGGATCTGCTGATGTCACCCTTTCTTGCCTTGCGTTTTAGAACATAACAAATCACTGTGTTAAAAAGAAAACTCCTCATCTGCCTCTGCCAATTACATTGAAGCTCTGATTTCTGGTTACCAGCCCTCTTGCCATAAAAAGTTTCTCCCTATGTCTGCCCACCAAAAAAATCCTCATATATTTTGAAATACACTTTAAAAGGCAGCATGGTAGCATAGTGGTTAGCACAATTGCTTCACAGCTCCAGAGTCCCAGGTTCGATTCCCGGCTTGGGTCACTGTCTGTGCGGAGTCTGCACGTTCTCCCCGTGGGCTGCGTGGGTTTCCTCCAGGTGCTCCAGTTTCCTCCCACTGTCCAAAGATGTGTGGGTGAGGTGGATTGGCCACGCTAAATTGCCCTTAGTGTCCAAAAAGTGTAAGTGGGGGTTACTGGGTTACAGGGATAGGGTAGATACGTGGGCTTGAGTAGGGTGCTCTTTGTAAGGGCCGGTGCAGACTCGATGGACCGAATCGCCTCCTTCTGCACTGTAAATTCTATGATGATTCTATGAAATATATTTTGAAACAGTCTCTTGAATTGGAGCAATTTTAAAACAAAACATTTTTCCTTTCTCAGCGTTACAAACAAAACAAACATACATAGAGGAAAACTGTTTAATGGGAATAGAGAAAACAGATTTCGCTTAAGGTCTCCTGCCTTGAAAAATGGTGGCATCAAACATATCTATTTTTGTAACATCTCAAGGCTAAATGGGGGAGAAGAAGCTTAAAGGGAGAATTTTGTATGATTTTTAAACCGTGTAGGTAAAACGATAACAGTAAATATGCAATTGAATGTTCTATTCACTCTCAGTATATTTGTTGTCCATTTTGGTTGTCCTCAGCAGACTTTTAATTGAAATAACATTTCACTGTAATTGCATCCTCTGTGTTCCTGTCCTTTAGCAAATAACACCATCAATTTGCTAGGGCATCGATGGCAGACTGGAGCCAAAGGTTGACTCTGGGGTGTGGTGTGTGGGGGGACACATTAGCCTGATATTGCTCAGCAGGTCACAGCAACAGGATGCTGATAACATCCTGCAAGCTTCCTCCCAGTGCCTGCATAGAAAGAAATGACTGCCTTAAGGCACACGATAGCCATCCATGCATTGCAAAAGCTACTACTGGATACATATGTTTAATTGGGAAAACTGTCATTATTCAACATAACTTACAGGGTTGGCCACTTGCAGTTTTATCATTGGATATGCTAGTCCACATATTATGATCAGCAGGCTTCAAGTATCAAAGTTTCTTTGATAATCTCACCTTTTATGATTTTTTATCGATAGGTTATATTTTTTGTTCTTTGTACTTTAATAATAATCTTTATTGTCGCAAGTAGGCTTACATTAACACTGTAACGAAGTTACTGTGACAAGCCCCTAGTCGCCACACTCCGCCGTCTGTTCGGGTACACGGAGGGAGAACTCAGAATGTCCAATTCACCTAAACAGCACATCTTTCGGGACTGGTTGGAGGAAACCGGAGCACCCGGAGGAAACCCACGCAGACACGGGGAGAACGTGCAGACTTTGCACAGACAGTGACCCAAGCCGGCAATCAAACCTGGGACCCGGGCGCTGTGAAGCAACAGTGCTAACCATTTAAAGTGCTGTGACATTTTATCTTAATATGAATGGATTCATGCAGAGAATATGAAAACTGCTTCTGAAAGCAGACTAAATATGAAGACACGGGGGTTCCCCGATGGTTTGTTTGTCCTGAGGCCTCACAGACCTAACCGTTCTGGAGTGGTGGGACCCACCAGGGGGGATTCGGTGACCAAATCAAAAGTCCATTGACCTTTGGCGGGTCGGGATGATTCCACTGGGACAGGAACATTCCGCCCATTGTTACTTTATAGTCCAGGGTATCAGGAGAGTAAACTGTGGCTGCATAGGTTTCCCATGGTGATACAGTTTGGGGGGGTAAGGTTCATTTCCCTTGCATGTGGCATTGGAGAAGGTGTAGTGTGACCACTGATGGAACTGAAAAATACCATCATTTTCCCAATTCTAAACATGGGATTCGGTGCTGGCTGGTCACATGATCATCGCAAGCCAAGGTAATTTGACTTTTTAAAAAATCTAATCACGACCTAATCATAAATAAATGGCCCCTTTAAAATTTCAGGAGATCACACTTTTGGGTAGAAATCTCTAATTGACCTTCTGAGTGTTTTGATCTTTTACGTTTGCGGGGGGTTTGTGGAGCACAGGTGGATTGCTAATTGAACATCCCCAGGGAGGTGCCATCTAGTTGCAATGTTCTCCTTACCCGGGACCATTTTCCTATGAAGGTGGCAGATTGAACTCAGCCATTGTCCGCGATACATTTTCTTGGGTCAAAGGCCTCAAGCACCCTACAGACCAGATCTGTTTGACTGGGGTTACACTTCTCTGCTGACTGTCCATGTTGTCCTAACTTACTGGTTGTTCTCAATGTTTACCGAGCACGCAGCCTATCACCATGGAGCTTGCCCACGCTCAGGGTCCATTACGATGCAGGTTGAGCATGGGACTGGAGCTTGGACCGACCGGCATGGCAGCAACTCTGGAAAATCCATCAACATTTTTGAGTCTCCAATGAGGTCCAAGACTGTGGGCGAGATCCAATGGCCACGCTGCAAAGAGACCCCGCTCTCAGGATCTACCCGGCTCGCAATCCCTTGTGAAATCTAACGTGATCTCACATGATGTTTTAATGTAAATCCCACCCACTGTGGATGGGATCACTTTTCAGCAAACCTGCATATTAGAGCGACACAGCTAGTCTCACTTAAATGTGCAGATTCCTGAGGTACCCGAGGTGTGGGATCAATTTCCTTCACCTCAGAGATCTCGGGTGAGCGCTGTTCAGTACTGATCTCCAGAAATGGGAACCAGATGGAATGGCAGTCATGGGGGTCTCCCAGGGATCAGAGGCCCCCAGGTGCATGCCCTTTGGAGATGGTGGAACCCTGGCATTGTTGGTGCCACCTGGTCACACTGATGCTGGTTCAGCACAGTGGGCCAAACAGTTGACTTGTAATGCAGAACAGGCAGCAGCACGGGTTCAATTCCTGTACCGGCCTCCCCGAACAGGCGCTGGAACGTGGCGACTAGGAGCTTTTCACAGTAACTTATTTGAAGCCGACTTGTGACAATAAATGATTATTATTATTATTATGCTGCCAGCCTGGCACTGCTGCCAAGGCACCCAGGTGGCATGACCAGCTGGCAGGGGCACTACCAGGGTACCAGGTTGGCACTGCCAAGTTGCCATTTTTTGTTTGCTGGATATTGGGCCAGGGATTGCCCTGCAAGGGTGGTGGGGGGGATGTCTGGGGACTGGGGACCCTCCCAAAGTGCGCTAGGGCTTGGGGTGGGATCGGAGGTTCTTTCGGGGGCCTTGGAGATCGGGATGCCATTTCAAAATAGCGTCTCGATCTCTCGCTATACTGAGGAGTTCCGGCGAGCGGAGCTCCTCGGTGTAGAAAATGGGGTTATGGCAGGCCTCAGCTGAGGCTCCTTATTTAACGGCAGTGGCGTTTTGTAACCATGTGCTTCTCGGCTCTGCAAAGGCCAGGAAACATGCAGCTAAACACACTCGCTATGGGACTTCGTTCCCATTTAGTTGAATCGCACCCTGTGTCTCCATTGATCTGATGTGGAGAACCCGGCGTTGGCATCAATGCCCAGATCCACGCCATTGATCTAGGCATTGATAGCAACCTCGGAATAGAAATATCAAACATAAAGATGTCCAATACAGGAGACATGTCAGCTGACAACTAAACAAATGGAGACCTTGGGCGAAATTCTCCGTTATCGGCGGTAAGTCCGCCGATCGGCGCAAAAAACGGCGCAAATCCCACTTGCGTCACGTCATAAAAATGGGACGATAGTCTCCGGCCCGAAATGGGCTAGCAGCGACGTAACGGGATCCGCGCTTGCGCAGTGGTTCACGCCGTGCAGCGTCATACGCGCTGCACGGCGTGACGGCTCATAAGGCCGCGCAGCTCCCCCCCAACCGACCGGAACACCCGACCGCAACACCCGACTGGATGGCTGGCCGTCGCTCAGCCCCGAGGTTCGAGTCACGCGATGTGGAGGCGCTCCTGGACGCGGTGGAGCAGAGGAGGGACGCCCTGTATCCCGGGCACGGCTGCAGAGTTGCCCCACGCCACAGCCGGCGTCTGTGGAGGGAAGTGGCAGAGGCCGTCACCGCTGTGGCCCTGACACCACGGACAGGCACCCAGTGCCACAAGAAGGTGAACGACCTCGTCAGAGCAGGCAGGGTGAGCCTCCCCCATATCCCCCATATCCCCCCCTCCCAATATCCCCCCCCCCCCATATCCCCCCTCCCCCATATCCCCCCTCCCCCATATCCCCCCTCCCCCATATCCCCCCTCCCCCATATCCCCCCCCTCCCCCATATCCCCCCTCCCCCATATCCCCCCTCCCCCATATCCCCCCTCCCCCATATCCCCCCCTCCCTCATATCCCCCTCCCCCATATCCCCCCTCCCCCATATCCCCCCTCCCCCATATCCCCCATATCCCCCCTCCCCCATATCCCCCCTCCCCCATATCCCCCATATCCCCCCTCCCCCAGATCCCCAAGTGAATCCAGCCCTAACCTTAACCTCTGCAATGCACGCGCAACCGATGGCGTGCATTCATATACCTGCCTAACACTGTTGCCTTTTACCCCTGCCACCACCCCCCCCCCCCCCACAGGAGAAGCGCGCACACAACAATAGGGAGCATGTGAGGACTGGAGGAGGGCCCGCTGATGAGAGGCCACTGACCGTACACAAGGAAAGGGCCCTGGAACTGGCTGGCGGACCTGAGGACTGGGAGGTTGCTGATGCAGAGGTCGGGGGCCCACCAGCAATGAGCCACCGACAGCCCGTCCCCATATCCCCCCGCCCCTATATCCCCCTCCCCCGTATCACCTGATCACTGCCTGATGTCTAACCATGCATGCTTCATTGTGTATCGCAGGACCAAACGTCCAGGCACCCATCCCCGCAGATGCACACCGCCCGCAGGATGCCCCTCGGAGACCACAGGAGACGGAGAGACCCGCACCCTCCAGCATGCGACGCCCGCAGGATGCCCCTCGGAGACCACGGGAGACGGAGAGACCCGGACCCTCCAGCATGCGACGCCCGCAGGATGCCCCTCGCACACCACGGGAGACGGAGAGACCCGGACCCTCCAGCATGCGACGCCCGCAGGATGCCCCTCGCACACCACGGGAGACGGAGAGACCTGGAGCAACAGGGAGACGACACCCCCGTCACGTGCGGGAGCGACCACCCAGCGATGAGGGGGGCAGCCACAGGCCCCCGTCACATCCGAGCCAGGACACCACTACCCAGGACACCACTACCCAGGACACCACTATCCAGGACACCCCTACCCGGGACAGCACTACCCAGGACACCCCTACCCGGGACAGCACTACCCGGGACAGCACTACCCGGGACAGCACTACCCGGGACAGCACTACCCGGGACACCCCTACCCGGGACAGCACTACCCGGGACAGCACTACCCAGGACACCCCTACCCGGGACAGCACTACCCGGGACAGCACTACCCAGGACACCCCTACCCGGGAAGACGAAATACCGGACAGTGACTCAGAGTGGATGGGTGGAGACGAACCCCCACCCCAAAGTGCCATGGAGTCAGAGTGGGACGAAGAGCACGACACAACGCCACTGCTGTCACCAACACCCTCCACCATCGCAGAAACACTCACCACGGTTGGGCACTTTAGTGATGAGGCGTCTGGTACACTCACTGGTGCGCACAACACAGCCGTCCCGGTACAGCAGGTGGAGGTAGGAGCAGCAGAGGGACCGGGCGGCCGGAGGGCAGCCCAGGCCAAGCGAACATCTGCCGCCCAGATGGATCCCGGGTTCCTGCAGTTACCACACCCACACATAGATCCGATGCAACCACCGACCTGGAGACGAGCGAAGAGGGTGACGGGTGGCTTGCGGCGGCTGCGGTCGCAGGTGGAGGAGTCCACCCACGTCCAGGAGCTGGGAGTGGTCCCGGTCATGCGTGCCACCCAGGCTGACACCGCACGGGTGGCGTCCGCGGTGGAGGCAATGGGTGCGACGGTGTCAGACATGGGGAACGGTTTGCGAGGCCTGGGGCCTTCCGTGCAGGCGGCGTCTGTGGCCCAGGAAATGGCTGCCCTCTCACAGGAGGCCATGAGCCAGTGCCAGCGCCAGATGGCAGAGGCGCTCAACGCCATAGCCCAGTCTCAGCAGGCCATGGCCCAGTCTCAGCAGGCCATAGCCCAGTCTCTGCAGGCGATGGCCCAGTCTCTGCAGGCCATGGCCCAGTCTCAGCAGGCCATCGCTGAGGGCATCGGCGCCAGTGGCCATGTGCGAGCCGGCGTCGCACTGTCACAGACAGGGTTTGACAACACCCTGGGCTCCATGGCTGCAAACCTGCAGACCCCTGTCGATACCAGCACGGGCCTCCAGGACTGGCAGCGCCAGATGTCGGGGGGGCGTCGGATGGCCAGTCCGTTCGCATCCCCCACCCATGTAAAGGCCTGGGGGCCATCGGGCACCCCGAGGGAGGAGGAGGTGGTGTGGTCCGTCCCGGCTCCCTCTGTAGGGGAGGTCCCGGTACACCGCGACACTTCGGTCTCCCCCCCTTCCGTCCCAGGTGCATCGGGTGGGCAACGGGCAGGACAGGCTGGCAGCTCGCCATCCCAGTCGCCCGGGCCGCAGCCTGGCCCATCTAGGCCAGGACGCCCCAGGAAACGGCCGCCAAAGGGATCCAGTGTCAGAGGGCAGGAATCACAGGAGTCCACCTCCAGTTCTGCTGTACCGTCTGGGGAACCACGTAGACGTAGTCAAAGGGCCCGTAAGGCCAAACAATTAGACACTGAGTAAGTTGGCACGGGTGCAGGGCACAGATGAGTTTTAGGGGCTAGGGCACGTGCATGAACTCCTTTGGTTATTAAAGTCAATGTTACACCTACCGAAGCTGCCTTTGTGCTCTGTGCAAAGTGTGCGGGCGTGTCATGTACGTTGAGCGCAAGTGTGTGTGTGAGGGGTGGTCTTACCTCAGCCCCAGGTGAGTCTGCCCCCTTCCCCCTGGGCCGCCATCAACATCCCCCGGGCAGAGGACTGGACCGTGCGCTGCAGTGTCACAGCCGCATGCAGGGATGGTCCAGGTGGATGGTGGTACTGTGGCCATGGGTCAGACATAGTCCAACGATGTAGAGCCAGGAGCTCATCGCAGGGCGGGTTGTCATCATCCTCCATGGCCTGTGATAGACACGCGTCCACCCGCAACTGGGTGAGCCCGGCCCGTTGTGCCGCCGGTGGATCGGCAATGGGGGGGGGGGTGGTGTGCATGCGGGTGGGGTGTGTGGGGTTGGGGAGGGGGGTGAGGGTGCTGGGTGGGTGGATGGGTGTGGGGTGTGGGTGGTTGGCTGTTGCCATGGTGTGCGGTCTGTGGCCATACTACCCGATTCCCACGCCCATCTAGTCAGTGAAGCGGGCGGCTATCAGTCTGTCCCGTGCCCGCTGGGCCAGCCGGTAACGGTGGACAGCCACCCGCCTGTGTCTACCCCGTCTGCCCTGACCATTGCCCCCATCCCCCTCATCTGGGGAGGACTGTGCCTCTTCCTGCTGCTCCTCCACTGCGCCCTCCTCTGCCTGCGGCACATCGCCCCTCTGCTGGGCTATGTTGTGCAGGACGCAGCACACCACAATGATGCGGCCGACCCTATCTGACCGATACTGGAGGGCGCCCCCAGAGAGGTCCAGGCACCTGAAACGCATCTTCAGCATGCCAAAGCACCTCTCGATCACTCACCTTGTCGCTACATGGGCATCATTGTAGCGGTTCTCCGCCTCATTGCATGGCCTCCGTATAGGCGTCATCAGCCACGATCGCAATGGGTAGCCCCTGTCGCCCAGCAACCAGCCCCTCAGCCGGGGATGGCGTCCCTCGTACATGCCGGGGATGGATGACCGCGACAACACGAATGAGTCGTGTAAACTGCCTGGGTGACGGGCGCAGACGTGCAGGATCATCATGCGGTGGTCGCAGACCACCTGTACGTTCATCGAATAGGTCCCCTTCCTATTAGTGAACACGGCCCTGTTATCTGCAGGTGGCCGCACGGCGACATGCATCCCATCGATCGCGCCCTGGACCATGGGGAACCCGGCCACGGCAGAGAAGCCCACGGCCCGGGCATCTTGGCTGGCCCGGTCCATGGGGAAGCGGATGTAGCGGTGCGCCATGGCATAAAGGGCATCTGTCACTGCCCGGATGCACCGGTGCACCGATGTCTGCGATATGCCGGACAGGTCACCACTCGGTGCCTGGAATGACCCCGTTGCATAAAAGTTCAGGGCCACCGTAACCTTGACGGACACGGGGAGAGGGTGTCCCCCGCCAGTGCCACGCGGTGACAGGTGTGCCAGCAGGTGGCAGATGTGTGCCACGGTTTCCCGGCTCATCCGGAGTCTCCTCCTGCATTCCCGGTCCGTAAGGTCCTGGTATGACTGGCGGGGCCAGTACACACGGGGCGCCCTCGGGTGCCTCCGTTGCCGTGGGGCCGCGACGTCCTCCTCCCCCTCCTCGTCCTGTCGGTCAGGTGTCCCTCCAGCCTGGGCGGCTGCCGCCTGCCCCTCTGCGGCAGCCTGCGCCGCCTCTCTGGCACGCCCCTCCTCCTCCTCCTCCTCCTCATCCAGGGCAACATAGACATGAGCGGCTGCCACCACGGCGGCCAACATCGCTGGATGATCTGAAAACATGACGGCCTGGTGGGGGTGGAGGGAAACGACGACATGTCATCATTGCCCATATCCCCTCCTCCCCCCAGCCAGGTGGCATGGACCGCATGGGTCCAACTGTTGGAGGCTGGCACCTGGCCAGGTGGACCAACTCATTTGCCCTCCCATCACCCTCCTCGGCACGGACCCCCTCCCCAACCTCCACCCCAGCACGGACCCCCTCCAACCCCCAACCTCCACCCCAGCACGGACCCCCTCCAACCCCCAACCTCCACCCCAGCACGGACCCCCCACCCAACCTCCACCCCGGCACGGACCCCCTCCAACCCCCAACATCCACCCCAGCACGGACCCCCTCCAACCCCAACCTCCACCCCAGCACGGACCCCCTCCCCAACCTCCACCCCAGCACGGACCCCCCCCCCAACCTCCACCCCGGCACGGACCCCCTCCAACCCCCAACCTCCACCCCAGCACGGACCCCCTCCAACCCCCAACCTCCACCCCAGCACGGACCCCCTCCAACCCCCAACCTCCACCCCAGCACGGACCCCCTCCCCAACCTCCACCCCAGCACGGACGCCCCCCCAACCTCCACCCCGGCACGGACCCCCTCCAACCCCCAACCTCCACCCCAGCACGGACCCCCTCCCGGCACTCCCCCGGAGCCCAGCCTACTCTAACCACCCCCCCCCCCACCCCCCCCCCCCCCGCCGCACACACACACACACAAGCCGAGACACACCTCTCCTCACGCAATCAGTCTGCGGCCACGCCATTTCCTGCCCAGAGCCAACCCCCCAGGCCGTCACTCACCTCCTCGCTGGTCGGCGTGAGCCTGGAGCACCGGGTCACGCCGATGAAAAGGAGGTTTGATTCACGTCGACGTGAACGGTCATCACGTCGACGGGACTTCGGCCCATCCGGAAGGGAGAATATCGGCAGGCCGAAAATCGGCTGCCTTGCGCAGACCCGTGACATTCTCCGCGGCAGCGGCGCCATTAACGCCCCGCCGACTTTTCTCCCTTCGGAGACTTCGGCGGGGGCGGGATTCACGGCGGCCAACGGCTATTCTCCGACCCGGCGGGGAGTCGGAGAATGACGCCCCTTATCATGTTTCCATCTGCTCTCGCAGATTAATGTAAAAATCCTGTGATATAATGTAAATAAGAGCGGGGGGGGGGGGGGGTTCTCTCTGCTGCCCAGACCAATATTACTGAAACAGATTGGGCGCAATTCAATGGGGAAAAAACAGAGTCCACTGCTGGGCGCATTTAGTGGCTGCAGCACCGAGAAACACCCCACTATTCAACGGCACTTTGCCTTTTTATTTCGCCTCAGGGATGAACGCCACATTGAGGCTGCACTTCCATCATTTCCTGCACTGAAGAGTTAAGCTCACCAATGCAGGAAGAGTACTTGCGTGCCTGGGTGCCATTTTTAAAGGCAGCCCTGACTTTCCGACCTCCCTCAGCGATTCCACTGCGGTCTCTGGACCCCTTCCATTGCACCCAACTTACCTCTTTCAGGGTCATCAAGCCCTCGCTTAGCCCACCTCTGAAGGGCCCCGGGCCCGACCCCTGGCATTGCCAGCCTGGCACCCTGGCAGTGCCCCTCCCAGGCTGGCTGTACCATATGGGCACCCTGGCAGTGTCAGGGTGGTACTACTAGGTGCCTGAGTGGCAGTGCAAAAGCGCCAGGCTGGCAGTGCCAAAGTGCTTGGGTGCCAGCGGGAGTGCCAGGGTACCACCATGGCCAGGGTCCGACCACCCGGGAGTCTCCAGTGGCCTGGGAGACCTCCACAGATGTAGTTATGACTGGACAACATTTGCGCTAAGCTGCGCCATGGTGGGGTCTCCCAGGGGTGGGCATCAATCCCGGGCCTTGGGAGAACCCTGCTCAGACATATTTGAGTGAGCCTAACTGCTCACTTAAGTATGCAAATGCGGACCCCACCCAGTGACGGGCGTGATCCAGATCGCGACGTCTCATGAGATCTCGTTAGATGTCACGAGGCATCATCCCAAGTGTAATACATCTTGCAAGAGGCCTCTCACAAGATTTACCAACCTCGTAGGGTCCCTAGTCTGGCATGACATGCCCCACAGCAGAGTAGACCTTGAAGAGAATCAAGTGGCTTGGGAATAGAGCAGGTAAGTAGAGTTGAGATAGAAGCCATGATGCTCTTGGATGGCAGAGCAGGTGTGAGGGGTTGTCTGGGCAAAACCAACTCCTGTTTCTAATTTCCTTATGGCCTGTGGGGAACAAATCTGGAGTGCACCACACTGGTACTGAATGACACCGCTGTCTTCGATCATGATGCCTCAAGGCCCATCAGGCAAATGGACAGACATCTATCAGGTCAATGGCTCATTTTTTCAATGCACTTTTCAAAGTGTCTACTTTTCCCTCAACTGAATGGAAGAATTTTTTTTTCATCTAATTTTAAGTAGTTTGAGATATCCATTGGAAGCATTGGTCCACATTAGGGGAAATAAATTGTTTGTTGCTGCTGTCCCTGAAGAATCTAGGTAGCACAGACTTACACACTATTAAGCCTTTTGCCTACCATTAAAACATTAGCAAGCTGACTGTTCCACATTAATATTTGAAAAAGTACGGGCTGGATTCTCTGTTCCTCTGACTAAGCGTTGACGCTGGGGCAAGATTTGTGGACTTCCAGGACAGCAAAATTGGTGCTAAACCTGCACTGATTCAGCAACTGTGGAGGGGCTAGCACGGCGCCAGGTGGAACACAATTGATTCCAATGGAAAGCAGTCTGGGATTCGCCAGGTCCGTGATTGACACTCAGGAGGCTGACAAGCTGCAGCCGGGTATACACACTTCACTTCCTATACACACCATTCCAGCCAACTGGTTGTGCTGGAGCCTGCCCACACAGCTGATGGGTCGGCTGGGGCCAAAGGGCACCAAGTGGCCTGGGGGGACACCCACACGACCTGTGACCCTAAGTTCACAGTGGGCAGCCAACGGCATGCGCAGCTGCAAGGCTGCCTTTCTGGCTGCAGCAATGGTGTTCCGTGGCCACCCCCCCCCTACTCCCTCGGCCCTGGCAGAAGCCCCCCCAGCCAGTGGCACAACTGTCAGCAAACTCTGGCGATGTTGGACCTTCCGTACCCCCTCTCTGTCCCTCAGCAGCCACGATGCCGGTTTCACAATTTTTAAAAGCACAAGTGAACAACGCCATCAGGAACTTGGCACATCGGAGGCGGAGAATCACAGAGGCCCGGAAGAATACTGGGTCGGGCCCTCTAATGATATGCAAACGGTGTTTACTGTACGTGCGTTCCAGACCGCATTGGCGCCGCTGTTGAGGTGACGGAGAATTGTGATTTGGAGCCAAATCAGCACTCGCCGCGATTTTGGCGTCGGAACCTCTTCTCCACCCAATCGCGTTTCGCGATTTCGGTGTCAGCCAACGGAGAATCCAGATCCTACATATCTGAAGGAAGTAAACTTTCTCTTGTCTGAAAGGGGAGCTCCACAATCACTAATGCCTCATTTATTTTGGCACTTTTCAGGGCGAGTATCTGCCTGGCAGATTCCCTGGTAAATGATTTTTTTACATTACCATTAAAACGGCCCTTCCTGTTTTTAGGTAGAGCTTTTGGCCCAAGCTATGCATTAGGGCACAAAATTTACATCAAGCACAAATGGGAAAGGGACTGACAATACAGGTCCTTCCACCTGTGTCTTTTGTGCTGTAGAAGTGTATTTAGACATCCCAACCCACTTTTCTTTGCCTTTTAGGAACTTGATATTTCCCCATTGCACAATGAAAGATTCATAGACTGAAGATATTGTAAATCTGAATTAATTTCAAGCAAAGACAATGGTGTACGTTAAATGATTTTGCTGGTGCATTTGCTTTGTCTATGCCAGAGATTTCCCCATACATAAATTAGAGGCTGCCTTGAGCCTGAAGCAATTTTCTTCATTATAGGTCTTTGCAGAATTGGTGTCAGTGCCAGCTGTTAGTGTCAAAGGAAAAGACAGACATAAATGGTTAGATTCAGCCGACATCTATTGACAGATGTTACTTACATCATAACATGAAATGTCATACAGAATAATAAATGTTGCGAATTGAATTGCAAGCATATGTAGGGTCCCGATTCAATCTGTGCTAGTGCGCAAGCCCAATCAGCAATGGACCTCACATGTTTCTAATTCATCTGCTGAAACAATTGTCATAAGGCGTGTCCCCCTTTCCTTTTGGCCTCTCTTCATAAAGCACAGACAAAATCACCTTGGAAGGAGTTCCAAGAGGTACAATTCAGTACAATACAAATTAATGATGGATCATTACAAATTTAATCATAATAAAACAAAAAGAATATATATATACTTTCATTTTTATAAACAGTTGAGAAACACAGGGATTGTCCAGGTAGGAAACTGGAGAAACAGATATTGTCCATTGTAGGGCCAACATGTTCCTTATTCACACTGAAATCATTGGAGCAAAACTCAAGTGGGTTCTGTAGATGTGCAGCGCTGAAACAGGGCATCAATTCAACTGGTACATACCATTGTTTATGCTATATATGAACCTCCTTCCACTCTACTTCAACTATCAGCATGTCCTTCTATGCCTTTTTCCATCATGCATGCATTGAACTTCCTCTTAAATGCATTTATTTAATTCACCTGAACTTTTCCTCAATCTCACCATGGCTTTAGTAAAGACATTCCTCCGAATTCCCCATTGGATTTATTGGTGATGATCTTATATTTATGTGCACTAGTTTTGTATCCCCCCCCCCCCCCCCACTCTTCTCTATGTCGATGCCAGTGAACCCCTTCATAATTGTAGAGACTGTATTTTGGAGAGTAGAACATAGCTCAGAACGCTAATGTTCTTTTTGCAGGGGTAAGTGTTGGGAAGACGCCCTGCTCTTCAGATTCACATATTGCCCTATTATTATTATTGATATTTGCATTTCATTACATGACATGATCACAGCTTGTGTGATTTGGTGTACCGTTTGCAACAGACAGTGTTTTACATCTTGTTTAATGGCTCATTGTAAATAGGGTATACCAGTTTTGAATGTGAATAAGGCTCATTGGCATACCTCAGTCTTCTCAGTGTCCTCAGTTCTCGCTTATGCTCCCATGCAGCTGGTAATGCACATCAATGGGTATACCCTGGAACCTCACCTTGGCTGATGAGCCAAACTAAGAGAGGATATCACCAACTTTGTAGCTGGTGTAGATAGTGGATTTCACCACTCTACGTACATGAAGTTTGGAACAATGGAATTTGCAAGTGATCCTAGTAAGAGGATAATAACTCTGAGAGCAGACACCAGAAAGATGTGTGACACATCCAAGGGCACTCTCCTACAAAGCAGACCTGTGGCTGATCACCTCAGAAAATATTGGGACCTTACCAAGTATCATCTCATAGTTATCAATGAAGACTAGTTGCAAAAATGTTGTTGCTTATAGAGGTAAAGACATCTAGCACAACATTGCATCCAATGCTCAGCAAGAGAAGATGAAGAGGAAATGCTGTACTGAGCAAGGTTTCAGGTCCCATCGCTGAGCTGACTAACCACAGTTCCAATAGCAGTCAGAATGTTTATAGATCCAGGAAAGTGAACAATAAGCTAAGGTTCCTATTTCTATTCCCTATTGTTAGGACACCGGATGAGAAACCCCAAGCAATTTTCAATTTGTAAAACTGTGAGGAAAGGATACTTCACCCCAAGAGTGATGACTCAGACCTACAGGTATTGTTTACATTAAAACAAACTTTAATTTATATACAGAATTAACCACATTATCATCAAGAAATAACTGGACAATTATAAGTTAAACAGTTGTTAAATTAAAGGAAAAAAGTGACTTATGCCCTACACCTTCATGACGTATATTCCAACCAAGCAACCCAATACAGTACAAAATCCATTCATAAATAAAATTAGCATTCTATGTTACCTGCTGTTCTCTGTGCAGACCTTTGGAGAGAGACCCTTTCAGGAACAGACTGAAAATCCTTTCTTGTCAGACTCAAATCCTGCAGCAAAACTGCCAAATCTACAGACAGACCGGGGCGAAATTCTCCGGAAACGGCGCGATGTCCGCCGACTGGCGCCCAAAACGGCGCCAATCAGACGGGCATCGTGCCGCTACAAAGGTGCGGAATGCTCCGCATCTTTGGGGGCCGAGCCCCAACATTAAGGGGCTAGGCCGGGGCCGGAGGAATTTCCGCCCGCCAGCTGGTGGAAAAGGCCTTTGGTGCCCCGCCAGCTGGCGCGGAAATGACATCTCGGGGCGGCGCGTGCGTGGGAGCGTCAGCAGCCGCTGACAGTTTCCCACGCATGCGCAGTGGAGGGAGTCTCTTCTGCCTCCGCCATGGTGGGGACCGTGGCGGAGGCGGAAGGGAAAGAGTGCCCCCACGGCACAGGCCCACCCGCGGATCGGTGGGCCCCGATCGCGGGCCAGGCCACCGTGGGGGCACCCTCCGGGGCCAGATCGCCCCGTGCCCCCCCCAGGACCCCGGAGCCCGCCCGCGCCGCCTTGTCCCGCCGGTAAGGTAGGTGGTTCAATTTACGCCGGCGGGACAGGCAATTTATCGTCGGGACTTCGGCCAATCCGGGCCGGAGAATCGAGCGGGGGGGGGGCCCACCAACTGGCGTGGCGCGATTCCCGCCCCCGCCGAATCTCCGGTGCCGGAGACTTCGGCAAACGGCGGGGGCGGGATTCACGCCAGCCCCCGGCGATTCTCCGACCCGGCGGGGGGTCGGAGAATTTCGGCCCTAGTTCCTCCCATTGATTACATCATCTGTATTACTAATATGTCCCATGACCTGCTTAGCTAGGTCTAAACACCACTCCCTCATAGATTATCTACACCCCAGGGAATCTCCTTTCTATGAACAATATTCCATTCACAAGTAAATGGTTAAGAATCAATGATGCCTCACCTTTATGACTCCTTAATCACAGCTTTGGCAGGCATAATGCCGGTATGTATTTCAACCCAGGGTTTTTAATAACATTACCACAACAAAATATAATTTTCTACATTCATCACACCATCCACTGACTTGTGCTGGAAATGGCCATATGTGGGTGCCAGCTAAGGGCAGTGGCAGGTTCAGCTGTGATAATCTGATGCCTCAGCAACCAGTCAACACTTGTTGTCAGGTTTATCCTTGAAGTGTTGTGCTTAGCTGAAGTACCAGGGATTAATTGTGTGGTGGCACTATTCTTCAATGTGAGCAAGGAGTAAAGAAATTGAGGTAAAACTGGAGAACAGAGTTTTACTCATGAATCTATTTCATTTTTCCTTCCCCCTTTTGCCCCTTTTACTTTCCCCAGATCCTCCTCTTTGTAATATTATGGGTGTTTTCCATGTCATTCTATAACCAGCTGTTCCTCTCCCTGGCTTCACGCCTGAGATTGGAAGCTCAATACGTGAGCAGTTATAGGCACCAACACCTGTTGAAGTGTTCCATGACACTTGTCTTACAAGATGAATACATGGCACAACTGGACAAAGTAAAGACGCAGGTTTACTGAAAAACAATGCCACCGGGATCGTCAGCATTTTTTCTTGAAAAGATATGGCTGTGACTGAACTCGCTATAATTTTAAAAAATATTAATTTCAGGGGTGCCAGTGTTGCAGCCATGCCTGAATTTATTACCCATCCTTAATTGCCCTTGAGTAAGTTGTGGTGAGCTGCCTTCTTGAACCGCTGTAGTCCCTGAGGTGTAGGTACACCCACTGTGCGGTTAGGCAGGGAGTTCCAGGATTTTGACCCAGTGACAGTGAAGGAACAATGGGTCCAATGGCCTACATCTTCTCCTATATCTTATGGTCTAACAGCGATATATTCCTAAATCAGGACAGTGAGTGACTTGGAGGGGAACCTCCAGGTGGTGGGGTTCCCAGGTATCTGATGACCTTGTCCTTCGAGATTGTTTGGAAGGTGCTGCCAAAGGAGCCTTGGTGAATTCCTGCAAGGCATCTTGTACACACTGCTGTCACTGTTCATCGGTTGTGCAAGATTAAATGTTTGTGAAAGGGGTGCTTTTTCGTGGATGGTCTTGAGCTTCTACAATGTTGTTGGAGCTGCACTCATGCAGGCAGCACAGACTTAATTTCAATCTATAAATCGTCAGATAAATTACTTAAAACCTGTAAGCAGATTAAAAAATCCGAGAGAAATAGCTAGTGAGCTGCTTTGGTGTTGGCTTCAAAGCGCCCATCAACAGCTCCCACAACTTCCTTGGCAGAGAAGATACCATTTGCTGAATGATCAAGGAATACACGTCCTGATCAAGGAATACACGTCCTGTGTGACAATATGGGATTTGTTGGAAGTTGCTAGAACGCATTTATCCTTTGGAATTAGAATCTCCTTGAGGTCCTCAAGAAAGAAAATGATCTGAATGGATTGCCCTTAGTGTTGGGTGGGGTTACTGGGTTATGGGGATAGGGTGGAGTTGTTGACCTTGGGGAGGGTGCTCTTTCCAAGAGCTGGTGCAGACTCGATGGGCCGAATGGTCTCCTTCTGCACTGTAAATTCTATGATAATCTATGATACCCTGTGGGTGATAACAACAATTTGTATTTATAAAATGCATTTCACGTTAAAACACTGCCGCAAGGTCCATCACAGACGTATTTGGAACCAAAATTAGACACCAAGCCATATAGGTTATATTAGGGCAGATGCTTAAAAGCATGGTCACAGAGGTATGTTTAAGTAGTTTTTTTAAAGGAGGATGGAATGGTGGAGAGGTTTAGGGAAGGAATTCCAGAGCTGGGCTCAAGCAGTTGAAAGCGCAGCCACACATGGTGGAGCGATTATATCGTGGATGCCCAAGAGATCACAATATGACGAACCTGGAATTGTTCTGGGGATGGAAGATGTAGGGATTGGTGAGGCCTTGGAGGAAAGCAAGGATAAGAATTTTAAAATGCATAACTGAGAACCAGTTTAGGTCAGAGGGACTGGTTTAGCACAGTGGGTTAAACAGCTGGCTTGTAATGCAGAACAAGACAAGCAGCGTGGGTTCAATTCCCGTACTGGCCTCCCCAAACAGACGCCGGAATGTGGCGACTAGGGGCTTTTCACAGTAAATTCATTGAAGCCTACTTGTGACAATAAGCGTTTTTTGTTATTATTATAGGGGTGATCGGTGAACAATGCATGGTGTGAGGAAAGACAGAGGCAGCAGAGTGTGGGATGGCTTTAAGTTTGCAGACTGGTACAAAAACTAAAATCACATGGGATTCGGGATGATCTAGCTAGATGGATACAGGACTGGCTTGGTTATAGAAGACAGAGAATAGCGGTGGAACAATGTTTTTCAGAATAGCGATCTGTAGCTAGTGGTGTTCCGCAGGGATCAGTGCTGGGGCCTCTGTTGTTTGTAGTATATATAAATGATCTGCAGGAAAATGTGGATGGTCTGATTAGTAAGTTTGCTGATGACACGAAGATTGTCGGAGTTGCTGATAGTGCCGAGGATTATAAATTTGGGCACAGAAATGGCAGATGGAGTTTCACCTGGACAAATGCGAAATGATGCATTTTGGAGGATTAAATCGAGGTATGAATTATACTGTAAATGGCAGATCTCTTAGGAACATTAACATACAGAGGGATCTGGGTATGCAGTTCGCTAAAAGTGGCAACACAGGTGGCCAAGGTGACTAAGAAGGTATATAGCATGCTTGCCTTCCTCAACCGGGGCATTGAATACAGGATTTGGGAAATCATGTTGCAGCTATATAAAACCTTGATTAGGCCATATTTGGAGTATTGCATACAGTTCTGGCCACCACATTATCAAAAGGACATGGAAGCTTTGGAGAGAGTGCAAAGAAGGTTTACCAGGATGTTGCCTGGTCTTGAGGGTGTTGGCTATGAGGAGAAGTTGAATAAACTAGGATTGTTTTCACTGGAAAAACACTGAGGGGGACCTGATAGAAATCCCCAAAATTATGTGAGGCATAGACAGGATGGATAGTCAGAGGCTTTTTTCAAGGGTGGACGTGTCAATTACAAGGGGGCACAGGTTCAAAGTGAGAAGGGGGAAGTTTAAGGGAGATGTGCGGGTAAGTTTTTCACGCAGAGAGTGGTGGGTGCCTGGAACGTGCTGCCAGAGGATGTGGTGGAAGCAGGCACATTAGCAACATTTAAGGAGGCATCTGGATGGGTACATGAATAGGGAGGAAATAGAGAGCAATGGACCGAGTAAGGGCAGAAGGTTTTTTTTTTAGTTAGGGGAACAGGATCGGCACAGGCTTGGAGGGCCAAAGGGTCTGTTCCGGTGCTGTACTTTTCTTTGTCCTTTGTTCTTTGAAACTAGCCAGGAGTGTGTTGGACGAGCCAATCTTTGTACAAAGCCATGTATGAAGATTTCAGAGGAACTGAGGCAGCTTGGAGCTGGGCCATGGTACAGAGGTTGAAATAGGCAGTCTTAGTGATGGTGTGGCTATATGTTTAGAAGCTCAAGATAAAAGATGATTCCAAGTTTGTGAATGATCTTGTTCAGTCTTAGACAGTTGACAGGGCGAGGGATGGAGCTGATAACTACAGAATGGAGTTTGTAGGGGGTAGCAAATTACCTCTGCCTTCCCAATATTTAGTTAAAGTTTCCATTGATAATGACCCTATATAGAGTTTCACAAACAGCAGATGAGGAACATTACAATGAAGCACCTACCTCTATCAAAGTGGATATTTCTGGAACCACTTAGGCATAAAGTAAGGACCCTTTCTCTGCCATTCCAATCTGGAACATCCTTGCAATAAGCTCTTGCTCGTAAAATTGCCTTGACGAATTTTGTCATCCACTAAGCTCTGGACATTGGCATTCCCAATAAGCTGGCCCTATCTTCTTTGGAATCAAAACTACATGGAGTAGAACATGAGAATGACCATAAATACCCGTTTAACTCTTTTGCCCCACCATATGTAAACGGTCAATCCTTCATCAAAAAACATGGAACCACTTTGCCCTGACTTATCCACACTAGTAAGGATAATCTAATTGAATACATTTATAGGAATTAAGTACACCCTTTTCACTATGACCATAATCCCCATTAATAACAAAACGTAACATAAAAATACATTTCCCTTTAATACATCAAACACCAAAATGATCAGAAACCAAGCATTTTTTGCCTACCACCATGTTTCCTTTGGGTGGCTAAATGTGCATTTCATCCTCTTATTCTCGACTTTCTCCCAAAGATGGCAGATTGTACGTGTTGGAAACGATTCATGTATCTAAAGTCAGCATGGCTACTTGCTGTGGGAGGGAGTCACTAGTGGCACCATCTCCAAAGGTTGAGTGTGGGCGGCCTGATGCCATCTCTAGTGCTCTGCTGGCATAGTGTGGTTGGGGGAAGAGAAGGTTAGTTGCCTGGCATGTGTTGGCCTGAGAAACAGCAGCCTCCCATATGTCACATCCATCCATTGTCATTCCACTGTACATTAGATCTGTGTCGTCAATGAACAGTAAGATGGTTTGTCTAATGGCAGCTACCAGGTCAAAAATGCTCCAGGGGATTGGTATTCAAGGTCCCACAGTCTGAAAGCCAGTATACAGGATGCTGCCCAATCTATTGTGGATGCTCTCTACAGGATGCCCTGCCTTTCACAGCCATTATGCACAATTCTTCTGACACCAAAGTTGACTGAACACAGGTGAAGGGTAGAAATTGAGTCTTCCCGCTGATGTAAGATACTGATCCTCTTAAAATGGAAGATATAAGTTTACGGTTTTTAAACGCCTGGATGGCATCTCTGGTGATATTTCAGAGATTCCCTGATATTGGCTGTAATGGAACAGAGACTTAATGGCTGAATACAGTTAAGATCTTCATAGCCACAGACACAGTTGGCTAGAGAGATGACTATGTTTGAAAATTATTTTGCAATGGTTAACACATCTTACTTATTCCTTCTTGGATTAAGAACATTCTTTAATTCACAACTGAGATGAGGAGGAACTACTTCTCGCAGAGGGTGGTGAATTTGTGGAACTCGCTGCCCCATAATGTGGTGGAGTCAGAGTCATTAAGTGGTTTCAAGGAGATCAATATGTTTCTGATTTTAAAAAGTGGGTTAAAGGGATATGGGGATGAGGTGGGAAGGTGGATTTGAGACCAGGAAGAGATCAGCCATGATCTGATTGAATGGTGGAGCAGGCTCGAAGGGCTGAATTGCCTGCATCTGCTCCTAATTCATATGTTCCGAAGTTCACATCAGCTCACTAAGCTATTTATGGGATGTATGTTGCCTATCTATTATTGTAAGTTGTTCCTCCTTAAATGCTACCTTATTCCATTTCTCCAATATCTCCTCCAAGGGCCGCCGGATGTATGCCCACAGCAGATTGTGAGAAACTTGCATTGTTTGTAGCTGGGAGTAAATATCTTATGCTGTCTGTTGTGGGGTGATCATCATTTAGTGGAAACGCCACTGGATCAGTAATCCCAAATGTAGATAAATGCTTTGCAGATCACACCAGAACAGCACTAGTGGAATTTCTATTCTAAAGCTAAATCTGGAACATGAAGTGATTCATCAGCAATTGTGACCATGACAGCTACCATTGATTGTCGTAAAAACCCACCAGGTTCACCGATGTCATTTAGGGAAGGAAATCTGTTGTCCTTACCTGGTCTGACTTGCCTGTGACTCCAGACCCACAGCACTGTGGATGATCTTAACTGGCCCCTGAAATGGTATTTTGGGATGCTGACTCTGCCATTGATGTCCAAGTCCCATGAAAGAACGCAGAATAAAATATTGCCTCAACCAGTCAGAAGCAAGTCCTCGGCCGAGTGTTGCCAACTGTGATTGAATGTATTCCTGGGGATTTCACCACATGATGTCCATGCTCTAGCCATTTTCCGGCAAACACATCCATCCTTGTGACGCATGGCCTTCCCACGCCAATTGGAAAGCAAAAAGACTCATTACGCAATTAGATGGTGCAGGACTGTCAGCGGGACAGTTTTGTTTTCCCCATTTTCAATATTTTTTTTATTTGGTCAAGAGAATTGTTCAAAGGAAATGAGGGGAAACAAAATTGCAACGATGTTTCTTCCCTTCATTTCACACAGCAGTGTCCTGGAGATTAATCTTCAGTCCCTGGAGACTTCAGGCCAATCCTGGAGGGTTGGAAATCTACCCAGGCCGTCCAAACTCAAAACAAAAACAACTTTCTGAGAAACCGTTCACAGCTGTTCAGCTATCCCTGTGTTCAAAAAAAAAACCTCAGCTAACCCTGGCAACAACTGAATCTTGTATTTCCCAAGTCTAGTTTAAACTTCGTATATGGTGAGCACCAAACTAGGAAACCCAGAGCAGAACCACTGCCCCTCATTTCAACATGTTCAAATCGACAGTGGGGAATCAATGGAGGAGTTGGAAATTCTAGCACTCCGATTTCATTGAGGCAAACAGGCAGTGGAGGTAGTTTGTACTCCAATGGCTGGTAAGCAAAGTGCCATTCCCCTGACCTTCAGGCCTCAGAAACACCAAACCACTCTGGAATTTTGGATCCCCAGGGAATAGAAGAGGCTAAACCCTCAGTGGACATCTTTGCAAGCGGCATGTGAGTGTAATCCAAGAAAGTCTGCAAAGTTTGCTAAAGTCAGCAACAACTTTAAAAACTAAACCAATAAAATAAACGTTAAAACATGAGTTTGCTTTAAGGTAAAAAGAATATTTCTTTTGAAAAAAGATTGGGCGAAAATCCTATCTGTTCTGAAGGAACTATGTGGGTGAGTAGGAAGTGTTAAATATCCAAGTGGTGAGTCATAATTTTGTACAGATGTACACTACAAACTTTTTGGTTTTAGTAATTCAATAGATGGAAATGTTTGGCTTGGCTATAAAAGATGTTTTGAATCCTCCATTTCCTACACCTAGCTTCTTAAGTGAAGTGCAGCCATTGGTTCAGTATGGTAATTTAATTAGAAATGTAGATTAGGTGAATAAAAAACACAAATTAGTTAGTTGAGAGTGATTGCCCTTGATATCAAGGCCCCACTTTATTGAGTGTGGCATCAAGGCGCTGGTGTCAATGGGAATCAGGGGGAAACCTCTCCACTGGTTGGAGTCATACCTGGCACAAAGGAAGATGGTTGTGGTACTTGGAGGTCAATCGTCACAGCTCCAGGACATCATGGCAGGAGTTCCGCAGGATAGTGTCCTAGGCCCATCCATCTTCAGCTGCTTGATCAGTGATCTTCCTTCCATCATAAGGTCATAAGTTGGAATGTGCATTGATGACTGCATAATTCATGACCTCTCAGATAATGAAACAGTCTGTGCCCAAATGCAGCAAGACCTGGACAATATCCAGGCTTGAGCTGACAAGTGGCAAGCACCAGTCGCATCACACAGGCGCCTGGCAATGAACATCTGCAGCAAGAGAGAGTCTAACCATCGTCCCTTGACATTCAATGGCATTACCATCATTGAGTTCAACATCCTGGGGGTTACCATTGAACTGGACAAGCCATATAAAGATTGTGGCTACAAGAGCAGGTCAGAGGCTAGGAATCCTGCAGCGAGTAACTCATCTCATGACTCCCCAAAGCCTGTTCCACCATCTACAAGGCACACGTCAGGAATGTAATGGAATAGTCTCCACTTGCCTGGATGAGTGCAGCTTCAACAACACTCAAGCAGCTCAATGCCATCCAGGACAGAGCAATCTGCTTGATTAGCACCCCATCCATGAACATTCACTCTCTCCACCGCCAACACACAGTGCCAGCCATGTGTACCATCTTCAAGACAGCAACTCACTAAGACTCCGTAGACAGCACCTTCCAAACCCACAACCACTACTACCTAGAAGGACGAGGGTACCAGACAGATGGAAACACATGGAAGGTCCCCTCCAAACCACTCATCACCCTGACTTGGAAATATACCACTGTTCCTTCACTGTAGCTGGGTCAAAAATAACTTTCACCTGGACAGTTGAGCCAACTAATGAAGATCAATCCCTGGCACCAAGATTCTTTAAAACTTTAATACTCTAATCATGAAGTGAAAGGTGTTCCTAATCGTCTGAGGGTGGTTGAGCCTTACTGATTACAACTGAACTCACTCATTTATGGTCGAAGATCTGGGCTTGCATTCTTGAAGGATGATGAATAACACAATTGCCACAGGTTTCAAGTTTTGAACAATCAGACTGAGTTTATTACATACAGCGAATGTAAATATGGCACAACCGATGCTAACCATTCTTATGTGGCTTATAACTAAAGAGGTTACTTCTCCTTGGACTTCACCAAACTAAGACCCTCACAGGTTCTGTTACTCATGGGGCGTTGCGCTCAGCAGGAGAGCCCCTAATCGGGGTTCTCCCTGGGTGCCGACCAGTGAGAGATGCCCCAGGCTCACTCCAGGTGACATAGTCTGGTTCACGCCCTTGCTGGGTGTGAACTGAATTTGCATATTTAAATGAACATTTAAATATGCGGTAACCAGTTAGAGCCTGGTTTGCCCGGCTCCTGGTATTCTCCCGCTCCGCTAGCACAGTGTGAGGCTCCTGGGAATTGCTACAGGCCTCCACCACCAGAGACCAGATGCGATGATCACGCCGGGGGTCTCGGAAAGCATTGGAGCCCCTGAGTGGACAGGGACATGGCAGGGAAGGGCTATGGCAATGCTCCCTGGGACTGCCAGTCTGAAATGGGTGGGGCCTGAAAGGGGTGGGGCCTGAGAGGACCACATTAAGGTATAAGGCATGAAGGGAAGGGGGCATGAAGGAGGCAGGGCATCTTGCAACACCATGGCTGTCCCTCAGCTGGCACCAGTGATTGCAGTGAGGGGGGGGGGGTGCAGGGTGATGCTGAAGCCAGTAAATAGGGAGGGGGTCTGAAGGGAAATCGACTGGAGGGACCCAATGCCAATGATCCGGAGAGAGGGGGTTGACCGGATGGTGGGGGGGGGGGGGGGCACTGAAGCCCCAATGCCAGCAATATTGTGGGGGGCCTTGACTATCACTGAAAGGTCTTCAAAAAGGGTGCCCATTTCCTTCTGAAGCCAGGCTTGCCTGTGCGTTTCGGCCTCTTCCCAATCAGTGCCAGTGCAAAACCTGCCCCCCAATCCAAAAAGTGTGGGTGATAATCTGGATCGTGCCTCCACCTGGCAGGACTCGTACCTCATTTCCCATCGGAGGCCACACTGGGAAATGTTTTGGGAGAATTCTGCCCACAATTGTTAAACTCCCCCAAATTACCTAAGGTTTGGTCAGGAGAACATACAAACTCCACACTGTGACCCAAGGCAGAAATTGAACCCGGTTTCTTGGTGCTGTGAGGTAGCAGTTCTAACCACTGTGCTACCATGCTGCCCGAGTCATCAGTGATCAAAGAACTCTCTGCAAATAATCAGGTGACACTCTAACCGTCTTCCGAGATACTGAAGGACAAATGAATTATGAAGGCACAAAACGTTGTGACTAATTGTGTGGGAGCAGAGAAGGCTGAGGGCAGTTTTAACAGAGAATTTTTAAAAGCACTGAAGGTTTTTGATAGTGAATAAGAAAGGACTATTTGGCAAAGTTTATCAATTTGACTGATTGGCATAAAGAGAGCGAGGAGAAAGACGAGATCTTTCTCCACGTGGGAGTTGCAGGAGTGTAGAATAGTTGAGACGTATCTGTTATCATTGTTGTGGGTCATAGATGAGACAGTCCTTTGGTCAAGGTTGATGGCGATTGCTGGAGGAAAGGCTGTTGGTAAACTTGACCTTTTATTGAACATTCTACGAATAACCTTGAGTACTGGGCTTAACACGAGGCTTCACATAGAACCATCTCTCAGCATACTCTGTTGTCATGTCATCTTACATGATATAGTCTATCTTTTTACCTGTCTAACATGAACCCTTTATGCTACAATGGAGGCCATTGCATCTTTTAAGGGACATTTTGATAAATATTTAAAGCAGAGCCTATGGGGAGAACCTGGCACAATTTAATGATTTTAAATTGCTTAATAATAATAATCGCTTATTGTCACAAGTAGGCTTCATTGAAGTTGCTGTGAAAAGCTCCTAGTCGCCACATTCCGGCGCCTGTTCGGGGAGGATGGAACGGGAATTGAACCTGCGCTGCTGGTCTTCTTCTGCATTACAAGCCAGCTGTCTTAGCCCACTATGCTAAACCAGCCCCTCTACTTGTGCAGAATGCAGGCACAGCCACAATAAGCGAAATGGGCTCCTTCTGTGCTGTAGATGTCTATTATTCATGTGATGAAGGGTAACAGCGCTCCCACTTTTTAGGGCATCTGCTTGTTGTCCCATACTCCTGAATTCAAAAGGAGAAAACGGCCTGATGGTCATCAATATTATGCACCTATGGATTTCATAACTTTAAAGCTTTGGAGTCCAGAGGTTAGGCAATGATCTTATCACATTTCCCATAGAGCCTCAGGTTTTAGTTGAGGACCTAGATTGGTTGCTGCCCACAGGGGCAAGAGGCAGGAACTCACATTAAACAGTAAGAATGCTGTATCACACTTTAAGGGAAATGTCAAATCATTATCGATTGCTTGTTTGGATTAGAACCCTGTGCTGCCAAAAAAATAACATTAAAAAATAGTCAACCCTTATTGCAGTGTTAGCTATGGCTGAGTGTGCTTGGATGGATGTATTATGCATGTCAGGTCTGTCAACAGTCTATATTTCTGGGATTTTTTTTTGGAAAGTTATACGCCCAGTGCTGAAAGGTTTCACAGGAACTTCCATCAAAGGAGGTTTTTTTTTCCTGTCGGATTAGGAACAGAAAGCACAGTTTTAAGAAATGTTGCAAAAGCATGTGCAATATATATAATATTAAACCCATCTGTTTGTAGGTTAAATGAATGGGCAAAGGTTGAGTTACTGGCAACATGAGTGGGCATGATGGACATAAGGAATGCACCCCAGCCATTGATTGAATGGCAGAAGTGGCATGAGAAAGGGTGTACATGGAGGGTCCCACGTATAATGATGATGGTTTTCTTTGACAGCTTCTCAATTCAAAAAGCACTCCAGTGTTATCAGTGATTTTCCGCTTTTCATCACCTCTCTCGGTGTTTGCTATAACGTGCCGTTTGGTAAAACAGAACAGAATGCTGTGCAGTCAACCCCCTCAGTGCTCCCGGTGCCTTCCAGAACATCTTGTTCTTGCCTAGCACTTCATTAAGCAACCGGGCCAGCAACTGTTGAAACAATTAGTGCACTGTGAGTAAGCTTCAATGATTAAAAATTAAGCTCTAAACTTATCTCGATAGGAATTATTTTCAACAGCAGTGGAACATTGTAATCTTACCGCCCCATCGCAGTGCAGGGCAGGTCCATGAAATGTTGTGAGCCAGTCAAAACTCCATTGACTTTGGCGGGAATGGAAAATGCCATCGGCGGGAAGGTCCATAAGATTCCGCCCATGGAGCAACCACTTTCAGATGTCTTTCGGCACTTTTATTATCTTAACCCCAACCCTTCTCACATGCGTGACCCCTAGAAACCAGCACATGTATCAGACACTGAACCAAAAAATCAGAAGTGGTTTTGGAACATTTCAAAATTACCAATGCAGGAATATTACTGTGGCTCACGGTAACACCTTCGGTGATAATGAAACAGCATTGCTCATCCGCGTAATCAAGACTTGGAATTAGCATTTAAACCAGAGGGTAATACAGCACTCACTACAACCAAGAGACAATGCACTCACTATGCCAGGGACAGTACAGCACTCTATACAACCAGGGGATGGTACAGTGCTCGTAATAAGCTAGGGATAGTGCAGCACTCACTATAACCAGAGTATACTATAACACTGCTCTATAATCAAAGCAGAGAATAGCCCTGCTCCACAAACAGGGAATAGAATAAAACTGCTCTTCAACAAGGTGAATATTTCTCTACACCCAGAGATATTAAAGCATTCCTACACTATCTAGAGATCGGACTCCATTACTTGTCAAAGCAAAAGTAATATTGTCCACTATATGGGCGGCATGGTAGCACAGTGGTTAGCACTGTTGATTCACAGCTCCAGGGTCCCAGGTCAATTCCTGGCTTTGGTCACTGTCTGTGTGGAGTCTGCATGTTCTCGCCGTGTCTGTGTGGGTTTCCTCCGGATGCTCCGGTTTCCTCCCACAAGTCCCAAAAGACGTGGGGCGCGATTCTCCGCTCCCACGCCAGTTTGGAGAATCGCCTGGGTCGCCAGATTTTCCTGCGACGCCGGTCCGACACCCTCCAGCGATTCACTGAAGCGGCCAGATCGGCACAATCGCGTTTTGCGCGGCGCGGTCCAGTGAATCACCCGAGACAGCCACAATGGCGATTCATCGGTACCCCCGCGATTCTCAGTGCCGGATGGGCCGAGCGGCCTGCCCAAAACGGCGGGTTCCCCCCGGCGCCGTCCACACCTGGTCGCTGCCGGCGGGTTCCCCCCGGCGCCATCCACACCTGGTCGCTGCCGGCGGGAACAGCGCGGGAACGCTGGGGGGGGGGGGCGGCCTGCACCAGGGGGGGCCTCAAATGGGGTCCTCTCTGAAGGAGGACCTCCTGTCTTCCACAGCACCGCAAGATCCGTCGGACATCTTCATGCGGGGCGGACTCGGGGAGGACGGCAACCACGCATGCGCGGGTGACGGCAGTTATGCGGCACCGGCCGCGTCATGTATGCGACGCTGCCTTTATGCGGCGCCAAGGCCTGGCGCGCGTAAATGACGCGGTGCCGCTCCTAGCCCATTTTCGGGCCCTGAATCAGTCGGGATAGGGGCCGTTTCGCGCTGTCGTGAACCTCGACGGCGCAAACACTGTCTCCATTTCAGAGAATCGCGCCCGTGCTGTTAGGTGAATTGGACATTCTGAATTCTCCCTCTGTGTACCCGAACAGGTGCCAGAGTGTGGCGACTAGGGGCTTTTCACAGTAACTTCATTGCAGTGTTTATGTATGCCTACTTGTGACAATAAAGATTATTATTATACGGACCCTCAGTTTAACATCCATCAGCTTTATACTTCAGCTTTACACTGAAGCAACACCATCAATAAGTTTGCTGATGACACAACTGTAGTGGGTTGGATCTCAAACCATGATGAATCAGAGTACAGGAAGGAGATAGAGAATCTAGTGGCATGGTGCAAAGACTACAATCTCTCCAGCAATGTCAGCAAAACTAAGGAGCTGGTCATCGACTTCAGGAAGTCAAGTACTGCACACACCCCTGCCTGCAGCAAGGTGCTGAGGTGGAGATGGTTGACAGCTTCAAATTCCTAGGTGTAAACATCACCAACAATCTAGCCTGGTCCACCCACGTCAACGCTATGACCAAGAAAGCACAACAGCACCAATACTTCCTCAAGAAACTAAGGAAATTTGGCATGCCCACATCAACTCTTACCAATTTTTAAAGATGCACCATAGAAAGCATCCTATCTGGCTGCATCCTATCTGGCTGCATCAAAGCAACTGCTCAGACTAAGACTGTAACAAACTAGAGTCGTGAACACAGCCCAATCCATCACACGAACCCGCCTCCTATCCATTGACTCTGTCTACACCTCCAGTTGCCTTGGGAAAGTGGGCAGCTTAATCAAAGACCCCTCCATCTATGGTTACTCGCTCTTCCAACCTCTTCCATCAGGCAGAAGATACAAAAGTCTGACAACATGCACTAACAGATTCAAAAATAGCTTCTTCCCTGCTATTACCAGACTCATTAATGGCCTTGTTATGCCCCGAACTGAGCTCTCTACCCATCTTCTTTACTATTGTAGTACTACTCCGTATGCTTCAGATATTCATGTCTATGTATTTACATTGTGTATTTATCTTATGTCCTATGTTTTTCAGAACGATCTGCCTGGACTGTATGCAAACCAATACTTTTCACCGTACCTCGGTACACATGTCAATAAATCTAAATCTAAATCCAACAGGCCAGCCTAGACTATGCGCTCAATTCTTAATATGAAACAAATCCCAACCTTGTGACTCAAACTATTTTCCACTGAAACAACTGTGCCAATTAACCAACTAAGAAAACTCCTATTATTTTATTTTCAATAGAATTCTTCCCAAGATGAGCTGTTCAAATAAAATTTGAATGAATTGTGTTTTTCTTGAGATATTGTTGCCTTTCCTGTTACACATCCTCATTCTTTGGTGTTGTTGTTGAGAGATCTGTTGGGTGATGTCATAATATCCACTCATGTATATAATGAGATGCAGACAGGCAGTGATTGACACACAGGATAACCAATGAACACACACGACACATAACAACCAATCACCAGACAGGACACCACCACTATAAAGCACACAGGGCATTAAGACTCTCCCTCTCTCTACAGTACACAGCTACTGAGATAGAGTGCACAAGCCAGTGAGCACCATCTTCATGTGGTAGAGAGCTAGTCTGGTCAAGCCAGTAGGAGGTTAACAGAGAGATTGATAGAGTGTCAACCCACAGCAGACTATGTACAGCAATCAGGAAGTTTAATAAAACAGTGTTGGACCATCTCCTGTGTCAGAAGCCTGTTTCTAGTTTCACTGCATCCAGTTGCAGTCAACGTTGAACCAACTTACTTCACACATCAGTTGATACATTGCCAAATAGTTCCTTTTTAGGGCTCTTAAAGATCTGATAATGGCCTTCAGTTTTCAGTGTTACTGATATCATGGGCGAAATTCTCCGACCCCCTGCCGGGTCGGAGAATCGCCGGGGGGCGGCGTGAATTCCGCCCCCGCCGGTTGCCGAAGTCTCCGGCACCGGATATTCGGCGGGGGCGGGAATCGTGCCGCGCCGGTTGGCGGGCCCCCCCGCTCGATTCTCCGGCCCGGATGGGCCGAAGTCCCGCCGCTAAAATGCCTGTCCCGCCGGCGTAAATTAAACCACCTACCTTACCGGCGGGACAAGGCAGCGCAGGCGGGCTCCGGGGTCCTGGGGGGGGGGCGCAGGGCGATCTGGCCCCGGGGGGTGCCCCCACGGTGACCTGGCCCGCGATCGGGGCCCACCGATCCGCGGGCGGGCCTGTGCCGTGGGGGCACTCTTTCCCTTCCGCCTCCACCACGGTCTCCACCATGGCGGAGGCGGAAGAAACTCCCTCCACTGCACATGCGCGGGAATGCCGTCAGCGGCCGTTGACGGTCCCGCGCATGCGCCGCCCGGAGATGTCATTTCCGCGCCAGCTGGCAGGGCACCAAAGGCCTTTTCCGCCAGCTGGCGGGGCGGAAATTCGTCCGGCTCCGGCCTAGCCCCTCAAGTTTGGGGCTCGGCCCCCAAAGATGCGGAGCATTCCGCACCTTTGGGGCGGCGCGATAGTGGAGTTATTAATGTAGGGGATGCGCAAGAGACCAGAATTAGATGAGCGCACGTATCTGGGAGGGTTATGTGGCTGGAGGAAATTACCGATATGGATGGGCGATTTAAAAAGAAAGGGTGGGAATTTTGAAATTGAGCCAATGTAGGAATGCAAGCACAGGGACACTGGTTAAATACAACTTGGTGGCACACAAGTAGCAGATTTTAGGATGAGCTCAATTTTACAGATAGTAGAATGCATGAGGCTGACCAGTAATGTGTTGGAGTAGTCAAGTCTGGAGGTAACAAAGGAAATGGACGAAAATTTCAGCCGCCAATGAACAGAAAGAAGGGTGGAGTTGAGAAATGTTACAGAGGTGGAAATAGGTCTTCTTCGTGATGGTGCGAATGTGTGGTTGGAGGCTCACCTAAGGGTCAAATATCGTAGTTAAGTTGTGAACCGTCTGGTTCATTCTCTGGCAATTGTCCGTGACGAGGGTTGATTCAGCAGCTAGAGAGCATTGTTTGTAATGGGGTGGTAGTCAGTCTTCCCAATATTTAATTGGAGGAAATGTCTACTCACCCAGTATTCAATGTTGGACAAACAGTCTGTTAATTTTGCAATATTGGGGGAGTGAAGAGAGAGAGGTGGTGGTGAATCAGGACACTGTGTCATTAAAGTAATGGATGGAAATTGAAATTGGGGGGTTTGGGGGGGGGGTGGAGTCCAAGCGGGATAGATTGTTGGCAAAACCAGCAATAACTGTGCAGGCACCTCGATCGGCATGGAACCAGGTCAGTGCAGCCCCATCCAGCCTGATAATTAGTTTTTTATTCGTTCGTGGGACGCGGGCGTCGCAGGCTATGCCAGCATTTGTTGCCCATCCCTAATTGCCCTTGAGGGGGCTGTTAAGAGTCAACCGCATTGCCGTGGGTCTGGAGTCACACGTAGGCCAGACCAGGTAAGGATGACAGGTTTCCTTCCCTAAAGGACATTAGTGAGCCAGATGGGTTTTTACAGCAATCGACAACGGTTTCATGGTCATCGATAGACTTTTAATTCCAGATTTTCATTGAATTCAAGTTTCACCATCTGCTGTGACAGGATTTGAACCTGGGTCACCAGAGCATTACTCTGGTTTACTAGTCCAGTGGCAATACGACTAAGCCACCCTAATAGAATGGCATTAGAGAAGGAAGGTGTGGGAAACCTTGTTAGAGGCTGCAGTCAGATTGAGAACGACAAGGGTGGATAGTTTGCCAACAATAAAGACTTGCATTTATACAACAACTTTCATCACCTCAAGATGTCCCACAGTCCTTTACAGTCAATAAATAATAAAGTGTAGGCACTGCTACCATGTGAAAATGTGGTAGCCAATTTACACTTAAAATAGCCAGCACAAACATCAATGTGATAATGACCAGATAGCCTGTTTTAATGATGTTGGTTTTGAGATAAATAACTTTTCTGCCCATTTGAACTGGCAGTCAGGGCCTCAGTTTAATATCTCATCTGAAAGATGAAACCTCCAACAGTACTGTGTTTATTCTATCGTAATTATGTTCAATTATATGCTGGTGGTGGGCATTAATTGGCATTTCACTTCAGCACACATAAAGAGCCACTATTGAAACTGTGATATGGTTGAATTGGGAGTGTGTGCTTGTAATATTTTATCCTGTAAATACATGTAAGACTGAGTAAAGACTGGCTTCAGTTCTTTCCTTCACTAACTGGCTCCCCAGAATAGAACATACTGCAGTGGAGTGTCAGCCTAGATGGGCTGGATTCTCTGTCGGTGGGATCCTCCGTTTAGCCGGCAGCGCACTCACGCCCGCAGATTTCCCGATGGCGTGGGGGTGCCCACATTGGGAAACCCCATTGGTCGGCTGGCGGGACGGAGAACCCCGCTGCTGGTGGGGGCGTGCCGCACCAGAGGCGTCATTCTCCGACCCCCCGCCGGGTCGGAGAATGGCCGTTGGCCGCCGTGAATCCCGCCCCCGCCCAAGTCTCCGCTCCCGGAGATTGGGCGGGGGCGGGAATCCGGCCGCGCCGGTTGGCGGGACCCCCCGCTGGATTCTCCGGCCCGAATGGGCCGAAGTCCCGCCCAGGAATTGCCTGTCCCGCCGACGTAAATCAAACCTGGTATTTACCGGCGGGACCAGGCGGCGTGGGCGGGCTCCGGGGTCCTGGAGGGGGCGCGGGGCGATCTGACCCCGGGGGGTGCCCCCACGGTGGCCTGGCCCGCGATCGGGGCCCACCGATCCGCGGGCGGGCCTGTGCCGTGGGGGCACTCTTTCCCTTCCGCCTCCGCTACGGCCTCCACCATGGCGGAGGCGGAAGAGACTCTCCCCACTGCGCATGCGCGGGAAACTGACAGCGGCCGCTGACGCTCCCGCGCATGCGCTGGGAAACTGACAGCGGCCGCTGACGCTCCCGCGCATGCGCCGCATTTCCGCGCCAGCTGGCGGGGAAACAAACGCCATTTCCGCCAGCTGGCGGGGCGGAAATCCCTCCGGCGTCGGCCTAGCCCCTCAATGTTGGGGCTCGACCTCCAAAGATGCGGAGCCTTCCGCACCTTTGGGCCGGCGCGATGCCCGTCTGATTGGCGCCGGCTTTGGCGCCAGTCGGTGGACACCCCGCCGTTGGGGGAGAATTTCGCCCCAGAAAACGGGTGACACGGGACGGAGAATCCCACCCCTTATGATTAAAGGGGTTCTTGGGTCCAAGAGTACTCCCAACTAAGGATGGTTGACACCATAATAATGGCAGCTAATTTGGCAATGGTAGGCTGGTTTGATCAATAAAAATTACAAGGGAAATGCAAACAGCTGCAGTATTTTGTTCTTCCAATAAATTGTGTTCTTTTAAAAAAATACCAGAATGGACAGAGTCACAATTAGCATTAAATAAACAGTTGGCAAAAAAGATCCACTGCACGCTTCAAATTACTCGTGCACACTATTAAAGATGCAATTACAACCTTTCACGTAGTTTCTTAAAGATCCCGCCATGTTTGGTTCAAGGGAACTCCCATACTCTACTGCAGCTGGTGTTATAAAAAGTGGCACAAACCAATCTCCCTTCACCTTGACTTACTGAGACATTTGTTTCTGAATGAATAATTTTTCTTGCAGTTGAATTATTTTTCACCAATCCTCATCAGGTTTCCTTTCACAATCTTCGAGTGCCTACAGACCGTTGCCAGTATTTCTCTTGACATTGGTTGCTATGCAGATTCGGGCAACCTGTTCAGAATTGTGTGCTTCCTTCTAACCTGGTAGGTCGGCTCAGAAGTTGACAGGAACTCGCCCTGTCAGGTGCCTTCAAATGCAAGTCCGTGTCATATTGTAACTTGGCAAAGTGCGCTGATGTATGAATAGTAGGTTTCAAAGAGCGTTGACGTTTTAACAAATCATAGTTCAGAAGAAGTAGGTCATCTACTCTGGGTGCTTGTCCTAGCTACCCAATTAGTCATGTGTCCATGCTATTTCCCCATGGCTCTGCACATCTTTCCTTTTCAAGTAGGCATCAATTCACTTCTGAAACTTACTGTTGAATCTGCTTCCACCAACCTTTCAGACAGTGCATTTCAGATCACAACAACTCGCTGTGTAAAATTCTCTTCATCGCCCCTCTGCTTCTTTAGACAAGCATCTCCCTGACTGAACCTCCTGCCAGTGGGAAACATTTCTCCTCATTTGCTCTATCTGTAATTTTGCACCCTTACAGTAAATCTTCCCTGAACAGAGTCATCCAGACTCAAAACGTTAGCTCCCTTCTCTCTCCACAGATGCTGTCAGTCCTGCTGAGATTGTCCAGTATTTTCTGCTTTTGCTTCCCAGGTGTGTGCTATTTGTGGTTTCCAACTATTATCAGCTGAAAATAGGACACATTTGAGTTCTTGTTATCTACTTCTAAGGGTCGATGTAGTCAGGAAAACTATCTCTAAACTGTACCTGGGTTCAATTCTATCTACTCTGGGTGATACAGAGCGAGGTGTGGTTGATGCTCAATCAATTACACTCAAGACAAAGTGATTTCATAACTGAAGGCTTTAATCTGCTAGAACCTTTTCCCCAGCAGCTTCGGTACAGAAAGTGAAGGCTGCTGGGACGGCCCCATCTCTTATACCCCACCTTCAGGGCGGAGCTACGAAAGACAGCCAATGGTAGACTCCTGGGTCTAACCAATGGTCATCAGCCTCTCAGGTACTGCAATACCTGGTACTACCACAGTGGTATAAAGACATTATTATGGAACTTAATAGGTATTGAGAGAGGTATATTGCAGAAAGTGTATCATTGTGCAATGATGGACAAAGGAACTAATATTACCCTGCAAATTGACAATGAACTGTTGATACCTTCCCAGCACATGTTTTTACATTCTATTTTCATGAGGACTTTTCCTATTTTGATTTCAAAATGTCACTAATACGGCAAATACATTACATATTTCGATAGCAGCATGGGAGGGATGTGTTAAAGTATCTTCGAATTTACAGTGCCGAAGGAGGCCATTTGGCCCATCGAGTCTGCACCGGCCCTTGGAAAGAGCACTCTACTTAAGCCCACACCTCCACCCTATCTCCATAACCCTACCTAACCTTTTTGGACACTCAGGGCAATTGAGCATGGCCAATCCACCTAACCTGCACATCTTTGGACTGTGGGAGGAAACCGGTGCACCCGGAGGAAACCCACGCAGACACGGGGGGAATATGCAGACTCCACACATACAGTGACCCAAGTCGGGAATGGAACCCAGGTGCCTGCCGCTGTGAAGCAACAGTGCTAACCACTATGCTTCCCATGCTGCCCCTAGATTGGAAACACTTGGTTTGAATAGTCAAGTTCAGACAAATTTTGCATTCTTCATGTTCTACTGAAATAGTTTTATCTAGCATTTTATGAATGAACTTACTGTGGAGTGTGTTGCATATGACTCATTATTACTGCATTAAATGCAGGGCGTAGCTTATTGCATTATACCCAATGTGGACTATGATAATAACTGCTGTGAACATACTGCAAAGCATAATGCATTATATCTGTAATTAAATATATTGCATCACCTAGTCCTAGTGAAAGAATCTTCATTATAAGTAACATTTTTCCCATTTCTGCACATATTTCAGATGTCTGGCAGATATAGACTGGCTCTGTTTTCATCAGTACTGTCGGTTGTGCTCTGAAGTATTGGTTTCTTTGCTGCAATAAGCATCGACATTACCAGAAGCTGACAATAACCATATACTGACAAACAGTTTACCCTTTGTGGGCTGCAGTTGGTAATTGGTTCAGCTTTAAGCAGTAATGATCATTACTGCTGACCTTTGATCCCGTGTTTCACATTCCACAATCACTGTTTCACACATGAATGTTACTCATATTCTGCTACTGCCATTGAGATCAAGAACATTCACAAAATCTCATCCATAGTTCGGGTTCACATGGGCAGTAATGGGGGGCGATTTTGAGCCCCCGTTCGCTGTAGTGAAAACGGCGATGCGGGCGGAGAATTCGGCGAGAATCGGAAAACATGACTCTCCCTGGCGAGATCGCAATTCCTGATTTTTTAGGCTCCTCGCCAGTGAAATTTCCGCCATTCCACGGCCTCACTACTCTCTGCGTAAAGAACCTACCTCTGACCTCTGTCCTATATCTATTACCCCTCAGTTTAAAGCTATGTCCCCTCGTGCCAGTCATTTCCATCCGCGGGAGAAGGCTCTCACTGTCCACCCTATCCAACCCCCTGATCATTTTGTATGCCTCTATTAAGTCTCCTCTTAACCTTCTTCTCTCCAACGAAAACAACCTCAAGTCCATCAGCCTTTCCTCATAAGATTTTCCCTCCATACCAGGCAACATCCTGGTAAATCTCCTCTGCACCCGCTCCAAAGCCTCCACGTCCTTCCTATAATGCGGTGACCAGAACTGTACGCAATACTCCAAATGCGGCTGTACCAGAGTTCTGTACAGCTGCAACATGACCTCCTGACTCCGGAACTCAATCCCTCTACCAATAAAGGCCAACACTCCATCGGCCTTCTTCACAATCCTATCAACCTGGGTGGCAACTTTCAGGGATCTATGTACATGGACACCTAGATCCCTCTGCTCATCCACACTTTCAAGAACTTTACCATTAGCCAAATATTCCGCATTCCTGTTATTCCTTCCAAAGTGAATCACCTCACACTTCTCTACATTAAACTCCATTTGCCACCTCTCAGCCCAGCTCTGCAGCTTATCTATATCCCTCTGTAACCTGCTACATCCTTCCACACTATCGACAACACCACCGACTTTAGTATCGTCTGCAAATTGACTCACCCACCCTTCTGCGCCTTCCTCTAGGTCATTGATAAAAATGACAAACAACAACAGCCCCAGAACAGATCCTTGTGGTACTCCACTTGTGACTGAACTCCATTCTGAACATTTCCCATCAACCACCACCCTCTGTCTTCTTTCAGCTAGCCAATTTCTGATCCACATCTCTAAATCACCCTCAATCCCCAGCCTCCGTATTTTCTGCAATAGCCTACCGTGGGGTACCTTATCAAACGCTTTGCTGAAATCCATATACACCACATCAACTGCTCTACCCTCGTCTACCTGTTCAGTCACCTTCTCAAAGAACTCGATAAGGTTTGTGAGACATGACCTACCCTTCACAAAGCCATGCTGACTATCCCTGATCATATTATTCCTATCTAGATGATTATAAATCTTGTCTCTTATAATCCCCTCCAAGACTTTACCCACTACAGACGTGAGGCTCACCGGTCTATAGTTGCCGGGGTTGTCTCTGCTCCCCTTTTTGAACAAAGGGACCACATTTGCTATCTTCCAGTCCTCTGGCACTATTCCTGTAGCCAATGATGACATAAAAATCAAAGCCAAAGGTCCAGCAATCTCTTCCCTGGCCTCCCAGAGAATCCTAGGATAAATCCCATCAGGTCCCGGGGACTTATCTATTTTCAGCCTGTCCAGAATTGCCAACACCTCTTCCCTACGTACCTCAATGCCATCTATTCTATTAGCCTGGGGCTCAGCATTCTCCTCCACAACATTATCTTTTTCCTGTGTGAATACTGACGAAAAATATTCATTTAGTATCTCGCCTATCTCTTCAGACTCCACACACAACTTCCCATCCCTGTCCTTGACTGGTCCTACTCTTTCCCTAGTCATTCGCTTATTCCTGACATACCTATAGAAAGCTTTTGGATTTTCCTTGATCCTTCCTGCCAAATACTTCTCATGTCCCCTCCTTGCTCGTCTTAGCTCTCTCTTTAGATCCTTCCTCGCTACCTTGTAACTATCCATCGCCCCAACTGAAACTTCACACCTCATCTTCACATAGGCCCCCTTCTTCCTCTTAACAAGAGATTCCACTTCTTTGGTAAACCACGGTTCCCTCGCTCGTCGCCTTCCTCCCTGCCTGACCGGTACATACTTATCAAGAACACGCAGTAGCTGATCCTTGAACAAGCTCCACTTATCCAGTGTGCCCAACACTTGCAGCCTACTTCTCCACCTTACCCCCCCCCCCCAAGTCACATCTAATGGCATCATAATTGCCCTTCCCCCAGCTATAACTCTTGCCCTGCGGTGTATACTTATCCCTTTCCACCATTAACGTAAACGTCACCGAATTGTGGTCACTGTCCCCAAAGTGCTCTTCTACCTCCAAATCCAACACCTGGCCTGGTTCATTACCCAAAACCAAATCCAACGTGGCCTCGACTCTTGTTGGCCTGTCAACATATTGTGTCAGGAAACCCTCCTGCACACACTGTACAAAAAACGACCCATCTAATGTACTCAAACTATATCTTTTCCAGTCAATATTTGGAATGTTAAAGTCTCCCATAATAACTACCCTGTTACTTTCGCTCTTATCCAGGATCATCCTCGCCATCCTTTCCTCTACATCCCTAGAGGTACGCAGCCACGAGCACGCGTCAATTACATGGGGTAAAGTAATTGTTTAAGAAGCTCAATATTCAGTGAGTTGTCCTGACATCGGCACCAGAGTGATTCTCACCGGCATTCACACCGGAACCGACACTTTGAAAAAATATGATTTCACACCTGGGCCGGGATTCACCCCTACCCGGCGGGGCGGGGGGTCCCGGCAGGGTGGAGTGGCGGGAACCACTCCGGCGTCGGACCGCCCCAAAGGTGCAGATTTCTCCGCACCTTTAGGGGCCAAGCACTAACTTTGAGGGGCTAAGCTCGCGCTGGAGTGGTTGGCGCGCCGCCGGCTGTCGGGAAAGGCCTTTGGCGCCATGCCAGCCATGGCCGAAGAGACTTCGCCGGTCGACGGAAGTCCGCGCATGCGCGGGAGCGTCAGCGGCTGCTGACGTCACCCCCGCGCATGCGCAGGGGGGGTGTCACTTCCGCATCGACCATCGCGGAGGCTATGGCCGAGGCGGAAGGAAAAGAGTGCCCCCATGGCATAGGCACGCCCGCAGATCGGTGGGCCCCGATCGCGGGCCAGGCCACCGTCGGGGCACACCCCGGGGCCAGATCGCCCCACGGCCCCCCCCCAGGACCACGGAGCCCGCCTGTGCCACCAGTCCCGCCGGGAAGGGAGTTGGTTTGATTTACGCCGGCGGGATTGGCATGACAGCAGTGGGACTTCGGCCCATCGCAGGCCGGAGAATCGCCGGGGGGGGGGGGGGGGGGGGGCAAGCCGACCGGCGGGGCGCAATTCCCACCCCCATCGAATTTTCGGTGCCGGAGAATTCGGCGGCCGGCGGAGGTGGGATTCACGCCACCCCACGCCGATTCTCCAACCCGGCGTGGGGTCGGAGAATCCCGCCCCTGGAGTATGGTGCTGAGAGGGAAGATTACCTCTGGTTGTATGAATCATTGCTTCAACATTGGAATCCATTTTGGTCACACTTTTGGGGCTTAACTTGCAGCAGCCTGTCGAGCATTATGTGTATACTTGGTTCTGTCGCAGGAACAGGAATAGCTTATTCGGTCTGTCAGTCCCTTTGATCCCTCAGCTGCATTTACTAGCCTTTGCTCTATCTCTTGACATCCTTTCCTTGGGTAAAATCTATTAACCTCAGTCTTAAAAATGTCAAATAGCCCACAGCCTTTTGGGGGTGAAATTCCAGATTTCTGCTATCCTTTGTGTGAGAGAGGGTTGGCTTCACTGCTAGATGGCCTTGTTCTGATTGTACAATAATGAAGATGCTTGATTCTCATCAATTTACACTCACACATTAATATGCAATGCTAATATTCTTCACATCTTTCAGTAATATGATGGTTTATGATTTGCATCATTGACTGAAAGCTTTCTTTGTCGTGGAAGGTTTTAATTACTGCTCCCTTTTAAGCTATTTTGTGTTGATTTATTCTGGATTTTCACTGCTGCTTAAGGTTGGAATTCTCCCACTACTTGTTATTGGCCTGATCCTCTGGCCCGTCTGCCAGCAGCACACCACCTCCTGTGGGGTGGCATTAATGGGAATTTCCATTGACAGTGGTGGGGCCAGAAAATGCCGCCATCAGCGAACGACGCATCGCCTCCCACTGACGGGAAACACACGACAGCAAGACCAGAGAATCCCACTGTGCTGCTGCAGTATTTGTTTTAAACGCACCCATTTGGTATAAGTTCCAGGCCCCAGGATGCTCACTCTGCTGACTGCTCACTGTGTCCTGGAAATGTTCACAGAGCCGCTGGTCATTTTGGAGCCCATCCAGGCCACCCCTCTGGAATCCCTCAGACCCCAGCTGACCAATCACCGGGATGGGCGTGGCCAAGCTCAATCAGTGGCACACCAGGTGCTGCCACTCCTCAATGAACATATCAGAAGACCCAGCCCCACTGCAGGGGAATAGCAGAGCTCACCCCAAACAAAGGACACAAGCACCGTGGCCTTTGGCACCCTCCCTGGCAGTGCAGCCGCCTCACCAGTGACACTATCAGCTCGCCCACTCTGCAGGACCACCAGCTGCCTCCAAGCCCTGCCTGCCCACTCTGCCCCTGCTCTCATCCCTCCTGCCCCCGGACAGGTTGGCACCACCTGTGTGTCACACCCAGGACCCACATCACACTGCAGCTACGCTCCCAGCAGACGTACCGCTTCCCTGCCTCACCAGATACTACCCTGCTGGCGGGATAACGCACGGCCCAGCCAATGAGGACACCCACAGCAGACCCCATTGGGGAAACGGGATAGGGGCTCCAGAGCTTATCGCTGACACAGGTTGCCGCAGCTACCGGTACCCTGTTGACAGTGATGGGTGGTGAGGATGGTTGGTCCCTACATCACCAGCCTGGTGCCACTCGCTGATGGGGACAGGGCTGCAGTGAGGAAAGTAAAATATCGGGGGAACAGCTGAGGGATGGAGGTGGGTTTTTAGGGGTGGGGGGGGGGGAGGCATGTCAAGCTGAAGTACAACTCAGGGTCATCATGTAGCCCGTTGGATTTGGATGGGCAACAGAATACTCATCTTGCTAACATGTCTTCTCTTCTCCCCCACTGCTCTCGGGCCATTATGACTGGGCCAAGCTCTGGAGCGCTGCAGCAATGTCCATTTGGACCCGGTCTGTACCTAGAGGCTGTTGGACTCCTCCAACTCCACCTGCAGGCGCAAGAAAGTTGCTGACATCCCCTCCTGTACATCCTGGCTTTGTGCCTGCATCTCCACTGGTGGTGGGATGAAGCGCAAGACCTGTCCCGACTCCAGCCGTTCCACCTCCACCTGATGTGCTGCAGAGTAGTGAGAGACAGGTGTGATGCCAGGGAAATGGTGGCTCATATGAGCTGCCCTAAGGAGGTTGTTCATCTTCTTGCAACATGGCGTGCCAATCCGACTGATCGCCTTGGCCACCTCTGCCTAGGCCCAGTTGACGATGCCTCCTGCCCACCCTGGGGACGAGGAAGTCCTGCCTCTCCCACACCACATCAAACATTCTCTTGAGCTCTGCATCTGTGAAGCACAGTGCTGCTCTTTGTGGAGCCATCTTCTTGGCTGGATTGAGAGTGTGTGGGGAGTGGAGTGCTTATAAGCAGCTCCAGCTTGTCAAGCTCTCCAGCGCCAATTCCGGCTCCAGAGAATCCGACGTCAGCGGACTCACATGGGCAGAGTGCTGGCCTATTAGTGTGTCCTGAATTGCTCCAGAAATAGCGCCCCCAACGGCAACGCAAACCACACGGAATTCAGTCCCAGCGTCAACATTTAGGGCACGATCTAACGGAAATGTTTTGGGGCGCGATTTTACAGCCAGCCACGCTACACCGGAAAAGCAGCTCACCGCGGTGCAGCATGGCCATTGAAAGCAGGGAGACCCAGCTCCCAGGATGTACCCGGCTCGCAATGCCTCCCGAGGTTCAACGCAACCTCGCGGTCCATAGAACATAGAAAAATACAGCACAGAACAGGCCCTTTGGCCCACGATGTTGTGCCGAACATTTGTCCTGGATTAATCATAGATTATCATTGAATTTACAGTGCAGAAGGAGGCCATTCGGCCCATTGAGTCTGCACCAGCTCTTGGAAAGAGCACCCTACCCAAAGTCAACACCTCCACCCAACACTAAGGGCAATTTTGGACACTAAGGGCAATTTAGCATGGCCAATCCACCTAACCTGCACATCTTTGGACTGTGGGAGGAAAGCGGAGCACCCGGAGGAAATCCACGCAGACACGGGGAGGATGTGCAGACTCCGCACAGACAGTGACCCAAGCCGGAATCAAACCTGGGACCCTGGAGCTGTGAAGCAATTGTGCTATCCACAATGCTACCGTGCTGCCCTTAAGAGCAAATAAATCTACACTATATCATTTTACTGTAATCCATGTACCTATCCAATAGCTGCTTGAAGGTCTCTAATGTTTCCGACTCAACTACTTCCACAGGCAGTTCATTCCATGCCCCCACTACTCTCTGGGTAAAGAACTTACCTCTGACATCCTCCCCTATATCTTCCACCATTCACCTAAAATTTATGTCCCCTTGTAATGGTTTGTTCCACCCGGGGAAAAAGTCTCTGACTGTCTACTCGATCTATTCCCCTGATCATCTTATAAACCTCTATCGAGTCGCCCCTCATCCTTCTCCGTTCTAATGAGAAAAGGCCTAGCACCCTCAACCTTTCCTCGTAAGACCTACTCTCCATTCCAGGCAACATCCTGGTAAATCTTCTTTGCACCTTTTCCAAAGCTTCCACATCCTTCCTAAAATGAGGCGACCAGAACTGTACACAGTACTCCAAATGTGGCCTTACCAAAGTTTTGTACAGCTGCATCATCACCTCACGGCTCTTAAATTCAATCCCTCTGTTAATGAACGCTAGCACACCATAGGCCTTCTTCACAGCTCTATCCACTTGAGTGGCAACTTTCAAAGATGTATGAACATAGACCCCAAGATCGCTCTGCTCCTCCACATTGCCAAGAACTCTACCGTTAACCCTGTATTCCGCATTCATATTTGTCCTTCCAAAATGGACAACCTCACACTTTTCAGGGTTAAACTCCATCTGCCACTTCTCAGCCCAGCCCTGCATCTCTTTTCAGTCGACAACAGCTCTCCTCACTATCCACAACTCTACCAATCTTCGTATCGTCTGCAAATTTACTGCCCCAGCCTTCAACTCCCTCATCCAAGTCATTAATGAAAATCACAAATAGCAGAGGACCCAGAACTGATCCCTGTGGTACGCCACTGGTAACTCGGATCCAGGCTGAATATTTGCCATCCACCACCACTCTCTGACTTCTATCGGTTAGCCAGTTCGTTATCCAACTGGCCAAATTTCCCACTATCCCATGCCTCCTTACTTTCTGCAGAAGCCTACCATGGGGAACCTTATCAAATGCCTTACTAAAATCCATGTACACTACATCCACTGCTTTACCGTCATCCACATGCTTGGTCACCTCCTCAAAGAATTCAATAAGACTTGTAAGGCAAGACCTGCCCCTCACAAATCCGTGCTGACTATCCCTAATCAAGCAGTGTCTTTCCAGATGCTCAGAAATCTTATCCTTCAGTACCCTTTCTATTACTTTGCCTACCACCGAAGTAAGACTAACTGGCCTGTAATTCCCAGGGTTATCCTTAGTCCCTTTTTTGAACAGGGGCACGACATGCGCCACTCTCCAATCCCCTGGTACCACCCCTGTTGACAGTGAGGACGAAAAGATCATTGCCAACGGCTCTGCAATTTCATCTCTTGCTTCCCATAGAATCCTTGGATATATCCTGTCAGGCCCGGGGGACTTGTCTATCCTCAAGTTTTTCAAAATGCCCAACACATCTTCCTTCCTAACAAGTATTTCCTCGAGCTTACCAGTCTGTTTCACACTGTCCTCTCCAACAATATGGCCCCTCTCATTTGTAAATACAGAAGAAAAGTACTCGTTCAAGACCTCTCCTATCTCTTCAGACTCTATACACAATCTCCCGCGACTGACCTTGATCGGACCTACCCTCGCTCTAGTCATTCTCATATTTCTCACATATGTGTAAAAGATCTTGAGGTTTTCCTTGATCCCACCCGCCAAAGATTGTTCATGCCCTCTCTTAGCTCTCCTAATCCCTTTCTTCAGTTCCCCCCTGGCTATCTTGTATCCCTCCAACCCCCTGTCTGAATCTTGTTTCCTCAGCCTTACATAAGTCTCCTTTTTCCTCTTAACAAGACATTCAACCTCTCTTGTCAACCATGGTTCCCTCACTCGACCATCTCTTCCCTGCCTGACAGGGACATACATATCAAGGACACGTAGTACCTGTTCCTTGAACAAGTTCCACATTTCACTTGTGTCCTTCCCTGACAGCCTATGTTCCCAACTTATACACTCCAATTCTTGTCTGACAACATCGTATTTACCCTTCCCCCAATTGTAAACCTTGCCCTGTTGCACGCACCTATCCCTCTCCATTACTAAAGTGAAAGTCACAGAATTGTGGTCACTATCTCCAAAATGCTCCTCCATTAACAAATCTATCACTTGCCCTGGTTCATTACCAAGTACTAAATCCAATATTGCCCCTCCTCTGGTCGGACAGTCTACATACTGTGTTAGAAAAGCTTCCTGGACACACTGCACAAACACCACCCCATCCAAACTATTTGATCTAAAGAGTTTCCACTCAATGTTTGGGAAGTTAAAGTCACCCATGACTACTACCCTGTGACTTCTGCACCTTTCCAAAATCTGCTTCCCAATCTGTTCCTCCACATCTCTGCTACTATTAGGGGGCCTATAGAAAACTCCCAACAAGGTGACTGCTCCTTTCCTCTTTCTGATTTCAACCCATACTACCTCAGTAGGCTGATACTCCTCCAACTGCCTTTCTGCAGCTGTTATACTATCTATAATTAACAATGCCACCCCCCCCACCTCTTTTCCCACCCTCCCTAATCTTATTGAAACATCTATAACCAGGGACCTCCAACAACCATTTCTGCATCTCTTCTATCCAAGTTTCCGTGATGGCCACCACATCGTAGTCCCAAGTACCGATCCATGCCTTAAGTTCACCCACCTTATTCCTGATGCTTCTTGCGTTGAAGTATACACACTTCAACCCATCTCCCTGCCTGCAAGTACTCTCCTTTGTCAGTGTTCTCTTCCCCACTGCCTCATTCCATGCTATGGCGTCCTGAATATCGGCTACCTTAGTTGCTGGACTACAAATCTGGTTCCCATTCCCCTGCAAAATTAGTTTAAACCCTCCCGAAGAATACTAGAAAACCTCCCTCCCAGGATATTGGTGCCCCTCTGGTTCAGATGCAACCCGCCCTGCTTGTACAGGTCCCACCTTCCCCAGGATGCGCTCCAATTATCCAAATACCTGAAGCCCTCCCTCCTACGCCATTCCTGCAGCCACGTGTTCAGCTGCACTCTCCCTATTCCTAGCCTCGCTATCACGTGGCACCGGCAACAAACCAGAGATGACAACTCTGTCTGTCCTGGCTTTTATCTTCCAGCCTAACTCCCTAAACTCGTTTATTACCTCCACACCCCTTTTCCTACCTATGTCGTTGGTACCAATGTGCACCACGACGTCTGGCTGCTCCCCCTCCCCCTTAAGGATCCTGAAGACATGATCCGAGACATCCCTGGCCCTGGCACCCGGGAGGCAACATACCTTCCGGGAGTCTCGCTCGCAACCACAGAATCTCCTAACTATTCCCCTAACCATTGAATCTCCTACAACTATTGCTTTTCTATTCTCCCCCCTTCCCTTCTGAGCCCCAGAGCCAGACTCAGTGCCAGAGACCTGGCCGCTCGTGCCTTCCCCTGGTAGGTCATCCCCCCCCAACAGCATCCAAAACGGGATACTTGTTTTGAAGGGGAACGGCCACGAGGGATCCCTGCACTGTCTGCCTGTTTGTTTTTTTCCCCCTGACTGTAACCCAGCTAATCTTGTCATGTACCTTGGGTGTGGTTACCTCCCTGTAACTCTTCTCTATCACCCCCTCTGCCTCCCGGATGATCTGAAGTTCATCCAGCTTCAGCTCCAGTTCCCTAACACGGTCTTTGAGGAGCTGGAGTTGGGTGCAGTTGCCGCAGGTATAGTCAGCGGGGACACCGGTGGTATCCCTCACCACCCACATCCTACAGGAGGAGCATGCAACTGGCCAAGTCTCCATCGCCTCTTACCTTACAGAATATAGCTGCCCTGTGGACCAACTGGATCTCCACCCTCCGACTCTGCTCCCAGTCAGCTGCACTCTCTGTAAACTCCTGGCTCTCTTCTCACTCTTTGTGGAAATTTAGGAAACGAAATGAAAGGAGCACCTTACTCCCTCCTCACCGAACTCCCTCAGTCACCAAACTCTCACTATAGCACTCAAATGCACCAAATTCAGCACTCAGTGCAAACAAAATGGGCGGGATCACGTTTTGGCAAATTGGCATATTCGAGCAAGACAGCTAGCCTCATTCTAATGTACAGATTCTTGTGGTACCGGCGGTTTTGGGATTCATCCCCTTCGCCTCAGAGGCCTCGAACGAGTGCCATTTGGTACTGGTCCCCACAAATGAGGCTCTCCAAAGGGGAGTCATGGCCCCCAGCTGCATGCCCTTTGGGCAGGGTGGTGCCCTGGCAGTGCTGGTGCCACTGTGGTACCCTGGAAGTGCCAGCCTGACACCCTAGCAGTGCCACTTGGGTACCTGCCTGGCATGGATGTTGGGGGGTGCGGGTGTGGTGGGGCGGGTCTGCTGCTGGGGATGCTCCCATATTACGTTCGGGCATGGGGGGTGGTCGGGGATCCTTTTGGGGGCTCGAAGAATGGCGTATCAATCTCTTGCCACAACAGGGAATTTAAGCGAGTGGTACTCCTCATTGTAAAAAACTGGCCTGTGTGTGCCTCGAGCGTGCATTCCCTGTTCAAGCCCCTTATTCAACACAAATCGCGGAGAATAACCATGTGTTTCTCGGCACTGCGAGTGCCGGGAAACTCGCTAGAGGACTTTATCGCCTTTTGGGAAGACCTCCAAGTGTCATTTGTGGCAGGTTTTTGCTGCGGGTTTCCCGTCGGTTCTGTCGGCGAGATCCCCACCGCTTTCAAATCACACTTGGTCACCTATCTGGTACCTGGGGAGTTTCTCCCTGCCATGCCCACACATAGAATTATTTTCATCACTGGGGAGCTGAACCGTTGGCCAAACCAGCTCCTCAGAGATCATGCCACCATTTTGAAATGATTTCCTGTTCTCGAAGAGGGCTTGTGGGTGAGCATTGCCCACACACCCTCAAGTGATGACACCCCGCTATTTGGTTACTGAGAGCTACCCGCTTTTCAGGCTTTCCCACACCCATTTTGGGCCCCCCTCCTTCCAGGACCCCAAACCTTCACCAACCCCCCAACCTTCCAAAGGTCCCTTCATGCCTGCCCTTGAAACCAGTACTGAACGGCTCTCGGCTGGGGACTCCCCTGGGAGGCCGTTAGATGCCGGGAGCCTTGGAGATCATGGGTGAACACGCCTAAGTGGGTTGAAAACCGACTTAGGCAGGCGAGGCGTGGTCACGTCCATTCTGGGCACGATCCTGATCGTGACGCTTCATGAGGTCTGGATAGATCCCGCGAGGCATACTGGCTACCGGAAGTCCGCGGGAGGCTTCTCCTGGCATCTAAGGGCAGCATTGCGCTCCCGTTCGGGCGTGACACAGCCGGTAGATTGCGCCTGTTGTCTCCCAAACAGAGAATTTTGCCCACCTTTTCTTTAGATACTTCATAAGTGCAACATTCATATTCAGTCACTAACTGGCACAATGGGGGTAATTTGAATCTAACTTGTTGGGCAGGATTGGTTGGAACACCAGTTTTGTTGCCCGACACTAAGATTGTCCTCTCAGATCCTGCTGCAAATCAAACAACCACATCAGGAGGTTCCGTCACTCCAAGGAAAGTAGGTGAATAAGATTTGAAGTGAATCTAAGAGTAGGTACCAAGGGAATCTTAAACAATGAGAAGTTTGTCAGATATATTGTCAGTGATATACCTGTGCAAAGGCCTACCTACACGATCTCCATATGGCTGCCTTGGTAGCTGTAGAGGTAATCTACTTGTCAGCCAGCGACTGGGCTGTAACCAAGTGGTGGCCTGTGACAACAGACCCCGTTAGTACTGGGCTCAGGTCTTAGTCAGCTGAAGGAGCTGACTTCAGAGATCCGCCCGCAGCTGTGTGTTAACTGGCACAACTCTAATATTTATTTGCGCCATCTTGAATCTCGTTAAGTATGATGTGGCTGTCGCTCACCTCCAGCTGCAGATGTGGAATTGTGGGCATGGGGAAATGGTTTTGGAGGCCACCAACTGTCTCGTTTAGCCTGGCATGTCTGTGAAGTCCGTCTTACCCTCTTCTTCTCACTCCTTCATACTGAACAACAGCAGGGGACCTAGCGAAATGCTATATCCGAGCCCCGCGCCGGAGAATCGAGGCGACCGCGCCATGCTGCCCCGACGCCGGCGCCCAATTCTCCGAGGTGCGGAGAATCAAACATTTTTAAAAATTGGTAAATTAACATTAAAATTTGCTTTAAAGGTCCGTACAGATACTCTAATAATTCCTGAAGAAAATGTGCAAAACCTTAAAAGGACCATTTTCTTAAACTTTACAAATAATAAGAAATCTGAACGTAAGCCAAACTAACTTTAAAAAGTTTACTAAACGCCTCTATCCTGTACCAATGTTGCTTCCCGAAGGCATTCTTTTCTGACCCTGGTCACTGTAAAGTAACTCAGGGGTTTGTGTGGCACCATGTAACAAGCCATGGGGGCACGGTGGTGCGGTGGTTAGCACTGCTGCCTACGGCGCTGAAAGCCCGGGTTCGACCCCGGCTCTGGTCACTGTCCATGTGGAGTTTGCACAGTCTCCCGGTGTCTGCATGGGTTTCACCCCCACAACCCAAAGCTGAGCAGGTTAGGTGGATTGGCCACGCTAAATTGCCCCTTAATTGGGAAGAAAATAATTGGGTACACTAAAATTTAAAAAAAACAAGTAACAAGCCAAAAGTAGAGCACCACAAGAAGTCTCCTCGGAATAGGACAGGAGGGTCTGCAGCCCCCTCCATTCTCACGGTGATGTTGTTGATGGTGTTATGCCCGTCTGGCTAATCTGCCTCCATTTGTTGCCCCCAGTTGTGTCTGAAAATGGGTGAACAAATGGAGAGGAATTCAACCCTGGGTTTCTGATGAAACAGCGGTATTACCCCCATCCTTCACAAGCTTTGAATTAGCATCAGTTGATTCAGAACTGCTGGCAGGCACCTCAGTTTTGCAAGCTGGGTTTTCCATGAGTCATTTGTTAAAATGTATCACACCACTATGGCATTCTGCTTCGCTCTCACATCACTGTCCTCCAATAAGTTTGCAAAACCCAATTTGTACGAGTACATCGTGTGCACATTGAATCACAGCTCATTAGACATGTGTAATATGCCATCGTTTCTCTGTAATTCTTCCATGCAGACGGCAGCCCGAGATTACTTTTGCCACTACATTTTCGTGAGGATGACAGTCCCTCTCATGTTCCCTTTGCTGTAATCATGACGTGAGGAATATTAGGCAAACTGCCAATGGGCCTCATATGGATGAAAGCAGCCTCTAAAAGGGGAGCTAGGAAGGTGGTCACGTCGCATACATGAGGTTCCCTTCCCTTGCCTCCAAGTATAGAGCAGAAATTCCCATTTCCTACAACAAACTAAGCACGGTCATTCGATTGCAGTCTTTAACTATAAGGGCCGCGATTCTCCGAGCCCCGCGCCTGAGAATCGGGGCGACTGCGCCATGCTGCCCCGACGCCGGCGCCCGATTCTCCGAGGGGCGGCGAATCAGCGGCATTTGCGCCGGCGTGTTTGACGCGGCGCCGACCGTGGGCCGCTGGAATCGACGGGGCCGCCGATTCTCCGGCCCGGATGGGCCGAGCGGCCGCGCGGATACGGCAGAGTCCCGCCGGCGCCGTTCATCCCTGGTCGCTGCCGGCGGGAACTCTGCGCGAAGGGTCGGGGAGGCGGCCCGTGGGGCGGGGAAAAGTGCTCCTTCATCGGGGGGGGGGCCTCCGATGGGGTCTGGCCTGCGATCGGAGCCCACCGATCGGTGGACCGGCCCCCCCCCCCCCCCCACCGGCCTTCTTTATTGCGTGGCTGGCCCCTGAACCCTGACGCCATGTTGAGTCGGGGCCAGTGCACTGAAGAAGTCCCCCGCGCATGCGCGGGTTGGGGCGGCGCCCGTTTGGCGCTAGGAAGGGAGGCTGGAGCGGCATGAACCGCTCCAGCGCCGTGCTGGCCCCCACCGGTTGTCCCCGTGCCCGTTTCACACCGTCGTGAAACGCGACGGCATTCACGACAGCGCAAACACTTGGTCTCCATTTTGGAGAATTGCCCCCAAGGTCACTGTGGCACATTATTAACGAGTGAACTGGTTTAGTGAGGACCAACAACACAACCATAGTCCTCGACACCAAATGTCATTGTAGCACTAAGCCCAGCCCTCCATAGACCAGCAATCTCTGTTCAATTATTCGTGAAGTATTTAATATTCATCAGAATTCGCTCACCCGAATTGGTGAAAAGAATTTTTAAAATTGGACTTGTATATTGCTCTAATGTTGCGCATTTCTCACTCCTAGCAAGGCAGCCCTAAAGTGATATACGGCCAGTAATTTCTTTTAAATTCATGATTCTGCCCTTCACAACATTGTGGACAGATAGAACCTCAGCGTGTAGTGACACTTACCGAGTGTCTACACACAATCTGATGTAGCCCCATATTGGGTATATTTCCCCCCCCCCCCCTTTTACTGGAGGTTTGTACATTATTTCTTGTGAAAATTGTGCTTTTTTGACCTCCGGATAAAGTGGAAAATGGCTCAGGTGATTGCCACAGTGCAGGAGTGTGGCATGCGGCAAGTTCAGCAACACCAGGAATGCTTCACCTGATGACCAGGATCTTACCTGTAATGGAGAGGGGAACATTACACGGGGCTGGGAGGTACAGCGTAAAGCCATCTCATAGAATCATAGAATTTACAGTGCAGAAGGAGGCCATTCGGCCCATCGAGTCTGCACCGGCCCTTGGAAAGAGCACACCACTTAAGCCTCACACCTCCACCCTATCCCCTTTGTCCTCGTAACCCAGTAACCTCACCTAACCTTTTTTTGGACACTAAGGGCAATTTGTTATGGCCAATCCACCTAACCTGAACATCTTTGGACTGTGGGGGGAAACCGGAGCTCCCGGAGGAAACCCACGCACACACGCGGGGAGAACGTGCAGACTCCGCACAACAGTGACCCAAGCTGGGAATCGAACCTGGTACCCTGGAGCTGTGAAGCAACTATGCTAACCACTGTGCTACCATGCTGATATTAAAATACATGACAAAGCATGAGAATCAGGTTCCCTCCCAGAAAGGGTGTGTAGCTGATTGCGTCGGGCGTTGGGGGGGGGGGGGCCTAGATCTCAAACCGAGATCTCCCCGGCACAATTCCCATTATAGCCCTCAAACGAGACTTAATGGACATAACAGCCCCAAAAAGTAACTATAGCGGGGATTTTTCCCACCTAGCAGCTAACGGGGTGGAAGAACTCCGCCCTCTGTTTCTCTCCACAGATGCTGTCTGGCGTGCTGAGTATCTCTGGTATTTTCTGTTTATTTTCGATTTCCAGCATCTGCAGTGCTTTCGTTTTGTGTCAGCTCTTCTACTTCCTGACTGACAAACTCGAGAAACAACAAATTCATCACCAAACTGCAGCCTGCCACTTAGCTGGAGACTTCCCCTTGTGATTTCTTTCTCCTGATCTCTAACTTGATAGTTAGATTACAGAAGGAGATTATAATGGGCAAAACCTTGGCACTTGCAATCGGCTATAATTCACAGAAGACTATAATTCACTTATCTTTGTTGAGCACCCCCAGGCATATCCCATATGACTCAAATAGAGGGCTTCTAACTGAGAGTCAAAGCAAACACAGCACTTTTTATCTCATCCAGGAGAGTTGATAAGTTCTCAAGGCTTTCAAACTATAAACTATTATGTCACTTTAGCTTTTACAACAGCAGAAATATGGGGCTGGATTCTCCGATTTTGAGGCTATGTCCCCACGCTGGCATGGGAACAGTGGCGTTTTACAACAGAAGAAATGGCATAAAATGGACACCGATCCTCCGTTTGGCTGGGGGCCAACATCAAGGCAGCGTAGAGCGCCCGGCACTAGCTGCCGATATGGCCCGCAAATTTGCCACGTCCGTGGCCGTGCATGCACAAGGCAGCGGCTGCGCGATGCTACATGGCGGAGGCTGCTCGCGGACTCGGCCTGCAAAATAGTGCTCCCGCTTTGGACGGCTATCGTGCCCCGGAGCACCCCCAACAGTGTCCCCCCAAGCCCCTGGCAAAGTCCCCCCTGCCCAACGGATCGGCCCTCCCCGACTGTGGCGGCGCTGGACTGAGTCCGCAGCTGCCATGCTGAGTTCCCGACGGATGAGACCACACGCGACCGACACCATCGGGAACTCGGCCGGTCGAGGACGGAGCATCGGGGGGGGGGGGGGTGGACCTCAGGCAATGTCCTGAGGCAGTCGTTACGGCGCATAGCGTACTCTCCGAAAAGCGGCGCCGCACCCGATTCAGCCGTGAATGGGGATTCTCCGGCCAATCGCCAAGCGTGATTTCAGTGTCGCCAGCCGGAGAATCCCACCCATGGTCTCTCTCCATACAGTTTAAAGGCAGATTAATAGATTGGCATTCAATGTCATTACCATCAATTAATCTCCATGACGTGCTGGTGGTTAACTTTGATCAGAACTGAACTGAACCAGCTGCAACAATACTGTGGCTATAAGAACAAATCAGAGGGTTGGAATTCTATGACCAATAACTTACCTCCTTACCTCCCAAAGCCTGTCCTACAAGGCAGAAGTCAAAAGTTTGATAGAATATTCACCACTTTTCTGGATGAGTGCAGGTCCAACAACACTCATAACCATCCAGGACAAAGCAGCCTTATTGATGGGCACCCCACCCTCCACCTTAAACATTCATTCCCTCCATCACCGATGCACAGTGGCAGCAGTGTGTACCATTTATAAAATGCACTGCAGCAACTCGCCAAGGCTTAACCAGAAGCATCTTCTAATCTCTACCATCTAGAAGAACAACAGCATCTGAAGTGTGGGAAACCGCCTCCTGCAAGGGTCTCCTCCAAGGCACTCACCATCCTGACTTGGCAACATATGCGCAAAAATCCCAGAACTCCCTCCCGAACAGCACTCTGAGATGTACCTACACCACGTGAACTGCAGCAGTCAAGAAGGCGACTCCCCTCTATTTTCTCAACGGCACTTGAGGAGTGAGCAATAAATGCTGGTCTAACCTGCGACACCCATTACTTGTGAAAGAATATATTAAAATCCAAGGATGTGAAAGGTGCTTCCTTGCCAGCCTTCCATTTCATGAGACGATGGTTTGAACCTTGGTGGTCAATCAATTCTATGTTAAACATCACCTGGTGTGACTCAGCAGCCTCAATCTGACTCACAGGGCCTGGGAGAGGAGGGGTTACAGATGGTGCTAAACACTGGGACATGGGGGCTCGGGGATACCCTGGTCTCCGTGATGTGATGGTGTCCAGAGTGAGGAGCAAGATCTGAATGACTTTTTTTTTTTAAAATATAATCGGAGCTGCCAGCTTGAGAGTTCCGATTTTTTCAAAGCCGGTTTTTCCAGCTGGGTTTCAGGGAGGGGTTGTGCTGCTGCTTCTGATCTTTGGCAGCTTCGAGGTTCCAATTTTGAAAGGTCTGCCAAAAAATCACAAATTGCCCCAAGGTCAGAAGCAGCAACTGAGAGTGCTGTTTATTGACGATTCATTCGGAAGTTGAGAAGTCCCTTAATAATTTTAGATCTATTGGATACTGGGGGTACCGAGTGATGTGTTAGGCAGGTTGGTTCAATGTGGACTGCACTCGATGCAGGGAAGTTAGAAACAGACGTCTAACACAGGAGAAGATCCAACACTGTTTTATTCAACTAGATGAACTGCTGTACATATTCAGCTGTGGGTCGACACTATACTGATCTGACTAGTGACCTTGTAGTAGCCTGACCAGACTTACTAGCTACCGCATTGTGTTTGTGCTTGCTAGCTCGTGGACTCTGACTGTCTCAGTAGCTGGGTCCCGAGAGAGCGGGAAACCTAGTGCCCTCTGGCTTTATAGTGGTAGTGTCCTGTCTGGTGATTGGCTGTGCTGTGTTGTATGCTTACTGGTCATCCTATGTGTCAATCACTGCCTGGCTGCATCTCATTATATACATGCGTGGATATTATGACACCGAGGTGTGGAGTTGGGAGGGGGGGGGGGGGGGGTTAGTTGGGCAGCGGTGTGGGGGTTTGGTGAAGTGAGGAGCTGGGGATGTTTGGGACTGGAGGGATGAGGTGAGGTGGGGTAGGGGGTGAGGCGAAGGGGTGGGGTGGTGGAATGAATTGAGGGACTGGAGTTAGGAGGGTGAGGTGAGTGGGTGGGTGTTGGGCGGTTGAATTGAGGGCATAGTAAGGTGAGGTAAGGGTGTGGGGAGCTTTAAGTGAGGGGGTGATAGGGTGAGATGAGGGGGGTGTTGAAGTGAGGGGAGTGGTAGGGTGAGGTGTGGGATAGGTATTGGGGAGGTTGAGGTGAGGGGGTGGGGGTGTATGGACAGGTGAGGTTGAGGGTGATGTGGGTGTAGGGGTGGAAGGTAGGCTGGGTATGCAGGGGTCGGGTGTGGATGGGTAGGATTGGGTCACTTTTGATGCTTAGTACCCCAAAATTAAATACTATACATGTCTCAAAACTGAATTTAAATCAACATATACATTTTCATTACTATCCCGACAGTAGATATAATTCGGAACACATCCTGCACTGATGCACCAGAGGTTTGAGAATCTTAGGCATCATAAAACTAAATGCAGGAAATTAAAAACCAGGACTGTAGTAAATGAGGTGTTGACTCACTATTACCTGCTTTAATACTCTTGCAAAGTCTGCGAATGAAATCCCTATTTGTCACGAGGAGATCATTCAAAGAAAGGTTTCACAAAACTGTACCCCATCCTCGGTTCACCCCAGATAGCCTGTAAATTCACAGTGTACAATACAGTTTGTATGACAGCTTCTGGGGGAAGGGGGTACAATCCAGTTCTTGACTTAAGGCCATACTGAATTTTTGTTGTTGTTATAGTTTCACTTCCAGCATGTAGTGGTGCACAAGGCAGACTTTCATCTGTCCCCACAGCGAATTTCTTCTTGGAACAGGCTGGTAGCCAGAGGCTCATAGCTTGCGGGATGCCGATCTGTATCAAGTATAGCTGGCCAGGAATCTATCCCATTCTTACCACCTGCCACTGGCGTGTTGGAAGGATTTTTCAGGTTGATATTCAATCTATTGACTGCGTTAAGAATGCATCTTCCTTGGCCATCAAGTCCTGGATTGGGTCTCGAATCCAGAGCTTGTGGCTCAGTGTCAGAGACGCTACCCACTGCGCCACAAGAATCTTTGTACCATGTATCATTCTTCTCTGAAAATTTCAGATCAACAATTTAATACATTTTTCTTGAGCAGCTGATACATGTCTGACTGACAAATCCTGAGGATGGTGTCATTAACATAAAGGGCGCAGAAACCATGTGTGTCATATTGTACTTGACGCCAAAGAAGTCGGAATGGTAAGGTTGTATTAGCTGCAGAGTTGAAATGCAGTGATTTCTTTGTGGCCTTTTCCCAAACCAGTTGATTGCTCTATGATTAATTATCCTCAGATAGATAGAATTTGCAGTGCAGAAGGAAGCCATTCGGCCCATTGAGTCTGCACCGGCTCTTGGAAAGAGCACCCTACACAAGCCCACACCTCCACCCTATCCCCATAACCCAGTAACCCTACCCAACACTCAGGGCAATTTTGGACACTAAGGGCAATTTAGCATGGCCAATCCACCTAACCTGCACATCTTTGGACTGTGGGAGGAAACCGGAGCACCCGGAGGAAACCCACGCACACACGGGGAGAACATGCAGACTCCGCACAGACAGTGACCCAAGTCGGGAATCGAACCTGGGACCCTGGAGCTGTGAAGCAATTCTGCTAACCACTATGCTACCGTGCTGCCCTACAGGTGATCAGTATTGGGCCTCCAACTTTATCACTGCTACAGTCGCTCTGCCTTCTGCATGCAGGTGTAATGAAAGAAAGACAAAACCTACATTCATACATTTTTCACAATGTCCCAAATATTATTTCAGCCAATTAAATACTTTCAAGTTAGTATTCACTGGTATAATGTAGTCAATGTTTTCAAATGGCCGAGCAGGCTGTAGGGGTCCAATGGCCTACTCCTGCTCCTAACACATATGTTCATATGTCATTTGGATGGATGAGTTGAGCCGGACTAGACATAGACAGCCTTAGTCATTCATAATTATCTTGCGATCAGAGGATGGAATCATGATTGGAGTTGTTTATTTTGTGACTAATGGACGTTTACTGAGCAGGCTTTGTGGAAGGAAAGTCCCAGGACAGGAGTGCGTTATGGGCTCATAGTGAATCAGTAACCTGTTTGACAATACACATGATTCTCAAGAGTCTTTTCCACTGACTTCAATCTGGCCCTTTTATTCACTCTACTTTGCTGCTTTTATGAGTTTTTTGAGGTTTTGAAATATCGTGATAAAGTTGTGTTGCATAGGAGATATTGAAAATATCTGGCAGTGAGAAACAACAAGCAGCAAAGTCTTCAGAGTTATAGATCAAGAAAACACTGATACAATTGTGAACCATTCAGTCTTTGTCTTCTGACCTTTTAACAGTTGCGTCACACAGAGACACCTGAGGGCTCCAATTCTTCTCACATGAAGCCCTATGTTGTTCAATCATTCCACTTTGTTGCTTGGGAGTTATATCATCTTTCTACCCAATGAGATCGCTTATCAAATAAAATTTAACTACCCCCCTAGTCTGAAATAATTATATTGAATAATATCTTGCATCGAGGTAGGAGAAAGTGTTTTATTTGTTCTACAGGATGGAAATGATCTTGTGTAGTTTTTCTTGATTGCAAGTTAAACTTCCCGCCACCCCCAAATATGGATTTATTGTCGCAATGTCCAAATGATGCAATGTGCAGAACGTATTAACGAGGTCTGAGACAGTCACCAAAATCAGTGATATCAGCTGCTAAGTGTTCTAAAAATCTGCTGGGATATTTTACTGCCAAATTAATAATATCGCACAATGCTGTTAAAGTAAAATTTGTACTCTCAGTTTGTTTAATATTTGCAGTGGGATCTCCTATAGGGCACATACAAACTAACACTGCACTGTATCATTGCTGCTCTTAATATTAGTGACCCATGCTGCATAGATATCGTACAAGCAGATGCCTGTAATGGACATTGTGATTTCACAAAGACCTTTCTGTGATTGTTGATGAACTGATTGGTGAATCTGGAAAGGAGGGGGGGGGGGGGGGGAATCATACATGACTGAAGGAGAGGGTTAATGGGGCAGCAGGGTAGGATGTGGGAAGGGTGTTGGTGTGGAATGAGGTGGCCCAGAAATAGCAGAAGCACCAGGGCCCAAGATTTCTCTCCCTGGCTCTGGAACAATATATATTTACTTTCATGAAACGCTTCAAAGCAAACCTCCAGAATGCAGACCCTCAAGCCACCAATTTAGGTGCATCCTTCATAATGCTTATTCTCTCCATTATATCTGTATTCTCGCTTCTGCCTGGAAAGGATCATCAGGTACTTTTTTTTTATCAATGCCAATAGGAGGCAGAGCAATAACTTTGAATTACTGCATATCAACACTGCAGTCGTACAAGTTGTCGGATTTACTGATCAGCATCCACATTCAGTGTCATTCATAAATTTCCCCAGAGTGGGGGAAAGAAAAGTGAGAGTGAGACTTTCTCCCAAACCTTTCGTAGATCATTGGCCGCGAAGAACGAGCGAGATTGCTGAGGTTTGAAAGAACGTTGTCAATTCTTTTTTCTTTCCCTCGCAGAGCTCTCAGTTACAGCAGCACAGCCGTAGGCCCGAGCAGAGTTTCCACTCACGACCTTGACCACAGGCAGTACAAAATCTGAGAGAAAGTGGGCATGAAATCCAGTTTGCCTTTAAATTAAAAATGTGGACAACGCCAAAGAAATAAAGTGGAACATTACTGCCCTGTTCAAATTTATTTAGAACAAATCTTCACTAATCTAGAAGGAAATAAACAATAAAAAAAACAGGAAAATTAGAATACAAGGCCTTGTAAACCTTAAAATGGAAGACCAGTAAAAGAACTGGGAAATGGGAACGCTACTCTAAACTGTTTTTTTTCCTTCTGGGAATCCACAAACACTTCCTTTTTTCTTTCCCCTCCGGAACAACCCTTTTTTTCCCCCAATGTTATTTTAATCCGTTAGAAATTAATAGCCTGGTGAATAAGAAAAAGCCCAAAACTGATAAACTGAAACACAGCAGGGACTCAAGGGAGCTTCAGCATTAAAATCCTCCCGGTTGTCTCCCAACTCTGGGTCATAGCCCAGCATTCGGCTGCTATAAAATATTAGAAAGGTACTTGTATGGATTAGCGAAAATCAAACCTCATAAAAAATATAATTTACTACACCAGCACATCCCTGGCAGAACATGTGAATATTCTGGCTAACCCCATGTTTATGACCAAATTAGTATACTTTTATGCTGCAGTGTTTCCCAGATTGATTTACTAGCTGGACACTATTTTTGCTGTCTGCCAGATTCACCCTTTGCCCATGAGTTAGGACTCTTGCCTCTCAATGAAAGCTTCTGCACTCCTGCGCCATTTCAGAACTTGGAATGCGTGATTGAGGTTAACACTTATGCCATTGCCGTCCTTCTGACAAGACTTTAAACGGAGGTCTACCTTATCCGTCTCATTCAGAGCTTCAGGCAGAGACCAAAGATCCCGTGGTGCTATTTGAGGAAGAACAGCGAGTTCTCCCAGTGTCCTGCACAAAATTCCTCACCCAACCAAAACCACCAAAACATGATGCCAGAGTCAATTATTAAGGATGAAATAACTGAGCATTTGGAAAGTGGGGACAGGACCAATCCAAATCCAAGTCAACGACATAGGTAGGAAAAGGGATAGGGATGCAAGGCAGGAATTCAGGGAGATAGGGTGGAAACTTAGATCAAGGACAAACAGAGTTATTATCTCTGGGTTGTTACCCGTGCCACGTGGTAGCGAGACGAGGAATAGGGAGAGAGAGGAGTTGAACCCGTGGCTACAGGGATGGTGCAGGAGGGAGGGTTTCAGATTTCTGGATAATTGGGGCTCATTCTGGGGTCGGTGGGACCTCTACAAACGGGATGGTCTACACCTGGACCAGAGGGGTACCAATATCCTGGGGGGGAAATATGCTAATGCTCTTCGGGAGGATTTAAACTAGTTCAGCAGGGGCTTGGGAACCTGAATTGAAGCTCCAGTATACAGGCGGTTGAGAGTAATGAGGTCAGGAGTAAGGTTTCAAAGTTGCAGGAGTGTACCGGCAGGCAGGAAGGTGGTTTAAAGTGTGTCTTCTTCAATGCCAGAAGCATCCGGAATAAGGTGGGTGAACTTGCGGCATGGGTTGGTACCTGGGACTTCGATGTTGTGGCCATTTCAGAGACATGGATAGAGCAGGACAGGAATGGTTGTTGCAGGTGCCGGGGTTTAGATATTTCAGTAAGCTCAGGGAAGGTGGTAAAAGAGGGGGAGGGGTGGCATTGTTAGTCAAGGACAGTATTACGGTGGCAGAAAGGACATTTGATGAGGACTCGTCTACTGAGGTAGTATGGGCTGAGGTTAGAAACAGGAAAGGAGAGGTCACCCTGTTAGGGGTTTTCTATAGGCCTCCGAAAATTTCCAGAGATGTAGAGGAAAGGATTGCAAAGATGATTCTGGATAGGAGCAAAAGCAACAGGGTCGTTGTTATGGGGGACTTTAACTTCCCAAATATTGACTGGAAACGCTGAAGTTCGAGTACTTTAGATGGGTCCGTTTTTGTCCAATGTGTGCAGGAGGGTTTCCTGACACAGTATGTCACTTGTCAAGAGGAAGAAGGAGGCTTATGTAAAGATGAGACATGAAGGTTCAGTTAGGGGCTGTTTAGCACAGGGCTAAATCGCTGGCTTTGAAAGCAGACCAAAGCAGGCCAGCAGCACGGTTCAATTCCCGTAACAGCCGCCCCCGCCGATTCTCTGGTGGTGGACGATAAGGGAATAGTGTAGATGGGCTTTAGAGTGGTTTCACAGGTCGGCGCAACATCGAGGGCCGAAGGGCCTGTACTGCACTGTTATGTTCTAAGTCAGCATGGATTCACTAAAGGGAAATGATGCTTGACAAATCTTCTAGAATTTTTGTAGGATGTGACCAGGAGAATGGACAAGGGTGAACCAGTGGATGTTGTGTATCTGGACTTTCAAAAGGCTTTTGACAAGGTCCCACACAAGAGATTAATGTGCAAAATTAAAGCTCATGGTATTGGGCATAGTGTATTGATGTGGATAGAGAACTGGTGGCAGACAGGAAGCAGAGCGTGGGAATAAATGGGTCCTTTTCAGAGTGGCAGGCAGTGGCTAGTGGGGTATCGCAGGGTTCAGTGCTGGGACCCCAGCTGTTCACAATGTACATTCATGATTTGGATGAAGGAATTGCATGCAATTTCTCCAAATTTGCAGACGACATTAATCTGGGTGGCAGTGTGTGCTGTGAGGAGGATGCAAAGTGGCTGTAGGGTGACTTGGAGAGGCTGGTTGAGTGGGCAAATACTTGGCAAATGCAATATGATGTGAGTAAATGTGAGGTTATCCACTTTGGTGGCAAAAACAGAAATGCAGATTATTATCAGAATGGTGACAGTTTAGGAAAAGGGGAAGTGCAGCAAGTCCTGGGTGTCAGGGTGGAACAGTTGCTGAAGGTTGGCATACAGGTACAGCAGGTGGTGAGGAAAGTTAACGGCATGTTGGCCTTTGGTGAGAGGATTGGAGTATAGGAGTAGGGATGTCTTGCTGCAGTTATGCAGGGTCTTGGTGAGGCCACACCTTGAGTAGTGTGTGCAGTTTTGGTCTCCTAGTTTGAGGAAGGACATTCTTGCTAATGAGGGTATCCAGCGAAGGTTCACCAGACTAATTCCCGGGAAGGCAGGACTGACAAATGAAGAAAGATTGGATCGACAGGGCTTGTATTCACTGAAGTTTAGAAGAATGAGAGGGTATCTCATAGAAACACATAAAATTCCGATGGGACTGGACAGGCTAGATGCAGGAAGAATGTCCCTGATGTTGGGGACATCCAGAATTAGGGGTCACAGCCTAACAATAAGGGGTAAGCCATTCAGGTCTGAGCTGAGGAAGAACGTCTTCTCTCAGAGAGGTGTGAGCTTGTTGAATTCTCTCCCACAGAAAGCTATTGTGGACAGTTCATTGGAGATATTCGAGAGGGAGCTGGACATGGCCCTTGAGGCTAAAAGGATCAAGGGGTCTGGAGAGAAAGCGGGAGTGGGATACTGAATTTGCATGATCAGCCATGATCATATTGAATGGTGGTGCAGACTTGAAGGGCCGAATGATCTACTCCTGCACCTATTTTCTATGTTTCTATGTAACCAGTGGAGTGCCTCTTTCTAGATTTTGCTTTCTTCTACTTTTGCCTACATTAAAGCAGTCAGTGTAATTCATTGGATTTGAAGTACTTTCAGATGGTTTTCAGAGCTGTAAGATGTTACTTAAATGCAGGTTTTTATTTTGTTGATAATTATAGTTCAAAATGATTTCTACCCAATTCAGCTGAAACCATGAATTTAATATGCTCACACCCATTTACACATTACATTAACTATGTTAAATCTTGTCCTAGTCCCAGGTCAATGGTTACCTGTCTACAAATGCTATCAAAAATAGACTAATTGTTCCTTCATCATAGTAAATGCTTTCGCACTTTTGAGTTTCCCTTGTCTGGGGTCACTGGAGACCCACGTCTGTGAACTAGTTTGTGTTGCCAAAGCCCGTATCTCAATGCCAGAATCATAGACCCAGCACAAATACAAGGAGCTAGCACGCAAATATTGCTCACCTTTGATCCGAATTACAGGAGCACCAATCCAGTTTGGGTGGATGTAGCTGGCTCAGAATGGCCGCTGTACTTCCTTGCACAAGAAGCCACTACACTCGCTGCAGTTTGAGGCATTTCAACGCGAGGAAAAGGTGCAACAATTGTATTCCAATTCATTTCTGCAAAATACAACTGTCAGGTTTATCACTGAAGATATTGGGCAATAAAATGAATGGCAGATAATTGAGTCTTTGTTTTCAGCCAATTTGGGATTGGGAGTCTGGACAGAAGGTGGTGGGGTGGGGGTGGGGGGGGGGGGGGGTGGGGTTACAGGGTGACAGGTGACTTCTGATGATGGAGGTTTGATTACCCTAATCCCTGTAATCAACGTTTAACTGATTGTAGTCAACTAAAGTTAGATTTCAAATGCATCTCCCCTACTTAAATAGTATAAATCGTTCTGGTAATAAATCTGTGGTCATATTTGATGTGGGGATCCATTAAGCATAATGTTCATTGGAAATTGTAGTGAAAGTTCATTTATGTGGGCCTTTGTTAATTTCTCCTGTTTAGTTATTTGAAACTAGCTGTTGTTCTTCTGCCCTCTAGTGGTATTTTCTCAACCAGAACTGGAGCACAATTATAGATTATTTTTAAAAGATTTTTTTCGCAGACTATTTTCACAATTGTTCAGAATTCTCAGTGCTTGATTAATTGGTTTATTGTTACATGAATCTTCCATGAACAGTCATTCTTGTGCAACTGAAAGAACATTTGTGCTGTTGACCTTTTCTTATATATTCATTCATGGGATGGGCATAATAAATAAATGCTCTTTATGGTCACAAGGAGGCTTACATTAACACTGCAATGAAGTTACTGTGGAAAGCCCCTAGTCGCCACATTCCGGCGCCTGTTCGGGGACACAGAGGGAGAATTCAGAATTCTCAGCTGGTACGGGAATTGAACCCGCGCTGCTAGCCTTGGTCTGCATCACAAACCAGCTGTCTAGCCCACTGAGCTAAACCAGCCCCTGTCGCTAGTTTGGCCCGCATTTATTGCCCACCCCTAATTGCCCTCAAGAAGATGGTGGTGTGCAGCCTTCTTGAACCGTTGCAGTCTGTGTGATGTAGGTACACTAACAATACTGCTCGCAAGGGAGTTCCAGGATTTTGACCCAGCCACAGTGAAGGTACGGCGATGTTGTTCCCAGTCAGGATGGTGTGTGGCTGGGAGGGTAACTTGCAGGGTGGTGGTTTTCCCATGTACCTGCTGCCTTTGCCTTTCTGGGTGGTGAGATTCGCAGGTTTGGAAGGTGCTGTCAAAGGAGACTTGGTGAGTTGCTCCAGTGCATCTTGTTGACGGTACACACTGCTGTCGCTGAACATCGGTGGTGGCAAGAGTGAATGTTTATGACGGTGGATGAGGTGCCATTTTTGCTTGACAGCATAGTTGAAGCCAATGGAATGAAATGGACAGTGGCAGAATGGAGATGAACTTGACTGAGTGACAGGGAACAGAGAGTAGAGGTAAATAGTAGTTTTTCTGACTGGAGGAAGGTACGCAGTGGCGTTCTCCAGGTGTCAGACCGAGGACCAATGTTTTTTTAAAACACTTGGGTGGACAGGACACAATTTCAAAGCATCTAAATGACACAAAGTTTGGGAAGTATTGTGAACTGCGAGGAAAATCGTGATAGGTTTCCAGAGGGCAGAGATAAACTGTGGTGGACACACGAGGGGGTCAGAGGACCAGCAGCAGGGCCAGCAATGCCACCTGGGAGGCAGTGGCATTGGCTGTCAGAGCAGGCAGCATGACCAGTGGGAGCACCGTACACTGTTGGAGGGAGGCTAACAACCTCCACCGAGCTGCAAGGGTAAGTTACCACCTCTCTCCTGGCATCAATTCCACCTGCCACCCCTAATATTCCCAAACCCCACCCCCCAAATCAGTGGCTGACACTTTATACGCTCCCCACATCCAATCTACATGCTTGGTCTTCAGAACTCCCTGGCACCCACCAGCACAACCCCTTCATATTCAGGTAGGGTGCCCACCATGCCACCGGCTATAGATCCCCCAAACCCATCAAGCGTGTGGCTCACAATGCTCTCTCTTTGTCCCCACAAGAAAGGGTATCCCATAATAAGCAGGAAAGGGCCAAGATGGGGGGCAAAGTCACATTGTTGATTCCAGTCCTTCCCACTATGAGGAACGGTCCTGTAAATCGCAGGGTTGACCGAGGAGAGAGCAGTCATTGATGCGAGGTTGGCCTGTGCCAGAGAGGTGAGGATCCACTGGCCCTTCACCCAGATGACCCGTCTCAAGTTCATGTCAGACAAAATGATCCTTCCCTCTCATTGACCACATGTCCAATGTCTCACACCATCGCAATCTGATGAGGCCAGGCCATCCAGAGTTGTTCCCCCCCCCACCCCCCCCCCCCACCCCCACCCAAGAGACCACCTCAGAGGAGAGCTCCAAGGAGACCACCATCGAGGCATCACAGCTATCACCCTCACCTTACACCAGTGCAGAGACACACGCCTCAGTGAGCAACATTTAGTGGACATGCGTCTGCGGCACAATCTGGTGGGCAGCACATAGTTGCTGATGCACGTTGGATCAAGTCAGGAACATCCAAGGGAATCAGCAGTCGGAGGTCTGCTGAATCCCAGGACTCAGCCGGGTCCCAGTGAGATGCCAAGTCTCTGGACAAGGTTCTCCCAGAATTGATGCAGGTGGAAGAGCAGAGCTGTGAGATTCAGGAGTGGATGTCAAGCACATTCTAGCGCGTGCATAACCGAATGGAGGAGTCCCGAAGGCTTAGGGCGCAGGAGATGGTACCAACAATGCGTGGCACCAAGGCCAACACCATTCAGGTGATGACCATAGTGGAGCCTGGAGCAGGATGTCCCCCAGTGGTACCCATGGCATGGCTCAGTCTGTGACGACCATGGCTGAGGGCCTTGACACCATGGCCGGGATTCTCCCCTACCTGGCGGGGCAGGGGAATCCGGCATATTGGAGTGGCTGGAACCACTCCGGCGTCGGGCCGCCCCAATGGTGCGGAATTCTCCGCACCTTTAGGGACAAGCCCTCACCTTGAGGGGCTAGGCCTGCGCTGGAGTGATTTCCGCCCCGCCGGCTGGAAAGGCCTATGGAGCCACACCAACTGGCGCCAAAACGACTTCGCCGGGCAACGCATGCACGGGAGTGTCAGCGGACGCTCACGGCATCCCCGCGCATGCGCAGTGAAGGGGGTCTCTTCCGCCTCCGCCATAGGGGAGACCATGGCGAAGTCGGAAGAAAAAGTGTGCCCCCACGGCACAGGCCCGCCCGCCGATCGGTGGGCCCCGATTGGGGCCAGGCCACCGTGGGGGCACCCCCCGTGGCCAGATCGGCATGCACCCCCCCCCCCCCCCAGGATCCCAGAGCCAGCCCGCGCCGTCTGCCCCGCCGGTAAGGGAGGTGGTTCAATCCACGCCGGCTGGCAAGGGTTGACATTGGCGGAACTTCGGCCCATCGCGGGCCGGAGAATCGCCGGGGGGAGCCCGCCGACCAGCGCGGCGCGATTCCCGCCCTCGCCGATTCTCTGGTGGTGCAGAATTCGGGACACAGCGGGGACGAGATTCACGCCAGCCCCCAGCGATTCTCCGGCCCGGCGGGGGGGTCGGAGAATCGCGCCACATGTCCCAGTCGCTGAGGGGTGTGTCCTAGATGCAGGTAGACATTGCCGACGCATCTATTGTCCATTGGACTTGGGACATCCCGGTGAAGGCTGAGAATCCTGCAGCCCGGGCACCTTGGTAGGCCTGGTCCAGGTTAAAATGATAAAGTCTGATGCTCGGGCATACAGGTCATCCATTACCTCACGAATGCACAGATTGTGAAATGCCGCAGAGGTCCCTGTTCAAGCCCTGGAATGACCCGGTGGTATAATAGTTGTGGGCAGTGGTGACATTCACGGCGACCGGGAGCAGTGTCCTCCTCTTCCTCCACGGGGTGCCAAGTCCGCAAAGACGTGGCACAGGTGCCGCACTGTCTCACTCCCGAGACGGAATTTTCTGCGGCACATGCTGTCCGACATCTCATTGATAGACCAATGACACCTGTACATCTCTGGCCAATGCTGGAGTCCCACTCTGGGTTCCTCCTGAGCCTGGGGGGGGGGGGGGGGGGGGGGGGGAGAGAGCAGCTGGGTCTTCAGAGTGTGCAGCGACCCCCTGCATATGGGGTGCTGCCTCCAGCCGGCATTGTCGCTGCTGCCTTCTCTGGCATCTGGCCCCTTGGGCTTCCAGCAGCAATGCAAGGGCAGCCGCTGTGGGACCAACATCACCAACCATTTTGGTATCTGTGAGGAACTGGACAAGGAGAGAGAGACTGACAATCAGTTGGGGCTTCCATCGCGGGACCCTCAAGGCCCCCTCCCCTTTACAATAACTGTCCCGTCCTCTCTCAGAGTGTCATCCAGCGAGCCAGTTGTGCTGGCAAACTTTGCTCTGCACACTCACCCCCAGCTACATCAGGAGCCCCTAGACCAGATACCACAGACTTCTGCCGGGAACATTAGGGGGACCAGGTTCAAGTGCCCTCCCCTGATCCACACACTTACCCTCCCCTGATCCACACACTTACCCTGTAGTCGCGAGAGGATCCTCAGTACTGAAGGCCAGCTCTTTTGTGTTTGATTGTTGGCAGCTGCCTCTATGTTGCTGATGATCCTAAGGTTTAGGCACACTCTGCAGACTTCAAAGGTTCCTTGAAATGCAATGCACTAATCATCCTCTAAAACATGGCACCTGTGCCTTTGAGGAGGCTCTTGAGAGTTGAGGAGTGTGACGTGCTCTCACAACTAACAAGGCTAATTTATCATTTGCAATAGCCTTCAGCTGTTCAGCTGGAGGCTGGTCACAGTCAAAGGGAGTGGAATTGACCTTCAGCATTGAAGCCACAGTCGGGCTCTGTCCTGAAAGTGTTGAGTAGGACAGAGGCATGTGTTGAGGCTACAGGCATGGTTGCCCCTAAAATTGTTCCTCATTATATTTAAAGATGGCTTGAAGTCCTCACAGACTCAAGCCCCTCATCCCCCCAGCCCAGAGGCGACCCCCAATTTGGAATGCTTCAATCCTCCCACCCGCCCCCACCCCCCCCCCCGACCAAGCCCAATGCCCCCCCCCTCCTGAGCTCTGGGTCAACAGCTCCGGTGCCCTTGCGCTGTATGCCGGAAAATGGAAATGGCTACTCACCTCCTCACTTCCCCTCCGCAGCCATTGCGCCAGTTTCATGTTTTAGAAAAGGAGTACGAAACAACACCCGCATGACTTCCCGCTGGGAGTCGGGTAATCTCCAGGAGGCTGCTGCTTTCGCCTTCTCGCTGATGAGATTCAAATGCATGCAAATGAGGGTTAATGGTCTGCTCGCCATTTTTGGGCAAGATCCGGCACTTGACATCAGGACCGGGCTATTTCGCGTCCCGATCTGTGCAAATCTTGATTTTGGCTTTTCCCGCTGTCATAATATACACCAGTATATTATGGTGCAGACACACACACACTGATGGACATGCAGTGGGACCAATCAGCATACACAACACCGCAGCCAATCACCAGTGAGAGCACACGCACTATAAAGACAGGGGACAGGAGAGTTCCCGCTCATTCTAGTAGCAGCCAGCTCGGAGCACAGAGCTCACAGCCTGCAACACAGACATTCACCATGTGCTGAGTGCATCACCTGGTTAGGACTAGGCCAGGGTCAACAGTTAAAGCTGGTATTGCATTTACCCACAGTTCAAGTATGTGAATATAGTTAACCTTATAATAAAATAGAGTTGCACCACTTCTAGTGTTGGTGACCTGTTTGTGATCCAGAACACCCAACACATCATGATACCAGGCGTGAACTGGTTCAGTCCAGATAGCCATACCTCAGCGTACAGTGACAACCAGCAACGATACCCAGGCAAGATGTTCAAGATCCGGGTTCCGCTGCGGCTCCAGTGCCACGGCGATCTCCGCGAAAACTGGCAGGTATTCCGGCAAAAGTTTGAAATCTTCCTGCTGGCAGCCGAACTAGAAGACCTGGCCGATCCAGAAAAAACAGAGCTTGTCCTCACCATCGCCGGTGCCAGAGCAGAAGAAATCTTTTTAAAATTCAAGTTCTCCAAGGGGCGAAACAGGGGCGACTTCCAGGCAGTCCTGGACAAATTCGGCAAATATTGTGAGGAAAACACACTCCAACCAGCAAGGAAAGGTAAAAGAAGCGCCAGTACTCACCTCGAGGCCGAAACCCCGGAGCAGAGAACCATTTTGGTCGACGGCCATCTTTCTAAAGGGACTGCAGTTGCGCGACGCCGCTCATGCGCAATCACGAAAATGGCCATCAATAAAGGAACCGCGATCTGCACATGTGCAAACGCCTCCTACGTGCTACGTCCCGCGCGTCATGACATCAGAGGCCCCGGACCACGCCCATTTAAAGAGGAAACATCCCAAATCAAAGAAAAAATCTTTTAAAGCTGTAAAACAACCTTCACCTGGAATGACAGCACATGCCTCAAATTGAACCAGGAAATGAAATAAACCTCCGAAGAACCCTGCAACAAGCAGTTACCTACGCCCAAACCGAGTGCGATTCCGACTTCCCCCAGACCTGTGACACCGAGGACCCGAGGGAGCCTTTTCCAGTCGCTGTTATAACAAAGAACAGGTTGCCCCGAATCAAAACCACCAGCCGCTGTCGGTGCACAGCATTGATCCAGACGACGAGTGGTGTGCCACCCTGACGGTCAACTGATCCCAGATATGATTCAGCCTGGACACTGGTGCTTCCGCTAATCTCCTAGCATGGTCAGCCTTTCAGACCCCTGGGGTTAAACCAACCATTCTTCCGTCGACCTGCCAACTAGTGGACTACAATGGCAACGTCATTTCTGTTACCGGTTCATGCCAACTCGAAGTGACGCACAACTCGCAAAAAGCCATCCTTCCCTTCGAGATTGTGGGCTCCTCGAAGGACTCTGTGCTAGGCGCACAGGCGTGCAAACTCCTAAACCTCGTTCAACGAGTACACGCTCTCTGTCCAGAGGACACGTCTGCCTTCCAGGATGCGGACTTCAGGGCGCAACTCAATGCCATCATCGACCAACACCGCGACGTTTTCGATGGCATGGGCACGCTTCCATACACTTACAAAATCCTGCTCAAACCCTGCCTGTGGTTCATGCACCTCGCAGAGTCCCAGCACCCCTCAAGGACCGCCTCAAGCAGCAGCTGCAGGACCTCCAGGACCAAGGAGTGCTCTCCAGAGTGACGGAATCAACCGACTGGGTCAGTTCCATGGTGTGCGTAAAGAAGCCTTCCGGCGAGCTCCGGATCTACATTGACCCAAAGGATCTGAATCGTAACATAATGAGGGAGCATTACCCTATCCCCAAGCGCGAGGAGATCACGTGCGAGATGGCTCGGGCCAACATCTTCACCAAACTTGACGCCTCGAAAGGATTTTGGCAAATTCAACTAGACAGGTCCAGCAGAAAGCTCTGTACCTTTAATACCCCGTTTGGCAGATAGTGCTACAACAGGGTGCCATTTGGGATTATATCGGCATCAGAAGTATTCCACCGGATCATGGAGCAAATGATGGAGGACATTGAGAGTGTGCGTGTCTATGTTGACGACATCATCATTTGGTCCACCACCCAGCAGGAGCATATCAGCCACCTCCAGCGCGTTTTCAAACGAATACGGGACTAAGGCCTTCGCCTCAACAGAGCCAAATGCTCCTTCAGCCAGACGGAACTCAAGTTCCTAGGGGACCACATCTCCCGGTTGGGTGTGCGGCCGGATGCGGACAAGGTGGCAGCCATCACGGCCATGCAGAAGCTAGCGGATAAGAAGGCGGTCCTCCGATTTTTGGGCGTGGTCAACTTCCTGGGGAAGTTCATCCCCAACCTCGCATACCATACCACAGCTCTCCGGAACCTGGTCAGGAAGATGACAGACTTCCAATGGCTTCCCGCCCACGAGCGCGAATGGGAGGAGTTTAAGACCAAGCTTACCACGGCCCCGGTATTGGCATTGTTTGATCCCACAAAGGAAACAAAAATTTCAATGGATGCCAGCCAATCCGACATTGGGGCGGTGCTCCTGCAACGCGATGAGGCCTCATCATGGGCCCCCGTTGCATTGCGTCACATGCCATGACCCCCACGGAACAGCGCTATGCGCAGATCGAAAAGGAGTGCCTGGGCCTGTTAACTGGGGTCGACAAATTTCATGATTACGTGTACGGCCTCCCCCAATTCACTGTCAAGACCGCTGGTCAAGATTATACAAAAAGACCTGAATGATATGACCCCCTCGCCTTCAGCGCATTCTGCATAAACTCCGGCGGTACGATTTCCAGCTCCTATACACCCCGGGCAAGGACCTGATCATAGCTGACCCTCTGTCCAGGGCAGTCAACACCCCGTGTGACCCAGAGGGGTTCGTCGACCAGGTTGACGCCCATGTGGCCTTCACGGCCTCCAATCTGCCGGCCACGGATGAACGCCTTATCCACATTCGCCGCGAGACTGCGGCTGACCCCCTACTACAGCGTGTCATGCGCCACATGACGGACGGGTGTCTCAAGGGCCAATGCCTGCAGTTCTACGATATCAGAGACGATATGACAGTACTCGATGGTATCCTCCTGTAGCTGGACCGCATCATGATCCCGCACAGCATGCGCCAGCTCGTTTTGGAACAGCTGCACGAGGGCCATCTTGGCTTGGAGAAGTGCCGACGGAGGGCCCGAGAGGCTGTGTACTGCCCGGCATCAATGAGGACATAGCCAACACAGTGCTCAACTGCCTCACCTGTCAGAGGTTCCAGCCGGCCCAACCACATGAGACCCTGCAGCCCCATGAGTTGGTCACGTCCCCTTGGTCTAAGGTGGGCGTTGACCTGTTCCATGCGCTCGGCAGGGACTATGTTCTGATTGTAGACTATTTTTCGAACTACCCGGAGGTCGTACGCCTGCACGACATCACATCATCGGCGGTCATCCGTGTCTGCAAGGAGACCTTTGCTCGTCATGGCATCCCACTCACTGTGATATTGGGCAATGGCCCATGCTTCGTGAGCCAGGAATGGTCCAATTTTGCCAGCAGGTACAACTTTGTGCATGTGACAGCCAGTCCCCTGCATCCCCAATCCAACGGCAGAGCGGAAAAGGGCATCCACATCGTCAAACGGAGCCTCTGCAAGGCTGCCGATGCAGGATCCGACTTCTACCTCGCCTTGCTGGCCTATCGTTCGGCCCCACTCTCCACGGGCCTGTCGCCAGCCCAGCTGCTCATGATCGCACCTTGAGGACGACGGTGCCATCCATTCACGTCCCAGACCTCGACCTCGTTCCGGTCCTTCAGCAAGTGCAACAGTCTCGTGCACAACACAAGGCGGCGCATGGCGCTCGGGCGACTGATCTCCCTGCTCTGGCGCCGGATGACAACGTAGGCATCCATCTTCCGGAGGGTGGCTGGTCTGCAGCTGCCGTGGTTCTTCGGCAGGTGACTCCCCGCTCGTTCCTGGTTCGTCTGCCAGATGGTTCCATTCGCCGCCGCAATCGGCGTACCCTTCGTCTCGTTCCACTCTCGCTACGTGATCCTCCACCGGTGCCACGCCCGACTGTTGCCCCCAACCTGGACTATGTGGAGATTCCGAATACTCTGCATCCTCCTCACTCAGACGTGGCCCAGCCCGTTCTTCAGCCGGTGGCTCCTGACCCACCCTTGAGGCGGTCAACCAGAATTGGTCGCCCACCTCAGAGACTTGACTTATGAGTTTTGCAATGCTGGACTCTTTACTCTGTTCTGTTATCCTGGTTCATCATTCCAGTAGTTTGTATATAACGTTCATTTCGTTGTTGGTGTGACACCCTATTTCTCTGCACCAGGCACCTTCCCGTGTAAATAGATTAGCCTCATGTACATAGTCATGTAAATAACACGCACACACATAGTCAGGTACATTCACTACACGATATTTATTGTCACTCAGGCACATGTTCTTTATAAAAAAGGGGGGATGTCATAATAAACACAAGTATATTATGGTGCAGACACACACACACACACTGATGGCCATGCAGTGGGACCAATCAGCATACACAACACCGCAGCCAATCACCAGTGAGAGCACACGCACTATAAAGACGGGACAGGAGAGTTCCCGCTCATTCTAGTAGCAGCCAGCTCGGAGCACAGAGCTCACAGCCTGCAACACCGACATCCACCATGTGCTGAGTGCATCACCTGGTTAGGACTAGGCAAGGGTCAACAGTTAAAGCTGGTATTGCATTTACCCACAGTTCAAGTAAGTTAATATAGTTAACCTTATAATAAAATAGAGTTGCACCACTTCAAGTGTTGGTGACCTGTTTGTGATCCAGAACACCCAACACATCACCCGCTTTTTACCCGGCACGCCCAGATCTGTGTTGGGTGCAACGCAGTGGTGAATCATGCCCATAATCTAATATAAAGTCACAAGCTTCTCCTGGCTTCAACAGGATCTTTCTCCACGTACCATTCAGCTGAATCTCCCAGTGTTCTATTGAGCAAAATTGTAAGGATTTCCTGCAGCAACGCTTCCTCTGATGACACCTTTGTCTTTAAATCTCTCCAAGCCTTATCTCCTCAAACAGAGCATCTTTCCTCACCAGCATTCTGCTCATTGATTAACTTAAAAAGAGTCCTCTTTCTCTGCTTGGCATAGCAGCACCTGTTTTCAACCTTCCTCCTTAAATCTCTGAGAGACCTTCTGCAAAAAAGCCAGCTGCCTCCTGCCTTGTGTCCAGGTGTTAAAACTTGCACTTTAAATGGGCCTCTGTTCTCATCACAGCTAGGTCACATGGGGTTTGTCACCAGGCAGATTTCAGAGGAGATCACATTCCATTTCGCCTTGAATTAAAGCAGGCAATTTAAAATATAACCGTCTTATAAAGTCCGATGGTCACAGCAATGAGCCTGGATTCTCCGACCTCCTAGCCGCATGTTTCCTGGTGGTGGGAGGCAGTGCACTGTTTGCTGGTGACGGAATTCCTGTCGCTGTCAATGGTAATTCCCACTGAAACCACTCCACGCCGCCAAGGAACCCGCGGCAACGGTTGGGCTGCAGGCAGGACTAGAGAATCCCAACGCTAGCAAACGGCCAATATCTATAAATATGGTACGAGTAGAAATCCAGACTGTAATATGTTACCTGTAACCTTATTGATGGTCACGTGTTGTAAATCAGCTGAATGCTTTATGCCAGCTGTATTCTCCTAATTCATTATTACTTTTCCACAAAAATTTAAAGGAACTCTTGAATAAATTGGTTATATTTTCGAGAAGAAAGGAAAAGGGAGAGGGTTAATGTGTTGAATGAGTTGCTGGATGGCTTACAACAACTTACAGCACCTTTCATGTACAGAGTTGGCTCCAGCATATCGCAACGGTGGGTGTGCATTTATCTAGCAGCAGGAGATAACTTTGGGATGATGTTGAAGACAGTGAAAACAGGAGCATTTTGGAGATAGTAAGAGGAAAGTTGACCGTTTTATATTTTCTAATTATGTTTTCTAATAATTTTTTTGAACTGTATTTTTAAATGGCAAGCGAGTTGGCGTATGAAGCAGACTTTTACCGAAGGAACTTTAGTGCATCTTCTATCATCAGATGGGTAAATGTCAATTTTGCTCCTTTGTCATGTGTGTGTGTGTGTTCGAACAACGTACGCTGTAATTCCCTGCAGAGTGTCTCTTTATCTCACCAATGTGCCTTCCTGTTTATCTTTGGCTTAATTCTGCCAGTAAGATTACTTTAATTGTTATAATAACACCAGTTATAAATCACAGATCATAATAGCAAGAGTTAATTGGGGATTTCATAAATGTTACAACTGAGAATTTTTGGAATGTCCCTTTTACGTCAGCCAGGGCACACAGGGCAATAATTTGGCCCCCCTGGTGTGTGTGAAATGTGAGGGTATAGCAGGTCACTGCTGATTATAAGATATCAGGATAAGTTAATCAGTCCTGCACTCCCAGTGGGAACTGCTCTCGAAGGAGTGCTGACTGAATCAGGACAGTGTAGTAGACCAGTCCCTCCCCAGCCAATCCTTTGAACATAGCTGCTAGCTGGGAGTATGGCTCAGTTAGCTTATCCAATCGTGCCTGTGAGGTTCAAAGCAAGAGGGATGAAGCGATTTTACGAGTCGCAATTGAAGTTATATTGTGAGATTATGAAAAATATTTTAAATTCTTCTAAAAGTTTTGTGTGATGTTTTTTTAAATATTCATCATGGAGATATGATATCGCTGGCAAGGATAACTTTTGTTGCCCAGCCCTAATTGCCCTTGAGAAGGTGGTGTGAGCATTCTTCTTGAAATGCTGCAGTCTGTGAGGTAAAGGTACTTACGGAATGTTACTGGACGGGAGCAGCCAGATTATCAAAACAAATAAAAACAACTCGATACAAATTCTTCTCGTGTGTCCCAGTGACTACGTTCAGCTGAGCACAGTGCAGACTGGTTTGGGTCTAAGGGTCAAATTGGAAACCGCTTTGCAGGAATGGTTGATGCATAATTGACACAATGTGATTTGCACATCTTTAAGACAAAAGTGATATTAGCTTTCCAGTTAGAAAAGAACCTGGATCAAACCTGCACTTGTCTTGCATTGAAATGAAGCAGGATTTATACCATGACCTGAAGTGCAGGTGCAATTGATCAGCATACTTTCTCAGAAGGCTAAGGGAATTTGGCATGTCAGCTACGACCCTCACCAACTTCTACAGATGCACCATAGAAAGCATTCTTGCTGGTTGTATCACAGCTTGGTACAGAGCCTGCTCTACCCAAGACCGCAGGAAACTACAAAAGGTCGTGAATGGACTTCCGGTTGCGGCTATGCTGAGCTAAGTCGCACGTTCGGCAGCTCCTGCCAGAAACTGACTTTTGGGCTCTTTTGAGGGCCCCCAGCATTTGTTCGATGGTTCCCAGAGTGGGAAGGTGACAGCACGATTTCCCCGGCACTGTATGGATTGGACCAGGAGTGGAGCGGTGAAAAAAGCAATTCTGGTGCAGCGAAAAGTGCGAGGGAGGAAAGCCAAGATGGCAGCGGGTGGAGACCAGGCAGCGTGGGCGCGGTGGGCGCAAGAGCAGCAGTTGTTTCTCAAGCGCTGCTTCACGGAATTGAAAGCAGAGCTGCTGGAGCCAATGAAGGCTTCGATCGACAAGCTGGTCGAGACCCAGAAGGCCCAAGGGGCGGCGATCCGGGAGGTGCGGCAGAAGGCCTCGGAGAATGAGGACGAGATATTGGGCCTGGCGGTGAAGGTGGAGGCGCAAGAGGCGCTGCATAAGAAATGGCAAGAGAAGTTCGAGGACATGGAGAATCGGTCGAGGAGGAAGAATCTGCGGATTCTGGGTCTCCCGGAGGGAGTGGAGGGTCGGATGCTGGAGCATATGTGGTCACGATGCTGAACACGTTGATGGGCGCGGGTGCCTTCCCGAAGCCCCTGGAACTGGATGGGGCCTACCGAGTCCTGGCGAGGAGGCCCAAGTCTAACGAGCCGCCGCGGGCGGTATTGGTGCGGTTCCACCGCTTGGTGGACAGGGAGTGTGTCCTAAGATGGGCAAAAAAGGAGCGGAGCAGCAGGTGGGAGAATGCAGAGGTCCGTATATACCAGGACTGGAGCGCGGAGGTGGCCAAGAAGAGGGCCGGGTAGAATCGGGCTAAGGTGGTTCTGCATCGGAAGGGGGTGAAATTTGGGATGCTGCAGACGGCGCGACTGTGGGTCACGTTTAAGGACCCGTCCCTTTACTTTGAGACGCCGGAGGAGGTGTGGACCTTTATTCAGGCCGAAAAGTTGGACGCAAACTGAGGGTCGGTTGTGAGGGTCGATGCCTGATCCGGCTGATAACTTGGAATGTGAGAGACCTGAACGGGCCGGTCAAGAGGGCCCGTGTGTTCGCGCACCTGAAGGGACTGAAGGCATATGTGGTTATGCTCCAGGAGACGCATTTGAGGGTGGCAGACCAGGTTAGGCTGAGAAAGGGGTGGGTAGGGCAGGTTTTCCACTCGGGGTTGGACGCAAAGAATCGAGGGGTGGCGATTTTGCGATTTTGGTGGGGAAGTGGGTGTCATTTGAGGCACTGAACATCGTGGCAGACAATGGAGGTAGGTATGTGATGGTGAGTGGTAAGTTGCAGGGGATGCGGGTGGTATTAGTGAATGTATATGCTCCGAATTGGGACGATGCCGGATTTATGCGGCGCATGTTGGGCCGGATTCCGGACCTGGAGGCAGGGAGCTTGATAATAGGGGGGGGCTTCAACACGGTACTGGATCCAGCATTGGGCCGCTCCAGGTCCAGGATGGGTAAGAGACCAGCGGCGGCCAAGGTGCTGAGGGGGCTTATGGACCAGATGGGAGGAGTGGACCAATGGAGGTTTGTCAGGCCGGGGGCCAGGGAATCTTCTTTTTTTTCCCACGTCCATAAAGCTCACTCCTGGATAGACTTCTTCGTTATGAACAGGGCACTAATTCCGAGGGTGGAGGGCACGGAGTATTCGGCCATAGCCACCTCAGACCATGCCCCGCATTGGGTGGAGCTGGAGCTAGGGGAGGAGAGGGACCAGCGCCCGCTGTGGCGCCTGGATGTGGGCTTGCTGGCGGATGAGGAGGTGAGCGGGCAGATCCGGGGGTGCATTGAAAGCTATCTAGAGGCTAACAATAATGGGGAGGTGCAGGTGGGGGTGGTCTGGGAGGTGCTGAAGGCGGTGATTAGGGGAGACCTAATCTCCACTAGGGCCCACAAGGAGAAGAAGGAGAGGAGAGAGAGGGAGAGATTGGTGGGGGCGATTTTAAGGGTGGATAGGAGGTATGCAGAGGTCCCCGAGGAGGGACTACTCAAGGAGCGACGACGCCTCCAGGCCGAGTTCGACCTGTTGACCACCAAGAAGGCAGAGGTGCAGTGGAGGAAAGCGCAAGGGGCGGTGTATGAGTACGGGGAGAAGGCTAGCCGGATGTTGGCACACCAGCTTCGGAAGCGAGAGGCAGCGAGGGAGATTGGGATTAGAGATAAAGGGGGGAACATGGTGCGGAATGTGGTGGGAATAAATGGGGTATTTAGAGACTTTTATGAGGGGCTGTACAGGTCTGAGCCCCAGACGGAGGAGGGGGGGATGCGTCGATTTTTGGATCGACTGAGGTTCCCGAGGGTGGAGGAGGAGCAGGTGGCTGGGCGTGATAGGGCTGGAGGAGCTGACTAAGGGGCTGGGGAGGATGCAGGCAGGGAAGGCACCGGGGCCAGATGGGTTCCTGGTGGAATTTTACCGGAGGTACATGGACCTGCTGGGCCCTCTATTAGTGAGGACTTTCAATGAGGTGAGGGAGGGGGGGGCCCTACCCCAGACGATGTCCAGGGCACTGATCTCACTGATCTTGAAGCGGGACAAGGACCCATTACAGTGTGGGTCGTATAGGCCAATCTCTCTCCTCAACGTGGACGCGAAGCTGTTAGCGAAGGTGTTAGCTACCAGAATTGAGGACTGTGTCCCGGGGGTGATTAACGAGGACCAGACGGGTTTTGTTAAGGGAAGGCAGCTGAATACCAATGTGCGGAGGCTCCTTAACGTAATCATGATGCCTACAGTGGAGGGGAGGCGGAGATAGTGGCGGCGATGGACGCGGAGAAGGCCTTCGATAGGGTGGAGTGGGGGTACCTCTGGAAAGTGTTGAGGTGGTTTGGGTTCGGGGAGGGGTTCATTAGTTGGGTTAGGCTACTTTACGAAGCCCCGGTAGCGAGTGTGGCCACGAATCGGAGGAGGTCGGAATACTTTTGCCTGTACCGGGGGACGAGGCAGGGGTTGCCCCCTATCCCCCCTGCTATTTGCATTGGCAATTGAGCCTTTGGCTATGGCTCTAAGGGAGTCCAGGAACTGAAGGAGGCTGGTTCGGGGCGGGGAGGAACATCGGGTTTCGTTGTATGCCGATGACCTGTTACTGTATGTGGCGGACCCAGTGGGGGGGGATGCCGGAGGTGATACGGATTCTCAGGGAGTTTGGGGACTTTTCCGGGTATAAGCTCAACGTGGGGAAGTGTGAGCTCTTCGTGGTACACGCAGGGGACCAGGGAAGGGGGATAGACGAGCTTCCACTGAAGAGGGCGGAAAAGAGTTTTTGGTATCTGGGGATCCAGGTGGCCAGGAGCTGGGGGGCCCTACAAAAGCTCAACTTGACGAGGCTGGTGGAGCAGATGGAGGAGGAGTTTAAAAGGTGGGATATGCTGCCACTCTCCTTGGCGGGTAGGGTACAGTCGGTGAAGATGACGGTGCTCCCGAGGTTCCTTTTTATATTCCAGTGCCTCCACATCCTGATCCCTAAGGGCCTTTTTTAAGCGGGTCAGTAGGAGCATCATGGGATTCGTGTGGGCGAAAAAGACCCCTAGGGTGAGAAGGGTGTTTCTGGAGCGGAGGAGGGACAGAGGAGGGTTAGCGTTACCTAATCTGTGTGGGTATTACTGGGTTGCGAATGTGGCGATGATACGCACGTGGGTAATGGAGGGGGAGGGGGCGATGTGGAAGAGGCTGGAGATGGCGTCCTGTGTGGGCACGAGTCTGGGAGCGCTGGTGACAGCACCGCTGCTGCTCCCGCCGACTAGGTACACCACGAGTCCGGTGGTGGCGGCGACTTTGAAAATTTGGCGGCAGTGGAGGCACCACATGGGTGAGGTAGAGGCTTTGGTTTGGTCCCCGATCCGGGAGAACAATCGGTTCGTCCCGGGGAGAATGGATGGAGGGTTCCTGAGCTGGCACAGGGCAGGAATTAGAATGATGGGGGACCTGTTTTTAGATGGGACGTTTGCGAGCCTTGGGGCGCTGGAGGAAAAATTTGGGCTTCCCCCTGGAAATGCCTTCAGGTACATGCAGATAAGGGCGTTTGTAAGTCGGCAGGTGAGGGAGTTCCCGCTGCTTCCAGCACTCAGGATCCAGGATTGGGTGCTCTCAAGGGTGTGGGTTGGAGAGGGCAGGGTCTCGGCGATCTACCAGGAGATGCAGGAGGAGGAGGAGACCTCGGTGGAGGAGCTAAAGGGTAAATGGGAGGAGGAGCTGGGGGAGGAGAGAGACAAGGGTACGTGGGCGGATGCCCTGGGTAGGATTAATTCTACCTCCTCTTGCGCCAGGTACAATGTAAGGTTCTTCACAGAGCGCATATGACGGGCGAGGCTGAGCAGGTTCTTTGGGGTGGAAGACAGGTGTGGGAGGTGCTCGGGGAGCACAGCAAATCATACCCATATGTTCTGGGCGTGCCCGATGCTGGATGGGTTCTGGAGGGGGATTGCGAGGACGATGTCTAAGGTGGTGAACACCCAGGTTAAGCCAAACTGGGGGTTAGCACTATTTGGGTATCGGACCAGCCGGGAGTGCAGGAGGCGAAAGAGGCCGGTATTCTGGCCTTTGCGTCCCTGGTAGCCCGGCGAAGGATTCTCCTTCAGTGGAAAGATGCGAGGCCCCCGAGCGTGGAAGCCTGGATCAGCGATATGGCAGGGTTCATTAAATTGGAGAGGGTAAATTTGCCTTGAGAGGGTCTGTGCAAGGGTTCTTCAGGCGGTGGCAACCGTTTCTAGACCTTCTAGCGGGGCGTTAGGAGGTGGTCAGCAGCAGCAGCAACCCAGAGGAGGGGGGGGGGGGTACTTTGTGTTTTCTACTGTGTTTATTATTGTTTAATGGGGGGTTTGTATATTGGGGGAATTTGTGATGTAGTTGTAAGATGTTTATTTATGTGTTCTTTGTTTTTCTTTTTTCTGTTGAAAATATGTAAAATATTTGAATAAATATATTTAAATATTTAAATAAATTTAATTAAATGAATAAATTTGAATAAAAATATTTCTTTTAAAAAAAGGTCGTGAATGTAGCCCAGTCCATCGCGCAAACCAGCCTCCCATCCATTGACTCTATCTATAATTCCCGCTGCCTCAGAAAGGCAGCCAGCATAGTTAAGGACCCCACGCACCCCGGACATACTCTCGTCCACCTCCTTCCGTCAGGAAAAAGATACCAAAGTTTGTGGTCACGTACTAACCGACTCAAGAACAGCTTCTTCCCTACTGCCATCAGGCTTTTGAATAGACCTACCTCGTATTAATTTGATCCTTTCTCTGCACCTTGCTATAACTGTAACATTACATTCTGCAGTCTCGCCTTCCTTCCTTATGTACGGTATGCATTGTTTGTACAGCATGGAAGAAACAATACTTTTCACTTTATACTAATACATGTGACAATAATAAATCAAATCAAATTTTAAAAAAAATTATATTTGATTCATCAGCGGCTGGACAGGATCTTGATAGCGAATCAGCAGGGAACTGGTCGAATAGGCATGGCGTTGCACTTTCCTGATTTTATGATGGAGAACCAGGCTGTTCCCATGGAAACAAATTATCTCAGAGTTCACTTAACTAACCATCAACTCTGAAGCAACCTCAGAAAATTCTGAAAATACACAAGGGACACGGTAAGTCAACAATCCGGGGGAATTCTGCTTCTCTCTTTCCAGCTTTTAACTGACTTGTTACACACTTCCAACTTGTTGTTTTTGTTTAATCTTCCTCAATATGAAAATGAAAATGAAATGAAAATCGCTTATTGTCACGAGTAGGCTTCAATGAAGTTACTGTGAAAAGCCCCTAGTCGCCACATTCCGGCGCCTGTTCGGGGAGGCTGGTACGGGAATTGAACCGTGCTGCTGGCCGGCCTTGGTCTGCTTTAAAAGCCAGCGATTTAGCCCTGTGAGCTAATAATGTCTGCAAAAGGGCCCCTCACCCCTTTAATGCCATTCTGACCACTTTTGAACAAATAGCGTTCCTCCTCCCTGTCGAGAGGCAAAGGGCCGCCATTGCTCGAGCGAAGCCATCATCTCGGCATATTGAAAACTGGCGACAGAAATGCAGAGCTGTTGTGATCTGGTCATCGAGACAAGAACCATTTATGCCGGTAAAGCCAGATTGCTGTGGCATTCTCTGAATAGCTTCATTATACAATAGTTTCTGGCTTAGATCCTATCTCGTAATACATCTGCTGGCCAGACTACGATCTCATGTTCCATCTCGTGTAAAATTTCATCTACTTCCCCCACCAAAATTTATTCTAGACAGTGGACTATCGATCTCCTTCCCTATTTAAAGCCAGGTAAATGTTCATGTATTACATATTGCAAATAGTTTTACTTTTACATTTTAATCAATAGCATTTCGAAAATCATCATCAATTGCTCAGAAATCTAGAACATTGATACAAAATCATAGAATCCCTACAGTGTACTCTGAAAGAGCACTCCGCCCAGGCCCACAACCACACCCTATCCCCGTAACCCTGCAACCCCAATTAACCTTTGGACACTGAAGGGCAATTTAGCATGCCCAATCCACCTAACCTGCACAGCTTTGAACTGTGGGAGGAAACCGGAGTACCCGGAGGAAACCCACGCAGTCACGGGGAGAACGTGCAAACTCCACACGGACAGTCACCCGAGGTCGGAATGGAATACGGGTCCCCGGCGCCGTGAGGCAGCCGTGCTGACCACTGCGCCACCGTGCCGCCCAAAGGAAAATGATGATAGTGTGAAACATTATTTACGTTAACATTTCCTCCAAAGTTTTTGTCACCAATGCATTAATTCCCTGTCTTCTGAAGGTAAGAAAAGACAGCTATCATTGCCTCAAGTAATTATTCTTAAAATGTTTTCCTTAAATTTGATTGTAAATTGTTTTAAAGACATGATAGACCTAATTCTGTACATCTTTACCAAATCTACTGAAGTCTAAAAGAAATAGGCTCAAATTCTTAAGCCATTCTGAACAACTAAGGCTATTTGAGGTGAGGATCATGCTTATGGTCTTTGGACTTTTTTTTAACAACTTCTATATTATTCACCATGTGAGTGAAGCAAAACTGGATGCAGCACTGCATATGTTGCCCAATCAAGGTCTTGCAGAGAAACAAGGCACTGTGTTTTATTTTCTGTTGAATAGTTCAATGCAATCCTGTGAGGGCAAGAGGCGAGGTGTTTACTATAAGAGTGGTTTTTCCCATCACTGGGACACAGTGAAAGATAGTAGCAAAATCAGAGGCGGATTGACAATGAATCACACCATGCTTAGGCACAGGGCCCAGACCAATGGCGGGGGGTGGGGGGGGGGGGGGGGGTGGACATTGTCTGTAGGCACCAATCAGAGCCTGATAATTCTGCATTTCCTGATAGGCTCATTCAGCAGGCAATGCAGAGCGACATCAGACTATGATTGGTCGAGTACTCTTAAAGCGAGCAAATAGACTGGCCCAAAAATTGAGGCGTGTGTGCACGAGGAGCGAGAGTTGACTAGGCGAGGAGGGAGAGAGGCAGAGATCCTGGGCGGGATTCTCTCAGCCCACGCCGGGTCGGATCATCGCCAGGCCGGGCGCGTTTCGAGCGACACCGCCCCAACGCTGATCCGCCGATACTCCGGTGACCGGAGAATCGGCACCATTGGTCCCGGCGCGACGCCGGTCAGAGGCCGCTCTACACGGCCCCCCTGGAGATCCTCCGTCCAGGATGGGCTGAGTAGCCGCCCAAAAAAGCCCGAGTCCCGCCGGCGCCATTCATATCTGGTCTTACCTGGCGGGACCTCAGCATCCATCCTGCCTGGGGCGGCCTGGTGGGGGGCGGTAGGGGGGGTCCGACGCCGGGGGGGCCTCCACGTGGCCTGGCCTGCGATCGGGGCCTACTGATCGGCAGGCCGGCCTCTCGTGGTGGGGGCCTCTTTTGCTCCGCGCCGGCCCCGACGCAACACGGCATAAGGCTACATGTAGCCCTACGCTGTGTTGCGTCGGGGCCGGCGCGGAGAAGGGAGCTACCGCGCATGCGGCATTCACGCTGGTCGCAGCGCGCATGCGTGCATTCGTGCCGGTCGCAGTGCGCACGCGTGCATTTGCGCCAGTCGCAGTGCGCACGCGTGCATTCGCGCCGGTCGCAGCGCGCATGCGTGCATTCGCGCCAGTCGCAGCGCTCATGCGTGCATTCGCGCCGGTCACAGTGCGCATGCGTGCATTCGCGCTGGTCGCAGTGCGCATGCATGCATTTGCGCCAGTCGCAGTGCGCACGCGTGCATTCGCGCCAGTCGCAGCGAGCATGCGCAGACATGCGGCACCCATTTGATGCCAGTATCGGCAGCTGGAGCAGCGTGGGCCGCTCCAGTGCCATGACAGGCCCCCTGTAGGGCAGAGGATCGTACACATAGCGTTCCGATGTTGCCGTCGTAAAAATCTCCAGTTCTTATGACGGCGTCAACACTCTGCCTACAGATGGGATAATCCCACCCCCTGTGTTTTACTTTTGCAAAAAATGGCACAACCAGTGGGGTTCTCACAGCTGAGGGCTCAGGGCAGGCTCATTGAAACATGTCGGATTCTTAAGGGGCTTGGCAGGGTAAATGCTGAGAGGATGTTTCCCCTTGTGGGAGAGCCTAGGACCAGGGGGCATAGTCTCAGAATACAGGGGTGCCAATTTAATACCGAGATGAGGAGGAATTTCTTCTCTCAGTGGGCTGTGAGTCTTTGTTACATCTCGCTCAGAGAGCTGTGTATATTTTAGGCTGAGAGAGATAGAATCTTGATCAGTAAGGGAATGAAGGGCTATGGGGAAAGGGCAGGAAAGTATACGTGAGGAATGTCGGATCACCATGATCCTATTGATTGTTGGAGCAGGCTCAAAGGTCGAACGGACTATCTCTGTTTCCATTTCTTATGGTCTTGGCAACAGTGAAGTGAGGCACGAGACGCCGGGCGAAAGCAACAAGCCAAGGTGAGCCTGCTGGTTAGCAGCCGTCGCGACGCAGAGGGAGCAGGCCAGGAGCGACTCGGTTCAGCAGGGCTGAGGAGGGCAGTCCCGCCAGCAACAGCAAGGCACAAGGTGTCAAATTCAGCCTTATCAGCACGAGGAGGTGACGGGTGAGGCAAGAGGCTGCCTTGAAGACTCCGGCCGAGTGAGATTAGTGAGATTGTGAGAATGGGAGAGTGTGAGGGGATGGGTTGGGGGGGGGGGGGAGAGAGCGTGAGGGTGTGGGGTGACCGGGAAGGCTGGTGTTTGAGGGGAGGGGGGGGGTAGTCAGGTTTTCAGAGTGGCACTAAAGCAGTGATCATTTTAGATATTTTTGTGGCTTGTGTTCTATGGGATGAGGGTGGGCAGGGTCGGGACAGGTGTGAGGTCAGGGTAGGGGGAACTCAGAAATGAAGGTGAGCGCAGAGCTCCACAAATGTAAATCCGTCTCTGAGCAAAAGTACAAAATCATTGAGATATTATCATTGAGACAAGAACAGTTTATGCTGGTAAAGCTGACTGACATTTCAATCTCTAAGTCCCTTAATTTTCCAATAGCTTCTGTTTCAGGCCCTATTTCACACAACATCTTCCAGTCCTTATTATGATCTCATGCATGTAGCCTTCAGGATCCCTAGTGTTATGGGCCAGGATTTAGAAAACTCCAAAGTATATCATGGAGTTCACCTGGCCTACAACTGTTTACAGATTCTGGTTACGATGAGCACAAAGGCCTACTTTTCAGGTGTTATTCAGCGAATTTAGTTAACATTTGTATAAACACACACAGTAAGACTTTTTATCAACTATAAACATAAAGACCCCACACAGCTACAGTAATCTGTGTAAAACCCTTAATGAATTCACCCTTAACTGTTCCAATTCAATAACAAAATCCAAGTAAAACCAGAAACCCCTTTTCAAAGGTGTGGCCCAGCACACGGCATTCTTACTGGTATAAGACTTGTCAGTGATATTTTGTTCCCCTTTTCAAACAGCAGGTTTGAATTTCTTCCAAAAAGCAATTATCTCTTTTAAGTTACTACGTCGTCTGGAAGCAGCTTTTAAAATGAAGATAGAGAAACACATCTTTCAATCTGTGCAGTTCAAAACCAGTCCAAACTCAAAGCGAAGGTAAAACCCAGAGCCACGGCCCAGCTTCATCCACACAATGACATCACTGAAGCCATGTGATAAGACAAAAATATTTCTTAAAGGGACACTCCCGTGACACCTCCCCCCAAGAAAAAAATAACCCATCAACTTCAAAGATGATTTCATTTTTCACCTTTTCACTTGCCCATTAATAACAATTGACAATAAACATACATTTTTGGAACAAAAACAAAACATGCAAACATTGATAATAATACAGTCCATTTTAGTTCTTCTTCTCCACCACGAACCTGCTTCTCTTCATCACATTCGTGACAAAGCATCGGCCATCACATTTTCTCATCCTGCCACATGTATAATTTTTAAATAAATGGCTATAATAACAAACTCCATCGAAGCAGTCTGGCATTTTTATTTCTGAATCGCTCCAAAAACGTCAATGGGTTATGATCAGTATATATAATTGTTTCAGATGAGTTGCTGGTAACATAAACGTTAAAATGTTGCAAAGCTCCTCGCATACAATGACATCACTGAAGCCATGTGAGAAGACAAAAACATTTCATAGGGACAGTCCCATGACACAAGAAAAATTGAAGTCATTGGAAATCAGTGGGAAAACTCCAATCTTGTGGTTGCTGGAGGCCAAGCATCTCAGTCCTGGGGTATTATTGCAGGAGTTCCTCCGGGTCATATCCTTGCCCAACCACTTTCAGCTCTTCTTCAATGACTTTCCCTCCGCAACAAAGTCAGAGGAGGGGATGTTCGTTTAAGATTGCACAGTGCCCCATATCATTTGCAGCTCCTCAGAAACTGAAGCTGTCCTTGCCCATATACAACAAAACGTAGACAACAATCAAGCTTGAAACCATAAGCAGAAAATAATACCACGCAAGTGCCAGGCAATGACCATCTCTATAAAGAGAGCATCTAACCAGTTCCCCTTGCTTTGAACAGCATTACCATCACTGAATCCCCACATCATCATTGGCAAGAAACCTAACTAGACCAGCCATATAAATACTGAGATTATATAAAAATCAGATCAGAGGCTGAAATTATGTGATGGGAAACTCACCTGCCCACTTCCCAAGGCCTGTCCACCAATAGCTATGAACAAGTCAGGAGTGTGATGGAATGCTGTCCATTCGCCTGGAAGAGTGCAGCTGCACTCAAGAATCTTCACACCACCTAGAACAAAGCAGCCGAATTGATCAGCACCCCGGCCACCACTTTGAACATTAATTTCCTCTGTTGCCTAACCCTAATGCTGCAACTTGCCAAAAACTTCCTTCAACAGCCCCTTGCAGACAAGCAATCTCTACCACCCAGAGGGACAAGGGCAACAACTGCAAAAGAACCACCATCTGCACGTTCCCCTCCAAGCCACACCTAGAACTACATCACCATGCCTTCACTGTCGTGGGATCAAAATCCTGAAACATAACAGCACTGTGTATGTGCCTGCTGCACAGATGAACTGCAGCAGTTCAAAAAGGCAGCTTGCCCCCATCTCAAGGGCAATTAGGGAACAACAACAAATTCTGGCCTTTCCACAAACAATCACATCCTCTGTATCAATAAGAAAAACTAATATCCTGTTTTCTTTGGTTATGGCTTCTCAACATCCATCATGCATCTTTGGAGGGCCATCAACAATAACTCCAAGATCCCTTTTCCATTCAACAAATGTTAATTCAGTGGCCGGAATTCTCCGGCTGTTGGGATTCGCATTTCCCCGCCGGTGGTGCATGGGCTTCTCGGCAACGTGGGGTGGTTTCAATGGGAAATCCCTTTGACAAGCGGTGGTAAGACAGAATTCCGCCACCAGCAAACGGCACCGCGCGGCTGGGGGACCGGAGAATCCAGCCCAGTATGATGCTTTTCATTCATACACTTGATATTGGTGTTGCATTACACCGATCTGAGTTAAGGCATGTCTGCCACTGTCCCTGTCCCCAACACGTTTCGATCTACTGCAGAAATTTCCTCTTCTCTGCAGTCTTGACAATCACACAACTTTTAGTGTCTTCTGCGAACCTGCAGGCGTTTCCCCAATGCCTACCGTTGTTAAATCAGGGAGGTTGACATTTATAAAAATTATGAAAAGCAATGAACCCAAGTCCAAACATTTCAGTGCTCCGCTTATAACTTTGTAAAGATGGCCCCAAGCAGATCCATATCTATCAACCACAACTTTCTGCTTCCAGGAATGTGAGACCCTGATCCATTTCTCTACCAATGTCACCATGTCCTGTGGAGTAAGTAAACTGTTAACATGTAGTTAATCAATATGTTTTGGAGGCAACCCCTATCAGGAAGTTTTCATTATCGAACACTTTAAGTTCCTCAATGTTCTGATAGGTTTACTAGACACAATCCCCTTTTCTAAAAGCTGGGTGTCCCTGTACTGTTGATTATAGAGAACATCTCTTGAGATTCCTTCAGTTACATACCTATCAGGCTTATGGACATGCAATTCCCTAGGTATGACTGTGTTGCCCTTTTTTAAAAATCAGACTACAAAGCTTGTCAATTCAAGGAAACAATCCCAGATCTCAGTGGACTGCTAACGATAAGTTAAAGGGACTTTCAGATTATACGTTTGCATGCACACATGCAGCCATGCAGGTCCTCTTTATAGGATTCTGTGTAAACAGGCTCACAGGAAGACTGATAATAATTTGAAAGAGCTCCAGAAACAAAACCTCTTGCTAATGTGCAACCAGAGGCTTGGAGGAGCAGGAGTGGGAACGTTGAGACTGACCTTTCTGAAGTGTCGGATTCCTTGCTATTAGTTAGAATAAAATTTAAGCAAAAGTCAACTGGGATTGCCATCTTTTGGCAAGGATAATTCCTGAGATCAGTTTTCAGCTCCAGTGTGTCTGATAAATGGACAAACATGGAGGATAAAGATCCGAAAAATGAACAGGGATCAAGTATGTCTAATCCTTGGCGATTTTGTACCTGGTGTATATTTCAAACAGCCATTTAAATCTGCGCCAGAGCAGGGAGGGACTTGGTTGTAATAAGTTAGTGAAAGGTTGACATTTAGATGTCCTGACAATTTGGGGCCATTTCTACTACTTTAAATAATAAGACCCTTGTATACTATCTGAGAGTGCGCGACAATTGCTCAAATAAGCATTTAAAGTTGGGAGACCAAGGACCCCTCCCGAGAATCATATCTGTAAACCTGTTCACAAATGCCATGACTTTAAATTGGCGCTCAATGGTCCCAATTCTTTGTTTTTTAAAAAGTTTTTTTTTTTGCCTGTTTGAAGGAAGAACCGTTATTTTCTAAAATGGGTATGTAGGCAGATGGTGGACAGATAGAGGTAAATACAACACTCGTTTGTTGAAAAGAGGTTTAAATGGAAAGTGAGGGCAGGATTTTCAGCGCATCCCCGCGGCGTGTTCCACGGCAGCAGAGGTGGCCGGCCGGGAGATTCCGCCTGCGGGAACAGCTGGAAAATCTCGGCCGAATAGTGCGTTTTAATGCCGCACTGGTGATGGTGCGGTCATTAACATATTCACCCTGTCATTGAACAACAGATTTATAATTTGCATTATTTAAGCCGGTTACATTTATGGAACTATCCTGTGCCTCTGACAGGACGGCCATATTGAAAGATTGATTACTGGAGGTTGCTGCGAAGGGCTGCAAAATAATTCACAATGACCAGCATGAAGGTTCTATGATGAAAATGTAGGTTCAGCACTGAGGATTGTGCAATAAGTTGGATAGATTTTGTTTTGAAAGAACTTTCAGAAAGATTAACACTTTTGGTAGCATAGAACTCGGGTATTGCCGGAAAAAGACAATTTAGGGGCTGGTTTAGCACACTGGGCTAAATAGCTGGCTTTTAAAGCAGACCAGGCAGACCAGCAGCACGGTTCAATTCCTGTATCAGCCTCCTCGACCAGGCGCTGGAATGTGGCGACGAGGGACTTTTCACAGTAACTTCATTTGAAGCCTACTTGTGACAATAAGCGATTTTCATTTTATTTCATTTTATTTTTCATTTAATTTCATTTGTCGAAACCTTTCGTCCTGCACTCATCAGAGCAATCGTGAGAGTTCCAATGTGAAGGAAAATAACGGCCGTAATTCTCCGGCCATTGGGATTCCCTGTTCCCGCCAGCAGTGCATCTCTGCCCCGTGGGTTTCCTGGTGCCGTGGGGTATCTTCAATGGGAAATCCCGTTGGCAAGTGGCAGGAACAGAGAATCCCGCCGTAGCAATCGGCGCACCGTCGAGAACCACATGGCTGGGGGACCAGAGAATCAAACCGAAAACTTTATATTCGACCACAAAATGTTTTTTTTCAGCAATACTCAAGATAAACCTTTTTTTAAATCTTCAACAGGTAAGATAGTTTTCTGTATTTTACATAAAAATATAGTGCTCATCTCCTTTGTGTCAAACTTTCCAGTCACTACACAAACAAGAGCATCTCAACAATTGTGTTTTGAAATATAATTAATGATCACTCGTAAATCTTTGAACTTCTCGAGATTTTTTGTCATGGGGCTACAAAGACAGGTAAAACAATTTTCTTTCCTGAACCACTAGAGGGTGGTAGTAAGACAGCAATAGGCCCTTTTTACACATAGCTCTAGTTTAGATTTTTTTAAAGTAAGACTGTTTCTGAGAATGAATGAGACAGTCAGGGCTGAAAAGGATCAATGTAGTTCTGTCAAAGAACAAAAATAACTGTTCTTAAGAGAAATGATAACCTACTGTGGTCAAAATAGCAAATGATCGGTCTGGGTGTAGCATATTCATGGCTTCCATGCAAGGGCAAATCCACAAAGGTTACCGACTGATAAAGACTCATTGCTCGATCAAGATCATGCCATCAGTTTTGAGGTACCGTGCATCATGATGAAGACCACCTAAAGTCATAACATTTCCTGGGAATGTTCAGGAACCAGAGGAAAACCCCGAGCTAATTAAGGAAAATAAATCTTGAAAATTTCCTTTCTGACCCCATCAGCCAACTGAAACAAATCCAGGAGGATCACACTGACCCTGACTTGACCACAAGGTGATCTACACCCAAAACCAGAAGGAGGTCCATTTCAATAGAGAAGAACACAAATAGAGGGCACGATTCAGCCAAATAATTCCTGTGTCCGGTTTCGGGCACATTTAGCAGGGTGTTTCCCAGTGCTGACCCCGCTATTTAATGGCACTTTGCCTTTTTTTTTGGTCTTGACGAGGAACACCCCATTGAGGCTGCACTTTAGTCATTTCCTGCACGGGCGAGGAAGGCTACTCATAGAACATAGAAAAATACAGCACAGAACAGGCCCTTCGGCCCACGATGTTTGCCGAACCTTTGTCCTAGATTAATCATAGATTATCATTGAATTTACAGTGCAGAAGGAGGCCATTCGGCCCATTGAGTCTGCACCAGCTCTTGGAAAGAGCACCCTACCCAAAGTCAGCACCTCCACCCAACACTAAGGGCAATTTTGGACACTAAGGGCAATTTATCATGGCCAATCCACCTAACCTGCACATCTTTGGACTGTGGGAGGAAACCGGAGCACCCGGAGGAAACCCACCCAGACACGGGGAGGATGTGCAGACTCCGCACAGACAGTGACCCTAGCCGGAATCGAAACTGGGACCCTGGCGCTGTGAAGCAATTGTGCTATCCACAATGCTACCGTGCTGCCCTTAAGAACAAATAAATCTACATTGTATCATTTTACCGTAATCCATGGACCTATCCAATAGCTGCTTGAAGGTCCCCAATGTTTCCGACTCAACTACTTCCACAGGCAGTGCATTCCATGCCCCCACTACTCTCTGGGTAAAGAACCTACCTCTGACATCCCCCCTATATCTTCCACCATTCACCTTAAATTTATGTCCCCTTGTAATGGTTTGTTCCACCCGGGGAAAAAGTCTCTGACTGTCTACTCTATCTATTCCCCTGATCATCTTAGAAACCTCTATCAAGTCGCCCCTCATCCTTCTCCGTTCTAATGAGAAAAGGCCTAGCACCCTCAACCTTTCCTCGTAAGACCTACTCTCCATTCCAGGCAAAATCCTGGTAAATCTCCTTTGCACCTTTTCCAAAGCTTCCACATCCATCCTAAAATGAGGTGACCAGAACTGTACACAGTACTCCAAATGTGGCCTTACCAAAGTTTTGTACAGCTGCATCATCTGCACGGCTCTTAAATTCAAACCCTCTGTTAATGAACGCTAGCACACCATAGGCCTTCTTCACAGCTCTATCCACTTGAGTGGCAACTTTCAAAGATGTATGAACATAGACCCCAAGATCTCTCTGCTCCTCCACATTGCTAAGAACTCTACCGTTGACCCTGTATTCCGCATTCATATTTATCCTTCCAAAATGGACAACCTCACACTTTTCAGGGTTAAGCTCCATCTGCCACTTCTCAGCCCAGCTCTGCATCCTATCTATGTCTCTTTGCAGCCGACAACAGCCCTCCTCACTATCCACAACTCCACCAATCTTCGTATCGTCTGCAAATTTACTGACCTACCCTTCAACTCCCTCATCCAAGTCATTAATGAAAATCACAAACAGCAGAGGACCCAGAACTGATCCCTGCGGTACGCCACTGGTAACTGGGATCCAGGCTGAATATTTGCCATCCACCACCACTCTCTGACTTCTATTGGTTAGCCAGTTCGTTATCCAACTGGCCAAATTTCCCACTATCCCATGCCTCCTTACTTTCTGCAGAAGCCTACCATGGGGAACTTTATCAAATGCCTTACTAAAATCCATGTACACTACATCCACTGCTTTACCTTCATCCTCATTCTTGGTCACCTCCTCAAAGAATTCAATAAGACTTGTAAGGCAAGACCTACCCCTCACAAATCCGTGCTGACTATCCCTAATCAAGCAGTGTCTTTCCAGATGCTCAGAAATCCTATCCTTCAGTACCCTTTCCATGACTTTGCCTACCACAGAAGTAAGACTAACTGGCCTGTAATTCCCAGGGTTATCCCTATTCCCTTTTTTGAACAGGGGCACGACATTCGCCACTCTCCAATCCCCTGGTACCACCCCTGTTGACAGTGAGGACGAAAAGATCATTGCCAACGGCTCTGCAATTTCATCTCTTGCTTCCCATAGAATCCTTGGATATATCCCGTCAGGCCCGGGGGACTTGTCTATCCTCAAGTTTTTCAAAATGCCCAACACATCTTCCTTCCTAACAAGTATTTCCTCGAGCTTACCAGTCTGTTTCACACTGTCCTCTCCAACAATATGGCCGCTCTCATTTGTAAATATTGAAGAAACGTACTCGTTCAAGACCTCTCCTATCTCTTCAGACTCAATACACAATCTCCCGCTACTGTCCTTGATCGGACCTACCCTCACTCTAGTCATTCTCATATTTCTCACATATGTGTAAAAGGCCTTGGGGTTTTCCTTGATCCTACCCGCCAAAGATTGTTCATGCCCTCTTTTAGCTCTCCTAATCCCTTTCTTCAGTTCCCTCCTGGCTATCTTGTATCCCTCCAACGCCCTGTCTGAACCTTGTTTCCTCAGCCTTACATAAGTCTTTTTCCTCTTACCAAGACATTCAACCTCTCTTGTCAACCATGGTTCCCTCACTCGACCATCTCTTCCCTGCCTGACAGGGACATACATATCAAGGACAAGTAGTACCTGTTCCTTGAACAAGTTCCACATTTCACTTGTGTCCTTCCCTGACAGCCAACTTATGCACTTCAATTCTTGTCTGACAACATCATATTTACCCTTCCCCCAATTGTAAACCTTGCCCTGTTGCACGCACCTATCCCTCTCCGTTACTAAAGTGAAAGTAACAGAATTGTTGTCACTATCTCCAAAATACTCCCCCACTAACAAATCTATCATTTGCCCTGGTTCATTACCAAGTACTAAATCCAATATTGCCCCTCCTCTGGTCGGACAATCTACATACTGTGTTAGAAAAGCTTCCTGGACACACTGCACAAACACCACCCCATCCAAACTATTTGATCTAAAGAGTTTCCACTCAATGTTTGGGAAGTTAAAGTCACCCATGACTACTACCCTGTGACTTCTGCACCTTTCCAAAATCTGTTTCCCAATCTGTTCCTCCACATCTCTGCTACTATTGGGGGGCCTATAGAAAACTCCTAACAAGGTGACTGCTCCTTACCTATTTCTGACTTCAACCCATACTACCTCAGTAGGCTGATACTCCTCGAACTGCCTTTCTGCAGCTTGTTATACTATCTATAATTAACAATGCCACCCCCCCCCCCCCCACCTCTTTTACCACCCTACCTAATCTTATTGAAACATCTATAACCAGGGACCTCCAACAACCATTTCTGCCCCTCTTCTATCCATGTTTCCGTGATGGCCACCACATCGTAGTCCCAAGTATCGATCCATGCCTTAAGTTCACCCACCTTATTCCTGCTGCTTCTTGCGTTGGAGTATACACACTTCAACCCATCTCCGTGACTGCAAGTACTCTCCTTTGTCAGTGTTACCTTCCCCACTGCCTCATTACATGCTTTGGCATCCTGAATATCGGCTACCTTAGTTGCTGGACTACAAATCCGGTTCCCATTCCCCTGCCAAATTAGTTTAAACCCTCCCGAAGAGTACTAGAAAACCTCCCTCCCAGGATATTGGTGCCCCTCTGGTTCAGGTGCAACCCATCCTGCTTGTACAGGTCCCACCTTCCCCAGAATGCGCCCCAATTATCCAAATACCTGAAGCCCTCCCTCCTGCACCATTCCTGCAGCCACGTGTTCAGCTGCACTCTCTTCCTATTCCTAGCCTCGCTATCACGTGGCACCAGCAACAAACCAGAGGTGACAACTCTGTCTGTCCTGGCTTTTAACTTCCAGCCTAACTCCCTAAACTCATTTATTACCTCCACACCCCTTTTCCTACCTACGTCGTTGGTACCAATGTGCACCACGACTTCTGGCTGCTCCCCCTCCCCCTTAAGGATCCTGAAGATACGATCCGAGACATCCCTGACCCTGGCACCCGGGAGGCAACATACCTTCCGGGAGTCTCGCTCGCGACCACAGAATCTCCTATCTATTCCCCTAACCATTGAATCTCCTACAACTATTGCTTTTCTATTCTCCCCCCTTCCCTTCTGAGCCCCAGAGCCAGACTCAGTGCCAGAGACCTGGCCGCTAGGGCCTTCACAGGTAGGTCATCCCCCCTCAACAGCATCCAAAGCGGGATACTTGTTTTGAAGGGGAACGGCCACGAGGGATCCCTGCACTGTCTGCCTGTTTGTTTGTGTTTCCCTGACTGTAACCCAGCTATTCTTGTCCTGTACCTTGGGTGTGGTTACCTCCCTGTAACTCTTCTCTATCACCCCCTCTGCCTCCCGGATGAGCCAAAGTTCATCCAGCTTCAGCTCCAGTTCCCTAACACGGTCTTTGAGGAGCTGGAGTTGGGTGCACTTCCCGCGGGTATAGTCAGCGGGGACACTGGTGGTATCCCTCACCCCCCACATCCTACAGGAGGAGCATGCAACTGGCCTAGCCTCCATTCCCTCTTACCTTACAGAATATAGCTGCCCTGTGGACCAACTGGATCTCCGCCCTCCGACTCTGCTCCCAGTCAGCTGCACTCTCTGTAAACTCCTGGCTCTCTTGTCACTCTTTGCGGAAATGTAGGAAACAAAATGAAAGGAGCACCTTACTCCCTCCTCACCTAACTCCCTCAGTCACCAAACTCTCACAGTAGCACTCAAATGGGTGGAGCGCCATTTTTAAAGCCAGCCCTGATTTATCCCCCCCCCCCACCCTCTCAGTGACCCCACCAAGGCCTCTGTACACCCCCACTTTGGGGTCCTCCAGCCCCCCACCTCACCCCACCTCTCATGAGCTTGGCCTCCCCAGGCCAGACCTCTGGCATGGGCATGCTGGCACCTTGGCATTGCCAGCCTGGCACCCTAGCAGTGCCCTGACAGCCTGGCAGTGTCATGGTCCCATGTTGGCAATGCCACGCTGCACCTAGTGCCAGTGGGAGTGCCGGGATGCCATCCGGCTTGTTGCCCGAGCACCCGGGGGCCGCCAATGGGCTGGGAGACCCTACAGGTGCCATTACGAATGGTCCACATTTGTGAAGACCAGTCTTAAATGGCCCCCATGGCATAACCTCCTAGGTGCGGCCAGTGAACCCCGAGCCCCAAATGAATACAGAGAACGCATATTTAAGTGAGCCTAATAGCTTATTTAAATATGCATATCTGGATGTCACCCAGCGAGAGCAAGACCCAGATCGTGAGTCTCACAAGATTCCGTTAAATCTCGCGAGATATTTCAGGCATCGCGAACCTTACAAGAGGCCTCTCGCAAGAATCAACGGCCTCATCCCGACACCAAGCCTGGCACGAGGAGGCTGGTGACTTGCGTCCAGAGTGAATTAATATTCAGCACATGAGTGGGCAACATGTCCAACAGCTCTTGTATTTACTGGCACCATTTCAACTAATTTCCCCCTCACATAATTTTCACAACGGAGTTGTGGGTCCTCCATAACCTGCCCAATTGAAGTAATTCATCCACATGTATATTGGCCGGACTTCTATGCCCATTGGGATTCACTGTTCCCATTGGCAGCACACTCCCGCCTGCAGTTTTTCAGCAGCGTGGACGGGTTTCAATGGGAGATCTCATTGACAAGCGGCGAGAGGAGAGAATTCCGCTACGAGTGAACAGGGTGCTGCCGAGAAACATGCGGCTGTGGGAATCCAACCCTCTATCTAATCCCTTCCCACAAATGCTGACTATACTACACTCTACCTCATTATTACCTCTCCTGACCTTTCCATTGTCTCTGCTTTGTTGGACTGCAGTCCAGGATAAACTTCAAAACCCTTTGGACCGGGTCTCCTGGTCATCCACCTTGGCCTTTAATACCTGTCCGGTCTCTGCCAGTAACACCACCTCCGCCTCCAAAGAGGTCACTGTGCTCTGTGACCGCCTCCTCCATCTCCTGAATCGTCAAGTCCTGCATTTTCAATCGCTGTTCCACCCTATCCAGAGTCACTCGACAGGGTGGTGTTACTGGCAGAGGCCCAAAAGCTATTGAAAGCCAAGGGGGATGAACAGGAGAACCGGTCCAGGCGTCAGAACCTGAGGACTGTTGGGCTACCAGGACGCATTGAAGTTACAAATGGCAAAGGTGTTCGGGAGGCTGGTGGGGGAGTGGACTTTGCGAGAGCTCGCGAGGCGGACCGGGCCCACCGGTCACTGCGACAAAAGCCCAGATCTGGGGGTGCGGGCAGTCATAGTCCATCTCCATAGATATCTGGGCAAGCAGCGGATTTTAAAGTGGGCGAAGGCCACGCAAGAGAGAGATGGGAGAGCATCCCATCCAAATTTATCACGATGTCGTGATGGAACTGGCAAAATGGCAAGCTAGGTACAACAAGGCCAAGCGGCGCTCTACAAGACCATGGTGCAGTTCAGGGTGGTGTACCCGCCTCGTTGCAGATCACGTAAAAAGACAGATACCATTATTTGAATATGCTGGATGAGACAAATGATTTTGTGAGGAAAGATGGACTGGGAGAGAACTGATTGTGGTTTTAGATGTCATGGATTTTTGAACTTTACAGGTTCATGTTCATGTATCTTGGGCGGCATTCTCCATTTGGGCGACTTTGGGCTGGGTTCTCCGATTCTGAGGATATGTCTGGAGGAAGCGTCTGGTCTTACGACCAAAAAGTCGGTGCCCCGCCCCCGCTACGATGCTCCGCCCAGTGGGGGTCTAGCAGCCATCCCACATAAAGCCCGGCTTTACCTGCAGATACGGACGGAGAATGGGAAGGTCTGTGCGTGCGCACGGCGGTGACCTGCGGCGGCTGCGCCATACAACATGGTGCCGGCCGGGCGTGGACCCAGCCTGCCAGATAGTGCTCTCCTGTAATCCCCCCTTGCCACCCCAGACCATCCCCCCAGCAGTCCCCCCAGACCACGCCGAAGCCCCCCCAGGCAGCGAAACAACTCCCCCCCCTCCGACTGTGGTGGCGCTGGACACAATCCGCAGCCGCCACGCAAGGTTCCCGAAAACTGAGAGGACACGCGACTGACACCGTCGGGAAGTCTGCCCATCGGAGGCGGAGCATCTGGGGATGGCCCCAGGTGACGCCCTGAGGCCGTCCCAATGGCGTGCGGCATACTTGCCGATTACGACGTTTTTGAGAGGGCGGAGCATTCAAAAAACGGCACCGCCCCGGATTTCGGCATAAAAACGGATTCTCCGGCCAATCGCCGAGCGCGATTCCAGCGTCGGCAATCAGAGAATCCCGCCCTGTGTTCTCCTGCCAGAGCTGAATTGCACCCGTTTTACGATCCACTTGAAGTCGTAAAGTGGGATGGAATTCAGTGTTCCATTCTGTGGAAATTTATGCCGGGCGTGGAATACGAGGGATTCCCAAGGGATCCCGCTATCGGGCCGCCATCTTCAGTAGGAGGGAAAGGGAGTTTTCCTTCTTCTCGCACATGCACCGGGTCTATTCCTGAAGAGATTTTCTTGTGATGGGGATATTGTTACTCCCGACGGCGGTGGGGCTGGGTACTTGTCGACTGTGATATTGGACCCCGCCCCATACAATGTGGATAGATGGCTGGAGACTGGCTGAGCACCCCCCCCCCCCCCCCCCCCCCCCCCCCCCCCCCCCCCGTGGGGGTTGGGCATCACTCTCCTTGCAGATAAGGGGATTTGTGATAGGGCGGCTTTGGCCATCAGAGGTAATGTGGGATTCGACAAGCACTGGGAGGTTTCACCCCCCACGTTCTGGGAAGCATTGAGTGTGGTTGTCGGAGGGAGATAATTTTGAGTAAGGCCCACGGGGATAAGGTTGGATGGGTGGGAAGGCAGAGGTTCGTTGACTCCATTTTGGAGGGGGATCGACAATGCCCCATGGCCCTGACGGCGGAGTTGTTGGCAGAGAGGAAGAAGTTACAGATAGAGTTTAGGCTTGTTTCAATGGGGAAGGCGGTTTGCCAGCTTTTATGTTCGCGAGGGGCATTTTATGAGTATGGTGAGAAGGCCAGCTGGGTATTGGCTCACTAGCTGAGGCGGCAGGTTGCCACGTGGGAGATAGCCCAGGTTAAGGATGAGAGAGGAGGGCTGGTTACTGCTCCGGATTGAGCCTTTGAGTCTTTGGCCATTTCGCTTAGGTTGTCAGGTGGGCGGAGAGGTCTACAGAGGGGGAGTATGGAACATAGGGGGCAGGATTCTCCGAGTCTCCGCGGCGAAAACGCGATCGGCGCAGGGGTGGAGAACGGGCGTTGACGCCGGAATCCAGCATGACGCCGCTCCCGCGATTCTCCGGTCCCCGGAGAATCGCTGCGAATCACACGGACGCGGCGCAGATCGGGGGCCATTGACAGAGGTCCCCGCTGCAATTCTCCAAGTGTAACTGGCCGAGTTCCCGACGGCGTAGGTCTCCCATGGTCTCACCCGTAGGGAACTCGGCGTGCCGGCTGTAGACTCAGTCCATGGTCGCCCTGGTGGGGGCGGGGGAATCCTTCACTGGGGGGGGGGGGGGGCCTCACAGACAGCCAGGCTATCGATCGGGGGCCACTGATCCGCGGGCGCGCGCAATCTCGGGGGGGGGGGGGGCCTATGTTTTTGGTGCCGGTCATGCGTCAGTGTATGAGTCCGCCATGTCGCGGGGGCAGCTGATGCAGGCCTCCGCCGTGCGCATGCCCGCAACTGGAAGTGCAGGGCCCCGTATCGGCAGCCGGAGCTGCGAGGACTACTCCGGGGCCCTGCTCGCCCCCTTCAGGTAGGAGAATCACTGGACTTTCTTCAGTAAAGTCCAGAGTGACTCACCCGTGTTTTGACGCTGGAGTGGGGACATAGCCCCATTATTGGAGAATCCCGCCCCCGGTGTCCCTTTATGCAGAAGACTTGTTGCTATACTTTTTAAACCCTCCCGCTCGTGTGGGGAGGATAATGGAGCTGTTGAGGAAGTTTGGTTCATTCTCAGGATACATATTGAATGCGAGAGTGAGATCTTTCCGGTGAATCCCCCGGGAAAGGAAGCCAATTTGGGGAGGTTGCCATTTAGGCTGGCCAAGACGAGGTCAGGTATTTAGGGATACAGGGGGATACATGACTGGACCATGCTGCATAAATCGAACCTTCCCAGTCTGGTGGAGGGGGTGAAGGGTGACTTGAAGAGGTGGCATACCCTCCCGTTGTCCTTGGCGGGGAGAGTGCAGGCGGTCAAAATGAACATTTAGCTGAGGTTCTTATTTGTGTTCCGGTGTCTCCTGGTCTTCCTCCCCAAGTCGTTTTGCGTTAGGGTTGACAAGTTGATCTCAGCCTTTTCCTGGGCGGGTAAGATCCCCAGGATTCGAAACGCCTTCCTGCAGAGGGAGAGGCAACAGGGAGGATCAGAATCTGATGTTCGATTACTAGGCAGTGAACATCCAGAAAGTGCGGGGGCGGATGAAGGAGCCGGGGTCAGGATGGGGGCTGATGGAGGAGGCTTCCTGCGTAGGTTCATATCTACGGGTGTTGGGTTCTCTCTGGCCAGGTTCTCGATGAATCCGGTGGTGGTGGCGTCCCTAAGAATTTGGGGCCAATTCAGGCAGCATTTTAAATTGGGAGCAATGTCACCACTACCACCAATTTTGTGGGAACCATAGGTTTAAGCCATCTGGGATGGATGTAATGTATAAGATTTGGAAGAGGGAGGGGGCAGAGGGGTTCATGGATTGTTTGTGGGGGGCAGATTTGCAGGACTGGAGGAGATAGTGGAGAAATTTCAGTTTCGATATATGCAGGTGCAAAACTGTCATGGTTCCCTCGGCTACTGGGACCTAGACTTAGGGAAAAGATGCTATCTCTACAGATTTTCCCAATGGTTCTGGTGATGCTGCTTCCTCATTGTTGGAGGAAGTGATGTCGCTGATGGGGTTGGAGGTTATCTCGGTGATTTATGAGAGGATTCTGGAGGAGGATATGGCGCAGTTGGAGCGGGTTAAAGCCAAGTGGGAGGAGGAGGGGTTGTGGTGTGAGGTATTGCAGAGGGTGAACGCCTCAACCTCGTGTGCAAGATTGGGATTAATACAGTTAAAGGTGGTGCGCAGGATGCACCTGACAAGGTCAAGGATGAGCTGGTTGTTCGAGGGGGTGGAGGATACTGGCGAACGGTATGGGAGAGGCTCCGGCCAACCATGTACATACGTTCTGGTCCTGTCCGAAGTTGGAGAAATTTTGGAGTTCTTTTTTCAGCACCATGTTGACGATCTTGCATTTGGACTTGGAGGCCTGTGCCCTGGGGGCCATATTTGGAGTGTCTGACCTGCCGGAGATGCAGAAGGGGGGTGGGGGGGGGGGGGTGCGCGGATGTTTTAGCCTCAACCTCGCTGATTACTCGCAGGCGGATCCCTTTGGGTGGAGGTCACCTTCTCTGCCCTGTGCCTCAGTGTGGCTGGGGAACCTGATGGAGTTCCTGTACCTTGGGAAAGGTGAAGTTCACAATGTGGGGGGAGGTCTGCTTGGCTGGAGGCCGCAGGCTCCACCAAATGCCTTGGTATGGTGGGGGGCTTGTCAAAGATTCTGAAATTGGAAAAGATACAGTATGCTATTCGAGGGTCAGAGGAACGGGTCTATTCCAGGTGGAAACTGTTCATCACTTTCTTGAAGAACTTGTTCATGGCCAGCAAATGGGGGGTTGGTTAGGAGAGGGGGGTGGGGGGATATTGGAGAGATTGGGTCTTGGGTGGGAGGGGAAGATTCTGGGTGTTATTATTTTTTTCAAATAACAATTTGTATATATTCTGATATTCTGTTGGCCTGTTTTGTATGTGATAAACTGAAAATTCTTTTGAATAAAAATACTCATTAAAAAAACATTGACCGAATTGCAGTGTCAGATCATGCTCCGCATTGGGTGGATATGGTGCTGGAGAAGGGGGTAGTGCAGAGGCCGGGGTGGAAATTAGATGTGGGACTTTTGGGGGACCAAGTGTTTTGTGACAAAATTGAAAAGGTTATTAAGTAATATGTAGGTTTCAACAGTACGGGTGAGGTGTCGAAGGCGGTCGTCCTGGGAGGCTCTAAAGGCGGCGGTGAGAGGGGGAGGTGATCTCGTTTAAGGCCAGGGTGGACAAAGAGGAGAGGTTGGAGCGGCAGAGGGGTAATAGATGAGATGCTGGAGGTAGATAGGAGTTATGCAGGAGATGGGGACCCAGCGAAGCTGGAAAAGAGGAAGCAACTACAGGTGAGCTTTGACCGACTATCTACCAGGAAGGCGGTGCGCCAACTGAGGCGAGCAAGAGGTGCAGTTTACGAACATGGAGTCTGTTAGCAGGTCAGCTCCGGAGGGAAGCAGCGGCAAGGGAAATTGTGTAGGTGAGGGATAGGGGCAGGGAAGTTGGTGGTAGCTCCGGATCTGATTAACAAGGTTTTTGAGGAATTTTCTGAGAGGTTGTACAGGGCAGAGTCACCCGGGGGAGATCGTGAGATGCAGGAATTTCTAGATGGGTTGGAGTACCCGAGGTTTGGGGAGGGGGACAGGGCTACATTAGAAGGAGCGATAGTGGAGCAGGAGATAAAGGATGTGATTGGGAGGATGCATTCGGCGAAGGTGGCAGGGCTGGATGGGTTTCCAGTGGAATATTATAAAAAATTCAAGGATAAGCTGGCACCCCTGATGGTGGGGATGTTTGAAGAGGCGATAGGGAAGGGGGTGTTGCCACAAACCTTGGGGCAGGCATCGATTTCCCTGTTGCTAAAAAAAGATAATGATCCGACGGTGTGTGGGTCGTAACGGCCTATACCACTTCTGAATGTGGACGCAAAAGTATTGGCGAATGTACTGGCGGGTAGGCTGGAGGAGTGCCTCCCGAAGGTGATAGGTGAAGATCAGACGGGATTCGTGAGCGGGAGGCAGCTCTTTTCAAACATTAGGAGGGTATTGAACGTCGTTATGGCACCAGCAGAGGGGAAGGAAACAGAGGTGGTTGTGGCATTGGACGGTGAGAAGGCGTTTGACTGGGTAGAATGGGGGTACTTGATGGCAGTTCTGGAGCAGTTTGGGATTGGACCAAGGTTTGTGAATTGGGTAAAGCTACTATATAAGGAGCCGAGGGTGAGGGTCCGCACAAACAACATCAGCTCGAGATACTTTTCTCTCCACCATGGGACTAGGCAGGGATGTCCTATGTCCCCCCCTGCTGTTTGCACTCTCGATTGAGCTGTTGGCCATCGCATTAAGAAGTTCGGGGGTATGGAAAGGAATAGTGCGGGGGGGGGGGGCGGGAAATAGAGCATAGGGTGTCCTTATATGCCGATCACTTGCTGTTATACGTGTCGGAACCGGGTGTGTCGATAGGGGGAATACTGGAGCTGCTGCGAGTGTTTGGGTCTTTCTCGGGGTACAAGCTGAACCTAGACAAGAGTGAGTATTATGTGGTATCTCGGCCGGGTGTGGGGGCAGGGGTGGGGGGGGGGGGGGGGCTGCCATTCCGTAGGGCAGGGACACACTTTAGGTACCTGGGGGTGCAGGTTGCCCGGGAGTGGGGGGGGGGGGGGGGGTACATCATTTCTAGTTTGGTGGGGAGAGTGAAAGCCGATCTGGCAAGGTGGGATGGTCTCCCTCTGTCACTGGCGGGTCGGGTACAGGCAGTTAAAATGAATGTGTTGCCGCGATTTCTGTTTATTTTTCAATGCCTGCCGATTTTCCTGCCAAAGGCTTTTTTCAGAGAGATTGAGGGAAGGATTATGTCGCTCACATGGGGAGGGAATGTGGCCAGAGTGAGAAAGGTGCTGCTACAGAGGGGAAGGCAGGCAGGAGGTTTGGGTCTTCCGAACCTGATGTATTACTACTGGGCGGCGAATGTGGAGAAGGTGCGGAGCTGGGTCAGAGGGGTTGATTCCCAATGGGTCAGAATGGAGGAGAGTTTGTGCAGGGGGTCGGGATTGAAAACACTAGCAACAGCGGGCTCCCGTTAGCCCCGGGGAAATACTCAGGGAGTCCGGTAATAATAGCTTAATTGAGAATTTGGAGGCAGTTTCGCCAACACTTCGGGTTGGGGGCAGGGTCAAGGGAAATGCCAATTCGGGGGAACCACAGATTTGAGCCAGGGAGATGGGATGGAAATTTTCGGAAATGGGAGGAGAAGGGGATTAAGACACTGAAAGATTTGTTTCTTAGGGATCGGTTTGCAGGATTGAAGGAGCTGGAAGCGAAGTATGGGCTGGAGCAGGGGGAAATGTTTAGATACACGCAGGTTAGAGATTTTGCCAGAAAGGAGATACAGAACTTCCCGGAGGAGCCAGCCTCCACATTGCTGGAGGAGGTGCTGATGACAGGGGGACTGGAGAAGGGGTTAGTGTCAGCGGTCTACGGAGCTATTTTGGAGGAGGTGAAGGCACCACTGGAAGGGATCAAAGCAAAGTGGGAGGAAGAGTTGGGAGAGGACATGGAGGAGGGGTTCTGGTGTGAGGTGCTCCAGAGAGTGAATGCCTCCACCTCAACGCAAGGTTGGGGCTGATACAGCTGAAGGTGGTATACAGAGCACACTTCACGAGGGCGAGGATGGGCCGATTCTTTGAAGGAGTAGAAGATGTGTGTGAACGTTGTGGGGGGAGGGGGGGGGGGGGGCTGCTAATCACGTTCATATGTTTTGGTCCTGTCCAAAGCTAGAGGATTACTGGAAGGAGGTTTTTAGGGTAATTTCTAAAGTGATGCATGTGAAACTAGACCCGGGTTCCCGGGATGCCATATTCGGGGTGTCGGACCAGCCAGGGGTTGGACACGGGTGCGGAGGCAGATGTTGTAGTCTTCGCCTTGTTGATCGCCCGAAGGCGGATCCTGATGGGTTGGAGAGCAGCCTCTCCACCCTGTGCCCTTTGGGTTTTGGGTTTGGTGGGAGGATGGGATCGGTGTTGTTGATGTGGGGATTGACATATTTGTTACTGATTATTGTTTATTACTGATTATTGTTGGTGGGTGTAAATTTGGGAGAAAAAGCGAAAAAGGAGGAGAATAAAGAAATATTTTTAAAAACATTGACCAGACACTGAACTGGACTAGCCATATAAATACTGTGGCCACCAGAGAAGGTTAAAGGCTAGGAATCCTACGGCGAGTAGCTCACCTCCTGACTCCTAAAAGCCTGTCTACTATCTACAAGGCACAAGTCAGGAGTGTGATGGAATACTCCCCACTTGCCTGGATGAGAGCAGCTCCAGCAACACTAAAGAAGCTTGACACCATCCACAACAAAACAATCCACTTGATTGCGCTCCCTTCCACAAACATTCAATCCCTCCGCCACTGACAAACAGTGGCAGCTGTGTGTACCATCTACAGGATGCACTGATGTAACTCACCAAGGTTCCTTCAGCAGCACCTTCCAAACTCACGACCACGGCCGTCTTGAAGGACAAGAGCAGCAGGTACCTGGGAACCCCACCACCTGGAAGTTCTCCTCCAAGTCACTCACCACCCTGACTTGGAAATGTATCGCCGTTCCTTCACTGTCCCTGGGTCAAAATTCTGGAATTCCCTCCCTAACAGCACTCCCCGAGGTGTATATACACACCAGAAAATGCAGTGGTTCAAGAAGGCAGCTCACTTTCTGAAGTGCAACTAGGGATGGGCAATAAAAACTGTTCTAACCAGCGACACCCACATCCCATAAATGAATTTTTAAAACTTCAATTTGAGAAGACCTTTTCATTCATTTTGATGTTAAAGAATTACTGCTAGCAGTAAAATCTCACCTTCAAGAGTGAAGATTGATGCAAATGATTTGTTCAGTGTAGCTACCATTCATTGAGAGTCAATTCTAAGCTGCCCTTGAACAAATTTCAATGGTTTAAAATGTCTTTGCTGGTTCCTTTGACTCAGAACATAACAGAAAAAACAGTTTCCCTTAACTTTTCACATTACTGAAAGGTATTACATATGTTTTGCTTCAAAATACATTTTAGCTTGTATCTTATTGTTATAACCTGCCTGCTTACCATTGGCTGGGGACTAATGGCAATCCCACAATCCTGTGGGAGTATGAGCTTCCCCAATGAGGAGGGGCGGAGAAACCATTAGTAAACTCCATGTATAAAGCTGGCCAGTTTGGAACCAGGAAGAAGGAGTGTGCAGCAAGGGAAGTTGCTGCTGCTGTAATATATATATATATATATATATATATATATATATATATATATATATATGTTATTGTAAATAAACGTTATTACTTTGTATCCTTAAAACTCATGCTGGATTCTTCGTGGCCCTTACAAAACTGGTGATGAGGGTTAAAATGAATAGCTGTCTACACTGCTGAATCCACCTCCCTGGATTTTTGTTGGATACAGGTTGGAAGTTGTTTTCTATTATACCATGCCTCTGTACGGACGTTTGGATGTTTTTGATGCTGCGCTGGAAAGCTGGAACCAGTACGCACAATGGATGCGTTACTATTTCCGTGCAAACAATATCACCGAAAACGAGCGCCAGGTGGTCATATTGCTCACCGCCTGCGACGTTTGGGGTGATTAGGAGCCTTATGTACCCAGCTGCACCGGACACCAAAACGTTTGATGAACTTGTGAATATAGTGGGGCAACATTTTAACCCAACCCCGTTTACCGGTTTAATACCGCTGAGAGGACCCCAGGAGAATCCCTTGCCGATTTTTTTATCCAGGCTACGGGGGATTGCGGAATACTGTGACTATGGTGAGACCGTGTCAGAAATGTTACGCGACCGTTTGGTTTGCGGTATTAACAATGCGGCCACCCAGAGAAAGTTGTTAGCTGAGCCAACATTGACTTTTCAACAGGCCATTCAAATAGTATTGTCCCGAGAGAGCGCAGAACGAGGAGTGCAGGGAATGGAAGTAGTCTACCTAGGTTATCGGGTGGACCGCGAAGGTTTGCACCCCGTCACAGAGAAGGTGCGTGTGATTCAATAGGCCCCTGCCCCGACTGACACTTCGCATCTTCGTTCTTTTCTCGGTCTCGTAAACTATTACGGGAAGTTCCTCCCCAATCTGGCAACTCCTCCCCAATCTGGCCCCGTTGCACCTTCTGCTAAAGAAAAATCACACCTGGGTTTGGGGTCAGCCGCAAGAAACCGCTTTCCGGCGGGTAAAGCAACAATTGTCGTCGTCTGGGTTACTAACCCACTATGATCCTGGAAAGCCTTTGCTCGTCACATGTGATGCATCCCCGTATGGTATTGGGGCCGTCCTGTCCCACAAGATGGAGAACGGGGCCGAGCGACCGATAGTTTTCGCCTCCCGCACATTGACTGCAGCGGAGAAAAAGTACGCGCAGATCGAGAAGGAGGGCCTGGCAGTGGATTTTGTGGTGAAACGATTCCACCAGTACGTGTACGGCCGCCATTTCACTATCGTGACTGATCATAAGCCTCTGTTGGGACTTTTCAGAGAGGATAAGCCAATACCGCCCATTGCTTCCGCACGGATCCAGCGCTGGGCTTTGTTGCTTGCTGCATACGAGTATTCTCTGGAGCACAAACCAGGAACGCAGGGAACCAATGCCGACGCACTGAGCCGATTGCCTTTATTGACCGGCCCCCACAACCGGTGAGGTGGTTGCAACCCTAAATTTTATGGACACCTTGCCTGTCACGGCATCACAGATCCATGCGTGGACCCAGACGGAGCCAGTCCTGTCAAAGGTTCGGCACATAGTCCTGTATGGTGGGCAGCATAGACAGCTCCCAGGCGAGTTGCGGGCATTTTCCTCCAAGCTGTCAGAATTCAGCGTGGAAGACGGCATCCTCTTGTGGGGGACACGTGTGATTGTCCCGGAAAAAGGCCAGGAGCTGATACTAAGGGACTTGCACAATGGGCATCCAGGCGTGACAAAAATGAAAATGTTGGGCCCGAGTTATGTCTGGTGGCCAGGCCCCGACACCGACATTGAGAAGGTGGCCCAAAACTGCTCCATTTGCCAGGAGCATCAGAAGCTTCCGCCGGCCGCGCCCCTACATCACTGGGAATGGCCAGGGCGGCCTTGGGCGCGCTTGCATACAGATTTTGGAGGCCCTTTTCAAGGATCAATGTTCCTTCTACTAATCGACACCCAGTCGAAATGGCTAGAGGTGCATAAGATGCAGGGGACAACGTCCAGCGCAACAATTGAAAAGATGCGTTTGTCTTTTTGTACGCATGGCCTCCCCGAGGTGCTGGTCACGGATAACGGCACTCCATTCATGAGTGAGGAGTTTGCGAGGTTCATAAAGATGAACGGCATACGCCATATCCGCACTGCCCCTTACCACCTGGCTTCAAATGGGTTGGCAGAGCGATCAGTGCAGACATTCAAAAGAGGCCTAAAGAAGCAGTCTTCCGGATCAATGGACACAAGACTGGCTTGCATTTTGTTTATGTATAGGACCACCCTCCATGCGGTGACTGGGGTAGCTCCCGCAGAACCCCTAATGGGCCGGAGACTTCGCACCCGCCTTAGTATGGTTTTCCCGGACATTGGCGCAAAAGTACGCCGCACACAAGAACGGCAGGGACAGGGATTTTCTCAGCATCGGCCGATTCGGCAGTTTGCGCCCGGTGACCCAGTGTTCGTTCGAAATTTTGCTGGTGGTGCCCAGTGGGTTCTTGGCGTAATCTTTCGCCAAACGGGCCCTATATCTTACCAGCTGCAAGCCCAGGGTCGTCTCCAGCACAAACATGTAGACCACATTCGGTCCAGAGGACTATCCCCCTATCCCCTCCAAAGATTCCCCGCCCCCGGAGCTCATTTCGACAGCCGCAGAGACCAGAGACAATGCAAGGTAGTCCTCACAATCTTCCTCTGGTGCCTCACTCAAAGCCTGCACAGGTCGTTACAGAACCAAATGGAGATAGAGACGCTGACATGACGGAGGCAGCAGACTCTGACTCCGAGATGGAGACACAGGACGCATCAGAGGGGGAATCCTCGGGTCCATGGGCCGTGGATGTACAACCGTTACGCCGTTCATCATGGAAACGCCGGTCTCCGTCTCGTTACACGCCGCCTGATCCAGCGCCGCGTGCAAGTGGTGTCCGGCCTGCGGCCAAACTAGTCCGACGCCCTCCTTCGCCAGGGTCTTCGGTGGATTCCTTGGACTTTGGGGGGGGGGAGGGATGTTATAACCTGCCTGCTTGCCATTGGCTGGGGACTAATGACAATCCCACAATCCTGTGGGAGTATGAGCTTCCCCAATGAGGGGGGGGAGAAACCATTAGTAAACTCCATGTATAAATAAAGCTGGCCAGTTTGGAACCAGGAAGAAGGAGTGTGCAGCAAGGGAAGTTGCTCCTGCTGTTATATATATATATATATATATATATATGTTATTGTAAATAAACGTTATTACTTTGCATCCTTAAAACTCGTGCTGGATTCTTCGTGGCCCTTACAAAACTTATCTGTCTGTGCAGCTGGCCAATCAGCCACTTGGGCTTCTTCCTACTATACAACCTTCTTTTGAACGAAGACTTATAAGACTTATATGTATTTTAATTTGCTCTGAAAAGCATCACTTTTATATTTAACGTTAGCTGCACCACACACACGAAAGTCAACTGACTGGCCAGTTCCAATTCCTCGGGCATTTCAATAAAGTTAACCCTTTTCAAATCTGTAATCAACAGTAGATCTTTAGTGTGTTTGATTCTGTGTCGATGGAAACCAAATCAGAGTACAGTGTCATGTCTGCTCCTGCGCCTGTGCAGAATAGCCACCCGCAGCTCCAGGACATTGGAATTTCCATAAAATCCCCACAGTGCAGAACAAGGCCATTCAGCCACAAAACAGCACCCTACCCAGGCCCACCCCAACCCCGTAACCCACCTTACCTGCAACCTTGGTCACTAAGGGGCAACTTTTAGCATGGCCAATCCACCTAATCTTATAAAACTGGCTACAACAGTATCGAAGGCAGGGACAGGGAAATCAAACTAGTGAAAATATAAACACATTTTAAGGAGCCAATTTTAATATAATTTGCTTCACCCCTATTTAGCAAATTGATTTCTGGATTTCTCTCTTAGTCAAAAGGTGGGATAGGCATCTGGATTCCTCAGAGCCTTATGTAGCCCTAATGTTCCAGGGAACATAGAAACAGCAGTAAGCCTCTCAGCCCTGATCTGTCAGGCTTGATGAGCAGTGATAAGATATTCAAAAGAAACCTCTAAAATTATTGAACGTAAGATTGCTGTCAATAAAGCTGTTTTTTCCCATTCAGGGATAAAAACTATGCTTGGAATTTCCTCGGGCATTCTCCTGGCCGACTGGGGTAGCTGGTGGGAGGTAAGTGGAAGTCCCATTTATGTGGTTTCCACGGATGTACTATTGGAGTTACAGTCTGATCGGGAGGAAATTCCCAGGGCTGCGACCAGCAACATCGCAGTGCTGAACTGGTTCTGGAACGATTTCAAGGATTTTGTTTCCTCTGCTTGGGAGTCCATTCAGGGTGTTGTTCATTCAACGTGAAGATGAATTTCCTGACATTGTTGCTAAGTTTGCCTTCGGCTACTTTGAATCTGGGTGTGTTTGGCCTGCTGCAACTTAAGCTCGTGATGCAGACAACCTGAAGTTAAGAGGGCCCTAATGTGGGCGGCACGGTAGCAAAGTGGCTAGCACTGTTGCTTCACAGTGCCAGGGATCCGTGTTCAATTCCTGGCTTGGGTCACTGACTGTGCGGGGTCTGCACGTTCTCCCCATGTCTGTGTGGGTTTCCTCCGGGTGCTCCGGTTTCCTCCCACGAGTCCCAAAAGACGTGCTTGTTAGGTGAATTGGATATTTTGAATTCTCCCTCAGTGTACCCAAACTGAACATAGAACATACAGCGCAGAAGGAGGCCATTCGGCCCATCGAGTCTGCACCGACCCACTTAAGCCCTCACTCTCACCCTATCCCTGTAACCCAATAACCCCTCCGAACCTTTTTGGACACTAAGGGCGATTTATCAGGGCCAATCTACCTAACCTGCACGTCTTTGGACTGTGGGAGGAAACCGGAGCACCCGGAGCTTTTTCACAGTAACTTCATTGCAGTGTTAATGTAAGCCTACTTGTGACACGGATAAAGATTATTATTATTATCATCCCCATTTGCACAATAGAGCAGCTCAGATCTCCATCGTCCAGTGGGAACCTGAGCGGGTATCTGTCAATCCTCAAATACTAAATGAGTGGCTTCTTTGCATTGAAGGGACAAGGTTTCAGCACAGTGATACTTCCTTTCACATTTTCGTGGCAATTGATTTCAGTGTATGTTTGAGTGGGGCGATGTTGCACTTGAAAGTTAATGGCACCCTCTGTGGAAAGCTTCAGGGGAATTACTGAGTTTAGTGTGGTAAGTCAGACAAATTAACATACTTTGACAAAATAAGAAGATCCCTTAGCAACCCTGAGTTGAACCCTGGATCCACAAATATTAATTACTCTCCCCTTGTACTCTCAGGTTCAGTATCACTTCCAAGTAGGTTTCGCCTGATGAGGTAATTAAAAGAAAATCCATTTTTATCCTTGCACCTGGGGACAGTGGGAGGAGAAATTGTGAACACTGGTCACTTGTTAGAGTGGCTTGTCCTCTCTATCTTACCCACAGTTGCTGTAAAATAACAGCGTCAAAAAGAATTAACAGGATGAAGTGATTATATCAGTGATGATCTTAATGAACATCACTGTGTAAAATATAAGGCAAATCCTCTTCACTTCAATTAGTTAAAAGCTGGTCAGATGTTCCATCTGCTTCCAACATGACATTTCACTGCATTGTTTCTGTTCCTTGTATTGTTCATTGTTCCATTTTTACCTTGGATTTGGTATCATTTATGATCTTTCAACTGGCAAAGATTTCATTATCAGTAGAAGAGGAACTGCTTCAAACCATCAAGTTGGTTAAAAATGTAACAGACCAGTGCAGCATTCGCAAGTGTGAGCTAAACAGTTCATTGAGGCAATAATTATAATATAATGCATAATAAAAACTCAGAAGGTCTGGCAGCATCTGTGAAGAGGGCAACAGAGTTAATGGGCGCGATTCAACTAAAAGGGAACAAAGTCCCATAGCGAGCGCGTTTAGCCGCGTGTTTCCCGGCAATCGCAGCGGTGAGAAACACATGGCTATACAACACCACTCGCGTTAAATTAGAGGCCTCAGCGGGGAACGCATGGCCAGGGGCTCACATAACCCTGTTCTCTACACAGAGGAGCTCCACTCACCGGAACTCCTCAGTGGAGCGAGAGATCAGGACGCCATTTTAAAATACCTTGGCAGTGCCAACCTAGCACCCTGGTAGAGTGAGTGCTCCTTTGGAGGGTTGTTGCATACTTAAGACCATAAGACCATAAAACCATAAGACATAGGAGCGGAAGTAAGGCCATTCGGCCGATCGAGTCCACTCCACCATTCAATCATGGCTGATTTCAACTCCATTTACCCGCTCTCTCTCCATAGCCCTTAATTCCTCGAGAAATCAAGAATTTATCAACTTCTGTCTTAAAGACACTCAACGTCCCAGCCTCCACCGCCCTATGTGGCAATGAATTCCACAGACCCACCACTCTCTGGCTGAAGAAATTTCTCCTCATCTCTGTTCTAAAGTGACTCCCTTTTATTCTATGTCCTTCCTGAGATGTGGGGCCCAAAATTGCTCACAGTATTCTAAATGGGGCCTAACTAATGTTTTACAAAGCTTCAGAAGTACATCCCTGCTTTTATATTCCAAGCCTCTTGAGATAAATGAGAACATTGCATTTGATTTCTTAATTACAGACTCAACCTGCAAGTTTACCTTTAGAGAATCCTGGACTAGGAGTCCCAAGTCCCTTTGCACTTCAGCATTATGAATGTTGTTACCGTTTAGAAAATAGTCCATGCCTCTATTCCTTTTTCCAAAGTGCAAGACCTCGCACTTGCCCACATTGAATTTCATCAGCCATTTCTTGGACCACTCTCCTAAACTGTCTAAATCTTTCTGCAGCCTCCCCACCTCCTCCATACTACCTGCCCCTCCACCTATCTTTGTATCATCGGCAAACCTAGCCAGAATGCCCCCAGTCCCGTCATCTAGATCGTTAATATATAAAGAGAACAGCTGTGGCCCCAACACTGAACCCTGCGGGACACCATTGCCACCGGTTGCCATTCCGAAAAAGAACCTTTTATCCCAACTCTCTGCCTTCTGCCTGACAGCCAATCGTCAATCCATGTTAGTACCTTGCCTCGAATACCATGGGCCCTTATTTTACTCAGCAGTCTCCCGTGAGGCACCTTATCAAAGGCCTTTTGGAAGTCAAGATAGATAACATCCATTGGCTCTCCTTGGTCTAACCTATTTGTTATCTCTTCAAAGAACTCTAACAGGTTTGTCAGGCACAACCTCCCCTTACTAAATCCATGCTGACTTGTCCTAATCCGACCCTGCACTTCCAAGAATTTAGAAATCTCATCCTTAACAATGGATTCTAGAATCTTGCCAGCAACCGAGGTTCGGCTAATTGGCCTATAATTTTCCATCTTTTTCCTTGATGGGCCAAATGGCCTTCTACTGCACTGTAAGGTTTCTATGATCCTATGAATGGCTTACTCGATTTCCTATGTTAAACAAGTTACTAATCTATGGAGGGGCAAACTGCGGCCAGGTGCTCACTCACATGGGGGAAGGAGAAAGCAAACAGCTAATCTTGTGCATTTTCTCGCAACACCTGAAATAGGGGCATTGCCCAAACAGGTGCCAGTCAAGGGGAGACTTGTATGTTGGGTGATTATTAATTTAATGAAGAAACAAGAGAGAAATCTTCGGGGAAAAAACATTGCTACCATCTTGACATTTCTCTGCGCTGTTTCTGACCCTTGCGTTGCTCATTCTTTCAATTGTACCGTGGATTTGATATCAAATTGACTGACAAAACATGTATATGTTTAAAAGTGAAGGTCTCCTACTACCAGCACACATGTCTGTGGAGTTGCTTTTAATATGAAAGAACACTAAATAACTCAATTATATAAGGACGTTCAGCCTATCCAGCTCATCTCTCCAAAACCCCTGCAAAAGCTACAGGGTACCTTGGGCTCTAATGGCACCTTCTGGCTAACTGAGTATTTGGTGATCAGAGTTTACACATTGTTCAGTTTTGGGTGTGTGTGTGTGTTGAGCCCGGGGGTGGGGGGGGGGGGGGGGGGCGGTGGATTCGGATCTTGGATTTATACGCGTTGTTAAACTGTCTCCAATCCAGCCCTTCTCAAAGATCACGGGCAAGATTCACCGCTTGGGAGACTACGGGCAGGATTTACCGACCATCCGCCATGTGTTTTTCGGTGTCGGAGCCGACCCTTCAGGGGTGTCTATCAGTCCCGCCCTTGTCAACGGGATTTCCCATTCACTGTGCCCCTCGCTGCCGGGAAACCAGTGAACAGCTGGTAAATCTCACCCATTGTTCTCCTGCAGGAGCTGAATTGCACCAGTTTTACCATCCCCTTTGCGATTGTAAAGTGTGATGTGATCCAGTGTTCCACAGCATGCAAATACGAGGGGACTCCCAGGGAATTCTGCTATTGGGCCGCCATCTTGAGCGGGCGGTCCGATAGTGAGATCCCGCGGATGGCCACACCCATCCTCCACCACACCGCAAATCAGCCCCGGCCCCTGCACCCACCCCCCCCCCCCCCCCCCCCCCCCGCCCTCCCCCGCCAATGCAAATCGGTCACGTTCCCCCTCCCCCCCTCACTGTACAGCAGCACCACACCCCCGGATTGCTTGGGTGCCATATCCCCAAATACGGGTGTGACCCAACCCGCACCCCCCAGGGACCCTTTAATAGGGGAACCGCTTGGGAGTCCCAAATATAGGAGTCCCTGTGAGGGAGGGGGGGGGTCTGCTAGAGTGCGCATGGACGGGCAGTGCATTGTGGGGCAGTGTTCCTTGGATGGTCTCTAACAACAATCACCCATTGCCCCCTCTGCCCACCGCGAGGTTCACCACGTCAGGTTCACAATTGCTGAGACCACAAGTGATCCGTGCCCACATGAATACCTGCAGTGGGGACCGGAGGATCATGGCAGGCCGGACCCATTTGCATCTATTTACATCCCCCCGCCAGCATCAATGTAGATCTCATTCACTGCACCAGTGGGGGGGTCAGAGCAGCACATTTGGATTGGCGCCTACGCTGATCATGATGCCTGTCTAAACTAAAAGCTTCAACTCCGGGTTCCGTATCCCTCGATTCCCATCCTATTCATGAATCTGAATCCTGCCCCACATTTCTTTTTTCATTCAAATGAATTGTTAAGTCATTTTGGTCTCAGGATGTGAGTAATTTTGGCGATCTTTAGTTATCCTGATTGTGGACTGGAGTCATATAGAGACCAGAGCAGCTTGGGTCGGACGTTCCCTTCCCTAACGAAGATAAGCAAAAGAACTTTATTGTTGCTATTTCCTGCTACAAATCAACCAGTTACCGGACCTATTGATTCCAGTTTCTCAACTTGACATTGTGGGACTGGAACTTCTGGGCCAGGATTCTCTAAAAACACAGCTAAGTGTTGACGCCGGCATCAATGGGCCTCTTGGCCCAGTGATTCTGTTGCCCACAGAGGGCCAGCATGGTGCCGGATTGCTCCGCGCTGCTCCAGCTGGCATACGCAGCCTTGCACTGCTCACCGCGGGTCTGCGCATGCGCGCGGTGGCCGGCCATGGGACCGTGTAAGCGCGCGGTGGCCGCTTGCATGCCGGCACGGCGCAACATGGCAGAGCCACACAGCGGCCCAACGTGGAAGAAGGTAGGCCCCCCAAGATCGCACGCGCCCGCCGATCGGTGGCCCCCCCAATCGCGGGCCTAGCCGTCATGGAGGCTCCCCCCGCAGACTGATACCCCCCCACCAGGGCGGCCACTGCAGCCACGATGCCAAGCTCCCGCCGGGTGGAACCATACATGAACCACATGAGCCGGCGGGAACTCTGCTGGTCGACCGCGGGGAACGGCCCCCGACCAGCGCCACGTTGACCGCGCGCACGTGACTGGCGCCGATTCTCTGATCGCCGGAGAATCGTGTCTCAGCGTCGGACTGGCGTCGCGGGCCGTCTCAGCGTCAACTTCGATTCGCCGAGTTGGCGCGGGCTCAGTGAATCCCGGCCATGATCTCTCTTTTGTTAATCCAATACCATATTCATTGGACTACCATACCCATTATCCCCAACAATTATTTTTGTTCATTTGGAGACATCCCTAAACACTCACCATCCTGACTTGGAAATATACCGCCCTTCTTTCACTGTCACTGGGTCAAAATCCTGGAACTCCTTCCCTAATAGCACAGTGGGTGTACCTACACCACATGGACGGCAACGGGTTCGAGAAGCCAGGGCACTACCACCTTCTGAAGGGCAATGTTGGCCCAACCAATGACACCCACATCCCATAAAAGTTAATTTAAAGAAACAGATTGATATTTATTACTGTTTTTGTTACCATTTATTCCAAGTCAGTGACTGTTAACCTGTTGATTGAGGGCATCCTGATACCCCTTATTATCAGTCTCAGCCTCATTTTGACTTGATGGTCTTGCTTTGCTCCTGAAAGCTATCCTCTGCCCCAAATGAGGAAAGGCATTCCTCATTTTGCACTAACTCCTTTTTTGCCGAATCAAGAACCCAGACTCCCAGCGTGCAACAAAGAGTGCTCTGCTGGAGTACAGCACCAACAAGGATTGACCTTCATTCATACAGAACATTAACATGTCCGAGGGATACCCTAAAGCATTTTACCACCAATGGATTCCTTTTTGAAAGTGCTGGACGCCATTGTTATGTAGGAAACTGTGGGCCATGAGGTCTCACAAACGGACAATGAATGAATGGATAGGTAATTGTGGCTGAGCGAGGGATAATAGACAGGACACTGAGGGGACTTCCTTTGAAAAGTGCCTTGGGAACATTTATGCCTCTTAAGCAGACAAATGAGGGGGAATTGGGGGCAAGTGGCTCCGTTTAATGCCTCAGCCAAAACACAGTACCTGTGTTACTGCACTCTGCATTGAAGGATCAACCTCAATACCGTACTCCTATGGAAATGATGATCCTCTGCTTCAGCTGTGTAGAGAGCGAGCAACTAAGCTGAGCCATTACTAAGGTCATATAGCAAAATTTTGAGCATATTGGAGGTGTGGAGGGGGGGGAGGCGGGTGCAGGAAGATCACTAGTATAAATTGGGGTGGTAAATGGGGCAAAATATATCTCTGTGCACTGAGGGGAAGTGAGGAAATGAGTAACTATGATGAGGGGTGGATTTGATTTGATTTGAATTATTGTTACTTGTACCGAAGTACAGTGCAAAGTATTTTTCTGCGGCCAAGGGAACGTACACACTATGTACACAGTAGACAAAAAAAAAGAATAATCAACAGAGTACATTGACAAATGGTACATCGACAGACAGTGATTGGTTACAGTGCGGAACAAGGGGCCAAACAAAGCAAATACATGAGCAAGAGCAGCATAGGGCGTTAGTGTTCTTACAGGGAACAGATCAGTCTGAGGGAGAGTCTCCCTTGGGCGAGGAGGGCTTTTTATATTTATCATAGATTATCATAGAATTTGCAGTGCAGAAGGAGGCCATTCGGCCCATCGAGTCTGCACCGGCTCTTGGAAAGAGCACCCTACCCAAGGTCAACACCACACCCTATCCCCATAACCCAGTAACCCCACCCAACACTAAGGGCAATTTTGGACACTAAGGGCAATTTATCATGGCCAATCCACCTAACCTGCACATCTTTGGACTGTGGGAGGAAACCGGAGCACCCGGAGTAAACCCACGCACACACGGGGAGGATGTGCAGACTCCGCACAGACAGTGCGGTATTTAGCCACAGAAGAAGAGGGAGAATAGGAAGAATGGTCACAAAGTACTCTGATTTTTTTTAAAGAGGGGTACCATTGTATATTAATGTAAAGTAAGGTAAAAAGAACTGATGTAAAATTAACAATGGAGTCAAAATAATGCAGCTGAGAGGTTCACTGACTTCACAGAAATTTTATTGCAAATCAATTAAACCTTACCGTGTCTCAGCTGAAACCAGCATTTTATTGAGGTGAAGTTCACGTGGATGTCACTTCATGCAAACTTTCCCTGTTCTGCTTGGTAAACCGAAAGTCATAATAACAGAAATCAGCCACCCAGACCACAGACTTCGATCCATGGAGCTGCTGTTATGCAAACCAGGTACAGCTGGCATTGAAGAGGCAGCTCTGTGATGATAGAAGCTAAAAACATCTAAAGTCACGACAAAGTTCACAGAATTATTATCCTACTTTAATTTCCAATTTTGCTTCGGCGTGAAGTATTCGTCCTTTGCTGAAAAGAATCCCCCTTTACCTTCAAGTTCTTTTGGTTGCAGATCTAGCTAACTGGTCACATTTCTTCTACCCTCCTGTTGCCTCACAGGCATCACATTTCCTCAAATAACTCTTGTAAGTGCTCAGTATTCATTTGAGATTTTTGTCCAAGGAAGTCATCTGAACAAGGTCCTTGTACGATTCCCACTGGTCGCACCTTTCACAAGTCACTGAATAAGACTCACGGGCAGAAACCCCGCTGATTTTCCTTTCTGTACCTCTGACACAGCTAATGCAGCAGAGACTAACAACAACAATTTATATTTATATAGCGCCTTCAATGAACTGAAACATTCACATTATAAAACAGAGCATGATACTGTGGTGATATACATCACTGCAAGTACACAAAGGGTTCATGTACATACACTACACCTAGCTAGACACTAGAGGGAACACCAGAGACATGACACACAGACAGTCAACCAATAGGTCAGTAAGATAGGACATGACCAATGGGCATTCACGATACACACAGAGGTGACACTACCACAGGAGGGCATTACACCAACCCATATAAAAGGACACATCACACATGCTCAGTCTCTTTCCAGTGGAGACACTCAGTGTGTACACAGGGTTGATTTGAAACACATCACTCCCACCACGTGGATTGTAGCAGACTGGTTCGTCAGTCTGAGTAGCTATAGCAGAATTAACAGTAGCGTTGAATCCATGTACGAGAATAGTTAATAGTTTAATAAATGTGTTAAAGCTATCTTCAAGTCTGAACCTTCCTTTGTCAGAGTGCACATCAAGGAAGCAGCTTATGCTACGACAAGAGCATAACAAAACAGATACCAAGCCACATAAGGAGATATTAGGTCAGATGACCACAAGCTTGTGCTTGGGTTTTATGTGGAGGCTGTGGCCTCACTCCATCCCCGGCTGAAACATTGGAGTTCAGCCTGCCTCCGCTTGACCAGGTCAGTTCACAGCCATTTAATAGCCATTGCGCCTTTAATTGGCTCAAGGCGAGACTTCTGCCTCCATCCGTATGTCCCACCTCTGAAAGCTGATGACCAAACAAATAGCTGGTAGCTCTCTAGGCAGTAGCGCCAACAGGAGTTCGGGCCATCGCTGGGATTGTTGGCAGTCCCCAAAGAAGAGATGCCAGCGTAAGGTAGGGGTACGTCTGGAGACTTGTCGGAGTCAGGCTAGAAGGCCCAACAGTGTAGGGAGTGGGTGAGGAAGGGTGGCGGTGTAGGGCTGGGTTCATTCGAACCATTACGGTGGCTGGAAGGGATGGACAACCTCGAGGGAGTGAGTCAAGGCTGGTTTAGCACAGGGCTAAATAGCTGGCTTTTAAAGCAGACCATGGCAGGCCAGCAGCGCGGGTTCAATTCCCGTACCAGCCTCCCCGAACAGGCGCCGGAATGTGGCGACTAGGGGCTTTTCACAGTAACTTCATTTGAAGCCTACTTGTGACAATAAACGATTTTCTTTCTTTCTTTTTTCTCCGTTGCGCACAAGATTCCCAAACAGAAGGAACGCCCAACCTAGCCCGGAAAAAGGCTGTCAGATATTACCTGATGGCCTGAACTCCTGGCCCTCGCACTTACTCCAATAATGAAAATCCCACTTAAGGACCTTAGTTGTCCCACAGGCAAATAGTCTGCCCGACACCTCGCACACGCAAGTAAAATCCCAACTGGAGTCTGTGCGGGAAGAGCATTGTGCCTCTGCCATGGAGTCCAATTTTAGCTCACCCCTGCCTGCCAACCTGCCCCTAGGTGCATCATAGGCATACATGCTAAGGAGTCCCTAAAAGGGGGAATGTAAGGTGTGGACACAGTTAGGTGAGGAAGGGTATTCCAGAGCTTGGGGCCTAGGAAACAGAAGGCACAGCCACAAATGATGGAGCAATTGAAATTGGGGGTGCACAAGAGGCTAAAATTAGAGGAACATAGGTGTTTTGGAGAGTTGTGGGTTTGGAGGAGATTCCAGAGATAGGAAGGGACAAGGCTATGAAGGGATTTCAAAACAAGGATGAAAGTTTTAAGATCAAGACATTTCTTGACTGGAAACCAATGTAGATTAGCGAGCAAAGCGTTGATCAGGAACTGGGATTGAATGCGGGTTAAGACATGGGCAATAGAATTTTGGATGACCACAAGACTATGGAGGGTAGGTTGTGTGAGACTAGCCAAGAGTGCGCTGGAATAGCCGTGTCTAGAGGTAACAGTGACATGGACGAGGGTTCTCCCATGGACTGACGGGAACTCCATTTAAATACATTATAATACAGCAAGCCTCCCCGCTGTAAAATCCCACCATGTAGGGAAGCACTACACACCCCTCCCCACCCGGTGCCGTGATAACACGTGGTGGTGTTTACAACAGGTGTTGAAAAATAGGGAACTGGCAAACAGAACCACCAGGAGAGCACAGGTAAGTACAGCCCCCAGGGGGGTGAGGGTCAATCGCGGGAAGTACCCTGGCACTGCCAAATCAGGATTTGCGCTGGTGAGATTTTGGTTTGGGATCTTCCCCACCTCACCCCTCCAATGACCCAATCAGATCCACACCCAGAAAGGGTGTGAGCCTGAGTGGCGTATTTTACAATAAATTTGAATCTCATTATATGACTTAGCGCCGCTACTTCCGCCCTCCACGTATCGTCCCACCCAGCCGGTGTGACATCAGGACAGCCCCAATCGCTACTGGTTTTCAAAAATGATGACCACACCGGGGACGCACAAGAAAGTGTATCCCCTGGGTGAGGAGGGCCAAGGGCAATTAGGGATGGACAATAAATGCTAGCCCAGCCAGTGATGCGCACACCCCATGAATGAATAAAAAAAACTGCAGATATTATGCTTCCTAAATACGTGAATTCTTCCACTTGTCCCAGTTCTTTTCCTTCTATGAATATATAAATATTTCTTGGTGATCTGGAGATATGCATCACTTTTATTCCAAAGTTCATGCTTGCTGTTGCTATACTATCTACTAGTTTTTCTAATCCTTCTTCAATCCTTGCTTCTTATCTGCAAATCTAACTGATGTTATCATTCGTCCCCAATCTTAACACCAGATTCTTTGTCTTCTAACGCTTCTTTGATCATTGTTTCTGCATAATCATTGAAGAGGATTGGTGATGAGCAATGCCCTTGTCGGACTCCTCTTCCAAGTATATATAGTTCCGACTCCCATCAGCTATTCTCACCGTTGCTGATTGCCCTATGTACAGATATTTTTATGAGCCATTTACCTTTCCTGTCTATTCCAGTGTCTTTCAGCACGATCAAAAGCTTAATCCAGACAACCGATTAAACGCTTTTTCAAAACTTGCATTAAAATCTTTCAAACTTGCACTGAACCTTGGTAAACCATGCTTAAGAGTCATGGGCACAGTTCTATTCTCCATATTGTAGAAAGGATATAAAGACACTGGAGAAGGTGCAAAATACATTTTCACGGATGGTGCCAGAACTAAGAGGTTATACACATCAGGAAAGATTGAAAAGCCTGGGCTCTTTTATTCAAAGAAGAAAAGGCTGAGGAGTGACCTCACAGTGGTATGAAGGGAATTAATAGGGTGGATGTAAGGAATATGCTTCACCTTGTGGTGGAGGTTAAGAGCTAAAAATATAAGATAATCATTAAAGAATCCCATTGGAATTCAGGAGAGATTTCTCTGCTCAGGGAAAGGTGTATCCTTAATAATAATAATCTTTATTATTGTCACAAGTCGGCTTACATTAACACTGCAATGAAGTTACTGTGAAAATCCCCTAGTCGCCACACTGCAGCACCTGTTTGGATACACTGAGAGAGAATTCAGAATGTAACCTAACAAGCCCTAACAAGGGCTTGTGGGAGGAAACCAGAGCACCCGGAGGAAACCTACGCAGACACGGGGAAAACGCGCAGACTCGACACAGACAGTGACCCAAGCTAACCACTGTGCTACCGTGCCACCCTCGACACCTAAATACCGGTCCGGACTATAATAATAATAATAATCTTTATTGTCACAAGTAGGCTTACAGTAACACTGCAATGAAGTTACTGTGAAGAGCCCCTAGTCGCCACATTCCGGCGCCTGTTCGGGTACACGGAGAATTCAGAATATCCAATTCACCTAACAGCGCGTCGTTTGCGACTTGTGGGAGGAAACCGGAGCACCCGGAGGAAACCCACGCAGACACAGGGAGAACGTGCAGACTCCGCACAGACAGTGACCCAAGCTGGGAATCGAACCTGGAACCCTGGAGCTGTGAATGGTCTGCTTCTGTGCTACATTACAGTTGTAAGTAATTGGAACATTATGGCTTTGCATTGTCATCCAAAACCTCATTACCTCAAAAGAAATCAAGGCAATTGATAAAGCAAGGTCGATCCTGGATGTTCACTGAAATGTATTAAGCTATTTTCATACACGCAATCTTTTAGTTCACTACTGATAGATTGAATTGAATTCCATTGATTTCCCAATTACTGGTGAAAAACTAACATGACACTCAGGATTTATTTGAATGGATGCCCATTTGATAGGTTGTAAAGGTAAAAACTGTGTGGTGTCTACAAACATGCCCAAATGGGACACTACTTCAACATTAATTGTAAAACAAAAATAGCATTAAGCTTGATACTGATATCCGTCTATTAGACCATTCAAAATCAAAGGACAACATTTCTGTGTCTTTCTCACAAAGAAAAATTAACGTTGCAGTTTGAATCACTGATATGTGAACCTGATAATTATCGTTACATTTGTATCTCTAAGGTTTTTATTTCTATTTTTGATCTTAGTCATGATGAAAGCAATTATCAATCGAGAATCTAAAGATGAGTCAGGTTCAAACCTGAGAGTGAGTGATAGATCAAGTGTGACGATTGAAAAGGATGAGATTGCAGTTTAAAGTATTGTGTTCTCCCAGGAGTATCTATGAAAAAGATGAAGGTTATTTTGGAGTTGAATCTTCATGTTTCTGCATGGGCGAGTGTTTAATTGCAATACCATAATCGTGTGACTTTCAAAGTCTATTATTTGCACCAAGTTTCCTTAATACCATGTCCCAGTTAGTTTGGAGGTGGGGGTGGATCTCCACCCTTCAACATTTCACATTGGTACAATGTTTAGCAGAGTTTCTAAAGGAGGTATTTGTTAAAGATGCAATGCTGTTAATTTGTAGCATTGGTGAAATAAAGCGTTTCGTGTTGCAATGTTTGTTTGAAATGTGACAAGTCAGAAAGTTGAGTGTGTTTTCTGGAACACTCTGTGACAGAGCCTCCAGTTCTTGAACACTTCAATTTAAAACTCCCGCAAGATTAATGCAGAATAGGAGCATCTGAATAAAATAAATGTGCCTTTTCCAAGTAATTCATTAGCCACAGAACTCTGTAGAGTTCCAAAGATTCACAACCTTCTGAGTGGAGAAATATCTCCTTGTTTCAGTCCTAAATGGCCAATTGCTTATCCTGAAGATATGACTCCCAGCTCTCACCTCTCACACCAGGGGGAAAAGCCCCTAAGCATCTACCCTATCAACCCCTCTAAGAATATCAAAATAAATTACTGTGGATGCTGGAATCTGAAACAAAAACAGAAAATACTGGACAATCTCAACAGGACTGACAGTATCAGTGGAGAGAGAAGGGAGCTAACGTTTCGAATCTGGATGACTCTTTGTCAAAAAAGTCATTTGCTTTAATCTTCGTGTTTAATTCGCTGCCACTTCTCTTCCAGGATTGCCTATCCTGAAGAAACACTGCTCTTCTCTCCGACAGGATTTCCGTTTCTCCCTGTCCATCCTCTTTGCTTTCTATTCCCCTCTAAGAATGTTCTATGTTTCAAAGAGATATTCTCATTCTTTACGTGGAAACACCATCACCTGCCAGTTCCCCTTTAAGTTACACATGACCCTGACTTGGAAATATGATGAGATAACAGAGAGGACTCATGAGGATATTGTGGCTGATGTGGTGTGCAAAGGCCGCCTGTTAAAGTGACACGTAGCAGGCTTGTCAGCAAGCTTGAGGCCCACAGAATAAAGGCAATATGGATAGGCAGTTCCCTAAGTGACTGTCGAGAGTAGCAGTGGTGGACAATTGTTTTTCTGACTGGAGGAAGGTATACAGTGGGCTTACCTCCGGCATCACCACTGCATTTCTTGCTCTGCAATAATGACACAGACGTGGCTTTGGAGGATATCATTTTGAAACATGGAAGTATTGTGAACTGTCAGGACAGTTTGTCATTGGAAAACACAGGCTAGTGCAGTCATTTTCAAGCCCAGGGTCTCGACCCCCGGGTGGGTCGCGGGAGGGTGTTGGGAGGGCTGCAGCATTCCCGATCACGGCAAGTAGTGAAATGAAAATGAAAATCGCTCATTGTCACAAGTAGGCTTCAATTAAGTTACTGTGAAAAAGCCCCTAGTCGCCACATTCCGGCGCCTGTTCGGGGAGGCTGTTACGGGAATTGAACCGTGCTGCTGGTCTGCCTTGGTCTGCTTTCAAAGCCAGCGATTTAACCCTGTGCTAAACAGTGCCCAAGGCTGTTAAAAATGCTGTCTGTGGCCGGCTTTCAGAATGCCGGCCATCCTGGGCATGCGTGCCCCTTAGCAGTGCGCAGGCCCGGAGCCCAGCGGGGCAGACCACCTCCTCCTGACCCAGGAGCAGATTTTGTTTTTGACTCGATGAAGTCTTCCTGCCTGAAGCAGCGGCAGAGAGCTGGTCATGCGCACCGTACACTGACGTCAGGTGCCCTGGGCTGAAGGGGGTTCCGCTATTTTGTAAGCAACAAGCAACAGGAACTAAAGAATTTTAAATGAATAATTTTGTAATAAGGAAGAGAGGGCCAGAGACACAAACAGGCTACGATCTCGCAATTAAATCACCTGGAGAGAACTGCTAAGGAGAATCCACAGCAGGACAAAGCAGTGCTGGTGTGAGCTCCAGGGCTTCTGGTGAACAGCCCTTTCAGAAGAAGCTGAAATTAGGAACAAAGCAGTATAAAGATGATTTCTTGAGGTATGGCTTTATTAATTGTGCCAATGCAAATCAGGACACAAAACCCATGTGTGTTATATGCAAGGAAATTCTGGCAAATGAAAGTTTAAAATCCTCAAACTTCAAAGGCATTTGAAGGCATGTTGAGTTCAAGGACAAATTTTGATTTTTTTTCAACGGATGCAGTGAGCTCTTAAATCGTCAGCTAAAGTCCTCAGCAGAAATGTAACATTGGATGTCAAAGCAAGGGATAGCGTGAGGACCAAGCAGGCTCATCTATCACATTAAAGATAAGCGGAAATGGTGGGTCATGATGTTCAGGGGGTGTGGGTCACAAAGGTCGGTTGGCGTGGTCCCGAAGGATGGCCGGTTGGTAAAAATTGGTCCCGGGCAAAAAAGTTTGAAAAACACTGGGCTAGTGGAATGGGCAGATACTTGGTGGATGAAATGTAATGCATTGACGTGCAAAGTGATGCATCATGTTGGAAATAACAAGGAGAAACAACAAAAAGTAAAGGGTAGAATTCTAAAGAGAGAAGAGGAGCATCGAGACCGAGGAACATATGGTCACAAATCATTGAAGGTGGAAACGAAGGTTGAGAAAGTGGGTTTTATAAATAGAGGCACAGAGTACAAAAGCAGGGAGGTTATGGTGAACCTTGAGACAGGATTTTCCACCTCCCCGCAGTATGTCTTCCAGCGGTGGGGATGGCCCACCATTGGCCGCAGGTGGGATCTTCCAGTCCCAATGTTGTCAATAGGGTTTCCCATCATTCGTGCTCTCTGTCACCAGGCAACCCAGGGCAGGGTCTGCCGTCAGCAAGATCAGAAGATCCCGCCAGTGGGAACAGCCAGAAAACCCCACCTTTAAAACATTGGTTCAGCCTCAACTGAAGTATTGTGTCCACGAAGAATGTGACGGAGAGAGTGCAAAAAGGTTTTTCTAGATTGGTCCTAGGGCTGAGGGACTTCAATTATGTGGATGGATTGGAGAAGCTATTGCTGTTCTCTTTGGAGAAGAGAAATCTAAGAGACTATTTGTTAGAGGTGTTCAAAACCATGAGGGGTCTAAACAAAGTAGATAGAGAGAGAAACTGTTCTCATTGATGTCAGGGTTAAGAACCAAAAGGCACCGATTTAAAGTGATTGGCAAAAGAACCTGAGGAGACATGAAGCAAAACTTTTTTTTAAATTTAGAATATTTTTTTTCCAATTAAGGGGCAATTTAGCATGGCCAATCCACCTGACCTGCACATCTCTGGGTTGTGGGGGTAAAACCCACGCAGACATGGGGAGAATGTGCAAACTCCACACGGACAGTGACCCAGGGCCAGGATTCGAACTCTGGTCCTCGGTGCTGTAGTCCCAGAGCTAACCACTGCGCCACATGCTGCCCAAGCAAAACTTTTTTAATGGTTATCATACAGAATGCACTGCCTGAGTGTGTTGTGGAGGAAAATTATCTTGTGGTTTTCAAAACGGATTTGGATAATTATTTGAAGGGAAGAAATTTCAGGGCTAAGAGGAAAGGGTACGAAAGTTGACCTTGTTGATAGCCAGAACACAAATGGTGGGCTTAATAATCCTCTTCAGTGCTGTCACCATTTTTTAATTCTATGATATAATTCTATGAAATCATAATTTTCACTGTTGTTGGGTCAGAATCTGGAACTTCCAAACTAACAACGCTGTAGCACACCGCACAGTCTGCATCAGTTCAAGAAGATGTCTCACCACCACCTGCTCAAGGTCAGGGTTGTTCAGTACAGACAACAAATGCCGGTTCAACCAACCATGCCCACATCCCATAAACAAATAAAAATAAAGGGCGGGATTCTCCGTCCAGCGTAAGCTGAAAATCGTGGCCAGTGCCAGGCGCCTGACGGAATGCCATGCACTGGTGCCTCGACAGTGGCGTCAAAAAAGCTTGACCAAGACCCTCGGGACACACCGTCTCGGAGCTGCCGGCATTCCACTCCGCACGTACAGTAAACGCCGTCGGCATATCATTAATGGGCCCGACCCAGTATTCTCCGGGGCCTCCGTGATGCTCCGCCTCCGCCAGGAGGAATTACCAATGCTGAGTCTCACGGGTGATTTTAAAAATCGGGAAACAGGCGCCGTGGCTGCTGAGGGAGAGAGAGGAGGTAGGACATGTTCCCAGAGGACCGACCGTGGGCTTCCTGACCGTTTATGCCACGTGGTCCTTCAAGGCGCCGAGTGGGGACCTGTCTGGAATCTCGCAGACCTCGGTCTACAACTGCATCCGCATCATCACCGTGACTCCCAATTCCGATTTTGAGGTGCAAATGGATAGATTTTGCACTGTGAATCTGCCATTCGTTGATACAGGACAGTGAATGGCCTATCCGGTAGTCTTTACTGGCCTGCTGGAGATCACTAGGAAAAAATACCCAGGAAAATGTTACTTTTTTCATGCAACCAGGAGAAAGAGTATTAAAAACTCCTTTCAGTGAAACTGAAAATTGTGCCAGTTCTTTAGTAATTGAATGACCCACTCCATTATTTCCCTGCCCAGGCGGTGAAGGTGAAAAGATATTCCTTGGTCTTTGTTGGAGGAATGAGATGAGTCATAAGATAATCCACAGTTGTTTCAGGAAGTCACAATATGTAAAATCCCTGACCGCACATTTGGTTCAACTTTGATTTACAAGAAAACGGCAACAAACAAGGAATCGGTGAGCTTTCAGTCTCTGTCAGCACATTTTCAGATTCACAGAAACAGATAAAAGTGAGAAACCTCAAATTGTGTAAAGTGTGAACATGCCAGCATTTGTTGTTTTTTCTCGCTAAGAGATATTACGTACTTGGTCTAAGCTATTTGATGTTATTAATCGAAGGGTTGACAAATGTTCACCAGTGCCCAGTCAGCTGACAACATTGCGAAATCACGGACTCACTTTTACCACAGGGTCCACGAAAATTCTGAGAATCATCTAATAGCACTGAAGCATGCAATTGAGTCTTGCTCAAGCTTTTTTCATGAGCAATCAAACTAGTCATCTCATCCCCCACCCCCACTTTCACCATTTCTCTGGAGCTTTTGTCCTTCAAGTGCTTATCCAATTCCTTAATTTGGCTATTGCTCAATCTGGTTCTACAGTAGCACGATCACACAGTGGTTAGCACAGTTGCTTCACAGCTCCAGGGTCCCGGGTACGATTCCCGGCTTGGGTCACTGTCTGTGCGGAGTCTGCACATTCTCCCCGTGTCTGCGTGGGTTTCCTCTGGGTGCTCCCGTTTCCTCCCACAGTCCAAAGATGTGCAGGTTAGGTGGATTGGCCATGATAAATTGCACTTAGTGTCCAAAAACAAGGTTAGCTGGGGTTACTGACTTACGGAGATAGAGTGAAGGCGTGGGCTTATGTAGGGTGCTCTTTCCGAGAGCCAGTGAAGACTCGATGGGCTGAATGGCCTCCTTAGGCACTATTAATTCTATGATTCTATGATTCACTACCCTCTCAGACAGTGCATTCCAAATCCTAAATACTTGCTGAGTAAAAATGAAATCTTCCTATTGCCCCTGCTTCTTTTGACCTTAAATCAATGCCCTTTAGTTATTGACCCTGCAGTACTGGACACAGTCTCTCATTAGTTACTCTATCTAAAACGTTCCTGGTTAAAATTGTGATTTTAAACACCTGGAGCAAATCTCCACTTAGCCTCCTCAGCTCCAAGGAAAACAACCCCAGCTTCTTCAGTCAATCCAGCTGACAGTAGCAACTGACCACAGAATCATTCCGATAAAACTCTTTTGTGCCCTCTCCAAAGACCGCATGCCCTTAGAAAAATTGTGGTGTCCCGAATTGGACACAATACTCCAGCTGGCGAAGAACCAGTGCTTTATTTAGGTTTAATGTAACCCATCGGCTTTTGGACTCCTCGGCCTGGATTTTCGCTCCTTGGGTGCGCAGTGTCGGGACGTTTCCCAGCTTCACAGGCCCAACAAGGGGGAAAGTGGCCTGGAAGATTGGATTTTCATGCCGGGATGGAGGGATACCCTGTGAGGCAGGCCAGGTGACCCCAGAGCATGTGTGCAGGGTGCTGGGTGCGGAGGTGGGCTGGACGGAAGGCTTGCCTCGGTGCACCAGCACTGTGTTGAAGTTGAAAGAAAAGCAGCCTTCCAGACCTTACCCCTCAACCCACATGCCTTACCCGTGTCAACTCCATGCCACCTCATTCCCCCAACTCACCTCCATGACCCCTCAAATCCTCCCTGCTAACCTATGCACCTCTGCCCAAGCCCCTTGGCTCCTCAAACCTCCCATGACAATCTATGCCTCCATTCGGCTGCTATGGTTTTTATAGCCCCATTTACTACTTTTCCATCCATTCAAATACATTATAATTTACAATTACAAACATTTCATCCAATCGTATAATCCCTTGCAAAAACAAGCATTGGAATTCATAGTCTCATTTTAAAGAATCCATAGCCACTCAGAGCTGTCAATTAAACTGTGAAATAGCAGGCACCATATTGTGATAATAGACAGTTGGGAATTCAGTCAAGCAGCACTAATCTAATAATGGTAACCTAAGGCTTATGTCAATAGGAAGAGTGAAATAGCAAGTCACATTTTTTGATATTCCAGATTTTTCCAAGAGTTAAAGAGCAGGGGTTTTAAAGATCTTAACATCCTGACAGCTTCCTTTGACAGTTGATATTCACATCTTTGAAAGTTGTTTTTGACAGTTCCAATGAGCATCACAGATCCAGGGAGATTGTCAGCATTTCACACACATTTATGCCGACTTTTAGCAAACACAAAGGCAGCTGACCTCTCTCAAGGGGCACTTTACCTCTACCAAATGTCATGTGACCTCCACCAAAGGTGTCCCAGGATCATATCTATAGTACCCCTATGAGACCTCAATTGATCTCCAAGTGGGATTTGTGGAATATGAGCTCCCCCATGAGTGGGCAGAGGCTCATCCTGCTGAGGCTCAGAGAATTTCCCTATAAAAGCCAGTCCGTACTGGGACCGACACTGCTGGTAGTCCCGATTGGGAACTTTGAGCTGTAAATTGCGTTGACTTTTACTTTATGATGACTTATTAAATGCTGTTTAATTTACCTTCTGGGGCCTCCTGGGCTTTTATAATATCCAAAGGCTATCTTACCTCTCCAAAAGTGTACCCTGGCTATTCACATTAGTTCATAAAGTTACAACCTGCTCCTCTCAGGTTTAATCTGTGCATTAGGTTTCAAACACTTGGATCACAAAAATCACCAGATGAGTGATGCCAGTGGCTGATATCTATTAACCTGATGAAAGGTGGCCATTCTCCCTTAATGCCTCTGAAGGCTGTCTGAAAGAACTGTCGGAAAAAAACTCCCGTTCCAACTTTCTCTCAGTAACCTGGCAAATTATTCCTCTCCAACTATCTTCAGGATTTTCTGGGAGGCTGATTCCGCCATTCTCTCAGGTAGTGCATTCCAGATCTTAAGAACTTTCTGCATGAAGCAATATCTCCTCATTTACTGTGTAGCTCTTTTGCCAATTATTTCAAACCCATGACCTTTGGTTACTGATCCACTTAACCGAGAAAGTAATTTTTCCTTAATTGCATTGGCAAAATCCCTCAGAATGTTGAATGCCTCTCTTAGATCTCCGCTTAGGCCAGAGACCAATCCCAGCTTCTTTGTCCTCTCCACCTGTCTTCTTCATTTCTGTTTTTCTCTTCACCAATGCTCAGACTCTACACACTGTCTGAGAGGAATCATGGGCGTCATTCTCCGACCCCCCGCTGGGTCGGAGAATCGCCGGGGGCTGCCGTGAATCCCGCCCCCGCCGGTTGCCGAAGTCTCCGGTACCGGATATTCGGCGGGGGCGGGAATCGGGCCGCGCCGGTTGGCGGGCCCCCCCCCCCCGCTCGATTCTCTGGCCCGGATGGGCCGAAGTCCCGCCGATAAATTGCCTGTCCCGCCGGCGTGGATTAAACCACCTTTCTTACCGGCGGGACAAGGCGGCATGGGCGGGCTCCGGGGGGGTCACGGGGCGATCTGGCCCCGGGGGGTGCCCCCACGGTGGCCTGGCCCGCGATCGGGGCCCACCGATCCGCGGGCGGGCCTGTGCCGTGGGGGCACTCTTTCCCTTCCGCCTCCGCCACGGTCTCCACCATGGCGGAGGCGGAAGAGACTCCCTCCACTGCGCATGCGCGGGAAACTGTCAGCGGCCGCTAACGCTCCCGCGCATGCGCCGCCCCGACATGTCATTTCCGCGCCAGCTGGCGGGGCAACATAGGCCGTTCCCGCCAGCTGGCGGGGCGGAATTCCCTCCGCCGTCGGCCTAGCCCCTCAATGTTGGGGCTCAGCCCCCAAAGATGCGGAGCATTCCGCACCTTTGGGGCGGCGCGATGCCCGTCTGATTGGCGCCGTTTTGGGCGCCAGTCGGCGGACATCGCGCCGTTTGGGGAGAATTTCGCCCCACATGTTCACACATAACAGGATTTCTTCTAAAGCCAAAATGGTAAGCTGACAAGAACTGCAGTTTACACTTGGGTAATACCTACATGGCTCAAACCAACACCTTTTCAGCTTATTCACAAACTGTATGTTTGGAAGCATGTTCAGTGTTCCAAGATCATGTGCCAATCAGTGTGGCCAATGTAGGCTGTATGTCTACAACGTGCAAGGCATCTTTCCAGTACTTTGCAAACGTCTGTCATCCAGGCATATAACAATCCATGAATAAATGATTAGGTTTCTACCAACTACTTCTCTTGGTTAATTCCAGTGGCGAACTAGTGATGAGGCAGTCAATATTATTAGGCAACACTTAAGGAGTTGGAAATGCAACCAAGAAATACTAACTGCCATGAAGACATCAGCAAGTAAAATCTCATAAATTTCAGATATGAAATTGTTTTAAAATTGTGATGAAATATTTATAGTTTCCCATATAACTGCTGAAATTATCCTTGTAGGTGGTGGCTTTTAGGGGATTGGGACACATTGCTTCAAAGGTCTTGGTGAATTTCGGCATTGCATCCTGTAGGTGACACATTCTATAAACATGGGACATCACTGGTGGAGGAGTAGGTGTTGCAGCCAATGGATAGGGTGCCAAGTGTGTGGGCTGCTTTGATCCGAATCGTGTCGAGCTCCTTGAGTGTTGTTGCAGCCGTACCTATCCAGGCAAGTGGAGAATATTCCATCACATGCCTTATTTGTGCCCTGTAGATGATGAGAGGGTTAGGGAAGTCAGGGGATGAGCCACTTGTCACAGAAAACCCTCTGACCAAGTAGCCACAGCATTTATGTGACTGCTCTGTTTGAGGTTCTGGACAGTGGTGAGTGCAAACATGTTGATGCTTGGGGATTCAACGATGCCAATTCCATCGAATATCTATTAAGGGGATGTGGTTAGACTTTCTTTCATTGGGGATGGTCATGGCCTGATCTTTTCCAAATTAGGACAGAGAGCAGAAAAAATATTTGGCAATGTAGTGATGAGGCTGGGAAATTTACTACGAGAGATTGTGCGATAAGTATAGGCCAATTCTTGTTTTAACTTAACCTGTCCAATGCAAACTGACTGAACCAGATTGGTCACCACGTGAAGAAATGAAAAGCACAATTCAGCAGAGTATAAAACCCCTGGCAATCAAACCCACCAGTTTCCTGCCAACACATTTCCCAGGGTGGGATTTTCCAGTCCCGCCCACCACTGGGAGAGTCCAGACCCACTGACAGTCAATGAACTTTTAGCTGGGCTGCCGAATCTCCTATGGCATTTCCCTCCATGATGGGTGTGACAAATCCCCAGCCCCATGTCTGTACTAAGGAATGGATGAGATAAATTTGTTGAAAAGGGAGACAAAGGGCATGATTCAGCGGCCTCGTCGCGTCGGTGTCGGGATGAAGCATTTGAATCTCGCAAGAGGAGTCCCACAGCAGCATATTGTACGGCTCATTTAAATATACATTCACAGGGCAGCACGGTGGCACAGTGGATAGCATTGCTGCCTCAGGCGCTGAGGTCCCAGGTTCGATCCTGGCTCTGGGTCACTGTCCGTGTGGAGTTTGCACATTCTCCCCGTGTTTGCATGGGTTTCATCCCCACAACCCAAAAGATGTGCAGGATAGGTGGATTGGCCATGCTAAATTGCCCCTCAATTGGAGAAAGAAATGAATTGGGTACACAAATGGGGGAGCTCATATTCCACAAATCCCACTTGGAGATCAATTGAGGTCTCATAGGGGTATATTAGATATGATCCTGGGACACCTTTGGTGGAGGTCACATGACATTTGGTAGAGGTAAAGTGCCCCTTGAGAGAGGTCAGTTGCCTTTGTGTTTGCTAAAAGTCGGCATAAATGTGTGTGAAATGCTGACAATCTCCCTGGATCTGTGATGCTCATTGGAACTGTCAAAAACAACTTTCAAAGATGTGAATATCAACTGTCAAAGGAAGCTGTCAGGATGTTAAGATCTTTAAAACCCCTGCTCTTTAACTCTTGGAAAAATCTGGAATATCAAAAAATGTGACTTGCTATTTCACTCTTCCTATTGCCTTAGGTTACCATTATTAGATTAGTGCTGCTTGACTGAATTCCCAACTGTCTATTATCACAATATGGTGCCTGCTATTTCACAGTTTAATTGACAGCTCTGAGTGGCTATGGATTCTTTAAAATGAGACTATGAATTCCAATGCTTGTTTTTGCAAGGGATTATACGATTGGATGAAATGTTTGTAATTGTAAATTATAATGTATTTGAATGGATGGAAAAGTAGTAAATGGGGCTATAAAAACCATAGCAGCCGAATGGAGGCATAGATTGTCATGGGAGGTTTGAGGAGCCAAGGGGCTTGGGCAGAGGTGCATAGGTTAGCAGGGAGGATTTGAGGGGTCATGGAGGTGAGTTGGGGGAATGAGGTGGCATGGAGTTGACACGGGTAAGGCATGTGGGTTGAGGGGTAAGGTCTGGAAGGCTGCTTTTCTTTCAACTTCAACACAGTGCTGGTGCACCGAGGCAAGCCTTCCGTCCAGCCCACCTCCGCACCCAGCACCCTGTACACATGCTCTGGGGTCACCTGGCCTGACTCACAGGGTATCCCTCCATGAAAATCCAATCTTCCAGGCCACTTTCCCCCTTGTTGGTACACAAATTTTTTTATTTTTTTATTTTAAAAATATACATTCACTGGATTCTCCCGATGCCCGGGTCACAATGACCATGCCAGCGAGACCTTTGCCCGGGCGCCATTTCGTATTGGTCTGCACAAACATGGACTAGGCATTACAGCACCTGGGGGTTTCCCAGGCTGTCAGAGTCCCCTGGTGGTCGTGGACAAGGCAGGGTGTTACTCTGGTGTTACTCTGGCTCTCCCTTTGGCATTGGAGTGTCAAAAACGGGGAGGGAGGCTGAAAGGTAGAGGGGGGGGGGGAGGGAGATCAAGGCAGCATTCCAAATTGGCGCCCGAATCTGCAAGGAGCCTTTCCTGCTGGTGAGCTAAATCACTTGATAATTGCAGCCTCGGCAGAGGGAATCTCCCCGAGACCAATAAAACCGGCAAAGTGCCATAAATAGCGAGATGTTTCTTTGCACTGCAGCCACTGAGAAACACCCCACCAAACGCTCTCAAAACCGGGCACAGGAACCTTTAGGGTGAATCCTGCCCAATTGGACGGGGAACAGGGCAGACACATGGGATTATAAGTGTCACATGGAGGATAAAGACAAATGATTGGTTGGGCCAAGTAACATGTTTCAGTGTTGTCATTTCTATGTGATTTCAAGTTCCTAGTTTTGAGTGAAAGTTTAGTCACTTATGACGGATAGAGGAAAAGCACAACATGACTACTGAGAATAAAAGAGATTTGCTGAAGCATAATTCTTTCTTCTCATTCCATGGCCTTGGCACACACATGCAGGCTGCAGGCACACAAACACACTAGAGTCCAAAGAAAAAAAGGTAAAGGAATATATGGTTAAGTTGAACTTTAAAATGGTCCAAGCAGTTTAGGTTAGTTGGTTTGTTGGATGTGGTCAGATGTAGATGTTGCAGTCATTATGAGATCTCGGTTCGCTGGTAGATTTCTGGTGGGGTTGGCATCTCAAACAAGGTGACATACTTAATACAAAAGAGAAAAAGGGTAAGGAGAGAGAGAGCTCTCAGTTTGCTTCCTCTTCTGAGGACTTGCCACTTGAAATCTCTCCGTAATCCCATAGGGAAAAGAGAGAAAGAGCGGAGAGGGAGAGACTGGTGGAGGAGATACTCCGAGTGGACAGGAGATACGCGGGGGTCCCTGAGGCGGGGCTACTAAGGGAACAGCGGAGTCTGCAGGTGGAGTTTGAACTGCTGACCATAGGGAACGCAGTAGCACAGCTGAGGGAGGAAAAGAGGGCAGTCTATGAGTACGGGGAGAAAGCGAGTAGAATGCTGGCACACCAACTGCGAAAGAGGGAGGCGGCCAGGAAAATCGGGGGAGTAAAGAATAAGGAGGGTAACATGGTCTTGGATCCAGGGGGGATGAACGGAATCTTTAAGGGGTTCTATAGTAAACTATACAAGTCGGAGCCCCGGACGGGAGCGGAAGGGATGAGGCAATTTTTGGACCAGTTGAGGTTTCCAAAGGTGGAAGAGGGCCTGGTGGAGGGGCTGGGGGCCCCGATTGAATTGGAGGAGATTGTCAAGGGTATAGAGGGCATGCAATCGGGTAAAGCCCCGGGGCCGGGCGGTTACCGGGTAGAATTCTATAAGAAATCTTCGGAAATATTGAGCCCACTCCTGATGAGGACCTTCAATGAGGCTGGAGAGAAAGGAACCCTCCCCCCAACAATGTCACAGGCCTTGATCTCACTCATTCTTAAACGAGAGAAGGACCCGGAACATTGCGGGTCATACAGGCCGATTTCGCTTTTAAACGTGGATGCCAAATTGCTAGCTAAGATTCTAGCCACAAGAATTGAGGATTGCGTCCCAGGGGTGATAGAGGAAGACCAGACTGGGTTTGTTAAAGGCAGACAACTCAATACCAATGTCCGGAGACTTTTGAATATTATTATGATGCCCTCAGAGGGAGGGGAGGCGGAGGTGGTAACAGCGATGGACGCAGAGAAAGCCTTTGACGGGTGGAGTGGGAGTACCTGTGGGAAACGCTGGGGAGGTTCGGGTTTGGTGAGGGCTTTATTGGCTGGGTGAAATTGCTGTATCAGGTGCCTGTAGCAAGTGTATGTAGAAACCGGCTGAGGTTGGGGTACTTGGAGCTTCACCGGGGAACGAGGCAGAGGTGTCCCCTTTCCCCGTTACTATGTGTCCTAGCTATAGAACCGCTAGCTATGGCGCTGAGAGCCTCGAGGAACTGGCGGGGACTGGTTCGGGGGGGTGGAACATCGGGTCTCGCTATACGTAGATGATTTGCTCCTGTACATTTCGGACCCTGTGGAGGGGATGGGGGAGGTTCTGCGGATCCTGAGGGATTTTGGTAGTTTTTCAGGGTACAAACTGAACATGGGAAAGAGCGAGTTGTTTGTGATCCAGGCCAAGGGGCAGGAGGAGAGACTGAAAGAGCTGCCGCTCAGGATGGTAGAGAAAAGTTTTTGTTACCTGGGTATACAGGTGGCCAGGAAATGGATTGCCCTACACAGGCTCAACCTGACCCGGTTGGTGGAGCAAATAGAAGGGGACTTTAAAAGGTGGGACATGCTCCCGCTGTCACTGGCAGGGAGGGTGCAGACCGTGAAAATGACGGTCCTCCCCAGATTTTTGTTTGTCTTTCAGTGCCTCCCCATCTTCATCCCCAAGGCCTTTTTTAAGTGGGTGAGTAGGATCGTTTGGGTTTTGTGTGGGAAAATAAGACCCCGCGAGTAAGGAGATCGCTGTTGGAGCGCAGTCGGGGGAGGGGGGGGGGGGTTGGCGCTGCCGAACTTTCGCAACTACTACTGGGCGGCAAATATAGCTAAGATTAGGAAGTGGCTGATGGGGGGGTGGCGTGGGAGCAGCTGGAGGCGGCGTCATGTAAAGGTACTAGTCTGGGAGCTTTGATAACGGCTCCTTTGCCGTTCTCGCTGACCCGTTACTCCACAAGTCCGGTGGCGACGACGACACTGCGGATCTGGGGACAGTGGAGGAGGTACAAGAAGGTGGAGGGAGCGTCGGTCTGGACCCCGATATGCAACAACCACAGGTTTGTCCCGGGTAGGATGGATGGTGGGTTCCAGAGCTGGCAGAGGGCAGGCATCAGAAGGATGGGAGATCTGTTCATAGACGGAAGCTTTCCCAGTTTGAAGGCGCTAGAGGACAAATTTAATCTGCCGCCAGGAAACGCCTTTAAATATCTGCAAGTATGAGCCTTCCTGAAAAACAGGTAGCGGCCTTTCCAACGCTGCCGCCACTGAGGATACAGGACACGGTGGTCTCCGGCACCTGGGTGGGGGAGGGGAAGGTATCGGGTATCTACCAGGCATTTACCAGGTATCGGGTATCTACCAGGAACTACAGGAGGCGTTGGAAACCCCGGTGGAGGAGCTCAAGTGCAAGTGGGAGGAGGAGCTAGGTGAGGAGTTGGAAGCGGGTCTGTGGGCAGAGGTCCTGGGCAGGGTTAATTCCTCCTCATCATGTGCCAGGCTCAGTCTAATTCAATTTAAGGTGGTCCACCGGGCACACATGACGGTAGCGAGAATGAGCATGTTTTTTGGGGTGGAAGACAGCTGTATGAGGTGCAAGGGCAGCCCTGCAAACCACGTCCACATATTTTGGGCATGCCCGGAGCTTAAAAAGTTCTGGCAAGGGTTTGGGAGGGCACTGTCCAAGGAGCTTAACACATAGGTGGTGCCGAGTCCAGAGATAACGATCTTCGGAGTGTCAAAAGACCCGGGTGTTCAGGGGGCGAAAGAGACTGACGTCTTGGCCTTTGCCTCCCTAGTAGGTCAGAGACAGATTTTATTAATGTGGAGGGACTCGAAGCCCCCGAGTGTAGAGACTTGGGTTAACGACATGGCTGGGTTTCTCAGCCTCGAGAAAATAAAGTTTGCCTGATGAGAGGGTTTACGCTAGGGTTCTCTCGGAGGTGGCAGCCGTTCGACGACTTTCTCGGGGAAAATTAAAATGTCAGCAGCAGCAGCAATCCGTAGGGGGGGCGGAGGGCAGGGGGGGAGTGGGGGTGGGGGGGGTGAGTGCTTCATTGGGATGGTGTGGGAAGATTGAGTCGCGTGGGCTAATATCTATTTAATTGTTATTATATATTCTCTTTTTGCACTATGTTAATGTTCACTCTATTTTGTTTTTGTTATTATTGTTACTACTGTTTTATTATGAAAAATTCTGCAAAACCTCAATAAAAATACTTTAAAAAAAAAAAGAAATCTCTCCGTAATGGCTGCTAACTTGTCATGAAATACTTCACCTATTTTGTATTTCCAAGAGAGGTGTGTCTGTGGCAGTTAATGTTTCAACACCCAATACTTCACATTTTTTATGTCTCTTTAGACAGTTACAGGTTTTGATGGGGTTTAGATTATAGGAAATGTCTCCCTCTTCACACTCCCTTGAGGGTGATTTATTGGTTTATCACCTTTACAGTGGAATGTGGTGTTGCATTTTTTAACCAGTTTTCTCTGTCTCAGTTCAAGTTGCAAAATTTTCACTCAGTTGAAAGTTGAAAAATTATATTTTCAAAAACACAGGGGCATAGCCTCATAACAATGGAGAGAATCATAGGCCAGTGATTGATTGATATTTATTGTCATGTACCGAAGCACAGTGAAAAGTATTTTTCTGCGGCCAAGGGAACGTACACAGTATGTACATAGTAGACAAAAGAATAATCGACAGAGTACATTGACAGTGGTACATCAACAAATAGTGATTGGTTCCAGGGTGGAACAAGGCCAAACAAGAGCAGCATAGGACATCGTGAATAGTGTTCTTACAGGGTGCAGATCAGTCCAAGGGAGAGTCGTTGAGGAGTCTAGTAACTGTGGGGAAGAAGCTGTTCCTATGTCTGGATGTGCGGGTCTTCAGACTTCTGTATCTTCTGCCTGATGGAAGGGTCTGGAAGAGGGCAAAGCCTGGATGTGAGGGGTCTCTGACAATGCTGTCTGCCTTTCCTGAGGCAGCAGGAGATGTATACAGAATCAATGGGAGGATGGCAAGCTTGTGTTGAATGAATGAGTGAATGAATGAGTGAATGAATGAGGGAGTGAGTGAGTGAATGAATGAGTGAGTGAATGAATGAGTGAGTGAATGAATGAGTGAGTGAGTGAGTGAATTAATTATAATTAATTAATTGTGGTTTGAGGGGGGGGGGTCATAAAATTCTGCGGGTGGCCTTCCAGCCACCTATCCATCCGCCCCAAACTGGGAGTGATTTTGGGGAGTGTAGGCTCAGCCAAAAGTGGTCTGCTCACCCTCGCCTCAATTGAGACCACCTCCCGCCTGGCCAAGGTAAAACTTTGGAACAAGCTCAATAGAACATAGAACATTACAGTGCAGTACAGGCCCTTCGGTCCTCGATGTTGCGCCGACCTGTGAAACCACTCTAAAGCCCATCTACACTATTCCCTTATCGTCCATATGTCTATCCAATGACCATTTGAATGCCCAGTACGAAGTCTTACAACACCAGGTTAAAGTCCAACAGGTTTGTTTCGATGTCACTAGCTTTCGGAGCGCTGCTCCTTCCTCAGATTCACCTGAGGAAGGAGCAGCGCTCCGAAAGCTAGTGACATTGAAACAAACCTGTTGGACTTTAACCTGGTGTTGTAAGACTTCGTACTGTGCTCACGCCAGTCCAACGCCGGCATCTCCACATCATTGGAATGCCCTTAGTGTTGGCGAATCCACTACTGTTGCAGGCAGGGCTTGCTACTCTGAGTAAAGAACCTACCTCTGACATCTGTCTTATATCTATCTCCCCTCAATTTAAAGCTATGTCCCCTCGTGCTAGACATCACCATCCGAGGAAAAAGGCTTCAATCCTCTGATCATCTTGTATGCCTCAATTAAGTCACCTCTTAACCTTCTTCTCTCTAACGAAAACAGCCTCAAGTCCCTCAGCCTTTCCTCATAAGATCTTCCCTCCATACCAGGCAACATTCTGGTAAATCTCCTCTGCACCCTTTCCAATGCTTCCACATCCTTCCTATAATGCGGCGACCAGAATTGCACGCAATACTCTAAATGCGGCCGCACCAGAGTTTTGTACAGCTGCAACATGACCTTATGGCTCCGAAACTCAATCCCTCTACCAATAAAAGCTAACACACCGTACGCCTTCTTAACAACCCTCTCAACCTGAGTGGCAACTTTCAGGGATCTATGTACATGGACACCGAGATCTCTCTGCTCATCCACACTGCCAAGAATCTTACCATTAGCCCAGTACTCTGTCTTCCTGTTATTCCTTCCAAAATGAATCACCTCACACTTTTCTGCATTAAACTCCATTTGCCACCTCTCAGCCCAGCGCTGCAGCTTATCTATGTCCCTCTGTTACTTGTAACATCCTTCCGCACTGTCCACAACTCCACCGACTTTAGTGTCATCTGCAAATTTACTCATCCATCCTTCTACGTCCTCCTCCAGGTCATTTATAAAAATGACAAACAGCAGTGGCCCCAAAACAGATCCTTGTGGTGGTACACTAGTAACTGGACTCCAGTCTGAACATTTCCCACCAACCACCACCCTTTGTCTTCTTCCAGCTAACCAATTTCTGATCCAAACTGCTAAATCACCCTGAATCCCATGCCTCCGTATTTTTTGCAGTAGCCTACCATGGGGAACCTTATCAAACGCTTTACTGAAATCCATATACACCACATCAACTGCTTTACCCTCATCCACCTGTTTGGTCACCTTCTCAAAGAACTCTATAAAGTTTGTGAGGGACGACCTACCCTTCACAAAACCATGTTGACTATCTCTAATCAAATTATTCCTTTCCAGATGATTATACATCCTATCTCTTATAAACCTTTCCAAGATTTTTCCCACAACAGAAGTAAGGCTCACTGGTCTATAGTTACCGGGGTTATCTCTACTCCCCTTCTTGAACAAGGGGACAACATTTGCTATGCTCCAGTCTTCTGGCAGTATTCCTGTAGACAAAGATGACTTAAAGATCAAGGCCAAAGGCTCAGCAATCTCCTCCCTAGCTTCCCAGAGAATCCTAGGATAAATCCCATCCGGCCCAGGTGACTTATCTATTTTCACACTGCTCTTGTCAGCTTGGCTCTTGTATATCTCTTTTGTGAGGAACATGAATTCAATTTGAATTGGATTTTGGAGCAAGCAAGGAGATGGATTAAGGGCTTGATCTGTCCACTGTGCGCAGTGGCTTTGTGTGGTAAACACCACTGGTAACACATTGCATGTATTACGGTACTGCCACTGTATTACAGGTACCACAGTAAATCCCAGCCTGCTGGCTCCTCCCAGCAGGCGACGTATAAAGGTGTATGCTCTCCTGCGCTGCTACCATTCTGGTTCCAGCTACAGGAGGCACTACATCTTTAACCAGTCTCTGCAGACAAGCTCTCAGAGGTTTCTGCTGAACTAGTGTCTGGCAATAGTGAGTCTCTGTAGGCAAGTCCTCAGAGGTTTAGGCCGAATAGGCGTGGGGCAGTGAGAAAAAATTCTCCTGTCGGACATACAACATTTAACAATCTTACAAACAACATAAAACATTCTGCAGGTTCCATTAGAAAGGGCACCACTTCTCCCAAGCGGTTCCTTTTAAAACATCATCTGGACACCTCAGTTCTCGGTTGCGAACAGGGTCGCAAAGGGGTTCTCGGTATGGGAGTCAGACCCAAGGTTGTCATCTTCTCCCGGGTGCCAAACTCTTGAGTGTATCAGGGCTGAAAGGGCTGCATGGTGTGAGGTGGGGTCGCTCTTGTCGTTGCGGATAAGTCGGAACGAGTTATCTCGGTGCCAATAGTTGGTGTCTAGTTGTGTGGGGACAGAATCGGGGTCGTCAGTGTAGTTCGGTGGTCGGTGGTGGGGTTTATTTAGGAAAGTGATCATGAAGGGATGACTTGGATCGTAGTCGGAGTCGCTGGGTATGGGTCCGGTTGCATGGGGATAGTAGGGAGGCGTGCTGTGGCTATCGTCCGAGTCACAGTCGCTGTCTCTGCTGCTGCAGTCTGTGGGCGTTCCAGGGTGGAGTGTATATTTCGGGGGTGGAGTCGAGGTCGAGTCCGTGGCTGGGCTGGACGTGTTGGGGGATGGTAGGGTTACGTTGGCTGTGGGCGGGGCGTGGTGTGCTGCGTCGAGCATGACGTGTGCGTGGTTCGACTGTGTTCCATATGCCTTCAGCTGGTTTATATGAAATCACGCAGTCTTACCATTGGGGTACTTTATTTTATATACGGAAGGGCTTACTTTGTCCGCAATGGAATACGGACCCGAGTATTTTGGGGACAGGAATGTGCTGGGGTTATATACAGAGAGCATAACTTGTTGTCCTATACTGTACTCAGTCGCATGCACTGTCTGGTCGAAAAAAGCCTTGCTCTGTTTCTTTCTGGTGCCCAATTTCACTGCGGCTACTCGCTGAGCCGTTTTAACATTTTCACCTAATTGCTGTACTGCTTTCTCGTGTGTGAGGGTCACCTCGGGGCTGGTCAAGTCTAAACTGAATAAATATTCTGTGCCTTTCATGGGGCGTGCGGTCATGAGGGTGTGTGGGGTGTAACCTGTGGAAGTAGAAATTGTATTACGCAAAAACATCAGCGCAAAAGGGAGGACTGAATCCCAAGTGGTGTTGTTCTGCTGGACCATCTTTCTGAGGGTGGATTTTAGGGTCCGATTCATGCGCTCCACGATACCACTCGACTGTGGGTGGTATGCTAATTTTTGGGTGATGCCAAATATCGTGAGGACGTTCTGCATGACACGTCCGGTAAAATGGGAGCCTTGGTCTGATTCAATGCTGCGGGGGAGTCCCCATCTTGTGAAGATGTGGTGGGTCAAAATCTTGGCTGTGGTTTTTGCCGTGTTTGTGCGGGCTGGGAATGCTTCCACCCATTTCGTAAATGTGTCAATTACCACAAGTACATATTTATAGCCATTCCTGCAAGGGGGCACTGGTCCTATAAAATCGATCTGGAGGTTAGTCCAGGGGCCATTAACGGGTCGGGTGTGGCTAAGTTGAGCCTTTTTGGCGTATCTGTCCGGATTATTCTGGGCACAGATAAGATAATTCTCGATGTAATGGTTTACATCTTCCTTTAAATTCGGCCACCAACATAGCTGCTTGAGGTGGGCTGTAGTGGGATCGATTCCCTGATGTCCATGACCGTCATGGAACAAACAAATCAGTTGATTCCTGTCCTGTTCAGGAACCACATCAAGGGTGTCTTTTAACACCACACCGTCATGTGTGGTCAGTGCATTTTTGAACCTCTCATAGGGTGCTGGATATTTTCCTTTTACAATCTCCCTGAGATTGCTGTCCTGTTTCTGGGCCTCCACTAGATCCTCGATCTTTGTCTATGAGACCTGAACTGCATTCACTGGCGCGCTTTCGGGGGGTGTCCAAAAATACCCATGCCTGGAACCTGCTTTAGCCAGTGCGTCGGCTTTCACATTTCCAGGGGGGGAGGAATGATGCTGACTACGAACTTTGACTATCCCAAAAGTCCTGTTCTGTGCTCTCTCTAAAATATGACGGAGCAATGGGGCTGAGGGGAGGGGTTTTCCGTCTGCGGAAACAAATCCTCTTGCTTTCCACAGGGGCAGGAATTCCGTGAGGCTGTTGCAGACATAGAGGCCGTCCGAGTATATGTCTACTGGGCTGGGGAAGGAATCTGGGTATTCCACTATATATGCGATGGCCGCAAGCTCTGCTGCCTGTGTGCCTAAGTGGCCTGGAAGTTTTAACGATATTTCCTCAAGGGCGCGTCCCTGCGCGTCCTCAACATAGATACCGCAATCTGTTATGCGCTTCCCATCCAAGACTGTGGAAGATCCTTCCACATAGATCTTTATGGGCTCACACGTGTCTGTGTGCTGGGGGCTCTGGGTAGAACTAACTATCTTTCTGGGGGGCGTTTTAGCAATAAAGGGGCCTGTGTTGTGGTGTGGAGAGATAATCTCACATTCATGGGGGGTTCCGGGGTACTGTAAGTTGTCGGCTAAAAAGGTGTGCGTCTTTGTCCTTTTAACAGTGATGATCCGTCCCTGCAAGAGAAGGGTCCATCTCGCTGCTCTCATCTGGCTTACTGTACTGTCCTTGAGTCACCCGTCCACTAAAAGTTGGGTGGGGGTGTGTTCGGTGAGAATTGTGATGGGGTTCAGTCCGGTAATATATGAAAAATACTGAACTGCCCAAAATACTGCGAGCAGGTGCCTCTCACAGGCTGAAAATTCCTGCTCCACAGCAACTAAAATTCTGGAGGCGTAAGCTACGGGCCTTAACTGGTCGTGCCGTTCCTGGAGGAGCACGGCTGAAATAGTGCGGTCTGTGGTCGCTACCACTATGGCGTAAGGGGAAAGCGGGTCTGGAACTTGTAGTGCGGGGGCGGCTATGAGTGCCTGTCTTAAAGAGTCCACAGCATCCGTCTGCTGCGGAAGCCACTCCCAGGGGGCTCCTTTCTTTAGGAGGTCTGAGAGGGGTGCTGCCTTGCTGGCGAAACCGTCAATGTGGTTTTGGCAGTAGCCAACCAGTCCTAAAAATGATCGGAGGGCTGAAACGTTCTGGGGAAGGGGCAATTTAGCAATCAAGTCAATCCTTTTATGCTCGATCTCGCGTTTGCCACGTGTGATAATTGTTCCCAAATATATCACCTTTTCTTCCAAAACCTGGGCCTTTTTGGGGTTGACTTTACAACCAATTGAGTGTAAGAGTTCCAGGAGTTCGGACAGAAGCTCAATGTGCTCTTCCTTGGTGTCTGTCTGCAGTAGTAGGTCGTCTACATACTGAACCAGACATTCAGGGCGAGAAAATTTGGCTAAACCATTTGCCAGCTGTTGGTGGAAAATGGAGGGGGAGTTGTGGAATCCTTGTGGCAGGCATGTCCACGTGCACTGCTGTGCTTTAAAGGTGAAGGCAAATTTGTACTGGCACGCCGTTGCCAATGGAATGGACCAGAATCCATTACTGACGTCCAAAACCGTAAAGAATCGGGAATTGAGTCCCTGCTTGAGCATGGTCTCGGGACTTGTTGCTACTGTGGGGGCTGCTGCGGGGGTGATTTTGTTGAGTTCCAGGTAATCGATGGTCAGTTGCCATGATCCATCGGGCTTTCTCACTGGCCAAATCGGGGCATTATTAGTGGAGGCTACTGATCTAAGTACGCCCCGCTCTAATAAGCTTTCTATTACCTTGGAGATTTCTCCCTCTGCCTCTTGGGGAAATCCATACTGTTTTGGGGGTCTAGGGTCAGGTCCTGTTATTTGTACGGAGCCAGCCATCCGTCCACGGTCGTGCTTGTGGGTCGCGAATGCTGTTCTTTTGCAGAACTGCCTTAACCTGCTTGTCTGTACTAAGCGTGGTCGGGTTGAACCAAAATTTGCCTACTGCGCTAATTTTGTTCGCATACTCTCCTATGTTGAGCGTTGCGGGGGCTCTTGCGGATTTTGCCATCTTCCAGACACACTGGTTGACTGGATCGAATGAATGATTATGGGAATTCATGAAATCGATTCCCAGAATGTGTTCTGCTGTGTGGGGCAGATCAACTAAAACCACGGGGTGCTTTGTGGTGACGTTGCCGATTTGAATGGGTACAGGGGCTGTGATGTGTCCCTGCTGTGAGTGGCCTGTAAAGCCGCTGAGGTTGATGGTGGCTGTAGTGGGCCACGTGTCTTTTTGAAACAGGGTGGAGGAATTTATTGTGGTGCGGGACCCTCCTGTGTCCCAGAGAAATTCGATGGGCTATCCCCGAATTTTTGCTGCAACTACCGGTCGTCCGGACCTATCCCAAAGGGTGTCGCAGACCCAACTGGGGGAGCCTGAACACCGTCAGTCCGTTCCGGTCAAGTCCGTCTGGTCTGAACGGGCGCTAACGCTATGAATGGGCTCTGTCTTTTTCTTACTCAGAGTCCCCGTCTGCTGGGCTCTCTGTGGCTTTTTAGGGGCATTGCACTCTCTTGCGAATTGTCCCAACTGTCCACAGTTGCCACACTCCTGTGACTTGGGTGGGGGGCTGTTCTTTCCTTCGTTCACCCATGCGGGGATCTGGTGTGTTTTCTTTACTGCCTGCATATCTGCTCCGGCCTGCTTTTCCTCGGCATTCTTAACTGCGGGTTTACTTTTTATAGATTGCTCCCAAGCGAGGGACAATCTTTTCACTACCCACTTCTCGTTATGGGCCTCCTCTGAGGGATCATAACTCGCGCAAGCTTTCTGTCCTGTTTCTGTGGCATGGGAGATAAGGGTGCGGGTCCATTTGGCCATGTTGTCTGGGGACAAATGGGCACGGTCTAAGTCTCCAAAGACTGCTGCAAAGTGGATCCACAGGCGTCCAGCAAACGCTGTGGGGTGCTCGGATTTCTTTTGCCTACATTTGTTGAGGCCATCTACGGGGTCACCCCGGTTATACCCGATCGCATCCAGGATCGCGGTATGCATTTCTGCAAGGGTGCCTCCTCCTACATTCTGTGGGTCGGGAAGGGCTGCTGCTACTGAAGGGTCTAAACTTAAAATGGTGAGCTTTACATGCTCTCGCTCATCCAGGCCGTACATGGTCGCCTGATGCTTGACTCTGGCAAAGAAATGGTGGGGGTCTGAGGTGGGGAGGAACGGTGTGATCTTATCGCACGCGTCCCGTAATTGGGTCACTGTTAAGGGGGTGGTGTATAGAACTGCCACATCGTCCGATGTGGCTGTGCGGTGGGTGGTTACTGGGTTCATTGGAGCTTGAACTATCTGCTGTGTGGGGGGTTGAGGCGCTTTCCGTTTTTGTGGCTTTCCCTGCACACATGTTCCCTGAACATATCTCTGTGCTGTTTCATTCAATTCTTCTCAATCAGGGCCGTCTTCCTGATCTAATTTTTCTCCAAAGGTTTCCTGGAAACCTTTCTGAACAGAAAGCAGCGATTGCAGCTCTGCAATCTGCTTCCGGCATTTTGCGTGACCTAACGTGCTTTGTCTTTGTTCTGTGGTGGCAGCATGGAGTGCTCTTAATGCTGTCTTGAGGTCACTACACTGTTTCTGTAATGCTCTACCTGTTTTTCCGTTTTCTCACGTACCAGGACTGCACGTTGCGTGTCCTGATAGGCCTTTTCGTATTGAGACTGGAAGCTGCTTAAGTGCGCCAGACAAGACTGGTGAGCCCTTTTGGCATCATCCACCTCTACGTCTTTTGCTGCCAACTTCCTTCTCAATTCCAAATTCTCCTTTTCTACCTCGCTTACTCATTCGATGTATGCCCTCAACTTCTTTCCGGAGCGTCATAACGACCTCCTCTGTGCCTCGCAATTGTGCCAAGCAGGACACGATTGCCATCAGCTTGCGAGCTTTCCCTAAGCTCTTTTTGTGGATCTTGCTCAGGTTCTCCCACCAAGTATGTCCTATACTCCCGGGACCTGATTCCTCGTCACAGAATTCATTCCAAAGGGGCCATCCTTTCCCTTTGAGATATTTCCTGATCTCTTCCTCCAAATGGAACATTATCCCACTCTAATGCTACTGGTCGCTACGACTGCAAATTCCTCTGGGTTCATTAGGCGTTGCATTGCCTGCATTGCCATCCTTCCTATCCGAATGCTGCTCTTCAAATTTTGGGACAGGGGTATTAATCCGAATGCTGCTCTTCAAATTTGGGACAGGGGTATTAAGGTGGTGCTGTAAATATGGGTACGGCTTTCGCTATTTTCCGAAATACAAACTTCCAACAGTTTTGTCGCAACAAAAAATCTATCAGTTTTACCTTATCGCCCTGTTAGTTACGCATGCATACACACACTTCTGAATTATGAGTATTGATCAGAACTGCTTGAACACTTGTGGTTTTCTGTTTCGAATTGGATCTTTAATTCAAATTCTTGGGTTCTCCCGGAGTGGTTTTCCACTTCTGGATCGGGTCCCGTCAGGATGTCGCCAAATAATGTTGCTAACTTTGCCTTAGTTTAATTGCTCTGTTTTATCACCTTTGCTCTTTATCTTTATGATACCGCCATGTGGTTCAAGTCCGAGTAATGATCAACAATCCAATACACCGCTTAGTACGATTTAAATCGAAGCACATTTATTATACACAGTAATCACTACTTATGTACAAATTCTACATCTAAGCTACTTCTACAGCTAACAAGCCAATACTTAACTTGGAACTGGCCCACCAGGTCAGGGAAACGAAGTAAGACTTACAGTTCTGCCCAGCTGCTGCAGAGTTAAGAGAGCTGGAAGCGGTTGAAGAGAGCTGGAGAAGAGAGCGCCTTGAACTTGGGGCTCAATTCTTATAGTCCCCAGGGGCTTCCCGCCTTTCGGGGCAGACCCTGTACCTGGTCCCAAGTGATTGGACTTTGTCCCACTCGCTTAGTTCGATTTTCTCCAATACTGGAGCGGTTCCCTGATCGATGGGCGGTCCTGAGGTGGTCGTTCACCTCCCATTGTGTTGGCTCCTGCTGGCGCCGAAGAGTCTGGTTTTGCTTTATGTGTCTAAATGTTGCTCATTGTTCCCGGGGATTGCTCATTAGAATGCAGATGGCTGTGTTTTGTTATGCTGATGGTTGCTGGTATCAATCTTGTCTGGCCTTTCCAGAGGTAAATACACAGTCAACCTGCAGCTGCTCATTTTTAGCCTGTTGGCTGACTTTCCCATCAGCCTTTGCCGTTTGCCATTTTAAATCGGGAGTTAGCCATTTTAAATGGCTACAGTGCGCCCTGTGGGCGCTGCAATCTTCGGCGCCATTTTGGACCATGCCTCAGGGCCCCTGCTCGTCTGGCCGTTCGCTGCCCACTGATACCTCCGCCACCACTGATCAGCCCGGGACCTCCCAACGTCTTCCGCAGCTCGCCTCCATCACCCTTGATCAGTCTCGGCCCCGCAATCTCGCGACCGCTACGACAACGGTAAAGATCAACGGGCATGAGACGGCCTGCCTTTCCGCCTCTTTGACTCTGGGAGCACAGAGAGTTTCATCCGCCCTGCTACGGTAAGGCGCTGCTCCCTCCCGGTTCTCCCCGTCACCCAGAAAATCTCCCTGGCCTCCGGATTCCATTCCGTGCAAATCCGGGGCTACTGTGTCGCGACCCTCACCGTTCAGGGCGTAGAGTTCAGCAACTTCAGGCTCTACGTCCTCCCCAATCTCTGCGTGGCCTTGTCACTCGGTCTTGATTTTCAATGCCACCTCCAAAGCCTTACTTTGAAACTCGGCAGACCCCTGTCCACCGTCACCGTCTGCGGCCTCACGACCCTTAAGGTCGATCCATCTTCACTTTTTGCAAACCTCACCCCGGACTGTAAGCTCGTCGCCACTAAGAGCAGACGGTACAGTGCCCAGGACAGGACCTTCATCAGGTCGGAGGTCCAATGGCTTCTGCGGCAGGGGATCATTGAGGCCAGCAACATCCCCTGGAGAGCTCAAGTGGTGGTAGTGAAGACTGGGGAGAAGCACAGGATGGTCATTGACTACAGTCAGACCATCAACCGGTACACGCAGCTCGACGCGTACCCCCTCCCACGCATATCTGACATGGTCAATTAGATTGCGCAGTATCGAGTCCTTTTCCACAGTGGACTTGAAGTCCACCTACCACCAGCTCCCCATCCGCCCGGAGGACCACAAATACACTGCCTTCGAAGCAGCTGGCCGCCTCTATCATTTCCTTAGAGTTCCCTTCGGCGTCACCAATGGGGTCTCGGTCTTCCAGCGAGAGATGGACCGAATGGTTGACCAGTACAGGCTGCGGGCCACCTTCCCGTACTTAGATAATGTCACCATCTGCAGCCACGACCAGCAGGACCACGATGCAAACCTCCAAAAATTCCTCCTTACCGCCAAATTCCTTAACTTCACCTACAATAAGGAGAAATGCGTGTTCCACACCAACTGCTTAGCCATCCTTGGCTACGTAGTGGAAAATGGAGTCCTAGGGCCCGACCCCGACCGCATGCACCCCCTCCTGGAACTCCCTCTCCCCCACTGCCCCAAGGCCCTGAAATGATGCCTGGGGTTTTTCTCATATTACGCCCAGTGGGTCCCTAATTATGCGGACAAGGCCCACCCACTCATCAAGTCCACAGTTTTTCCCCTGACGGCTGAGGCCCGCCAGGATTTCAACCACGTCAAGGCGGACATCGCCAAGGCCACGATGCACGCAGTCGACGAGACCCTCCCCTTTCAGGTGGAGAGCGATGCATCAGACGCAGCTCTGGCCGCCACCCTCAACCAGGCGGGCAGACCCGTGGCTTTTTCCCGCACCCTCCATGCTTCCGAAATTCGGTACTCCTTTGTCGAAAAGGAGGCCCACGCCATTGTGGAAGCTGTGCGACATTGGCGGCATTATCGTGCCGGCAGGAGATTCACTGTCCTCACTGACCAACGGTCGGTTGCCTTCATGTTTAACAATACGCAGCGGGGCGAGATCAAAAACGACAAGATCTTGAGGTGGAGGATTGAGCTCTCCAGCTATAACTATGAGATCTTGTATCGCCCGGGGAAGCTCAATGAGCCCCCAGATGCCTTGTCCCGCGGTACATGTGCCAGCGCACAAGTGGACCGAATCCGGGTTCTCCACAATGACCTCTGCCACCCGGGGGTCACCCGGTTCTTCCATTTTGTCAAGGCCCGCAACCTGCCCTACTCCATTTAGGAGGTCAGGACCATAACCAGAGACTGCCAAGTCTGCGCAGAGTGCAAGCCGCACTTCTACCAGCCAGATAGAGCGCACCTGGTGAAGGCCTCCCGCCCCGCATGGATTTCAAAGGGCCCCTCCCCTCCACCGACCGCAACGTGTACTTCCTCAACGTAATTGATGAGCACTCCCTGTTCCCTTTCGCCATCCCATGCCCCAACATGACTTCTGCCACGGTCATCAAAGCCCTGCACAGCATCTTCACTCTGTCCGGTTTCCCCACCTACATCCTCAGCGATCGGGGATCCTCCTTCATGAGTGATGAGCTGCGTCAGTTCCTGCTCAGCAAGGGCATCACCTCGAGCAGGACGACCAGCTGCAACCCCCGGGGAAACGTGCAGTGGAGAGGGAGAACGGGACGGTCTGTAAGGGCGTCCTGCTGGCCCTTGGGTCTAGAAATCTCCCAGTCTCCCGCTGGCAGGAGGTCCTCCCTGATGCGCTCCACTCCATCCGGTCGCTCCTGTGCACCGATACTAATGAGACCCCTCATGAACGCGTGTTTGCCTTCCCTAAGACGTCCACCTCCGGGGTCTCACTCCCAACATGGCTGACAGTTCCTGGACCCGTCCTCCTCCAGAAGCATGTGCAGAGCCATAAATCAGATCCCTTGGTTGAAGAAGTCCACCTCCTCCATGCAAACCCACAGTACGCCTACGTGGCACACCCCGACGGGCGACAGGACAGTCTCCCTCCGGGACCTGGCACCCGCTGGGTCCCCACCCACAACCCCTGACTTGATACCGCTCCCCCCCAAGTTGCCTCGTTCACTCCTGCGCCACCCACCCTCCCACCAGCGAACCTCACCGCAGCCCCCACCCCAGCAGGATCCATCCGCCCACTGGATCCACTACGGGGTGACGATGGAGAGGACAACACGCTCTCGGAGTCGCAGGTGACCACATCGGCGCCCACATCACCACCAGGACTGAGGCGATCGCAGCGGAGGGTCAGAGCCCCCGACAGACTCAATCTGTAATGTTTTCTTCACCCCCGCCGGACTTTTTTTAAACAGGGGGTGAATGTGGTAAACACCACTGGTAACACATGCATGTATTCCGGTACTGCCACTGTACTCCAGGTACCACAGAAAATCCCAGCCTGTTGGCTCCTCCCAGCAGGCGACGTATAAAAGTGTAAGCTCTCCTGCGCTGCTACCATTCTGGTTCCAGCTGCAGGAGGCACAATATCTTGCGCAATAAAGCCTCGATTGTTTCACAATTCTCATCTTGTGGTAATTGACGGTACATCACTTTGTAACTCTGAGAAAGGAATAAAATTTAAAATATATATATTCTGGCCAGTGGGAGGAGGTCAGGGATGGAGGGAAGGGTTGGCAGGTTACCTGTTTGGTTCTCGGCAGGAAGGGGGGAATGCTTCCCTCACTGGTCCCCTTTCCTGATCAGGGAGCACCCCACATCCCCAAGGTTTGCTTACCCACCTCTCTGGTTCTCTCACTCCTCCTGATCTTTTGAACCCAGCCCCCATCCCTTCACAACACCCTCCGCCATGCGCTTGGCCTCCTGCCCTGGCTCCTCCAATAGACCCTTTTATGATGCCACACAGTGGAAACTGAGTAGTGCAAAGAAACTTAGTTTATTTACAATAACTAATGTATACATCACACGGTAAATCTCAACTGGGCCTGTCTATCTGGTGCCTAACTGGCCGAGTTTATATACCTACAACTATATATTGTTTAGAGGTCCCCCCGCCCCCTTAATGGGGGAGTTCATATTTTGCAAGGTTCACGAGGAAGTTAATTGTTCTCACCCCGTAAGATACTTGCGGGTTATAACAGATCCCTTCTTCTCACCTTCCATCTGGATCCTAGCTATTTTTCATTGGGACTGGGTGTAGTTCCAGTCCTGGTTACTGTTTCCACTGGTGCTGCTGGGATGTGAGAGCTGGCAATCAGATTGACCAGCAGCTCTTTGAGGTGGGGCTTCCTCCCAACTAGAGGCAGAAGGCCCAAACCTCCAGCCGATTGAACACTCCACTCAGCGTCAAATGAGAGCAGAGGTGCATTTCCAGCTGACTTTTTGGGTCATCCTACCCCGGAAAATCTGCCCCTCTTTGACACTTTTAAGGTAGAATAGTTACCCAGATAAGGCAACCCATACTGTGGTGGTTAATAAATTGAGAAAAAGACTGAATGAAAATTTAATTAGGGCTGGGATTACAAAGAGAAGCGCAAGTAGTAATGGTTAATATTGTGTGGAGCATGATGTAATATTACAGTTCCTCAACAATTCTAATGCTCAGCAAGACAACTGGGGAAGGTACTTGCATTGTACAATATAAAGTTAGATCAGTTTTCTTATCTAGATTCTTTGCTTGACTTACCTTTAGCAACTAGAGAGAAACTTTCCAGAACCTCCCCTCAGGAGATTGAATGGGTTGAATGGAATTCTTGATAAAGTAAATTGTACAGGCCCTTTGGAAGAGAGATGATGGTGTAGGAGTAATGTTCCTGGACTAATAATCCAAGAGGCCCGGGCAGGCTAATGCTCTGGGAACACTGGTTCAAATCCCTCATGGCAGCTTGGTTTTTGAATTGAATTTAAATTCAATGAATAAAAACCTGGAACCGGAACTCAGTATCTATGATGGTGACCATGACAACTATTGAATGTTGTGAAAACCCATCGGGTTCGCTCATATCTTTTAGGGAAGGAAATTGGCTGTCCTGACCTGGTCCGGCCTACATGTGACTCCAGATGCACAGCAATGTGGTTGACTCTGCACTGACCTCTGAAATGGCCTAACAAGCCAATCAATTCAAGGGCAGTTAGAACGGCCAACAAATGCCAGCCTTGCCAGTGACAACCACATCCCATGTAAGGATAAAATCCAAATGGCTTCTTCTGCTTCCAGTCCTATTTATATTCTGCCGAACATGAATTATGTGTGTTTGGCTGCTTGCCTGCTTCAGTATCATCGACGCAAGGCCCATAATGCATAATATAAATAAACATGAGAAAAAGTAAGGTGTTGTGAAATATCCGTTTTAAAATATAAGTAGTATCCTCATATCTCCAGATGCACAAACGGTAATACAAAATTTACATGAAAGATTACATTGGATTCTGTTTTGAAGGACCTACCTTTTAAATCCAGACGCTTTTTATTTAGTCCTACGAGCTTTGATGTGATGGATCACAGAGCACATCTTATGCCTGAAATTTTCCAGCTTGTTGACGGGGGTTTTCTGACTGGCCAAGTCAATGTCTGCAACACAGGTAACAAGGCCAACCGTACCTTCCAATGGGAGCAGGTGACAATCCAGCTGGGAGTCTGGCTCAGTGGCGAAGCAGGTTTTAATGGCCGTGGCTCATTTGTAAACTGCTCGTCAGCTACTCGGATGTTTTTTTAAATGGAAGACGACAGCTAGCTGGCAAGGAAGGTCAAAAAACAGCATCGACAGGAGCCTCCTGAAAGCAGGTTATGTTCAGGAAGTCGCTCCAAGGGGGATTAGGGGAGCATCGGGCAGAAGCGGCACTTAGTTTCTGTGTGGAGCCTGGAGGAACACTCTTTCTCTACCAGCCCCCTTTTACTTTTCGGCAATTGTTTGTTTTTTTAGCCTACCTTTGTGGGTATCGCTGGCCTCCCGAAGCTTGGCTCAGGCGTGGATTACAAATGTGTCAGGTGTCCCGTATTACATTTACTAACGGGAATCTCCTCTGCCACTAAATCCAATGGAATTAAAATTGCAAATTGGCGGGAAAATGTGACCACTCGATTTTAAGTGCTCCCCCGTGCCTTTTGCACGGATTGGGAAGAGTTAAGATTTGCCTGAAAGAATTGTGGTTCCCCAGAAGTAGATTTGAAGAAGGTGTGGATTTTAGCTACCCATAGTCACAGACCGGGAGTTGAGGTTCTATCATGTGTTGTGTGGAATTTCATCTTTAAAATCAAATAAATATAGATTCTTTTAAAAATAGATAAGGTTCTGATTGGCTCAGTTGATCAAGGGATTGCCCAATGTGGAAGTGAACCAAATAATTCAGGAAAGCTTAGTTGGTTAGCAGCCCTCGGCTTAGCACCAGTAGGGAAATTACAATGCATCTCATGCATAAGGAAGGGGAAATATCAATGTGGCTCTGTCCATTCCCCAGTGGCCCCTTGTTGGTCCTCGGGGGAGAGTAGGATCTGTCTGGGCTCTGATGGTTCCCCACGTTGAATAACTTGACCACACATTGCTTGTGAAGAATGGCCACTTAAACTGGCGTCTCCGGCAGAGGGGGAAGGGAAGTGGAAGGAAAATAATTACAAGTACTATATGCCCGACATTCTTCAGCCCTTTTCCAAATTGCCAGGGTGTCATTGAAATCACAATGTATAATAATAATAATCTTTATTGTCACAAGTAGGCTTACATTAACACTGTAGTGAAGTTGCTGTGAAACGTCCCTCGTCGCCACATTCCGACGCCTGTTCGGGTACACAGAGAGAGAATTCAGACTATCCAAATGACCTAACAGCACGTCTTTCAGGACTTGTGGGAGGAAACTGGAGCACCCGGAGGAAACCCACACAGACACAGGGAGAACATGCAGACTCCGCGCAGACAGTGACCCAAGCCGGGAATCAAACCTGGGACCCTGGCGCTGCGAAGCAACAGTGCTAACTACTGTGCTACCATGCCGCCCATGGTCTTAAATTTAAAATCATTTGTTTGGAGTGAAGCCTCTCTGATTGCTGTGGGAGTAATTCAGATATACAATGAGATACTATGATGGAACCCTCAATGTTTCCTCGATTCCCTGAGAACTATCTCTAATTTGTGGGTGTCGTGTGGAAAACAAAGGTAGTTTCAAGGGATTTATAATATGTATTGGTAAACAATAGAAATAAGGTATAGTTTTAACTCAGTTTAATTTAATATTTCTGTGTCAGGAAAGGTAAAACCTGTAATTAAATTCATGCTGGACGAAGGCATATTATGTGTAGGGGTGGTTCAATTCGAACTGTGCTCCTGTTGTGCTTAAGAGAGGGTTATAGCGTGAAGAGTAAATAAACTAGCAGAAGCATGGGACTGTTGTTCAGCAACTGGAGACCCTTTTAAGGTAGAAAGGCTTTTGAGTTTTAGTTTTTAGCTCTGCCAGAAGAAAGACTGGACAGGACAAGGGAGCTGCAAAGAGGCAGACTTCCCAAAGAACCAGATACAGTGCAGGTAACTGGAGATACACTCCAGGTAATTGGAAGAGAGAGAATGTCTTAGGAAGACTGAAGTTAAGAGAACAGAGACCAAGGTATTGTTCAGGAGAATTCAAGGGAAAAGCAGACAAAGTGTTGTGAGTGAAAGAGGCAGCTGTGGTAACCTGAATTAATGTGGGAAATCAGACTTCAGAGGTAAATCAAAAGTTTGATACCACCTGAATAGAGTCTGGGAATCAATAGTTAAAGCAACTGTGAACAGTTTGTACAACAGCCAAGTAAAAGAAATCCTGAACGGAAAGTGGTAAAACCCGGATGCTGGGATTATTTGTTAAAAGTGGAGCGGAAGCTTTGCTTAAAAATGTTATTTGGACAGCCTGTAATGGATTTCGGAAGGGAAATCACTGAAATAAAGCATTGTTGTGAAAGATTTTAAGTCTGTTTTTTTGAGAGTGGAGATTGGAAACCCTAATGCAATAACCATCTGGGGGGATTTTGAGGAGAAATCCACAGACACCAACTTGGGTTCAGGGCAGAATGTGTATTTTGACACAGCCAACCTGTGTTTTAAAGGGACTTTAAGTTACTGAGACCACTGTAGCTTCAAATACACTTTGTAATGCGTGTTAGCCTTAAAATATGCACATATTTATGATGCTAAAGGTGGGAGTAAAGGAGTTTTTCATGTTTAATAAATGTCCTTTTTCTTGTAGTTAAAAGTAAATGGCTGTCCTGTGATTCTGTTCCTCCACGCTTTCTTATAAAAATAAAAATTGCAGCTTTTTGGGCAGTGTTCCATACTGGAATCTTCCCGTTCAGATTTAACACCAACTGGGACCATAACAATGTGCACAGTCATAATCTTTGACCTGTAACTCAGTCAGCTTGGACAGTGGTTCAGCCAATAACAAGCAGGGATGCAGCAGTTGAAATTCATGGATGAACCTTGAAAGCAATTTGTGACATTCCTGTGTGCACCACCTTAGAAGCCGAAAATAAAGTCACATAGGCATCCAACACCTCGACATGTCATCTCTACTTTCATATCAGTGTTTTCTTTGGTGACAGAGGATAGAAGCAATGCCCATGAAAAGCTGATGTTGCATGATGTGGACTTCAAGACCCCAACGTTGGGACAGAAATGATGTCTGGAGCCTGCACGTGCCAGCAGCGTTCTCAATATTGGCAATAATCCAGGAGGCAGCCTTCTAATTGGCCAACGCTACATTCACTGCCCCATTAAGTGCAGCGGGCAGGTTTTCAATGATGCCAGCCCAATCAAAGGGCCAGCAGCTCTGAAGATTCAGTAGCCCCACAAGGAGAGGCGGACGCCGCTATGGCAGGTTGGATCACAAGAAGGCACCATTCATTGGAGACATGGATGCAAATAAACTCTGGCGAGAGCCGAAGCCCAAAGGCCCTTCAGAGAGGAGTGGAAATTTCTGTGGATGAATCATTTGGGCCTTTCCTACCCACCACCAGCTCTGATAGCCCCTCGACTTGCCACAGGTTAGCATTGCTGCCTCACAGCGCCAGGGACCCGGGTTCAATTCTGGCCTTGGGTGACTGCCTATATGGAGTTTGCACTTTTTCCCCGTGTGTGCGTGGGTTTCTTCCGGGTGCTCTGGTTTCCTCCCACAGTCCAAAAACGTACAGGTTAGGTGGATCGGCCATGGTAAAATTGCCCCTTATTCTCCAAGGATGTACAGGTTAGGTGGGGTTTCAGGGAAAGGGCGGGTGAGTGGGCCTAAGTAGGGTGCTCTTTCAGAGGGTCGGTGCAGACTCGATGAGCCGAAAAGCCTCCTTTTGCACTGTAGAGATTCTATGGAATGCTGTTGCTATTGAGCTTGCAACTTTTGTTTGCCAACATCCTGGGGGTTGCCATTGTCCAGAACCTGAACTAGACTAGCCATATAAATAAAGAACAACAAAGAACAAAGAAATGTACAGCACAGGAACAGGCCCTTCGGCCCTCCAAGCCCGTGCCGACCATACTGCCCGACTAAACTACAATCTTCTACACTTCCTGGGTCCGTATCCTTCTATTCCCATCCTATTCATATATTTGTCAAGATGCCCCTTAAATGTCCCTATCGTCCCTGCCTCCACTACCTCCTCCGGTAGTGAGTTCCAGGCACCCACTACCCACTACACAATAGTGTGGCGACAAGAGCTGATCAGAGGCTGGGAACCCTGTGGTGAGTAGCTCACCTCCTGACCCCCCCCCCCCCCCAAAGCCAGTCCACCATCTGCAAGGCACAAGTCAGGAGTGGGCACAGTAAGAAGTATTACAACACCAGGTGAGTCACCTGATGAAGGAGCTGCGCTCCGAAAGCTAGTGCTTCCAAACAAACCTGTTCGACTTTAACCTGGTGTTGTAAGACTGCTTCCTGTGCCCACCCCAGTCCAACGCTGGCATCTCCACATCAAGTCAAGAGTGTGATGGAGTACTCTTCACTTGCCTGGATGAGTGCAGCTCCAACAACACTCGAGAAGCTCGACACCATACAGGACAAAGCAGGATTGGCACCCCATCCACAAATATTCACTCCCTCCACCATGGACGTACAGTAGCAGCCATGTGTAACCATCTACAGGATGCACTGCAGGAACTCACCAAGGCTCCTGAGACAGCACCTTCCAAAGCCGCAATCACGACCATCTAGAGGGACAGGGAAGCAGATACTGGGAACACCACCACCTGGAAGTTCCCCTTGATACCACTCACCATTCTGACATGGAAATATAACACCGTTCCTTCACTGTCGCTCGGTCAAAATCCTGGACCTCCTTCCCTAACATAACTGTGGCTTTCCTACTCTGTATGTTCAGCCTCATATATATATGTATGTATATTGACCAGCAGGGGGGGTAAGATATTGCTGTTGATTATGAGACAGCCACTGAGTATAAACGAAACGAAAGGTGATAGAAACGAAATTGCATAAGCGTCCTTCCATTCACACAAATGATTTTCCTTGAGTCAGTGATTGTGAATAGTCAGGAAGGCAGTGGAATGTTGGCTCATGTTCAACAAAAACATGCATTCATCTGGTGTCTTTAATGTAGGAAAATATACAAAGGTTTTTCACACGAGTATTAGCAAAAGTGATTTGATATGTGTCACGTAAGAAAATATTCATCATCATCTTTATTAGTGTCACAAGTAGGCTTACATTAACATTGCAATGAAGTTACTGTGAAAAGCCCCTAGTCGCCACATTCCGCCGCCTGTTCGGGCACACAGAGGGAGGATTCAGAATGTCCAATTCACCTAACAATCACGTCTTTTGGAACTTGTGGGAGGAAACCGGAGCACCCGGAGGAAACCCACACAGACACGGGAGAACGTGCAGACTCCGCACATGCAGTGGCCCAAGCCGGGAATCGAACCTGGGACCCTGGCGGCTGTGAAGCAACAGTGCTAACCACTGCTTTACCTTGCCGCCCACTCAGATGGATGAACAAAAATTTACTCAAAGAGATAAGATTTATAGAGTGATGAGTGGCGTAGGCAGCTTCTATTTAGAGGATGTACATTTGAGTCCTAACTTGTCAGTTGAGACATTGAGCTGGACTTTAGTTCTGGGGTTGGGATCGAGGGCCCAGAATCAGGTCCGAGTGCTCCCCCCCCCCCAAATTAATCACACAACATAATTGTTCAAGGAATGGCCCAATTAGTGGCCAGCGGGCATATTTGCCAACCAACTAAGGACCATGAGTGGCTCCCAAAACCAAGAACCAATCAGAGGCTTTCCAGCATTTAGGGTGCAGGTAAAGGAAAGAGGACACCTCTTTCCTCTCAGCACCTTTCAAAAATAACATTGGCTACAGTTGCCAGACCACCCTTGTGGCTGCCAGGAGCAGGTGGGGCGGGTTTAGGAGGTACATAAATCTTTGCGGAGCACTGTTCCCCACCACATCCACTTGCTTTACCTGGCCATTTTTTATTCACTGTAGGGAAAATTCAATTGGCATGAGAAGGGGCCTTATTTGACTCTATTAGCCACCAGCCACTTGCAAGTGGATAGCACTTTTGAATCTGGCTTAGCCTCATCGAAAATGAGTAATAGACCGGCACGCTGGCCAGCATTGGAAAATTCCATAACCAGCCCTATTTTGCAGCCAAAATTCTGTCCACCAGCTCAGAAGACTGGAACGCTGCAAGGGATTCCTTCCTTCCCCTTCCATAAATGACAATGAAGTTATTTGAATCAACCACACCTCCAAACTGAATTTAGTAGCAGTAATGAGTATTGATGTGAAAATAGCGCAAAAAAGAAAATCTCAATCCCAATACAGCTTCAGAATTTAAACATTCCTCAAACGTTTTCCTTTAATTGGCTTTGTCAAGACTTCACATTATCAAGTTTGGCAAATTCACGTGTAATAGCCTAAATGTAATCAAAGCACATAATCTCACCACTAGTATGTAATGTTTACAAAGGTAAAGGAGGATTGGAACACTGCCAATCCCAAAGTGATACCCCTATTCAAAAAGAGCGAGGCAAAATGTGGGTAACGTATAGGCCGATTAGCCTGACATCTATTGTTGAAAAAATGTTGGAATCAATTAGTGGGGAAGTAAGCAGCACATTTGGAAAATCAGAATCTAATCAAACATATTCAGCATTGCTTCATGAAAAGGAAATCATGTCTGACTAATCTATTCGAGTTTTTCAAGGAAGTCTCAATTAGAGTGAATTGAGGGGAACCAGTAGATGTGTTGTATAAAGACTTTTAGAAGGCGTTCGATAAGGTACCTCACAAAAGGTTAAGTCATAAGATAAGAGTTCATGGTGTTGGAGGTAGTATATTGGCATGGATAGAAAATTGGCTAATGGGCAGGAAACAACGAGTGGGGATAAGGGGATCTTTTTCAGGTTGGCGACCTGTAACCAGTGGGGTTCCACAGGGATCAGTGCTGGGACGGCAACTGTTTACAATATATATTAAACACTTGAAGGAAGCGAATGTACTGTAGCCAGATTTGAAGACGACACAAAAATAGGGGGAAAGGCAAGTTGTGAGAGGGAAACAAACAGTTCGCAAAGAGATATTGATAGGTTAAGTAAATGGGCAAAAAGTTGGCAAATGGAGTATAATGTGGGAAAATGTGAAGTTATTCATTTTGGAAGTGAGAACAAAAGAACAGAGTATTATTTAAATGGAGAGAAACTGCAGAAAGCTGTGACACAAAGGGCCTTGGGGGTACTTGTGCACGAAATACAGAAAGCTAGCACACAGGTGCAGCAGGTAATCAGGAAGGCTAATTGAATGTTGGCCCTTATTTACTAATAATAATAATAATAGGCACTTATTGTCACAAGTAGGCTTCAATGAAGTTACTGCGAAAAGCTCCTAGTCGCCACATTCCGGCCCCTGTTCGGGAAGGCCGGTGAATTGAACTCGCCCTGCTGCCTTGTTCTGCATTACAAGCCAGCTGTTTAGCCCACTGTGCTAAAGCAGGCCCTAGTGGGTTGGTGTATAATAGTCGGGAAGTCTTGCTGAAACTGTACATGGTATTGGTGAGACCACATCTGGAGCACTGTGGGCAGTTTTGGTCCCCTTATTTAAGGAAAGATTTCATTGGAGACGGTTCAGAGAAGGTTCACTCGGGTGATCCCTGGTGTGGAGGGATTGCCTTAGGAGCGAAGGCTAAACAGATCGGGACTCTACTCATTGAGGTTTAGAAGAATGAGAGGTGATAACATTGAAATATATATGATTCTGAAGTGGCTTGACAGGGTAAATACTGAGAGGGTGTTTCCCCTCCTGGGAGAATCTAGGACCAGAGGGTCTAGTCTCAGATTAAAGGGGTTCCAATTTAAGACTGAGATGAAGAGGAATTTCTTCTCTCAGAGGGTTGTGAGTCTTTGGAACTCCTTGTCACAGAGAGCTGTGGGGGCAGAGTCCTTGTGTATATTTAAGACTGAGATAGATTCTTGATCAGTGAGAGAATCAAGGGTCACCGGGAAAGGGCAGGAAAGTCGACGTGAGAATTGTAAAATTTTTGTCACTATTATTGCCTGCGGGAGGATCAGAAAGAAATTCCCAAAAGGTGAAACTAGTAAAACGTGGAAATGAATGGTGCCAATAAAACCTGCCCAAACTGGCCGTGTATACCTTAAAATGGGACTCGAGTATGAGCAGTGACAGTATTACTGATTTTTACTGGGATTTGAAAGTTTTGAACTGGATTTCCCTTCTGGGTTTTCAAGTCTATTTCTTTCCTTGCTCGCTCTCGAGTTCTTTTTTCTGCTTTCTTGTCACTCGCGGTTTCTGTCCTCGCCTGGCCGCAGGAAGGTGAACAGTGATTAATGCTGTGTTTAGACCCGATCCTCGAGCCATCACTGTGTGGGTCAGACTGAATGGATTAGCTGCTCTTTCCTTGACCTCCATACGTTCGTGTGTAACAAACTCCCCCAGACAAAGTAGCCATGTGTCATCTCTTTGTTTGGCGAATATGCTTCATGGAGGGGGGTACTCAGATTTTGCCCTCACACAAAGTAGAATCAGGAGCGTGCATCACAAATGTGTCTGTGATGTTGCAGATTTTCACCCATTAATTTGGCACATGCTTGAAATTTTGGTACACTTTCAGTGAATGAGATTTTCACAATGTTCAAAAAGAGCCCATTTCAAAAGTTGGACCCTGCACATGTTCTTACTTTTGAAAGCATATATATACGCTTTCCCGAAGACCACATATTTAACTCTTATATCAGCACCTAGCCCTCCAATGCTGTTTGGTCCCATTATTTTCATTCACTACACAAATTCCTTTTCAGTGCTATTTTAGTGCACAATTTTATTATATGTTTGCAATAAATTCCTGTCTGCTCTGGTCACTTTAGCCATTAATAACTGAAACAGGGTAGCAAAATAAACCAGGCAGGAATTTAACATGAATGCTTTAACCTGTGCACTAAATAATGCACAAAGCAAATTAAGTCCTTCCTTTAACACTTTTAAATGTTTGGAACCAGATGTGCCTTAAGTTACACAAAACAGTGGTTTAAGTTTATTTTGCTAAGTTTCATGTAAATTACATTTTTATTAAAAACGACGAGAGCAGAATTAGAAAAATGTTAAGAACTATAAAAATACGAACAAAGGATCAAGGGCAGGAGTGGACCATTCGGCCCCTCCACCATTTAACAAGATCATGGCCAATCTGATAGTAACCCCAGTAACCTTACCAAGAATCTGCCCACCTCTGCATAAAAAATATTCAAAGACTGCTTCCACCGCCTGCTAAATGTCTCTTCATTCATGTTATTTATAGAGTGATCCTTTGCCGCCCCACAAAACTATTCAAAGTTATTTTGACTCCAAGGAGAGGAATGATAAATAAGTGGAACTTGCCGTTGCGTAGCATGTAGGCAGCAGAGCATTGGGTGAGCTGATGTTTAATACTTGTTTTTTAAAATGGATGGGAAAATGTAGGTAGACTGTTGGAATAAGCAAGTTTAAAAAGGACGTTACAATTTGCGCATATCACAGCAGTCGCTTTTAAAATAACATCAGTTTCTGAAGTTGAGCCCAGTTATAATATTTTAATCCCCACAATGAAAAATTAATGTGAAAAACGTCAACTTTTAATTAAAAGGCTACAAAAGCAAATCGGCTATTCGGGGAAAATTCCCAGGGGCATACAGACAAAATCTCAATTTTGTGAACTCACTTGCGAACTGCAAATATCGCTACGTAGTGGCTTCTGTCGATCTGGTCAGAAGCTAGTTTTTCTGTTCCTGGGCAACTAATTGCTTTTTTTTGCCTTAAAGCATACTTTTGCTGGTTTACTAACCCTTCTTTCTGTCTCTGATCCTCTGCATTGCCCTTCAATTCTTTCTCCTGGATTCATTTCCACTCTTCCACTGTCACTGTGTTCCATTTAATAGTGAGAACAAACTATGGGCACATAAAAGGTGTCTGGTTTGATACCATAACATGAGACAGGTCATATGTTACACTCACGCTGGACAGACTAAATGCTGCGTGATATTACATAACAAATTTGAGCACTAGATATGAATCTGTCTTCCTTTATTAATATTGACTATTTAAGCAAAATGTATTCTTGTTAAAATCACACCACACCCAGTAGCCGTAAAAAGATACGCAGCACATTATGAGAAAATACCAATGTAAGCATTCAAGGTGTTAAACCTGTTTTTTTAAAAGATATTTTATTCCAAATAGATGTAACAACAGCAAAATACAAACACACAGTCCATAAAATCACAATCCACAGGTTGTATAATTTTTTCCATTTTATCCCTTCTCCCTCCCCACCCTCGCAACAAACAACTCCTCAAATAGCATCATGAACCGCCCCCACCGCAGCTCGAAGCCCTCCCCTGACCCCCTCAACTCAAACTTATTCTGCTCCAACTGAAGAAAGTCGAACAAGTCCCTCAGCCAAGCCGCTATCCCCCGGCGGCCATATGCGACCTCCAGTTTAACAGGATCCTTCGAGAGGTGAAGGCCACAACATCAGCCCCCTTCCCCTCCGGAAGCCCCGGCACATCCGAGACCCCAAAAATCTGCTATGTCAGTTTAATGCAGCAAGGATATCTGAAAATCAGTGTTGCTTCTTTGACGAATCAAGGAAATGTTAACAATAAACTTTGTTTAATCAAGTACCTTGAAGTAGTTTTCGGCCCAGGAAAGTTGTTGGCATCTCCTTAGGAAACTACCCCCCAACTAACCCCAATCAGCAAAATCCCCATCGTATTATTTATAAAGTCTGAGTGAAGTCGCTTGATGTATTACATCAAAAAAAGTTCTCTGTTAAAATTAGGAAACGCTTCTCTCGTTGGAAACCTCGCCACTTCTGTGCAAGGTGAACGGAGAGATGAGTTTTCTTTCCTATTGAGTCAGATTTTAAACGTTCAATCAGTGAGGCAGCTGCTGCTTACAGATACTGAGAGTACATTGATAAAAATAAACAGCCACAATGCTGGGTTTGCATGTCTAAGCAGCCAGGTGTACACAGACTTCAGGAGGCAAGACCTGAACACCCTCTATAATAAAGAATTAGTCTCGGCTTCTCCATTACCTTGAACCCAACTCCAATGATCCAAATTCTGTGGGCCGGATTCTCCATTTCAGAGACTGAGGGCAAACATAGGAATAATAATAAAAATCATCATCATAATCTTTATTAGTGTCACAAGTGGGCAACACGGTAGCACAGTGGTTAGCACTGTTGCTTCGCAGCACCAGGGTCCCAGGTTCAATTCCCGGCTTGGGTCACTGTCTGTGCAGAGTCTGCAAATTCTCCCTGTGTATGCGTGGGTTTCCTCCGGGTGCTCCGGTTTCCGCCCACAGTCCAAAGATGTGCAGGTTAGGTGAATTGGCCATGCTAAATTGCCCTTAGTGCCCAAAAAGGTGAGGTTGGGTTACTAGGTTACGGGAATAGGGTGGAGGCATGGGCTTAAGCGGGGCGCTCTTTCCAAGGGCCGGTGCAGACTCGATGGGCCGAATGGCCTCCTTCTGCACTGTAAATTCTATGAAGTGGGCTTACGTTAACATTGCAATGAAGCTCCTGTGTAAATCCCTTAGTCGCCACATCCTGGCACCTGTTCAGGTACACTGAGGGAGAATTCAGAATGCCCAATTCATCGAACAAACACGTCTTTCGGGACTTGTGGGAGGAAAGCGGAGTACCTGGAGGAAACCCACGCAGATACAGGGAGAATGTGTAGACTCCGCACAGACAGTGACCCGAGCCGGGAATCGAACCCAGGTCCCCAGTGCTGTGAAGCAACAGTGCTAACCACTGTGCTACCATGCCGCCCAAATAATGTGGGACTGAATACAGTACCACCCACATAGTTATGTAAGAGAGCACATGACCTGCACCAAAGAGTCAGCCTAGTGTTAAACAGGGCCATCTGTACCAGCAAGCACGGAGACACCTCCTCGCTCTTACCTTTTATTCTATATTTATAAATAGCTCAAAGAGTCAATAAAGACTTACAGTTAACATACGCATGACTATGAATTGAAAGAATCCAATGAGCAGTCAGTGACCATGGAAGAGAGATTCCGCTGAATCATAAGCTGAAAAGACAACTGAGAAAAAAGAAAGTACTCAGAAATCTGGCGAAAGTGGAATCAAGGTTCCATTGTTGAAACGTGAACTTCCACATACATAGCGATGACCCATACAAAAAGCGACAAGGGGATCAGCACAATGCTTATCCACCCCACAAGAAACATGTTAGCGTAGCAACCACTAATCCGCGCTGTTAGGTGAAGCAACCAAATGTAGTTCAACACAAAAGAATGGTGATGCACTATCAATTACGACGAGACGAAAGTAGAATGCAATCGAGGCTTTATTGCACAGAGATGTGTGGCCTCCTACAGCAGCTTACGAAATGGCTGCTGTTCGGAGAGCACACACATTTATACTCCGCCTCTTGGGCGGAGCCAGCAGGCAAGGATCTACCCCCGTACCTGTAGTACAGGGGCCTTACAGTAATACCCATACATACAATATAATACAACAGTGGTGACTACCACATTCACCCCCTGTTAAAAATGAGTCCGGGGGGGGGGGAGGGAGGTTACAAATTTAGATGTTCGGTCGCCTTGATTTGTCGTTGAAAGCGCCGCAGTGCTGGTGGTGACTCGGGCGTCGGCTTAGTCTTCGGTGACTCCGGGAGCGTGTCGAAATCCTCTTTTATCCCCGGATGGGAGCAAGGGGAGCATGGATTGTCCTGGAGCGGGGGATGCGGTGGAGTGCACCGGGGGAGGGGAGGGTGACACCGGGGCAGGAGGGGGGGGGGACCCAGCTGGTGCCAGATCCCTGAGGGAGACTGTGTGTTGGCGGCCGTCGGGGTACGCTACGTAGGAATACTGCGGGTTCGCATGGAGTAGCTGTACTCTCTCAACCAACGGGTCCGCCTTGTGTTTGCTGAGGAGAATGGGTCCTGGAGCTGCCAGCCACATTGGGAGCGAAACCCCGGAGGTGGACTTCCTGGAGAAGGCAAAGAGACGTTCATGGGGGGTATCGTTGGTCGCGGTGCACAGGAGCGACCGAATGGAGTGAAGTGCGTCGGGGAGGACCTCCTGCCAGCGGGAGGCCAGGAGATTTCTGGCCCTCCAGACCGTCCCATTCTCCCGCTCCACCTGCCTGTTTCCCATGGGGTTGTAGCTGGTCGTCCTGCTCAAGGCAATGCCTCTGTTGAGCAGGTACTGGCGCAGCTCCTCGCTCATAAATGAGGAGTCACGGTCGCTGTGGACGTAGGCTGGGAAACCGAACAGCGCGAAGATGGTGTTGAGGGCTTTGATGACGGTGGCAGACGTCATATCGGGGCATGGGACGGCGAAGGGGAATCGTGAATACTCGTCGACCACATTAAGAAAGTACGTGGTTGCGGTCGGTGGAGGGGAGGGGCCCTTTGAAATCCACGCTGAGGCGTTCAAAGGGGCGGGAGGCCTTCACCAGGCATGTATGGTCTGGCCGGTAGAAGTGCGGTTTACACTCCGCGCAGACCTGGCTGTCTCTGGTGATAGCTCTGACTTCCTCGATGGAGTAGGGCAGATTGCGGCCTTAATGAAGTGGTAAAAGCGGGTGACTCCCGGGTGACAGAGATCGTCGTTCAGGGTCCGGAGTCGGTCCACTTGTGCGCTGGCACATGTACCTCGGGACAGGACATCGGGGGCTCGTTGAGCTTACCGGGGCGATACAAAATCTCGTAATTGGAGGTGGAGAGCTCCATCCTCCATCTCAAATTTTTACCATTTTTGATCTTACCCCGCTGTGTGTTGTTAAACATGAAGGCAACCGACCGTTGGTCTGTGAGGAGAGTGAATCTCCTGTCGGCCAGGTAATGCCTCCAATGTCGCACAGCTTCAACAATCGCTTGGGCCTCCTTTTCGACGGAGGAGTGTCGAATCTCGGAGGCATGGAATGTGCGGGAAAAGAATGCCACGGGCCTGTCTGCCTGGTTGAGGGTGGCGGCCAGAGCGATGTCTGCTGCATCGCTCTCGACTTGGAAGGGGAGCGTCTCGTCGACCGCGTGCATTGCGGCCTTGGCGATGTCAGCCTTGATACGGTTGAAGGCCTGGTGAGCCTTGGCCGTCAGTGGGAAAGCGGTGGATTGAATGAGTGGGCGGGCCTTGTCCGCATAGTTTGGGACCCACTGCGGGTAATACGAAAAGAACCCCAGGCATAATTTGAGGGACTTGGGGCAGTGGGGGAGGGAGAGTTCCATGAGGGGGTGCATACGATCGGGGTCGGGCCCTAGAACTCCGTTCTGAACCACATGGCCGAGGATGGCGAATCGGTTTGTGCTGAACACACACTTCTCCTTGTTGTAGGTTAGGTTGAGGAGTGTGGGGGTGTGGAGAAATTTGGAAAGGTTAACGTCGTGGTCCTGCTGGTCGTGGCCACAGATGGTGACATTGTCCAGGTATGGGAAAGTGGCCCGCAGCCCGTACCGGTCAATCATTCGGTCCATCTCCCGTTGGAAGACCGAGCCCCATTGGTGACGCCGAAGTGAACCCTAAGGAAATGGTAAAGACGGCCGTCTGCTTCAAACGCGGTGTACGGGCGGTCCGCCTTGCGATTGGGCAGATGGTGGTAGGCAGATTTCAGGTCCACTGTCGAGAAGACCCGGTACTGTGCAATCTGATTGACCACATCAGATATGCATGGGAGGGGGTACGCGTCGAGCTGCGTGTACTGATTGATGGTCTGACTGTAGTCAACGACCATCCTGTTTTTCTCCCCGGTTTTCACCACTACCACTTGGGCTCTCCAGGGTCTGTTGCTGGCCTCGATGATACCTTCCCGCAGCAGCCGCTGGACCTCAGACCTGATGAAGGTCCTGTCCTGGGCGCTGTACTGTCTGCTCCTGGTGGCGACGGGTTTACAATCCGGGGTGAGGTTTGCAAACAGGGAAGGCAGGTCGGCCTTAAGGGTCGCAAGGCCGCAAACAGTAAGGGGTAGTAGGGGCCCGCCAAATTTCAGGGTTAGGCTCTGGAGGTTGCACTGGAAGTCCAGATCGAGTAGCAAGGTAGCGCAGAGGTTGGGGAGGACGTAGAGCTGGAAGCCGCTGAACTCTATGCCCTGGACGGTGAGGGTGGCGATGCAGGGAGATTCTTTGGTTATCGGGGTGTACCCGAAGGAGCAGCGCCTTACCGTATCGGGGTGGATGAAGCTCTCAGTGCTCCCGGAGTCCAGAAGGCAGGATATCTCATGCCCGTCGACCTTCACCTTTGTCGAAGTGGTCGCGAGGTTGTGCGGTCGAGACTAGTCGATTGTGACCGAGGCGAGGCGCAACTGGTCGGCGGCGGTTTCAGGCGATGAGCGGCCCAATGGGTCCTGAGGCGAGTAAGATGGCGGCGACCAAGGGCCGCAGGTGTCCTGGAGCAGGCAAGATGGCGGTGCCCATTGGTTCTGAGGCAAGCAAGATGGCAGCGGCCACGGGCCGCATGTGTTGAGTGGAGCAAGATGGCGGCGCCCACGGGCCGCACTTGAGCTAAGGAGAGGAAGATGGCGGCGCCCACTGGCTGCACGTGGGGGGTGCCGGGACAATAGCGGCGATTGAACGGGCCTGGCACACTGCAGCAAAATGTCCCTTCTTGCCACAGACCTTGCAGAGCGCGCTCCGTGCCGGGCAGTGCTGCTGGGGCTGTTTTGTCTGTCCGCAGAGGTAGCACTTGGGTCCTCCGTGGTTTATTGGCTGCCGCGGGGTGCAGGCGTGGGGTTGGCTGAGGGCGGTCGCTGATGGAGTCCACGATGTGGTGGCTGCTGGCAAGGTCCACAATGCACAGGGGGGGGGGCATGCGGTCAGGGGCATAAGCCTGTACGTTGCGTGAGGCGACCGTGAGCGAGAGCGCTTGTTTCTTGGTTGCCGCGAGGTCAAGCGTGGCCCCTTATAAGAGGCGCTGGCGGATGTAGTCAGACCCTATGCCCATTACGAACGCGTCTCTCATTAGCAAGTTCGAATGTTCAGTGGCCGAAACGGCCTGGCAGTCACAGTCTCTCACCAGGGCAAGCAGGGCACGCCAGAAATCTTCCACAGACTCACCGGGAAGTTGGTGCCGCGTGGATAGGAGGTGCCTGGCGTAGATCTTGTTGGTCTGCTGAGCGTAATTCTCCTTCAGTAGTGCCATGGGGGCCTCTGCGTAGGTAGGCGCGTCCTGGATGAGGGGAAAGACATCGGTGCTCAGCCGCGTGTACAAAATCTGGAGCTTCTGTGCTTCTGAGATTGGGCCTGGCGCAGACCCGATGTATGCTTCAAAGCAAGCTAGCCAATGTTGGAAGTCCTTTTTGGCGGTGTCTGCTTGAGGATGCAGCTGCAGGTGATCTGGCTTGATGCGGAGGTCCATCTCTGAAAAATCTCTGTGTAATAAATTGATGCACTATCAATTACGACGAGACGAGAGTAGAGTGTAATCGAGGCTTTATTACACAGAGATGTGTGGCCTCCTACAGCAGCTTATGAAATGGCTGCTGTTCGGAGAGCACACACATTTATACTCCGTCTCCTGGGCGGAGCCAGCAGGCAGGGATCTACCCCAGTACCTGTAGTACAGGGGCCTTACCGTAATACCCATACAAACAATATAATACAACAGTGGTGACTACCCCAAATGTTAAGGATGAAAACATACCCAGATGCCAGGACAACCTCGAAAGCTACAGGATGAAAGAATAACTACAGACCTATGCTTCTCTGATAGTAGTGCAAGCGATATATATATAATACTATCAGGGCTCCAGATCACCTCAATTTTTGAATTCCAATATCTGAAGGAGAGAGATGGGGCAGTGATCATGTAGTAATAGAAATGAAAATGTATGATGGCAATAACAATGTAAGACATAATATAAACTATAATCACATAGAATGCATTGGATAAAGACTTGGGGGGAGGAGTAGTAGAAGGGTCTGGCACATATAGGATTAATGTGGCACTGAATACCGGACCGCCCACACAGTGATGTAAAAAAGGACATGACCCATACAAAGGGGTAAGTCCAAAGTTGGATCGAGCTGTGTGTAGCAACAAGCATGGAGAAAGCTTCCTTTGCTTTGTATTTGTAAATATTCTAAGAGTTAATAAAGATTCACAGTTAACCCAGTGAACCTAGGTATGATTACAAATATCTCTTCAGACCGAGCAAACCATGTCCAACACACTTCATTCTCTGTATTTCTCTTTCTGTCCCTGATTTAAGATTGAATTCATCCCCTCTAATTCACTCTCCTTCTCAGTCCTTTTTCTGTTTATTTTTCAATCTTTCAAACTGATGAATTAAGGAGATATCTTATTGTTTGTTCTGTTTTCTTTGATGCGATGTTACACATTCAACAATTCAGTGAGCTGTAAAATATTTCGAGCTGAAGGCTACAGGGGAATGTCTAACACAGATGCCATTAGCATGGTAGCATTGTGGATAGCACAATTGCTTCACAGCTCCAGGGTCCCAGGTTCGATTCTGGCTTGGGTCACTGTCCGGTCTGTGCAGAGTCTGCACATCCTCCCCGCGTGTGCGTGGGTTTCCTCCGGGTGCTCCGGTTTCCTCCCACAGCACAAAGATGTGCAGGTTAGGTGGATTGGCCATGATAAATTGCCCTTAGTGTCCAAAATTGCCCTTCGTGTTGGGTGGGGTAACTGGGTTATGGGGATAGGGTGGAGATGTTGACCTTGGGTAGGGTGCTAGCGTTCATTAACAGAGGGATTGAATTTCAGAGCCGTGAGGTGATGATGCAGCTGTACAAAACTTTGGTAAGGCCACATTTGGAGCACTGTGTACAGTTCTGGTCGCCTCATTTTAGGAATGATGTGGAAGCTTTGGAAAAGGTGCAAAGGAGATTTACCAGGATGTTGCCTGGAATGGAGAGTAGGTCTTACGAGGAAAGGTTGAGGGTGCTAGGCCTTTTCTCATTAGAACGGAGAAGGATGAGGGGTGACTTGATAGAGGTTTATAAGATGATCAGGGGAATAGATAGAGCAGACAGTCAGAGACATTTTCCCCGAGTGGAACAAACCATTACAAGGGGACATAAATTTAAGGTGAATGGTGGAAGATATAGGGGGATGTCAGAGGTAGGTTATTTACCCAGAGAGTAGTGGGGGCATGGAATGCACTGCCTGTGGAAGTAGTTGAGTCGGAAACATTAGGGACCTTCAAGCAGCTATTGGATAGGTCCATGGATTACGATAAAATGATATAGTGTAGATTTATTTGTTCTTAAGGGCAGCACGGTAGCATTGTGGATAGCACAATTGCTTCACAGCTCCAGGGTCCCAGGTTCGATTCTGGCTTGGGTCACTGTCTGGTCTGTGCGGAGTCTGCACATCCTCCCCGTTTCTGCGTGGGTTTCCTCCGGGTGCTCCGGTTTCCTCCCACAGTCCAAAGATGTGCAGGTTAGGTGGATTGGCCATGATAAATTGCCCTTAGTGTCCAAAATTGCCCTTAGTGTTGGGTGGAGGTGTTGACTTTGGGTAGGGTGCTCTTTCCAAGAGCCGGTGCAGACTCGATGGGCCGAATGGCCTCCTTCTGCACTGTAAATTCTATGATAAGATGGTGAGTTATGGTAAAACCTGATCCATTGTACATTGTTTCCACCACAGTAACATAAGGCTGACATAGTTTGTTGTCCTCACAAGACACTCGAAGTTGGACTGTATCCATGCTCAAATGCAGAATCCATTGTATTGCGTAAGATCAGTACTGTATTCTTGTTTGTTTAGATAATTATATTTACTTTAATCAGAAAAAAAGTATGAGCCATTTTGTCAAAGAGAACCAATCCAAAAAGATTGATGATATGTGCAACTCTTAATATTTTATGAAAAAAATAATGATTTACGAACGATCTTGGGCCAACTCTGAGATTGGGTGATTCAGTTGGTTCAAACACATTCCTGCACATCTCGAGTTGTGGTTGGAATCCAGCCCAGAGTGAATAAAATATTACTCTCTAAAACCTTATACAGGCTCTAAGCAAATCTGCAGCAGATAGCTGGCCATAATTCAGTGTCTATTAATTCCAAATCATTAGTCTTATTCCGAGAGGCCTTGAGGATAAATGGTGTGGGATCATCCCCACTAATGGAGCAGGAGGTACTCTTCTGACTTCGGAGTCAAACTATATTGTTGAGTAGTGTCAATAGAGATTTCTCCTACAGGGTAGCATCAGCATACAATACAGTATTTCTAATAAGTGCACTTTAGATCACATTCTACATGGTGCTTTAGATAATGAGGTAAATTCAATTGATAACTGTGCCAGATGAAGCACAGGTCAGAGAGTTTTCTAACCCATAATCACTATTAAAATGGCTCCATGCCAAGTGTGCAACCTCGTTACATTTTCCCTTATGAATCAAATCTGTTCAGTTTGCTGCATGGATAATTTTACAAGTTCACAGGGAGTGCATATCGCAGAGTCTGGGTCCAAATGCACTTTTCATCCATTACTTTAATGGACTGAAAACCACGGGGAGAACTTATCCAAATCCTTGGTATCCACTCCTGGCAGACAAGGTTGCACAATATGAATGTGAACTTATAAAATGACCCTTTTAAAGCTTAGAGTGTTCATTGATTTAGAAAAAACAACTTTTGGAAGTCCTGCTATGCAAGTTTAAATCATTTACAGTGATTTCTTAAGTAAAGTTATTGAGTGCTCTAGGCATTCATATCTTGATTTAAGGCATCATACTCAGCTGTAGATGGGAATCTCTTGTAGATACATTCCCATTCTGCTTTTTAGGATTTTGTTTCTCCTCACGGATATATTTAAGGGGGAGCTAGATAAGTACACAAAGGAAAAATGAATAGAAAGGGATAGTGATAGGGTTAGGTGAATTCGGTTAGATGGGGTCGAATGTGGAGCTTCAGCACTAGTGTACTGTTCGATTGAATGGCCTGTTTCGGTATTACAAACTTTGATGTAATTCCATGCCATACATATTATTCTGACCAACCTGATTTCTTCCGATGTCACTCTGCAGCTGCCTGAACTGAGGGCAGCCCATCGGGAGCAAAGGGTTTACGGACGTCTTTTTGCTTCCTTTTCTTTTCCCCCCCTCCTTCTTCTCTTCCTCCTCCTCCTCATTCTCTTCCTCCACCTTGTCGTTGCCCACCTCCTCCTCGACCTCCTAAGGTGGTCTCCTCAGGCTGCACTCTCATAAAAGCAAAGATGTGTCACAAGATAAATGTAGCTTCTGCCATGATAGCAGGGATTTACCAACAGGACAGTCTGAGCATGGGCATGCCAATGGCACAGTCATGTAGTGACAGCCATCGTGGTCGTGATGCATTTACCCATTAACAATGTGGGGCCCACAGACCATGGCGGGATTCTCCGTTGACTGACGCCGATATCGTAATCGGCAATTGGGTGGAAACTCCCTTCCGACGCTGAAATCGGGGGCGGTGCTGAATTGACACCGGTTTTTGAGTCTCCGCCCCATTCTAAATGGCGTCACTGCGTCGCGCGCCGCACACCGTTGGAACGCCCTCCCCGATACTCCGCCCCCGATGGGGCGAGTTCCCGCCGCGCGGTTGACATGTGGTCTGAGCGGTCGGGACTCGGCGTGATCTGTGTCCAGCGCCGCCACAGTCTGCCGGGAGCCGTGCTGGTGGCCGGGGATGGGGCTTCGGTGAGGACCGGGGGGACTGGTGGGGACTGGTGGGGGTGGCCAGGGGTTGTCCTGTGGGGCCGTATTTGGTAGGTCGGGTTCGCGCACGGCTGGCGCCATGTTGTACGGCGCGACCGCTGCAGGTTGTCGCCATGCGCAAGTGCGGCCATGCACCCGGCCATTCTACGGCCGTTTTTGGCGTGGAAGCCAGGAGACTTTCCCGGCGCCGCTGCTAGCCCCTCACTGGTCCTGGAATCAGTGAGTGTTCGCCGCCGATTTTGGCTACGTAAAACGCCACAGTTCTCACGTCGGCGTCGACACTTAGCCGCAGAAATGGAGAATCCAGCCCCATGTGTGTGAATTGATTGGACCTGACCCAATTGGGAATCTCACTACCCTGACAAAGACTCGCCTTCTCTGCTGCTGCAATGAAGATCCCTCTCTCTTTCTGTACCAGGCCTCGACCAGCCCCTCCCCAAACCCGCGATGCAGCGGTGCATGTCGAACTGTAAAATGGTGGAAATGTCACATACCTCTCTTCGGAAGGACTCACTGATGTTAGAATTTGAGAACTATGATGATCTTGGCAGCCACTGGCAATGCCATCCATAGTGTTTAATTGTGGTTCTGCATTTAATTATGTGAGTCTGGGTTTTATTGACACTGCTTGATCCATTAAGTGAGGACTCAGAAAAATAAATAAAGGTTTAGAAAGAGCTGGAAGACAGAGTTGTGGAGCAGATGTTTTAAACCATTGTGGATAAAACCTTTATTCACATAGAAACTAATGTCATCTCTGCAGAAATCTGAGATATTAAATATACACCATTCTTGTCCTGGAGTGAGGCTTCAGGTCAGGTTGTCACAGGATGCACAGTTCAATCATCACCTATTTAGTCAACCGTAGATACCTCAGACACTGAACAAAGAAGAAAGAAAAACAAAGAAAAGTACAGCACAGGAACAGGCCCTTCAGCCCTCCAAGCCCGTGCCGACCATGCTGCCCGACTAAACTACAATCTTCTACACTTCCTGGGTCCGTATCCCTCTATTCCCATCCTATTCATGTATTTGTCAAGATGCCCCTTAAATGTCACTATCGTCACTGCTTCCACCGCCTCCTCCGGCAGCGAGTTCCAGGCACCCACTACCCTCTGTGTAAAAAACTTGTCTCGTACATCTACTCTAAACATTGCTCTCGCACCTTAAACCTGTGCCCCCTAGTAATTGACCCCTCTACTCTGGGGAAAAGCCTCTGACTATCCACTTTGTCTATGCCCCTCATAATTTTGTAGACCTCTATCAGGTCGCCCCTCAACCTTCGTCGTTCCAGTGAGAACAAGCCGAGTTTATTCAACTGCTCCTCATAGCTAATGCCCTCCATACCAGGCAACATCCTGGTAAATCTCTTCTGCACCCTCTCTAAAGCCTCCACATCCTTCTGGTAGTTTGGCGACCAGAATTGAACACTATACTCCAAGTGTGGCCTAACTAAGGTTCTATACAGCTGCAACATGACTTGCCAATTCTTATACTCAATGCCCCGGCCAATGAAGGCAAGCATGCCGTATGCCTTCTTGACTACCTTCCCCACCTGTGTTGCCCCTTTCAGTGACCTGTGGTGCCCCTTTCAGTGACCTGTGGACCTGTACTCCTAGATCTCTCTGACTTTCAATACTCTTGAGGGTTCTACCATTCACTGTATATTCCCTACCTGCATTAGACCTTCCAAAATGCATTACCTCACATTTGTCCGGATTAAACTCCATCTGCCATCTCTCCGCCCAAGTCTCCAAACAATCTAAATCCTGCTGTATCCTCTGACAGTCCTCATCGCTATCCGCAATTCCACCAACCTTTGTGTCGTCTGCAAACTTACTAATCAGACCAGTTACATTTTCCTCCAAATCATTTATATATTTTACGAACAGCAAAGGTCCCAGCACTGATCCCTGCGGAACACCACTAGTCACAGCCCTCCAATTAGAAAAGCACTCTTCCATTGCTACTCTCTGCCTTCTATGACCTAGCCAGTTCTGTATCCACCTTGCCAGCTCACCCCTGATCCCGTGTGACTTCACTTTTTGTGCCAGTCTACCATGAGGGACCTTGTCAAAGGCCTTTCTGAAATCCAGATGGACAACATCCACTGCCCTACCTGCATCAATCATCTTTATGACCTCTTCGAAAAACTATCAAGTTAGTGCGACACAACCTCCCCTTCACAAAACCATGCTGCCTCTCACTAATACGTCCATTTGCTTCCAAATGGGAGTAGATCCTGTCTCAAAGAATTCTCTCCAGTAATTTCCCTACCACTGAAGTAAGGCTCACCGGCCTGTAGTTCCCTGGATTATCCTTGCTACCCTTCTTAAACAAAGGAACAACATTGGCTATTCTCCAGTCCTCCGGGACATCACCTGAAGACAGTGAGGATCCAAAGATTTCTGTCAAGGCCTCAGCAATTTCCTCTCTTGCCTCCTTCAGTATTCTGGCGTAGATCCCATCAGGCCCTGGGGACTTATCTACCTTAATATTTTTCAAGACGCCTAATACTTCGTCTTTTTGGATCTCAATGTGACCCAGGCTATCTACACACCTTTCTCCAGACTCAACATCTACCAATTCCTTCTCTTTGGTGAATACTGATGCAAAGTATTCATTTAGTACCTCGCCCATTTCCTCTGGCTCCACACATAGATTCCCTTGCCTATCCTTCAGTGGGCCAACCCTTTCCCTGGCTACCCTCTTGCTTTTTATGTACGTGTAAAAAGCCTTGGGATTTTCCTTAACCCTATTTGCCAATGACTTTTCGTGACCCCTTCCAGCCCTCCTGCTCCTGGATAAGGTGGCTGTGGGAAAACTGTTCAATAAAAAGCCTTGCGTGGGGGGGAGCAGGGCTTTCAATTGAGATCCCTCCCCTCTGTCTGTACAGTTTCCCTTCTCTGCTGCCTGTGCAACTCTCAGTGTCCACAAACTCATCCAATATTGCTGAATACAATTCTTCCACTAACTCTACGGCAGCAAAAGTCAAAAAAATGCCTCATTTGGAAGTTGCATGGGGGATACCTCATGAGCATGCATCCTGCTAGAATTTCTTCAGAGAGGGCATTAACTGGTGGTTCAAAATGGCAGATGGGTGTGGCAGATCAGCTTCAGAGTCTATTTGACATCACAATCCGTCTGGTTTGCATGCTTCGAGTGCACACATGGCGCGTTCACACTCAAGCCCTGACATAAAGCACGTGTGAAGGAAACAAAGTCAACTTCTCAGGTTGATGACCTTTCACCCCGATTTGAAAGGTTGGGCAGGATTTTCTGCCCGCCATTATCCAGTGGCGGGATCTTCCGGTCCAGCCGCTGTCAACAGGGTATCCCATTGTTCGCAGCTTCCACTGCTGGGGATCCCACGGAACGACCAGAAAATCCCTCTGGAGGAAAGGGCTGGAATACCCCACCCATTCAATCTGTTTCTCTTCAGAGTCTTTCCGAATTTTGTGTTTTAATTTCAGATCTCGTGCTAGAATTTCTTCAGAGAGGGCATTAACTGCAGGATGCCTAGAATACTGCAGGACCCTAGGAGGGTCCGCAGTATTTTGTTTGCATTCTAGGCATCCTGCAGGTCCGCACGGGCCACACTAACTATGACAGAAGTGGCGAGACATGTCCCGGCTGCTATTGTTTGAGTTTCAGGTTTGTACCTGTGCCGTGGAACTGAATTTCAAGGACAGGAAGTTCAGTTAGTTGGCCACGGTTCCAGAGATAGGCAGGAACAAGGTCAGGGATTTAAATATGAGGCATTTTGCTGGGGGGGGGGGGGGGGGAGGAGGGGGGGGGACAGAAAGTCAACTTAAGTCAGCAATCTCAACAGAGTAAAAGAGTTTCGGATGAACCAAGGATTACGGAGCATGTAGGTCAGCCAATAGAGCATTTGGGTAGTTGAGACTGGAGATACCAAAGGCTTGAGGGTTTCAGCAGCAGGTAGGTGGAAGTAGAGGAAGAGATGGGTGACATTAAAGGTGGTGGTAGGCAGTCGTGATGGAGGGCAAATTTAAGGTCAGTCTTAAATAAGCTGCTGAGGTTTGAACCAGTAGAAGGATGCGGAGTTTGACCCATTTGTTGGGAACAATTATTTTGGTCTTCGCAATGCTACATTGAAAGAATTTCTGGCTTAATCAAGACAGGATGTTGAACATAGAGACTGAGGACACAGTGGCGGAGGGGGGATGATTCAGAGGTAGGTCTGGCCTTGGCATCTCTCCTGGTTCCTACAGACTGTGTAAATGCAGGTAGCTGGTAGATAAGGAAGAGTAGCAGGGTCAAGGGTAGATCCTTGACCGACTCTAGAATGGATGGTTTTGGAGATGGGTAGAAGAGCCATTGTTGGAAATTGGTTCGGTAAGAGTGGAACCGACTTCCGGTTGCGGCTATGCCTAGGTAGGTCGCACGTTCGGCAGCTCCTGCCGGGAACGGACATTTGGGCTCTTCAGAAGGGCCCCAACGGCAATTGTTCGACGGCTCCCAGTGTGGGAAGGTGACAGCAAGGTTCCCCCGACACTATATGGATTGGACCAGGAGTGGAGCGGTTAAAAAAGTGATCCTGGTTCAGCGGAAAGTGCGAGGGAGGAAAAGCAAGATGGCAGCGGCTGGAGACCAATCAGCGTGGGCGCAGTGGTCGCAGGAGCAGCAGGAGTTTCTTAAACGCTGCTTTGCGGAGCTGGAGACAGAAATGCTGCCGCCAATGAAGGCGGCGATTGAGAAGCTTGTGGAGACCCAGAAAGCCCAAGGGGCGGCGATCCGGGAGGTGCGGCAAAATGCCTCGGAGAACGAGGACGAGATCTTGGGCCTGGCGGTGAAGGTGGAGGCGCACGAGGTGCTGCACAAGAGGTGGCAGGAAAAATTTGAGGACCTGGAGAATAGGTCGAGGAGGAAGAATCTTCGGATTCTGGGCCTTCCTGAAGGAGTGGAGAGGCCCGATGCCGGGGCATATATAAGCATGATGCTCAGTTCGCTGACGGCCGCGGGAGCTTTCCCGAGGCCCCTGGAGCTGGATGTGGCTCATCGGGTCCTGGCAAGGAGACCCAAAGCCAACAAGCCGCCAAGGGCTGTAGTGGTGAGGTTCCACCGCTTTATGGACAGAGAGTGTGTCCTGAGATGGACCAAAGAAGAACGGCGCAGCAGGTGGGAGAACACGGAGATCCGAATTTACCAGGACTGGAGTGCGGAGGTGGCTAAGAAGAGGGCTGGTTTTAACCGGGCTAAGGCGGTTCCCCATCGGAAGGGGGTGAAGTTCGGGATGCTGCAGCCAGCGGGATTGTGGGTCACGTTCCAAGATCGGCATCGCTATTTTGAAACGCCTGATGAGGCATGGAACTTTATACAGACTGAAAAGTTGGACTCAAACTGAGGGTTTGTCGTGGGGGGATGTTTACTGTGTTTACTGCGTTTGGGGAATGTTCTTTTTGTTTTGGTGCTGGGTGGGGATGGGTGAATGGATTTGATGTGGGAGCTGTGGGAGAGTGTGGGTGTCGGTGTTGGAGGGGCAGGGCCCCGTGGAGGAAGAGGGGGGGTGGAGGCCCGGGGATGGGGAGTTGGAGTAAGGCCGCAAAAAGGAGCTGCGCCAGAGGGGGCGGGGCCGGCTCAGACGGAAAGCGCGGGCTTTTTCCCGCGTTAGGGAAGGATGGGGGCGGGGCCGGGGGAAGGGCGGTGCTGGAGAGGAGCGCACACTGACTGCCAAGGGGTGAGGGGATTCTCACACTGGGGGGGTCGATGGAATGGCGGGAGAGGCCGGGGTCAGCAGGAGTCAGCTGACTTACAGGGTGTCATTGGGGGAGCAAAATGGCCAGATGAGGATCTAGCGGGGGGGGGGGGGAGGGAGGGAAGGGGGGGGTAGATGGCTAGTCGGCGTGGGGGGGGGGGGGGGCGAGTAGCCCCCTGATCCGGCTGATAACTTGGAATGTGAGGGGCCTGAACGGGTCGGTCAAGAGGGCCCGGGTGTTCGCTCACTTAAAGGGACTGAAGGCAGGCATGGTTATGCTCCAGGAGACGCATCTGAAGGTGGCAGATCAGGTTAGGCTGAGAAAGGGATGGGTAGGGTAGGTCTTTCATCCAGGGCTGGAAGCGAAGAACAGAGGGGTAGCAATACTGGTGGGGAAGCGGGTGTCGTTCGAGGCACTGAATATTGTAGCGGATAATGGAGGCCGATATGTGATGGTGAGCGGTAGGTTGCAGGGGGTGCGGGTGGTACTGGTGAACGTATATGCCCCGAATTGGGATGATGCCGGATTTATGAAACGCATGCTGGGTCGGATTCCGGATCTGGAGGTAAGAAGCTTGATAATGGGGGGGGGGACTTCAACACGGTGCTGGACCCAGCACTGGACCGTTCCAGGTCCAGGACAGGTAAGAGGCCGGCTGCAGCCAAGGTGCTCAGGGGGTTTATGGACCAGATGGGGGGAGTGGATCCATGGAGGTTTGCCAGGCCGCAGGCCAGGGAATTTTCGTTCTTTTCCCACGCCAATAGAGCCTACTCCCGGATAGATTTTTTCATTTTGAGTAGGGTGCTAATCCCGAAAGTGGAGGGAACGGAATATTCAGCCGTAGCCATCTCGGACCACGCCCCGCATTGGGTGGAGCTGGAGTTGGGGGAGGAGAGGGACCAGCGCCCATTTTGGCGCCTCGATGTGGGTCTGTTGGCAGATGAGGGGATGTGTGGGCGGGTGCGAGGGTGTATTGAAAGATACTTGGAGGCCAACGACAACAGGGAGGTGCAGGTGGGGGTAGTCTGGGAGGCGTTGAAGGCGGTGGTTAGGGGAGAGCTAATCTCCATTAGGGCCCACAGGGAGAAGAGAGAGGGGAGGGAGAGGGAGAGGTTGGTGGGGGAGATTTTAAGGGTGGACAGGAGGTAAGCAGAGGCCCCCGAGGAGTGGCTACTCAGGGAGCGACGGAACCTCCAGACGGTATTCGACCTGATGACCACGGAGAAAGCAGAGGCACAGTGGGGGAAAGCGCAGGGGGTGGCGTATGAGTATGGGGAGAAGGCGATTCGGATGCTGGCACACCAGCTTCATAAGAGGGAGGCAGCGAGGGAGATTGGTGGAGTTAGCGATAGAGGGGGGAATACGGTGCGGAGTGCGGTGAGAATAAACAAGGTATTTAGGGACTTCTATGGGGATCTGTACAGGTCTGAGCCCCCAGCGGGGGAGGAGGGGATGCGACGATTCCTAGATCAGCTGAGGTTCCCGAGGGTGGAGGAGGAGCAGGTGTCTGGTTTGGGAGAGCCGATTGTGCTGGAGGAGCTGGCTAAAGGATTGGGGAACATGCAGGCGGGGAAGGCCCCAGGGCTGGATAGGTTCCTGGTTGAATTTTATAGGAAATACGTGGACCTGCTGGGCCCGTTGCTAGTGAGGACTTTTAATAAGGCGAGGGAGGAGGGGACCTTGCCCCCGACAATGTCCAGGGCGCTGATTTCTTTGATCTTGAAGCGGGACAAGGATCCATTGCAATGTGGGTCGCATAGACCAATCTCGCTCCTCAATGTTGACGCTAAGTTGCTGGCGAAGGTGCTGGCTATGAGAATTGAGGACTGTGTCCCGGGGATGATTCATGAGGACCAGACGGGATTTGTGAAGGGTTGGCAGCTAAATACAAATGTACGGAGGCTCCTCAATGTGATTATGGTGCCCTCGGTGGAGGGGGAAGCGGAGGTAGTGGCAGCTATGGACGCGGAGAAGGCCTTTGATCGGGTGGAGTGGGAGTATCTTTGGGAAGTGTTGCGGAGGTTTGGGTTCGGGGAGAGGTTCATCAGTTGGGTCAGGCTGTTATATAGAGCCCCGGTGGCGACTGTGGCTATGAACCGGCGGAGGTCGGAGTACTTTCGGCTGTACCGGGGAACGAGGCAGGGGTGCCCCTTATCCCCCTTGTTGTGTGCACTGGCAATTGAGCCGCTGGCCATGGCACTGAGGGAGTCTAGGAAATGGGGGGGATTGGTTCGGGGGGGAGAGGAACACCGGGTGTCGTTGTATGCCGATGACCTGTTGTTGTATGTTGCGGATCCAGTGGAGGGGATGGCGGAGGTCATGCGGATCCTTAGGGAGTTTGGGGACTTTTCAGGGTATAAGTTCAACGTAGGGAAGAGTGAGCTCTTTGTGGTGCATTCAGGGGACCAGGGAAGGGGGATAGACGACCTACCGTTGAAGAGGGCGGAAAGGAGCTTTCGGTACTTAGGGATCCAAGTAGCTAGGAGTTGGGGGGCCCTGCACAAGCTCAATTTGACGCGGTTGGTGGAGCAGATGGAGGAGGATTTTAAAAGATGGGATATGCTGCCACTCTCACTACCGGGTAGGGTGCAGTCGGTCAAAATGACGGTCCTTCCGAGGTTTCTCTTTGTGTTCCAGTGCCTTCCCATTTTGATCCCTAAGGCCTTTTTCAAACGGGTAAGCAGGAGCATCATGGGATTTGTGTGCGAATAAGACCCTGAGGGTGAAGAGGGTGTTTCTGGAGCGTAGCAGGGACAGGGGGGTGCTGGCGCTGCCGAATTTGTATGGCTATTAATAGGCAACCAATGTGGCGATGATCCGTAAGTGGGTAATGGAGGGAGAGGGAGCGGCGTGGAAGAGGCTAGAGATGGCGTCCTGTGTGGGCACGAGCCTGAGGGCGCTGGTGACGGCACCGCTGCCGCTCTCGCCTACAAGGTACACCACAAGTCCGGTGGTGGCGGCGACGCTGAAGATCTGGGGGCAGTGGAGGCGACACAGGGGCGAGGTGGGAGCCTCTGTTTGGTCCCCGATTCTGGAAAACCATCGGTTCGTCCCGCGAAGGATGGATGGGAGGTTTCGGAGCTGGCATCGGGCAGGGATTAGAAGAATGGGGGACCTGTTCATCGATCGGACGTATGCGAGCCTAGGGGCGCTGGAGGAGAAGTTTGGGCTACCCCCGGGAAATGCTTTCAGGTACATGCAAGTGAGGGCGTTTGTGATGCGGCAGGTGAGGGAATTCCCGCTGCTTCCAGCACGTGGGGTTCAGGACAGGGAGATTTCGGGTGTATGGGTTGGAGAAGGCAAGGTTTCGGCGATTTACCAGCAGCTGCAGGAAGGCCTCGGTGGAGGGCTTAAAGGGCAAGTGGGAGGAGGAGCTTGGGAAGGAGATAGATGGGGGTCTGTGGGCTGATGCCCTGAGTTGGGTTAACTCTTCCTCCTCTTGCGCCAGGCTCAGCCTAATACAGTTCAAAGTTACTCACAGAGCGCATATGACAGGGGCGAGGTTGAGTAGGTTCTTTGGGGTGGAGGACAGATGTGGGAGGTGCTCGGGGAGCCCGGTAAATCACTTCCATATGTTCTGGTCGTGCCCGGCGCTGGATGGGTTTTGGAGGGGTTTTGCGAGGACTATGTCCAAGGTGGTGAATGCCCGGGTCAAGCCGAGCTGGGGATTGACATTATTTGGGGTATCGGACGAGCCGGGAGGGCATGAGGCGAAAGAGGCCGGTATTCTGGCCTTTGCGTCCCTGGTAGCCCGGCGGAGGATTTTGCTACTATGGAAAGATGCGAAGCCCCCTAGTGAGGAAGCTTGGATCAATGACATGGCAGGGTTCATCAAGCTGGAGAGGATAAAGTTTGCCTTGCGAGGCTCTGTGCAAGGGTTCCTCAGGCGGTGGCAACCTTTCCTAGATTATCTTGCGGAGCGTTAGGAGGAGGTCAGCAGCAGCAGCAGCCTAGGGGCGGAGGGGTGGGGGGGGCGGGGGCGGGGGGGGGGGGGAATGGGAGGGAGGGGGGGGGGGTTCTTTTGGGGGTGGCGCTTGGGTTAAGGTGGGGGGTTTTCCTTATTTGTGTTTTGTGTTATATGGGGGGTTATTGTACATGGGGGAAATCCAATGTATAATTTCTGCTTGTTGTGTTCTTGTTTCTTTCTTCTTGTTGTGGGGGGGGTTTGTTGAAAAATTTGAATAAATATATATATTTTTTTAAAAGATAAGAGTGGAACCGAGTAAGAACAGTCGTACTGAGTTGAACCACGAACAGGAGGAGGAATGTCTGGTGAACCATTGTCAAAGGACATGAGAAGGGATAATGTATCATGGTTAGAGTTCCTGAGGATGTCATTTATGACTTTGATCAGGATGATTTAAGTGCCATGACAGGCGAACGCACAATTAGAAAGATCCAAACATGGAACTATTGGTTTGTAAAGGCAGGAGGAGGGGACGCAATGAGGGGGAAACACTCACAGCTTGGCGGCCAGGAAGAGAAGTTGATTGGCCAGCAGCTCAGCGGGAAAGGGATTCAGGGGCCAGGAACGAGGTTGGCTTATAGAAGGCATGAGAGGCAAAAAAAGAGAAAGAGGTGGTAGGGGTGGGGGCGATCTGGGTCTAGGGCAGAGGAAAGCTGGAGGGCGAATGATTTAGTGAACAAGAGAAGGGGAGAAGCAGTGGAGGCAAGAAAATAGAAATCAACTCATTCCATATATTAAATGGAGAGTTCAGATTTAAACCCGGACTTCACTTTCAGTTTTAGTGACGCTTCAGAGATAAGCTGTTGCGCAAAGACCCAAGAGTTGTGTGCCTACTGAAATTCCATTTGACACCAATGGCTGCAGAGTCTAGTAACTGAGTCATTGCACAATTGTGGGCAACTATCCAATCAGGTGTTGTGTTTCACATCAGTTACTTACGTTTTCTTAGAATAGGTCTCAACTTCATTTCCAGGAAAGGATCAATGGGCGTTATTTCATTTCGCAATTCACATTCCAAAAGTTTTGTTTGTGTGGGCATATCTGTTTTTGTTTTTTTTTCATTTGTTTAGCCGGTGCACATGGCATTGTGCAACATAACCTGTTAGCCCCAAATCCTAAATTACTAATAGTAAAAATTAGATCTTGGTTCAAACTTTAGGGTCATCAAATATGCAATATTAGCGCAGATCCTGCACAAAGCTGGGAAAAGAAACAACAGGCAGCTTTGCAGTGAATGAAACATTCAACAATTTCTAACAGAGTCATCCTGGGATTGGCACTTGTTGCATTAGATCTTGTCAAAAGGGAGTGGGAGATTGCACATGCTGGCAACCATTAATGAGAAAAATCAAAGGGGAGTGTCATGATATGCAAACGTGCAGCTAATGAACACATAGAATAGGACACGACCAATGAACAGTAAGGACACTCAGGGGTGGTATCTCACTGTAAAAGAGATGAGGCACTCACACCCCGCCTCTTTCCACAGACCAATATCTACAGAGTGAGACAGGGTGTATCCTCAGCATCACACCCCAGCACGTGGCTTAGAGCAAAGCTGGTTCAGTTAGACTGAGTTACTACATTTAGATTAGCAGAGAGTCAAACTCATTGAGAACTGTGCTAATAGTTCAATAAAACACATTGAACTCACTTCAAAGGCTGGAGCGTCTTTTACTCAAAACTGCATCAAGTAGCAGCTTGTGTTATTCCAAATTACATTACACGACATGATACCAGGAGTCTGTTCAATCTAGATCAACTCAGCAAGATCCGTGACGACCAGCGAATGTATACCGGCACAATGGAAAAGATTCCGGCTCCTCACCAGCTCAGCACCTCCGGCAATCTCCGTGCCAACTGGCAGACATTCAAGCAGAAATTTCAGCTTTACGCTGAAGCATCAGACCTCAATGGTGCGTCTGATGCACGGAAGATAGCTCCTTTCCTCACCGCAGCGGGTGATCACGCCTTTGAAATATTCAACTCCTTTCACTTCGCCGAAGACCAGGACAAGACAAAGTTTCAGACTGTCCTGGACAAGTTTGACAGCCACTGTGAGGTGGACACCAACGAAATCTTCGAGCGCAACATATTTAAGCAGCGATTGCAAGGTAAAGACGAATCCTTCAACTCATATTTAACTAACCTTAGACTGCTAGCGCAATTCTGCAACTTCGGTGATATCACTGACTCCATGATCAGAGACCAAATGGTTTTTGGAGTTTACTCTGATCCTCTGAGAGAGCAGTTACTGAAGATCAAGCATATGACCCTGCCAGTCGCGATTGAAACATGCACAGTGCATGAGCACGCTAAAAATCGCTATTCCCAGGATAAAACGGCAGAAAATGATCGACTAGCCTCCCACGAGGTGAAGAGTGTGCAGGCCATCGCCCGGATGCAACGCCTCAACATTGACGAAAGCGGCCATTTCACGGGCTCTTCCCAGGGCCTAATGCATGCGCGATGCGAACGGGATAACGAAGCGGCCGAAACCCGCACTGCGCAGGTGCAGACGTCTGAGAACCGCACTGCGCATGTGCAACGACGCACGGAGCGTCAGGACGCCGCTGTCATGACGTGTTCGAACTGTGGCACTGCCCATTTAAAGAAACACTGCCCTGCAAGAGGCAGATGCTGTTTAAACTGCGGGAAGCCAGGCCACTATACTGCCCTGTGCAAATCTGCACCACCAGTCAGGGGCCAGCGCTCCCAATTCCGACGACGGCGCATCCGAAGTGTGCAACAACGCCTACAGGATTCTGACCCGGCAGTGCAACGGATCCAGATGATGAATGCCTGGATAACGCCTTCCGTGTGGGCATTATTACAACGTGTAAATATGCCACACGAGACTCATCGCAACTCCAGTCAATCCTAGCTGTGGATTCCGAGGACGAATGAAATGAAATGAAAATCGCTTATTGTCACAAGTAGGCTTCAAATGAAGTTACTGTGAAAAGCCCCTAGTCGCCACATTCCGGCGCCTGTTCGGGAAGGCTGGTACAGGAATTGAACCGTGCTGCTGGACTGCCTTGGTCTGCTTTAAAAGTCAGCGATTTAGCCCAGTGTGCTAAACCAGCCCGTGATGAAGGTCAACCACTGCCCCATCCAGTTCAAGCTGGACACAGGTGCCTCTGCCAACCTCCTCTCACAGGCAGACTTCAGACGCATTAAGAAGCCCCCCATGGTCCTTCCAGCTGCCTGCAAGCTCCTGGATTACAACGGGAATGCCATCACGGCACTGGGATCCTGCCATCTGCACGTATCCAACCGACACACACAAGCACAGTTACGCTTTGAAATTGTTAAGCCGGACAGGGCATCCCTACTAGGTGCGCACGCCTGCAAGCAGCTAAACCTCATTCAAAGGGTTTACACCACAATATCCTCCCATGTGGATCTTCAGGCCGGCATCGATGACATCCTCGCCCAGTATCCAGATGTGTTCAACGGGATGGGCACGCTGCCGTATCGATACAAGATTCTGCTACGACCTGATGCCAAGCCAGTGGTCCACGCACCAGGACGAGTCCCTGCTCCACTGAGAGAGAGCCTGAAGGCAGAGCTCAAGGATCTTCAGCAAAAAGGCATCATATCCAAGGTCACCGAACCGACTGACTGGGTCAGCTCGATGGTGTGCGTAAAGAAGCCTTCGGGGGACCTGCGCATCTGCATTGATCCCAAGGATCTCAATAAGAATATCATGCGGGAACACTACCCCATCCCGAAGCGGGAGGAACCCACGAGTGAGATGGCACACGCGCTTCTTCACCAAATTGTATGCATCACAGGGATTTTGGCAAATCCAGCTGGAAGAGTCCAGCAGAAAGCTCTGCACCTTCAACACACCTTTCGGCAGATACTGCTACAATCGCATGCCATTTGGCATCATCTCGGCATCGGAGATATTTCATCGCATCATGGAGCAGATGATGGAAGGCATTGAAGGGGTTCGTGTGTACATGGACGACATCATCATATGGTCCACGACCCCTGAAGAACGTATCCCATCTCCAGCAGGTATTCCGCCGTATACATGCCAATGGCCTAAAGTTAAACAGGTCCAAATGTTGTTTTGGCACATCGACGCTCAAGTTCCTCGGCGACCAGACCTCACAGCACGGTGTGCGCCCAGACACAGACAAATCAAGGCCATCGAGGCGATGAAGGTCCCTGAGGACAAAGAGGCGCTGCTGCGCTTCTTGGGTATGGTCAATTTTCTGGGCAAGTTAATTCCAAACATGACCACACACACCACGGCCCTACGCAACCTGGTGAAAAAGTCAACTGCCTTTGAGTGGAAGGCGGCACACCAGATAGACTGACTGGAGCTGAAAGCCAAGCTCACCACTGCACCAGTCCTGGCATTCGTCGACCTGGACCGGGAGACAAAGATATCCACAGATGCGAGTCAGGATGGCATCGGTGCGGTGTTGCTTCAATGAGATGACACGTCATCCTGGGCACCAGTAGCCTACACATCAAAGGCGATGACGCCCACTGAAACCAGATATGCACAGATTGAGAAGGAGTGCTTGGGTCTTCTCACCGGCATCCTCAAGTTTCATGATTATGTCTACGTCACTGTCGAGACGGATCATAGGCCTCTGGTCCACATCATCCACAAGGACCTGAACGACATGACGCCTCGGTTGCAGAGAATCCTGCTCAAACTTAGGAGGTATGACTTCAACTTGGTGTACACACCTGGCAAGGAGCCCAACATCGCTGATGCATTGTCCCGCTCCGTCACCTCGCCCAGTGAGCCGCTGGAGAACATCCAGCCCATCGAATCGCAGGTGCAGCTGTGTGCTAGCACTCTCCTGGCAACAGATGAGAAGGTAGTTCTCATCCGTGATGAGACAGCCAAAGACCCCCTCTTGCAGCGCGCCATCGACAACCTCACCAATGGCTGGCAGAAAGGGCAGTGCCCACAATTTAATAATGTGAAGGATGACCTGACGGTGATTGATGGTATCCTCCTCAAGTGCAAACGCAGAGCCGGGCACGCTGTCTACTGGCCTGGCATCAGCCAGGACATCACAAACATGGTCCTGAACTGTGCTACCTGTCAACAGTTCCAGCCAGCACAGAGCAAGGAGACGCTCCAACAGCATGACATAGTGACCTCTCCGTGGTCCAAGGTTGGCATCGACATCTTTCATGCGAATGGTCGCGTGTTGATCATCGACTATTTCTCGAATTACCCTGAGGTGCTGAAGCTCCCGGACCTCACCTCTCGGACAGTCATCAAAGCCTGCAAGGAGACGTTCTCAAGGTATGGCATTCCAATCACCGTCATTAGCGACAATGGCCCGTGCTTTAGCAGTCGAGAATGGTCCATGTTTGCTAGGTCATACAATTTCTAGCATGTCACCTCCAGTCCGCACTATCCGCAGTCCAATGGAAAAGTTGAGATAGGGGTGCACATTGTGAAACAGCTCATCTGCAAGGCCGCGGACTCTGCTTCCGACATACACCTTGCGCTGCTCGCGTACAGGGCGACTCCTTTGTCCACTGGCATGTCGAAGGCTCAACTCCTGATGAACAGGGACCTGCGGACGACGCTTCCAGCCATACACCTGCCCAACCTGGATCACCTCCCGGACAAGGTGCTGGAAGAAGGAGCAGAAGGCAATCCCTATCCACGATGTTCAGAGAGCATTCTCCTACTTGAACCTCACTGATGAACAATGTATGAAACATCTGCACTTCATCAAGGACATCCTCACTGTAATCTATCACTGGTTGCAGCCAGGTGAGCAACTTCAGAGCAGAGCAAGGACGACATTGCCAGCGGCTGTGAAGCTGACTGATGAACATCTATGTATCTCACCCCTTCCATGTTGGAGCTGGAAATAACTGCAAAGGCTTGAGGTTTGCTGCCCATTGTTACATAAGTGAAGTCACTGACACCATCTATTCACAAGCATTAAATAAATGTCATTCTTTCTTGCCGAAGGTAGCAAGTGGAGGAATTCCAGAGTGTCACTCAGATTGCAGGCTTCCTCAAGGCACAATTTACCATTGACTGCACACACAGGACGTTCTGGGTACAGCATGTCCACTTTGGCCTCTACCAGAGCCAAAATGGATTCCAGTCCCTCAACATCCACCTGATATGTGGCCATAGACAGTGAATCATGCAGACCAAGGTCCGGTATACTGGCTAAAGCCATGATGCCTTCATTCTATGGCGGCCCACTGTACCAGCTGTATTTGAGGCACTATGACAAGCCATAGAGTGCTTATTGACTAACAAGGGCTATCTGCTAATAACATGGCTGATATCTTGAGTGCCTAGCCCATGCACAGGTACGACCATAGTGGGCTGGATCTCGAATAACGATGAGTCCGAATACAGGCGGGAGATTGAGAACCTAGTGGAGTGGTGCAGCGACAACAATCTCTCCCTCAATGCCAGCAAAACTAAAGAGCTGGTCATTGACTTCAGGAAGCAAAGTACTGTACACACCCCTGTCAGCATCAACGGGGCTGAGGTGGAGATGGTTAGCAGTTTCAAATTCCTAGGGGTACACATCACCAAGAATCTGTCCTGGTCCACCCACGTCTACGCTACCACCAAGAAAGTACAACAGCGCCTATACTTCCTCAGGAGAATAAAGAAATTCAGCATGTCACATTAACTCTTACCAACTTTTACAGATGCACCATAGAAAGCATCCTATCTGGCTGCATCACAGCCTGGTATGGAAATTGCTCGGCTCAGGACCGCAAGAAACTTCAGAGAGTCGTGAACACAGCCCAGTCCATCACACAAACCTGCCACCCATCCATTGACTCCATCTACACCTCCCGCTGCCTGGGGAAAGCAGGCAGCATAATCAAAGACGCCTACCACCCGGCTTACTCACTCTTCCATCGGGCAGGTGATACAGAAGTCTGAGAACACACACGAACAGACTCAAAAACAGCTTCTTCCCCACTGTCACCAGACTCCTAAATGTCCCTCTTAAGGACTGACCTCATTAACACTACACCCGATGCTTCACCCGATGCCGGTGTTTATATAGTTACACGCAGGGGCTGTTTAGCACAGGGCTAAATCGCTGGCTTTGAAAGCAGACCAAGGCAGGCCAGCAGCACGGTTCAAACCCCGTAACAGGCTCCCTGAACAGGCGGTGGAATGTGGCAACTAGGGGCTTTTCACAGTAACTTCATTTGAAGCCTACTTGTGGCAATAAGCGATTTTCATTTCATTTCATATCACATTGTGTACCTTGTGTTGCCCTATTATGTATTTTCTTTTATTTCCTTTTCTATTCATGTACTGAATGATCTGTTGAGCTGCCTGCAGAAAAATACTTTTCACTGTACCTCGGTACACGTGAGAATAAACAAATCCTATCCAATCCAGGTGAGCAGTGTGCATACATTGAAAGCCATGCTGCCACATTGCCGTGCTGGGACAATACTTGCGTTGCCTAGACAGCTCTGAAGGAGCACTCGCCGTTTTTGGCAGAGCAGGTGTTAAGATTCATGGTGGTCTGCTTCATCTTGGACAGCCTCACCATCACAAGGGGTGACCCTGTCAGCAACTGTATGAAGGCCCAGCTGAGAAACAGGATCATGAGCTAAAGGAGGAGATGGAGGGACAAGAGATAACCTGGACAGCCCTTTCTAGGCTGGGGTGCCTGGGAAGAATCAATCCCAATACAATACCTGAAACGTCAATTCCAATTCCATGTTTATCAACAGTCCCACACTTATCTGACTTTCCTTCTGCCAATTAACAGTCAACTTGGTTAAAATACGAATATGAAAGCCACCATAAAATGACCATTCCAAACGCAATTTTTGAAATGAAATTATTCCTTGCCGCATTGCAAATATCATCTGGTGACCCTTTTGCAATCCCATAGTGGCTGTTCTAGTGCTGTTATGCAGTGCTACCTCACTGGCTGCCGCATAGCTGGTGGGAAGATGATATCATTCAGTGGCGGGGACTTCAGATATCCGGGGATATAACCTCCAGCATTTCTGCACCTAGAAAACCCACCTATGAACTGTACCCATCTCAGCATGGGTGGCACAGATTGGGCTGGCTGATCAGCAAGCAACAGCCCATCCAGTCTGCTCCACCATTCAATCATGGCTGACATGTTTCTGATCTCCATTCTCCAGCCTTTGCAAAGAGAAAAAATGTTTGGTGTACTGCAATTAACAGGGTAATAGCTTTCAGACGCCATGTGCTTAGAGATTTTATTTTCATTTCCCTTCACGCTTAAATGCATCTTAAGCACCGTGCTTTGAACCTAACGTCAATGTTTATAAACATCTCGCTAGGACTGGCAGCTATGACCACATCAAAAGCAGTTAAGTACTTTCTGCTGGGAAAAAGAGAAAGCGAAAGCACTTAACTCCTGGAAGTCAATTGACACCCATACACTGCCCCAGCTAACAATCTTCTTTGCTTTGATCTGGAGGTCAACACAGAAGCTGCAGCAGAATCTCTAGCACTTCTGAAGCTGCAGAAGATGAGGATGTCGTGTCTCCATATTCTCAGTAGTTCTTTCATTGCCCAATGTGTAGCAATCGCGGACATAGAGAGGACGATCCTCCTGAAAATCATTGGAAAATCAGGTCTTCCTCTTTTCATGACAGTAAGAAGTCTTACAAAACCAGGTTCAAGTCCAACAGGTTTGTTTCGAACACTAGCTTTCGGAGCACTGCTCCTTCCTCAGGTGAATGAAGCATTATGTTCCAGAAACATATATATAGACAAATTCAAAGATGCAAGACAATGCTTAGAATGCGAGCATTTGCAGGTAATTAAATCTTTACAGATCCAGAGATAGGGGTAACCCCAGGTTAAAGAGGTGTGAATTGTCTCAAGCCAGGACAGTTGGTAGGATTTCGCAAGCCTAGTCCAGATGGTGGGGGATGAATGTAATGCGACATGAATCCCAGGACCCGGTTGAGGCCGTATTCATGTGTACGGAACTTGGCTATAAGTTTCTGCTCGGCGATTCTGCGTTGTCGCGCGTCCTGAAGGCGGCCTTGGAGAATGCTTACCCGGAGATCAGAGGCTGATTGCCCTTGACTGCTGAAGTGTTCCTCGACTGGAAGGGAACATTCCTGCCTGGTGATTGTCACGCGATGTCCGTTCATTCGTTGTCGCAGCGTCTGCATGGTCTCGCCAATGTACCACGCTTCAGGACATCCTTTCCTGCAGTGTATGAGGTAGACAACATTTGTCTTTTCATGACACTCTTTTCATGACAATCTTAGAGGAAATTTGGTGTTCTTTCTTTCATCATTGTTTTACCATTCTATAAAGAGCGAAAGGATAGTTAAGGAAAAAGTGGGACCTACCAGAGATGAAGGGAACTTGTGTGAAGATGCAAATTGTTTGGCTCCATATTCACAAAGGAAAAGGAGGGTAAGGATATCGCAATCCAAGATGAGCGATGCGAAATATTGGACAAAACTATCAGAACGAGAGAGGAAGTGTTAGAGGAATTGGAATCCTTGAAAATGAATAACTCACCAGGGCCAGATGGATTGTTTCCTTGGATTTTGAAGCAGGTCAGGGAGGAAATAGCAGAGGATTATTTTCCAATTGTCACTAGACACAGGGGGGTTGCCAGAGGACTAGAGGAATGCAAATGTGGTTCCATTGTTTAAAAAGGGTATAAAAGAAATGGCAAACAATTATAGGCCGACGTGTCTTACTTCGGTGGTGGGCAAATTGTTAGAATCAATGCTGAGAGATCAGATGAACTCTCACTGAGAAAAGCATGGACGAGTCAGGGATAGTCAGCATGGCTTTGTTGAGGGAAAGTCATGCCTTACACATTTGTTTGAATTCTTTGAGGAAGTAGCAAGGAGGATTGATGAGGGTAGTGCAGTAGATGTTGTCTGCATGGAGTTTGGTAAGGCATTTGACAAGGTCCCACATGGTAGGCTTGTCAAAAAAAGTAAAAGCCCATGGGATTCAAGGTAATTTGGCAAATTGAATCCAAAGTTGGCTTTGTAACAGGAAGCAAAGGGTAATGGTCGATGGCTGCCTTGCGAATGGAAAGCTAATTCAAGAGCTGTTCCACAGGGCTTGGTGTTGAGACCCCTGCTGTTTGTTTTATATATTAATGGTTTGGACATGGGGGAATGATTGGGTAATTTGAAGATGACGCAAAAATTGGCCATGTAGTGGATGGTGTAGAGGATAGCTGTAGGTTCCAAAATGATATAGATGGGTTGGTGGAGTAGGCAGGAAAGTGGCAGATGGAGTTCAACTTTGATAAATGTTAGGTAATGCAGTCAAGGAAGTCAAACAATAAAGGGAGTACACATTAAATGAGAATATACTGAAAGTGGTAGATAAAATGAGACATCTTGGCGTGAAAGTGCACAGGTCCTTAAAGGTAGTGGTACAGGTAGATACGTTTGTAAAGATGGCATGTGGAATGCTCTCCTTCATTGGCAGAGGTATAGAACACAAAAGTAGGGATATAATGATGGAACTGTATAAGACACTGGTGAGGCCACAACTGGAGTATTGTGTGCAGTTCTGGTCACCACGTTACAGGAAGGACATAATTCCCCTGGAGAGAGTGCAGAGAGGATTTACTAGAATGTTGCCAGGGCTGGAGAATTGTTGCTATGAGGAGAGATTGGAAAGGTTGGGATTGTTTTCCTTGGAACAGAGAAGGCTGAGGGGGTGACATGATTAAAGTATACAAAATTGTGAGGGATACAGATAGAGTAAACAGAAGGAACCTGTTTCCCTTGGCAGAGAGTTCAAACACCAGAGATCATAGCTTGATGGTCAGTGGCAGAAGGATTAGAGGGGAAATTAGGAAAATCCTTTTTACATAGAGGTTGATGGGTGTCTGCAATTCACTGCCTGAGTTGGTGATTGAAGCAGAGATCCTAAATTCTTTTAACAGGTGCCTGGATCTGCACGTTAGGTGCTGTAAGCTTCATGGCTATGGGACCTATACAGGAAGAAGGGAAAGGACACCTGAGTATCTTTGGGTTAGCATGGACAAGGTGGGTTGAATGACACCCTTCTGTGCTGTATAATTTCCAGGGTTCAAGCATCTAAGTTCATTGAAGTCTCAGCTCTTCAATACCTTTTCAGACTTTGATACAACAGTAGATGATGCAGCCGTGATGGTCTTCCCAGGGTTTGAAGATCATTCCTCGACCGAACCTTCTTCCCAGAGTCCTTTGGGGAGTGGCAATTTCCTCAGAGTATCCTGACTTCTTCGCTTCCAGTCTCAGAGGGTAAAAAGATTGATTCCTTCTGTTTTCTCTTTTGAATCAGTCTTTTGATGAGAAGTCTTCATTGGCTTTCAGTTCAGTCATTCTGAAACCTACATTCAGCTTCCCAGCTACGCTGGACTTAGTCCTCAGCCTCCACCCCGAGTTCCCGAAAAGAAATACCACACGCGATCGTCGCCGTCGGGAACTCGGCCCATCAGGGGCGGAGCATCGAGGGGATGGCCTCAGATAACGTCCTGAGGCCGTCCCGATGGCGTGTGGCGTACTCCGAGAGTATGCCGTTTTGAAGGGGGTGGAGAATCGCAAATGCGGCACCGCCACCGATTTCCGGAGAGGTAAACAAAAGCGGAGATGGTGGACACCCCTTTCTTGTACACCTGTTCAACAAAAAATTCCCGAGCTCAAGGCCTTAGTGCGGATACCAGTCAAGGGGGCTTTATACATAATCAAACTGACAAAATTAATATTTTGCCTCAAACTGAACCTCCCAAGGATCTCAAACAGATACCCCACTCCACCCTATCAAACACTTTCTCATTATTTGTTGGCAGGGCAGTGGATTGTTTTTTTTTACAGTTGGGCAAGTGGGATTTTTGGATGCAACCTATACTGTTGGTTGTCCTTTTATACTGTAACTTGCAGCATCCGGTTTTATATGGTCATATTGTTAAATATGTAAATCCTTCAATAAAAGTATATATGTTCAAAAGTTGGATAGCATATTTTGGGGCGGGGGGGTGGTACCAGGTTATGTCCACCGTCTGCCTAAGAACCAAGTCTCACACCTGCGCCGGGATTCTCCCAGAATCGGCCGGGCGGCCCGTACCTGCGCGAAGAGCGACGTGAACCATTTCGGCGCGGGCCGCCCGGAAGTTGTGGAATCCTCAGCACTTCCGGGGGCTAGGCCGACGCTGGAGAGGTTGGTGCCCCGCCAACTGTCGCCGAAGGGCCTCCGCCGGCCGGAGCGAGTTGGCACATGCGCAGAACCGCTGCCGTGTTTCCTGCACATGTGCAGGGGGTTTCTTCCCTGTGCCGGCCATGGCGGTGCCTTACACAGGCCGGCGCGGAGGGAAAGAGTGCCCCCACGGCACAGGTCCCTCCCGCAGATCGGTGGGCCCCGATCGCGGGCTAGATCCCCCGCGACTCCCCGAGGATCCCGCTAGACGACCAACAAGCCAGGTCCTGCCGGTATGGACCATGTCTAATCCACTCCGCTCGGCCCATCGGGGCCCGGAGAATTGGCGGGGGGGGGGCACTGCCAACGGCCCCCAACCGGTGCGGCGCGATCCCCGCCCCCGCCCGAAAACCGGCACCGGAGAATTCAGCAGCCGGCGTCGGAGCGGCGGGGCGGCGGGGCGGGTTCACGCCGCCCCCCCCGGCGATTCTCCGACCCGGCGGGGGGTCGTAGAATCCCGCCCCTGGAGTCTAAGACAGAAGCAATCTCAGAACATCCGTGTTTTGGGGTGTGTATGCATCTCGCAAATAAAGGATTGGATTCAGCTATGATGACCTTTATTCGGCACACTCAATATGATGACTCACACATGAAGAATGGCTGTACCTCATTATGAATTGACACCTTCTATAAGGAGGAAAACTGTCAACTTATTATCCACTGAAGTAGTACAATGGAATTTGATTAAATGAAGGAATATACTCGTTTACTGTTTTGTTTTAAGCTTTGTGTTTTGCAATGGGAACTAGTTATGTGAGAACAAAGTTATCTACACAAATCATTAGTAACAGCTCATAATGTGTAATCTGGAAAAAGCAAATACCTCAACCAGGATATATCTTTGATAAAAGGACAGATTTGGCGTATATTATTCCAGTCTAATCCCATGATAATAAAGCTATTGTTACGGAAAGACCTGTATTTCTGATCAAAGAACATTACTGTGCCAGTGAGAAGTTACAAAAGCTGGTTGTTCCATTATATTTTCTATCTTTTAACATCGTGGGAGGGATATTCCAGTCCTCCAGCTGTGTGTTTCTTGGTGGCGCAGTGCTTGCCGGCAGAGGGATTCTCTATTCCCACCACTTGTCAATGGGATTTCCCATTCAGGCCACTCACGCTGCTGGGAAACCCACGATCGGGGGGGCACTGCCGGCAAGAATAAGGAATCCCAGTGACCGGAAATTTGCGGCCCATATTATGTCAAGGCAGTTAAAGATCTTTCATAAGATTAGAAACAAATACACAAACTAACCATACATTTCACAATTTCTGTTACTCCCCCCTGGGCTAGTGCGGGGTGATTTCCAGCCCCACTTTTCCCGGTGGACAACACAATTGAATTAACCAATAATGCTTAGAAAAACACACAAAGTCCTTGGCCCTGAGCTGCCCAGTAACTACAGTCAGCAGGTTTGTAAATTTGAGCACAATTAAGTTTATTAATAACAGTAAGTATAATAAAAATGCAGCAAATGCAACAAATTAATTCTTATCTAATTCCTACCCCGCCCCCCCCCCCCCAAACTTGAACTCATCCCACCCTCTATACACACACACAAGGCAGACACAAACAGAAGGACTGAGAGTAAAAATATGACAATGATAGTACAAGATAAGAGTCTTTGGGGTGGATTCTCCATTTCTGCAGCTAAGTGCCGGCACCAATGGGGACAATTGGCTTAAATTCCTCACCGATTCCGGTGAGGGGCTAACACCGGTGCCGCATGGAGCGCACGAAGATCACGCAGAAAGCAGCCAGAGAATCGGCAGGCCTCGGGTCGTGCCTGCGCAAGGCTGACAATCTGTAGCCGTGCCCGCCTACGCCCCTACCGGACGCACAGGGAAACATGGCGCCGGCCATGCCGGACAATGTACCCGCTCACCCTGACCCCACACCGCACTCCCTTGCCATCCCCCACCACTAGCAGAAGCCTCCCTCGGCCAGCACCATGGATCCCGGCCGAGTGTAATGGCGCTGGACACTGTCTGCAGCCGGCACGCCAGGTTCCCGACCACTGGGACCACACATGGCCCGCGCCGTCGGGAGCTCAGCCCATCAGGGGCGGAGCATCGTGGGTGCGTCGGCTGATGATGCGCCAACGGCGTTGCAATCGCGCGCAGCCCAATGTTTTTCCATGGCCAATCCACCTAACCTGCACATCTTTGGACGGTGGGCCGAAACCGGATCACCCGAAGGAAACCCACACAGACACGGTGAGAAAGTGCAAATTCCACACAGACAATATCCCGAGATTGTAATCGAACCCGGTTCCCTAGCGCTGTGAGACAGCAGTGCTAACCACTGTGCCGCATGGTTCAAGGTTTTCCCTGCAAATTCATCCAGATTCTGTGTACAGCTATACAGATCTTCTGGGAGAGAGAGAGAAAAAGAGAGAACAGGTCCTTGTCTTTCAGTGTCCAGATCTCCAACTTGTCCCCTTGGCTCTCAGAAATGGGCAGGATCCAATCATCGCCTGTTGCCAGGTAGAATACGGCATTTTTCCAATCCATTGGCTACCAACCAACCAATCGAACTAAATCCCTCTCATCTTTCCCAGGTGCCACAAAGTCTGAGTTCTGCTGCCCGAAGGCTAGCATAGTGTACTCTTTTGTAACTTGTGAATTCCTTTCTTTCCCTGTTTGCCTTTTAGGCATATGTACATTAAGCATCCATGGATTATGATAATGGCAAAAATAAAGAAAGGGGTGAAAAAAAGGAATCAACAGGAAGGAGCCTTACATTTCTGACAGTTCCGACCTTCTTTGTTGAGACTCTATCTAAAATGTTCACCACCGCAAGGCTATAATTTGAATTATACAGCTAAAATAATGAAACATCCCTTTTTTCTTGTGATCTATTCTGCCTAGTTAATGTTCAACTCTTATTGATGTTAGTGGAAGCAGAGGAAGCCTAAATGTCATGCCTGAATCGAACGTAAACTGATGTTGAACATTTCAAAAGATTGAAGATGATCATTTCAAAATAGTGTTAATTCTCCAAACCCTGATTAGGGTTTCAAACACTTTTAATACTTTTGATTCAGGACGTGCCTTGAAATAACCTTTTCCGATCACCCCCGATATTTGAGATAGATTTCACTATCACTTGCTTCTTGCGCCCTTTCCTGCACGTCAGTGCTGAACAATTCTGAGTTTGACTGTATTTCTCGAATAAGTAATTCCTTTGTAATAATGAGATTTTCTTGTGCATAAAGGGGATTTTCTGTGACCTGAAATAACATCAAGAAATATTTCTCCTCTTTCAAAAGGTTGTGATTGTCCTTTTACGTAAAAGAACTTACCGCTGAAACCTTCATCTCTGCTCTGTAGCCTCGAGCCTTGAATTTTCTAAATCTCTCCTGGCCAGCCTCCATAAACTTGAGAGCATCCAAGGCTCTGCTGTCTGTATTTTAACTTGCACCAAGTCGTGTCTACCCATCAATCATTTGCTCACGGGGCCTCATCCGTACCCCTCCCCCCCCGCCGCCCCCCCCCCCCCCCCCCCCACCCCCCCCCCCCCCCCCACCCCAGCCCCAAGTCTGGCAACACTTCGATTTCATAATTCTCGTCCTTATTTGTGAATGCCCTCCATGGCCTCACCCCTCCCGATCTCCAAAATCGGCTCCAGCCGACAAACCGGACAAGTTCTCTGCGCCCCTCCAATTCTGACTTCTTGCCATTCCTGTCGATTTCTTAAATTCATTTGCGGGATGTGGACGTCGCTGGTTAGGCCAGCATTTATTGCCCATCCCTATTGCCCTTCAGAAGGTGGTGGTGAGTTGCCCCCTTTGAACCGGTGCAGTTCTTGAGGTGTAGGTACACCCACAGTGCTGTTAGGGAGGGAATTCCAGGATGTTGCCCCAGCGACAGTGAAGGAACGGCGATATATTTCCAAGTTAGGGTGGTGAGCGACTTGGAGGTGAACCTCCAGGTGGTGGTGTTCCCAGGTATCTGCTGCTCTTGTCTTTCTAGGTGGTAATGTTTGTGGGTTTGGAAAGTGCTGACTGAGAAACCTTGGTGAGTCACTACAGTGCATCTTGAAGATGGTACACATGGCTTCCTCTGTTTGTTGGTGGTGGAGGGTTTGAATGTTTGGGGAAGGGGGAGCAATCAAGCGGGCTGCTTTGTCCTGGATGGTGTTGAGCTTCACCACTGGCAGCCGAGACTCCAGCTGCCGAGACCCGAGGTCCTCAGAGTTTCCTCCTTAAACCCCTGAGCCTCTCAATCTCTCCCACCTCCATTCCATGCTTGTTAAAACCTAACTCTTTGGGGGCGGATGTTTGAGGGCAAATCAACATCTGACATGTGGGAGGCTTTCAAGTGTCAGTTGAAAGGAATTCAGGACCGGCATGTTCCTGTGAGGAAGAAGGATAAATACGGCAATTTTCGGGAACCTTGGATAACGAGAGATATTGTAGGCCTCGTCAAAAAGAAAAAGGAGGCATTTGTCAGGGCTAAAAGGCTGGGAACAGACGAAGCCTGCGTGGAATATAAAGAAAGTAGGAAGGAACTTAAGCAAGGAGTCAGGAGGGCTAGAAGGGGTTACGAAAAGTCATTGGCAAATAGGGTTAAGGAAAATCCCAAGGCTTTTTACACGTACATAAAAAGCAAGAGGGTAGCCAGGGAAAGGGTTGGCCCACTGAAGGATAGGCAAGGGAATCTGTGTGTGGAGCCAGAGGAAATGGGCGAGGTACTAAATGAATACTTTGCATCAGTATTCACCAAAGAGAAGGAATTGGTAGATGTTGAGTCTGGAGAAGGGTGTGTAGATAGCCTGGGTCACATTGAGATCCAAAAAGACGAGGTGTTGGGTGTCTTAAAAAATATTAAGGTAGATAAGTCCCAAGGGCCTGATGGGATCTATCCCAGAATACTGAAGGAGGCTGGAGAGGAAATTGCTGAGGCCTTGACAGAAATCTTTGGATCCTCACTGTCTTCAGGGGATGTCCCGGAGGACTGGAGAATAGCCAATGTTGTTCCTCTGTTTAAGAAGGGTAGCAAGGATAATCCAGGGAACTACAGGCCGGTGAGCCTTACTTCAGTGGTAGGGAAATTACTGGAGAGAGTTCTTCGAGACAGGATCTACTCCCATTTGGAAGCAAATGGACGTATTAGTGAGAGGCAGCATGGTTTTGTGAAGGGGAGGTCGTGTCTCACTAACTTGATAGAGTTTTTCGAGGAGGTCACTAAGATGATTGATGCAGGTAGGGCAGTGGATGTTGTCAATATGGACTTCAGTAAGGCCTTTGACAAGGTCCCTCATGGTAGACTAGTACAAAAGGTGAAGTCACACGGGATCAGGGGTTAGCTGGCAAGGTGGATACAGAACTGGCTAGGTCATAGAAGGCAGAGAGTAGCAATGGAAGGATGCTTTTCTAATTGGAGGGCTGTGACCAGTGGTGTTCCACAGGGATCAGTGTTGGGATCTTTGTTCTTTGTAGTATATATAAATGATTTGGAGGAAAATGTAACTGGTCTGATTAGTAAGTTTGCAGACGACACAAAGGTTGGTGGAATTGCGGATAGCGATGAGGACTGTCAGAGGATACAGCAGGATTTAGATTGTTTGGAGACTTGGGCGGAGAGATGGCAGATGGAGTTTAATCCGGACAAAGGTGAGGTAATGCATTTTGGAAGGTCTAATGCAGGTAGGGAATATACAGTGAATGGTAGAACCCTCAAGAGTATTGAAAGTCAAAGAGATCCAGGAGTACAGGTCCACAGGTCATTGAAAGGGGTAACACAGGTGGAGAAGGTAGTCAAGAAGGCATACGGCATGCTTGCCTTCATTGGCTGGGGCATTGAGTATAAGAATTGGCAAGTCATGTTGCAGCTGTATAGAACCTTAGTTAGGCCATACTTGGAGTATAGTGTTCAATTCTGGTCGCCACACTACCAGAAGGATGTGGAGGCTTTAGAGAGGGTGCAGAAGAGATTTACCAGAATGTTGCCTGGTATGGAGGGCATTAGCTATGAGGAGCGGTTGAATAAACTCGGTTTGTTCTCACTGGAACGAAGGAGGTTGAGGGGAGACCTGATAGAGGTATACAAAATTATGAGGGGCATAGACAGAGTGGATAGTCAGAGGCTTTTCCCCAGGGTAGAGGGGTCAATTACTAGGGGGCATAGGTTTAAGGTGAGAGGGGCAAGGTTGAGAGTAGATGTACGAGGCAAGTTTTTTACGCAGAGGGTAGTGGGTGCCTGGAACTCGCTACCGGAGGAGGTGGTGGAAGCAGGGACGATAGTGACATTTAAGGGGCATCTTGACAAATACATGAATAGGATGGGAATAGAGGGATACGGACCCAGGAAGTGTAGAAGATTGTAGTTTAGTCGGGCAGCATGGTCGGCATGGGCTTGGAGGGCCGAAGGGCCTGTTCCTGTGCTGTACATTTCTTTGTTCTTTGTTCTTTAATATCCCCCCTTGCAGTTCAATGTAAAACTTTGTTCGCAACGCTCCTGAGAAGAGCCTTGGGATGTTTTACTCCATTAAGGTTGCTACACAAATGGAAATCCTTTCTGTTGGATGACTTGCTGTAAAATATAAAAAGTTGTTTTTATCTAACTAGATTATTTAAATGTAGTTCTAGTCTCAATAAGCCAGTTATGTCCTCTATCAGGTAGTCCCATATAGCTGATTAGTTCACAAGCTTAGAAGGAAAATTGGCTGGGGAGCTGGGCAAGAAGCAATTGTTGACTTGCAAGGCCAGATCAGACTACATTGCCATTATGTCTATGTCAGGATTTACATGTATGACATTACAAGGCTCGAAGGCTCCCTTTCCTCGAATAAACTAGAGATCCTTTTGGCATTTTACAACAGTCACGAAACTGTTATTGTCATTTAAGATTTAGTGCATTCACTTTCCTAACTAGCCAGAGGTGGGATTCAAACCCTCAATGATGCAGTGACATAATGTATGGACAGGATTTTCCACTCCCCCCTCAGGCAGGTATCAAAGTGGGCTGGAGCGGAAAATATCACAAGTGCATGAAAATCCATTTTATGTCGACAGGAAAACAGGGCCCAATTGTCCATTCCCGAGTTCAATGGCAGACCGCGTCTCCCCACACGCAATGTTGGGAAGGCAATTTGGATATATTTAACTGTTACGGATATCTATTATAAATCCTGCTTACTGGTATCGCGACCAGGGGATTTTCACAGTAAATTTGTTGCAGTGTAATGTAAGCCTACTTGTGACACTAATAAAGATTATTTTCATCCGCCAAGCTGGGTCAAGAGGTCACATGGCATCTAATTAGCCTGGTGTGTTTCGCAATAAGTGGGGTGCACCTGGCAAGCTGCATTTCGCTCGTGAGTTGGAGGGTTGTTTAGCTGCACTTTATCATGCGGCGCTCGCGGACTCAGCGCCAGGCTTTCTAAGCAGCACTACATCATTCGCAGGGGGGTATCACAGGCAAGGCTCTACCTACCAGACAAACCATCAGGTGGGGTGCTGTGGGAGAGGCCACAGAGCAAGGCCTCCACCGACAAGGGGGCAAAAGTGGGCAGAGGTTGCGCAAAGAGTTGCGATGAAAGTGGCAAAGGTGCACGTCAACACATGACTGGGGTGCTAGCATTGCGAATTGCGGACTGTGTGCCGGGAGTGATGGGAAGGACCAGGCGGGATTTGTGAAGGGAAGGCAGTTGTCGACAAATGTGCAGAGGCTAGTTAATCTAATTATGATGCCCTCAGAGGGGCAGGAGGCAGAAGTAGTGGTGGTGATGGACGCGGATAAGGCTTTTGATCGGGTGGAGTGGGCGTACTTGTTGGAGGTGCTGGGGTGGTTTAGGTTTGGGCAAGGGTTTGTGGATTGGGTCCGGCTGCTATACAGGGTGCCAGTGGAGAGCGTTCGAACAAATTGGCCAAGTTTGGGGTACTTTGGGTTACATCGTGTGACGAGACGGGGGGGTGCGCTCTCCCCATTGCTATTTGCTTTGGCAATAGAGCCATTGGCAATGGTGCTTTGGGCGTCAAGGGATTGGACAGTGATTGAGTGGTGGGGGAGTGGGGGAAATTCCAAGCATAGGGTTTCGCTATACGCAGATGATTTGGTATTATAAATCTTGGACTCGGTGGGTTGCATTGGAGGGATTATGGAGATTTTGGGGGACATTGGCCGGTTTTCGAGGTATAAATTAAACATGGGAAGGAGCAAGGTGTTCCCGATCAATGCCAGAGGGCAAGAGAGGAGATTAGGGCAGCTGTCGTTTAGGGTGATGGGGCGAGCTTTAGGTATTTAGGAATGCAGATGGCACGGAGCTGGGCCCAGTTAGATAGTTAGATAGATTGAACTTGGCACAATTGGTGGAGGGAATGAAGTCGGATTTTAAGAGGTGGGACGAGTTGCGGCTGTCCACTTCCTGGGCAGGTGGTGAAAATGAGGGTGCTGCCGAGGTTCTAGTTTGTGTTCCAGAACCTTCTTATCTTTGTTCCCAAGTGCTTTTTTAGGAAGGTTAACGGGATAATTTCAGGGTTTGTGTGGCGGGGATGACCCTGTGGGTGAGGCAGGTGTTCTTGGAGTGGGGGAGAGGGTGGTGGGGAGAGGGGGGGGGGGGGGGGGGGGGCGGCTGGCGTTGCCGAATTTGATAAATTACTATTGGGTGGTAAATATTGCTATGGTGAGGAAATGGGCTGTGGAGGAGAGGTCGATCTGGGGGCGGGTGGAGGTGGAGTTGTGTCGGGGGACATGCTTGAGGGCTCTGTTGTTGGCACCGTTTCCGTTCTCACCGGCCAGGTACTCCTTGAGCCCAGCGGTGGTGTCGGTGTTAAGGGTATGGAGACAGTGCAGGCAACATTTTGGCCCGGAGGGCAAGTCGTTGTGGACACCGATATGTGAGAACGATAAGTTTGTGCCGGCTGGACGCGGGGTTTCGGGGCTGGCAGCAGGTGGGGCTCGAGTATCTCAGGTACATGTTTATAGGAGGCAAATTCGCAGGGCTGGAGGAGTTGGAGGAATGATATGAGTTGCCCAAAGGGAATGGCTTTAGGTACCTGCAGGCGAGGGACTTCGAGAGGAGAGAGGTGTTGTCCTTCCCGGGGCTGCCACCTCCAGTGTTGCAAGATAGGCTACTGTTGGATGATGAAATAGGGGAGGGGAGGGTGTCGGATATATGAGGAATTGATGGAGAGGGAGGACGCTCCGGTGGAGGTGATAAAGCGCAAGTGGAAGGAGGAGCTGGGAGGAGAGATGCGGGCCAGGACGTGGGTGGAGACCTTGCGGAGGGTGAACGTGTCCTCGTCGTGTGTGAGGTTAAGCCTCATCCAGTTTAAAGTGACGCCCACATGACGGTGGCGAGGCTGAGCAGGTACTTTGCGGAGGTGGAAAGAGTGGCGCGCGGGAGGGCCTGTAAATCACTTCCACATGTTCTGGGCGTGTGTAAGACTGAGGGAGTTCTGACAGGGGTTCTCGGGTATTCTGTCCGAAGTTCTGGGTGTGGGTGAATGACCTGGCAGAATTCCTGAGCTTGGAGAAAATCAAGTTGGCTTCGTGGAGGTTGGTAGACGGGCTCACCCAGAGGTAGAAACCCTTCAGTGATTTCTTCAAGGAGGATTGAGGGGTCAGCAAAGTTGTGGGGGGGGGGGGCAAAGGGGGGCAAAGGGGGATAAAATTGGGAAGCGGTGGGGTGTTGGTATCAGGGGAGGATGGGGAATCTGTGGTTGTTGTTTAGGTTCATGTGTCGTTCTTCTGATGTTTTGTGTATATATGTAAAAAGCTTGAATCAAAATATATATTTTGATTAAGCGCCTCAGTCCAGTGGAATTCTGGCTCAATAATGGGCCAGGGTTGGCACACACACAGTCCAGGTGGGGGCTGTAGATGGTTTAAAGGAACAGTAGGGCCATTCAAAGATTTCATACGGGTTGGGTGGGGGTGGCACTGAAAAGCTCGCTACACAATAGGGCTCAAGGAGCGGTGGGCCAATCTGCCAATGGGACAGAGGCACACATCTGCCTCAGTGCCTTCAGGGGTTACACGCGGGATCTTCCACAATCAAAATGGCAGAAAGCTTTGGGGGGGGTAGGCGGAAGGCTTGAAAAGGGAGGGATACCGGAGCACAATGCACCCCCAGGGCTAAGGCAGGGATTGCCACATTCAGGGTATGGTAGACTAAGCACCCCATCTTGCAACCTGAAGGGATAATGCAGCACAGAATTGCTCTCAGGAATAGCTCACCTGGTTAGGACTCTGACAGCCATTTGAGGACTGGTGCACTACACTGAGGGGTCACCTGAAGCGTCACACAACTGAATTGTGCATTGCCTAATGAGGGTAGACGCACACCTGAGCCTCCTCAGGAGCCTTTCAATGATAATGCAGGGAATCAGGAGTCGAAACAATGAAGCGCATTCAGGTGAGATTTGTCATAATATACACACAAGTATATGATGGTGCACAGACAGACAGTGAGTGACACAAAGGATGACCAATGAACATACAGAACACAGCAGCCAATCACCAGACAGGACACAGCCACTATATAACCAGGGGGCACTAGTTTTCCCGCTCTCTCGGGATGCTGCCGCTGAGACAGTCAGAGCCTGTGAGCAACAACTAGAACATCCACCATGTGGTAGTAAGATAGTCTGGTCAGGTTAGCCTCAGGTCTCCAGTCAACTCAGCATAGTGTCAACCCACAGTTCAAGCATGCTTAATAGTTAAGAGTTTAATAAAATAGAGTTGCATTTCTTCAAGTGTTGGAAGCCTGTCTCTCTCTCTGCTACAGTAAACGCAGTCCTCGCAAACCCAGCTTACCCAACACATCAAGATTAATGGCCAATCATGGCAGTAATAGAACCCCTTGTTCTTCACGTGCTAATTGTCTGCAGTGATAACGGGGTCTGGACCATTTAGGCGACTGGGAAAACTCCAGATGCGTTTTTTAAGCAGGAGCTCAGTCTTGGCACTGACAACCTCACAGATGAGAAGTCTCAGAGCCACCTCCAATAGTAAATAGTTCCTCAATGAACATTAGACTCATGATAATCACAAAAAGTGTAGTGTGGCAGTGCAGTGATTGAGGATCCCAGCGCCTGACCAAACCAATCACAGAGCAGCTGATTATGTCGGTGGGAGGGGCATGGGGGAAGTGTTCCATCAAACGTTCCTGGCGCTGGCTAGGACCTCAATGTCGACTAGGTGCTGCCACTGGATCCAAGCGCTTGAACTCACAGTCACATGCCAGAAACATACAGAAACTGGAGCTTTGCAGGCTCATTCTGACTCCTTTTTTTTCCTCATTGATGCCACAAAGAGAGAAACATTAGGAAGATTGAGGCCAGATTAGTTTGCTGCATGCATTCTCGCATACAGTCAGGAGAGAGGGTCGAGGTGATTACGATTGTGGCGCTTGGCTCACTAGAGGGAGGAGCTAAACCCTCAAAAGCACGGGGCAGCAGTGCCCCCTCCGGACGCAGAGGATGAGGCTAACAGAATCGTGGAGCTTAGGTGTCACTCGAGACCAAGGGTGTACAGTCCTTGCATGTCTTATCTGCAGATGAGCGAGACACAGTGTCACCAATGCATGAACGGGGACACCGACACCCTGTTTTTTGAAGACCCACAATTATGTGCACTTCACAAGAGATTAAGAGGCAGGCGAGAGCAGCTTTGCTGAGATTGCTGAATTCCCACATGTGCAGAGTGCTATTGATGGCACTCCTCTGACTATCAAAGCTCATTAGCGGGAAAGGACTCCACTCACTCAGTATTCAGCTGGTCTGTGACCATAAGAAGAAAATAATGGGCGAAATTCTCCGGAATCGGCGCGATGTCCACAGACTGGCGCCCAAAACGGCGCAAATCAGTCGGGCATCGCGCCGCCCCAAAGGTGCGGAATGCTCCGCACCTTGGGGGGCCGAGCCCTAACCTTAAGGGGCTAGGCCCGCGTCGGACAAATTTCCGCCCCGCCAGCTGGCGGAAAAGGCCTTTGGTGCCCCGCCAGCTGACGCGGAAATGACATCTCCGGGCGGCGCATGCGCGGGAGCGTCAGCAGCCGCCCACGGCATTCCCGTGCATGCTCAGTGGAGGGAGTCTCTTCTGCCTCCGCCATGGTGGAGACCGTGGCGGAGGCGGAAGGAAAAGAGTGCCCCCACGGCACAGGCCCGCCCGCAGATCGGTGGGCCCGATCACGGGCCAGGCCACCGTGGGGGCACCCCCCGGGGCCAGATCGCCCCGCGCCCACCCCCCCCAGGACCCCGGAGCCCGCCCGCGCCGCCTTGTCCTGCTGGTAAGGTAGGTGGTTTAATCTATGCCGGCGGGACAGGCATTTTAGCGGCGGGACTTCGGCCCATCCGGGCCGGAGAATCGCTGAGGGAGGGGGGGGGGCCCGCCAACCAGCGCGGCGCGATTCCCGCCCCCGCCGAATATGTGGTGCCGGAGAATTCGGCAACCGGCGGGGGCGGGATTCACGTCAGCCCCCGGCGATTCTCCGACCCGGCGGGAGGTCGGAGAATCTCGCCCAATGTGTGTGAGATTCCCAGGAAGCTACCACGACTCATACATCTTGAGTAGATTGCAGATCTTCGGTAGACTAAACAGAATTCAGGGTTGGATCCTCGGTGACAAAGGATATCCACAAAGGACCTGGCTGATGGTGACTATGCAGCAACCACAAAATTCTAGAGAGAGAAAGTGCACAATGCTCATATCACTACACAAACATGGCACAATGAAGACTTGGTTGGATGCATCAACATATCTGGTAAAGCACTCCAGTGCATTCCCCAGAGGACCATCACCATCTGCTGCAGATTTGCCCACCTGGCGTCAAAGGGGTTGTGGGGCGTGGCCGTGCCATGAAGGGGCTGCACACCTTGTCCGATGAGGAGGACATTGAAGGGGATGGGCGCAAAGACTTTGAGAAAGCTGAGGCTGAAGGGTACGAGACTATAGCATAGGCCAGACGAGGTAGACATGCACCTGAGGCCCTCATAGCCACCAGATTCCAAGAGGGGGTTGGCAAGTAGTCATCCGCATCCTCTGGGACAAATGTCTTTTTACATGGGCCCACATAGATACCAGCATTCTTAACCCTCTCCTTGCAATCACGCACTCCAATCTGAGAATGAATTCTAAATAATTTGCCAACCATTGTGCTGGTCCTTGGAAGGACGATGAAGGGTGAGTAACATGTGTCCCTGTTGAGAGGAGGTCCAGCCTGGACAAGGGCATTCTGTGATCATATGTCAGAATGCACAGCCTCTTGTAACATCTCTGCAGCATCGCAGTCACCACGGAAGCCTAGAAGAGGCAGGAGTAGCTACACAATTCTCAGTGCCATTGTAGCTGTATACCTTCAGTCTGTCAAAGTCCCTCAAGGAGATTCAAAATAGCACAATGTTTCTGTGCCATCTCAATGGTGTATCAGAGAGCTCACACTTGGGCTGAGGCAGCGAGGGATGTTACACAGGTCCAACTCCGTTTTGACATCACCTAGTCCTTTGCCCACTCCCCCTTCTCCTTTTTCTCTATCACATTGACATCTGTCAATCTCAGTTAGGGACGCGGGAGTGCATTCACGCTGACCTTTCCATGGATTCAGAGCATCTAAGGATCGAAAGATTCACAGTCAGTCTGCCCTCATGGCCAGCCCTGGGCCTCGCCAGCTGCAAAATGCAAAGATACCATGGAGCACTCAAGATAATGCTTGTTTGATAATAAAAATTCATTACATTCTGGGTTGCTTCCCACTGGTATTCAAAAGTGTCAAAATCTACCATACATGTTTCCAGAGCATGCTCCATACATGTTTCCAGAGCATGCTCCATACATGTGTCCAGAGCATGCTCCATACATGTGTCCAGAGCATGCTCCATACATGTTTCCAGAGTATACTCCAAGGCTGCTTTGATCACACCACATGACCGTTTGTATTTATCATCAATGACCTCGGCAAGGGTATATGTGAGGGGAAGCTACTCGGAGATGCGCAAGGCAAACAGGATCACACAAATCTGAGTCAGGTCTCATTGATAGGGACTCCAGCCAGATGTCAGTAAGTCAATGAAGTGTGAGGATCTATCATCATTCTCCATGCATTTGGACACATCTCGGTGGACGCAACACCTTCACCTTACAATAATGCAGGTCAGACAGGTGAACAACATAGCCTCAACCTTAAAAGGAATGAATGAAGAATACATCAAGAAGCACATCATGTGAACAAGGATTCTTACATGAACAGACTTGACATTAAGAACAAAGCTTCATTGATATTGGAAATCATATGAATGCGCACACACTGTGGTTGTGTGGATTCATAGAAGGAGACCATTTGGCCTATCGAGCCTGCATGACCCTCTGAAAGAACACCCTACCTAGGCCCAATCCCCATCCACTCCCCGTAACCCCACCTAACCTTTCGACAATAAGGGCAATTTAGCTTAGCCAATCCATCTCACCTGCGCATCTTTGGACTGCGGGAGGAAACCAGAGCACCCGGAGGAAACCAGATACGGGAGAATGTGTAAACTCCACATAAATAGTTGCTCGAGGTCGGAATTGTACCCGGGTCCCTGGCGCTGTGAAGCAGCAGTGCTAACCACTGTGCCACCGTGCTGCCCTTAACATCGTCCTGGGCTCCTGGTGTCAACTTCTGCAATAAGCTGTTTAGGGAGCTTTTGTGTCACACCTGATGGTCAACAACACAGGTGATCATAAAGAGGACGCATACACCGAAGTTGTGAAATAGCTGGTATGCTCGTCACAGTAGTGCAAAGTATACAACATGTGGTTCACATGTGTGCCACCATTGTGCTCCTAGTATTTCATAATTTTCCTAATCCTACCGCTACGTCTTGATTCATCCCCAACATCCGCAGCTGAGGTGGAGGCAGCCTGCTGACTGCTACACCCTGTTGACTGAAGACTTTGGCAGGGGTCCTCTGGAGGGCCAGGACCTGGAGGGCCCCAGCCAACTTTGGGCGTCCTGCAGTGGGGCAGATGCACCCTCCTCGGCCTGTGGAGCTGGAGGTGATGGGGGTCACAGGAAGAGGAGACTGAGATTGGCTGAACTCTCTCAAAGTCAGCCGAGTGGATGGTTCCGGATTTTCAGATTCTGGCCACCCTCTCTCTGGGTGCCCAAGATCTCCTGGCTGACTCTGTGAGGAGAAGGGTAAGCGGGAGTAAGATCAAGTTGCCCTGAACCCCCCTTGCATAGCATCTGATGGATACGATCAGTGTCTTCACTGATGCTCCTGGCACAGTGCAGGACCTGTGTTCTGGACCAAGGCCTCCCTCCATGCTGGTGGTATAATCTCTGACTGGTTGCAGATGGACTCATCCAATGTCTGTTGTAATCTGTGCAAAATAGCTGACAGCCCTTCCTGATATTCCCAAGACTGTCTCTGAAGCTCCAACAACAAAGTTAGAACTGGGTCCAGAAGCTCACCATCAGACCGGGATCCTAGCCTCCAGCAGTCCTCCAAGCACTGGCTACCTTGATGCCCCTGCACCCATCTATTGTGCACCAGATTGTGTGCTGTGCTCACCAGATTCTGACCCCGAGTCTGCTCCACAGCTAGACCCCGCCAATGTGTTTGTCTCTGCGCTGGTGGAGAGTGTGGGTGAGTGCTGGATTGGGTCTTTAACGGTGCCATCCTCAGGCTTCTCATCTAAGCTGTGGCTGGGGCTCAAACTGGGGGCCTGGTTGGTTGAGGGCCTCGGGTGCTTGCCAGAGGTTCCTATGGAAGAAAGTATCGATGATTAGTGCGTGGCAGGCAACTCAAAAAACAGTCACTGAACTCACAATATGGTTGCCTAACGGATGAGCTGGTGCGAGATCCTCACTTGGGTGACTATCGCTGATCTCACACTGCCGCCACAGGATCAGTCCACACCCTCTCCGGTCAGCGTGATAGCTCAGTGCTCATAGAGAGTGAGGACTTTGATCTCTGTCACTCCAGTCTCCGGTCGGGACTCTCCCTCCGATCGTGGGCAAGCTTGTCCTATACAAAGACAAATGGAGAGAGTGTGAACAGGATGCTTGGCATGTTTGGGTGCTGAGTGGAGCCATGGATGGGAGGAGGACCTCTTTAGAGGGTATGAGGCCAGATGGAGATGTGAAGATGCGTGTGAAAGAGTGAGTGGTGAGGTCCATTAAACTGGCAGTCTGTTAGATGCCATTGAATGTCTGACAGGCTGTGAGCATGCAAGTTGAGAGTTTTCAAGTAATTGACTTACCCTGGCCTAATGGATGAGACAATTCATCCTCTTTCTATGCTGGATGACTAAACCCCTCTTTGCAACATTGGCACTGACCACCTCTGCCAGTGCCTTCCAAACCAGAGTGGTGTTGTTGATGGACCCCCTGCAGCCAGAGCAGGAGGAGAGGACATCATAGCGAATCTCCACAGCATCCAGTAGGTGGCCCATGGAGGGGTCAATGTACTTGGGGACTGCCACCTTCTTGCCTTTCAGGACCGTGTCTTCAATGAAGTAGTCTTGCGTTTTATGCAGTGCGACAGCGGGGTGCCCTGAGTGATATACCAGTGAGCTCACAGCGGGGCAGGCGAATCAGAGGCCATCCGCCCACAATCCGATATTTTCTCATGAGTGCATAATTGTTGGGGAGTGTAGCGGATGATCCGGCATTTCGACCCCCATTGCAACCAGCGGGAAAAACTCTGATTATTGCACTTACAGCATGGACGGGAAAATCCAGCAGGAAAAAATAGTTAGAACGTTTCAATTGAAAGAGGGAGAGAGACCAAACTGAAGGCTGAGAGATTAAATAGAATGAAGAAAATGACATCTGGGATTGGAAAGTTGTTGCTTTCTGAAGGTTTTACGGAGGATATGTGGTAAGGTCGCAGAATAGCCATGATCTCATTGAATGGATGAAGAAACTCAAGCGGCTAAATGGCCTATTTCTGTTCCCAGGCTCGTCAGCTCCTGTTTTAATCAAACTGAAAATAATTGAAATGTGCCAGAATTTGAAATCTAACATACCTGGAGAGAGAACGATATGGTGTCAAGGCATCTGTGAAACAGTTCGCAAATATGGCACTAAAAACCGAGATAATGCTTTTTTGTAAATCTGCCTGTTTTCCTTGTTTGGCATCTATACTTTCACAATTAATGTGCTGAAATGCAGACTGGAGAACTGAATAGGTCTGTGGCATAAACCGATTCAAAATAAATATATTTAAGTCGCACCACTTCACTCGCCTCAAAACAGAAGTCTGACAACATCTATGGTTCCCAGTATCACGTAACACCCAATATTCTCTCTGCCACCCTGGCAGCAAGTTGTTGATCTAAGACACAAACAGCGCTACAATATTTTGTAAATATTGGTCACATGATCAGTGTTTGTGCATTAAAGATCTGATTTTCTGAGGCTCCTGTTAGGAGCAAGAGTATGTAATTTACCCCACTGAGCCGGCCCATCATTCAATGAGATCATGGTCAATCTGTACCTTGACACTATCCACTGGCTTTGACACAGTGGGCGGGATTCTCCAACAATGGGACCATGTCCCCACGCTCCTGTTTATTAAGTTCCTTCAATCTTTTACAGCCATTGGAAAATGAAAAGGACCACTTAGCTCTCCAACCATCCCATATAGGAATATAAGAACAGGAGTAGGCCATTCAGCCCCTCGAGCATGTTGCGCCATTCAATTAAATCATAGCTGACCTTTGGCCTAACACCACAGTAACTTCATTTGAAGCCTACTTGTGACAATAAGCGATTTTCATTTTTTCATTTCATACCTGCCTTTAGCCCATCTCTTAATATCTTTGCTGAACAAAAATCTATCTCAGATCTAAAATTAACAATTGTTCTAACTTCAACTGCTGTTTGTGGGAGAGAGTTCCAAACCTCTATCGCCGTCTGAGTGAAGGAGTTCTTTTCAATTTCATTTACGGGATGTGGGTGTTGCTGGTTAGGTCAGCATTTATTGACCATCCCAAGTTGCCCTTCAGAAGTCGGTGGTGAGTTGCCTTCTTGAACCACTGCAGTCCCTGAGGTGTAGGCACACCCACTGTGCTGTTAGGGAGAGAATTCCAGGATTTTGCCCCAGCGACAGTGAAGGAACGGCATATATTTCCAAGTCAAGGTGGTGAGTGATTTGGAGGGGAACCTCCAGCTGGTGGGGTTCCCAGGTATCTGCTGCTCTTGTCCTTCTAGATGGTAGTGGTCATGGGTTTGGAGTGCTACCTCTCCTGTATGGTCTGGTCCTAATATTTCGACTATGCCCCCGAGTTTTAGAATCTCCAACCAGTGGAAATAGTTTATCTTCATCTACCCTGTCTTTTCATGTTAGCATCTTGATCAGATCACCCCTTATCCTTCTAAATTCTAGCGAAAACAGGCTTAATTTGTGTAATCTCTCCTTGTAACTTAACCCCTATAGTCCAGGTACCAGGCAAGAAGCAACCCAACTTATTCTGTAACACCCCCACCCCATGAGTAACACTTACCCCCAACTAAACACTCTGCCCAGCCCCCATCACCAACATCCCACACCCCTCCCTGCACCCGCCACTAAAAAACAGCAGCAATCTTCTCTTTTAACTATAATGCGCAGCACGGTAGCCTTGTGGATAGCACAATTGCTTCACAGCTCCAGGGTCCCAGGTTCGATTCCGGCTTGGGTCACTGTCTGTGCGGAGTCTGCACATCCTCCCCGTGTGTGCGTGGGTTTCCTCCGGGTGCTCCGGTTTCCTCCCACAGTCCAAAGATGTGCAGGTTAGGTGGATTGGCCATGATAAATTGCCCTTAGTGTCCAAAATTGCCATTAGTGTTGGGTGGGGTTACTGGGTTATGGGGATAGGGTAGAGGTGTGGACCTCGGATAGGGTGCTCTTTCCAAGAGCCGGCGCAGACTCGATGGGCCGAATGGCCTCCTTCTGCACTGTAAATTCTATGAAATCTATAAGCTTCAATACCTGACCTCTCTTGCGCTAAATTCCACCCCACCCATCATCACCATCCATTGCATCTCTTTGCAAATGAACATCAACACCAAATACCCACTGTGTAATGACATCCAATAGTCTATTCACCCCCACTGAGCAACATCCCTCATCCCCAATTCACTGCCACTCCCATCGTAGGAACATATATTGGAAATATAAAGAAGTGCCTAGCTACACACTCTATTCCAATCATCTCACACCTTTTAATGCCACTTAGCACATAATGACTCCTGCTGCTAACTCTCGGGAGTGCAAACTTATGGTGGATTGGTGACAGGTACCTTACAGAAATACTAAATTAATGCAAGCCTCTTTCTAAGGTTCAAAAGATTTACATTTCCTGAAAAAGCTCTAAAACACATCAAATACTTCAATCAGCCACTGAAACCTTTTTTGTTACCTCAAGTTATCAAGCAAATTGGAAAATAAAACAATCCACCAGAAATCTTGCAGTGTAAAGTTGCATCTGCACGAATCCTAGGACTGGGTTTTATCATTAGCATCAGAGAAACTTTCAACAATTCATGGACAACACTCTTTCTTGCAACACCAACTGCAGAACATGCTATTTGGTTATGTGGGTAAGAGAAACAGCAGCTGTTTGATTTTTTTTTTAATTTAGGGAAGTAGCATGCATTGGAAATGTCCTCCCTTCCCACAGATTTTTCCTGATGCGCGATCGGTGTTTATCATGTGACCAGCTCATGACCTTCATAGACCAAGCTTTGGTTTGAGACCCAACAGATTTTCACCATGTTATGCAATTTTTTATTTCCTTTTAAAACTGTCAAGTTCATTACGTTTTCTTTTTTTATACATTTCATTGCCAGCCGAACCACATTCTCTGTGGCTCACATCTGCACGTCGTCGATTGAAAACCAATGGCTTTGTCAACGGACTCATCCACATTTGTTGCACTTTTACTGTAGCATTTACTTAACAGTTTGCACTATATTTACACCTGAAGGTGCCAGTGACAAATGTACAGTTTGTAACGAAAATTACCTTGGTTATTTTACATCATTACTTTTCTTATTTATAACCATTAGCATTTGCTGTTGAACACAATCTCTCTCATTGCTAACCCTGTATTAACCAGTATATTTTGGTGAAACATCAATATAATAATAATAATCGCTTATTGTCACAAGTAGGCTTCAATGAAGTTACTGTGAAAAGCCCCTAGTCGCCACATTCCAGCACCTGTTCAGGGAGGCCGGTACCGGAATTGAGCCCGCGCTGCCGCCTTGTTCTGCATTGCAAGCCAGCTATTTAACCCACTGTGCTAAACCAGCCCCTAATAGTCCTAACAGCCCCACAATATTCCAATCGTGTACCTTCAAAGCCTGAGGAGGGCATTTTTTTTCTCTGAGAACATTAAGTGCAGGAGTAGGCCATTCAGCCCCTCTGATTTTCTCCAGCTCAGTGAGATCATGGCTGAGCCAATCTTCAGATCTGCACGAGTGATTCAGACTAGCCTTTAATGTTGAATTTTAGATGAAGAATGTTTTTATGCCGAGATCTGCAGCATTGAATGGTAGGAAGAAAATAAGTGGGTTAAAGATGTAACAAAGCTGAAATAAATAAGTTAACATTACTAGTGAAGTAGAGAGTGGAGGAATTTTTAGAGACCCACATTAAGCAATTGTTCATGATTACTCTCGTATCTTAATTTCTTACTTCCTCCATTTCTGGCAGATTTCACACGATGTATTTTTCCTACACATCATTTAGCATTATAGCACTTACAATAGGTGGATTTCACACCATGAAATGATTCATTACTCACTTATGCATTATTTGTCAACTGTTGTTTCTCTTACTCTTCTTTTACTTCCACTTTGTTGGCTTGCAGTTTGAGGCTCTTGTGTGAAACCCCATTCCAGGTTTGCATATTCATTTTAGTCCTCTCAAATCTATTGGAGCCCAAGGGGGTAAATTAGCCACTCTGCTGAATAATTGTTGTCTTGTTATCCGTTCAATCTGTATAGTTACCCATCACAATTTTCCACTTGCCATTGTCCTTCCCCAATTTATGGGATGTGGGGGCCGCTGGCTCGGCCAGCATATATTGTCCATTCCCCGAGAGCATTTAAAAGTCAATCACATTGCTGTGAATCTGGAGTTACATGCAGGGAGGAAAGATTTCCTTCCCGAAAGGACGTTTGTGAACCAGATGGATTTTTTATCACAATGGGAAATGGTTTCATGGCCACCATTAGATTTTTATTTAGTTCAACTTTTACCATCTGACATGGTGGGATTTGAACCTGGGTCCTCCGAGCAGACTAGTCACTGGATTACTAGTCCAGTGACAATACCACTGAGCCACTGCCTCCCCTCCGCCTATTATCCTTTGGTAACATAGGGCAGTATGGATGCATATTCATTCCCAGTCATACAGCCTGGTTCTTATCGGACTGTTAAATGCACTTTATTCACTCAGGTTAATTTTCATGTCCCTGGTGTCCCACTTGCACCTGTGAACAGGGTGGGGATTTTTTTCTGTCAGCAGACGTGGGCATCGCTGGCAAGGCCAGCATTTGTTACCCATCCCCAATTGCCCTTGCACTGAGAGGGGAGTTAAGAGGCAACCATATTGCTATGGGTCTGGAATCACATGTAGGCCAGACCAGGTAAGGACGGCAGATTTCCTTCCCTCAAGGACATTAGTGAACCTGATGGGTTTTTGCACCATCGATGATAGTTTCATCATCACCATTACTGAGACAAGCTTTGTATTCCAGATTTGTCAACTGAACTCCAATTCCATCCGCTGCAGTGGTGCGCGTCCCCAGAGCATATTCCCCAAACAAATTCCCATCCATGTTCCCAGAGACCCTGGATGTAGTATCTGATAAGAATGTGAGAACAGAGATAATGAGACCCAGGTGACTGCAAGAATTTTAATAGAGGAGAACATGGGTAATTTGAAGATTGTCTGAATAAAACTGGTGGATCTTTGCATTGTTAACCAACAAATGTGTCTGAGATCCTCACAGCTGGTTGCATCCAACACGATGGCCCAAATCTTCTGGACTGCAGATCATCAGAGACCGGACGTTCAACTGCACGAAACTCCAAGGGAATTGCCCAGAAAAGTTTAACTTCCGATGGGCAATTTTCCTGTTCCCCAGGACCCTCCTCCGATAGCTCCGACTTTGAGCTGGAGCTGGAGACTTGGGACAGTTCTACAGTCCTTACCTGGGTAGTTACTCAGGAAATGTTAGACAGATTAAATCCTAGTCTAACACATGGATAACTACACAACTGACATCCCCCCATCAGTCACATTGACCGCCGGTTAGTCACTCTGACCTCCTCCCTGACTACCCTCTGACCTCCCGACAACCTTCGACCCCCCCCCGACTATCCTTTCAACCACCCGACTACCCTGTTGACCACCTGACCACCCCCCGATCATCCAACTTCATCCCCGAGCCAACAAACCCCATTTACCACTTTCCCACTACCCACCCTACCCACCGACCCGGTTCCCTACCTCACCCACCTACCCATCCTACACATTTATCCAGCGCACACACACTACCTAACTAACCCACCTACCTTACCCACTATACCACCACGCCCATTCATTCATTCATCCACTCACCCATTCACTAATATTCAAACTGGACATTTAAGCTTACCTTACAGCAGCTGGTGCCTTAAAAAAGGTGCGTGCCTGGTTTGGTTCTGTTCCGTCGGAGCTCTCTGAGGGATGCTGCATTCCACATATCTGGAAAAGTGGGGCTTGAGTGGTCCCAGAAGAAATGCAGAGCAGCACCAATTCGGGGGGAATTTTAGGACAAAGTGGCAGTCCAACAATGATTGGACAATATCACTAAAGAAAGAGTTGTACTGTCTAACGTCAGAGGGAATGCTGATGGTTAGGAATATGATGGAGATGGTCCTTCATCCCCACACTAAGGTGAGTGTGTACAGGAAGACAAAGTGATGGAGCAATAAAGTCTGAATAAGCCAGGAAAAGGAACAAGCAACAGCTCACTGAGAGCTTTCAGTGAATTAAGGTTATGAAACAGAACTGCAGAACCATTGACCGACTCATGGCTGGAGTATGGGGGCAATTAGGGGCAGCACGGTAGCACAAGTGGATAGCACTGTGGCTTCACAGCGCCAGGGTCCCAGGTTCGTTCCCCGCTGGGTCACTGTCTGTGCGGAGTCTGCACATTCTCCCCGTGTCTGTATGGGTTTCCTCCGGGTGCTCCGGTTTCCTCCCACAGTCCAAAGATGTGCAGATTAGGTGGATTGGCCATGATAAATTGCCCTTAGTGATCAAAAAGGTTAGGAGGAGTTATTGGGTTACGGGGATAGGGTGGAAGTGAGGGCTTAAGTGGGTCGGTGCAGACTCGATGGGCCTAATGGCCTCCTTCTGCACTGTATGTTCTATTTTCCATGAAACCTCTAGGAATACATTTAATCACAGTTGGCAACCTTAATACTCATGTGTCGGTGTCCAAGTTTACTAAGTTGCAAATATCAATATAATGAATTCTAAATGCTCTATGTGGTCAAATAATTCTTATTTTCCAGAAGAAAAGTCAACAACAGGTTCCAAGAATTTCCTGCAATCTAACTGAGGCTATTCCTAACCACAATATTCACCTGTCATATCAACTAACTTGTTCTAACTGCTAATCTACTAATTCTGACACCATGCTCCATGGATGATTTTGTGGCCACAGAGGAGTTCGCAACGAGAAGAATAAAGAAATATATTTTATTATAACGTAACTATATACACAGTACACACCAAGTTCCAGCGGGACTACTCATACTAGGCTCTCATCTGGGGCGGCTCTTATGCTAAAGCCCATTACTCCGCTGATGGGTCCTTCCCCTCAGCGGGGGCTCTCATATTCTACGAGGCACATGGGGAGGCTAATTGGTCCATCCCTGTAGGTCTCGTGCGGGTTATAACAGATGGTAAAAGTTATGGAGATTGATGGCTTTGAAGATCTATCAGGAATCTTAACAAATGGGATGATTCTTGTCTCAATGAAGTTGCTCCTGCTTGCCATTTTCTTGGTCCAGGTTTGAAGCTTCCTCAGATACTGACATTGGACGGGGTCATAAAGAAGTGGCTGGACTACCACTAATTTCACAGTAGCATCCTGCATCTTCCTGCAGGGCACAATCTCAGATATGCTACTCATTGGTATCAATAGATACCAACTCGTCCCAGTCAAGCTTTTTCCTCACATGAACTCAAAGTTCTTGAGATTGGTTTCTCTCTTGCAGGTAACCTGGTTGTGAGCTACCTTCTCCTTTGCAGCGTGAGGGCCATAAACAATTCCACTCCAATCCAACAAATCCAATCGAAGTATCGGTATCCATGTGAGCCAACTCTCAAAACGCCTATTAAAGCAATGCTCTGACTTTGGAAGCAATTCGTGTGGGCAGAATGTCCGCCTGATGGCTCACCACCAAAGACATTTCTTGGATTGTTCCTGTTTTTAGAGTGTTTTTCATGCCACATGAAAATTACTGGAATATGGTGTAGATCCATGTGGTGGGATCTCCTCACCTTACCATCATCTCAACCATGTGCAATAAAACCATCTTCACTGCAGCGTAAGGGCCATAAAAGAATATGGCTGACAAAGACACACCTTAAAGGCCGTAATAGCATGAAGATAATTATTATCCGACTTGTCAGTGCAGTTTCCTGTGAAAAACCATGGACGTTTTCTATGGGAAAGCCCTGACAATCTGGGATCGCCCTTCCTCAGAGCTTTTCTGTATTTTAGAGGAGATGTTAAACAAAGCTTCATCTGCCTCCCCAAGTGGGTGCAAAAGACCCAAAGGCACTATTTCAGAGAAGACCAGAGAGTACTGTCTGGTATCCTAGCCAATATTGATACCACAAACAACATCACTAAAAATCATTATCCAGTCATGTTTGTGTCAACTTGCTCTACACAAATGTACCTTGGTGTTTCCTACATTACAACAGTAGCTAGACTTCAAAGACACTTCATTGGCTGTACAATGAGACCTCCTGAAGTAATGAAGGGTGCTACATAGATGCAAGACTTTCTTTCTGTCCAGAGGTTTCGGCAGATGCTTGGCAGAAAGTCCAATTGCAATAATTAGACAACTTTCATCAATGTGGCAGCACATGAGCAGAAGAACGCTAAGGAGTTTCATCTTTGAGGTGTTTAAAACATGTTTCTTATGGGATGTGGGCTTCGTTGGCAATACCAGAATTTGTTGCCCATCTCTAATTGCCCCTTGAGAAAGTGGTGGTGAGCCCCATGTGGAACCGCTGCTGTCCATGTGGTGCAAGTACTCCCTTAGCGCTGCTAGGAATGGAGCAACAGTATTTTGATCCAATGACAGTGTCAGAATGGTGAAAAGTTTCAAATTCCCAGGACGGTATCTGGCTCCAAAGGCCACTTGCAGGTTGTCGTGTTGGGTGCTCTGCTACACAGATGAACCAACACGGTTGCGGATGGTACAACTCAGTTTTATTACTAACAATATTAACAATGGTAAACTGGTTACTGTGGTTCATTCATTACCCTTGAACTTGTGGACCTAGCCCTAACACTATCTTGGTGAAGCACTCAGCACATGGTGAATATCTGAGTCGCTTGCTGTGAGCTCTGTGCCCTGAGCTGTCTCCTGCTGGAATGAGCGGGAAGTGTCGTGTTCCCCGTTTTATAGTGTGTGTGCTCTTGCCTGTGATTGGCTGTGATGTTGTGTGTGTATTGATTGGTCCGTTGATCTGTCCATCAGTGTGTATGTATGTTTGCACCATGATGTTTACCTGAATATCATGACACAGGTGATGGTGTTACCACGTGTCTGCTGCCCTCTCTTTCTAAGTACGAAGTCTTACAACACCAGGTTAAAGTCCAACAGGTTTGTTTCGATGTCACTAGCTTTCGGAGCTATCGAAAGTGACATCGAAACAAACCTGTTGGACTTTAACCTGGTGTTGTAAGACTTCGTACTGTGCTCACCCCAGTCCAACGCCGGCATCTCCACATCATGGCTCTCTTTCTAAGTAAGAGGTCTTACAACACCAGGTTTTTTTCGAATCACTAGCTTTCGGAGCACAGCTCCTTCGTCAGGTGTCTTTCTAAGTGATGGAGATCCATGGGTTTGGAAAATGTGTCGAAGGACCCATGGTAAGTTGCTGCAGTGTATCTTAAGGATTGCACATATCCATGCCACTGTGCATCGGTGGTGGAGGGAGTGAATATTTAAGCTGGTGGATCGGGTGCCAAGCAAGCAGACTGTTTTGTCCTGAATAGTGCATATTCCACCACATTCCTGATCTGTGCCTTGCAGGTGGTGGACAGGCTTCAGGGAGTCAGGAGATGAGTTATCCGCCTCTGGTTTCCCAGCCTCTGGCCTGTTCTTGTAGCTACAGTATTTCTGTGGCTGGTCCAGTTTGATTTTTGGTCCATGGTAAGCCCCACACTATTAATAGAGAGGAATTCAGAGATGGTAACACCAGTGAATTTCAAGACAAAATGATTAGATTCTCTCTTGCTGCAGAGGGTCATTGCCTGCCACTTGTGTGGTGTAATTGTTGCACTTGTCAGCTCAAGCCTGAATGCTGTCCAGGTCTTTCTTCACATGGGCATGGACTGCTTCAGTGTCCGCGGAGTCATAAATGATGCTGAACATTGTGCAATGATCAGTGAACATCGCCACTTCTGACCTTCTGCTTCTGCTTTAGTTGTGTTGGTATCACAGACAAATATCTCTATTCCATGAACATTTATCTGGGTAACGCTAGCTAAACCAAGCATGACCGGCTGAAATGATCGTCCTGATAATGAAAACGTTTAAATGGAAATAATCTAAAAATGGGCCTTGAAGATTTCCAGTGACGGGACTGTGCCTGTTTCCTTTGTCAGCTTGTTCCACTGTCCTTGGGGAGGTGATTATTGATACACTGTCCTGGAAACAAACAGTCTTTGTAGTTTGTGTGGATGACTACCTCGCGTTGCCAGAGGACACCAGTTATATATTTCTGCATGAAGCAAGACAAGATCATTGATGAAGTGTCTGAAGATAGTTGGGCCAAGGACAACCAGTCCTTTGCATAGCTTTCTCTATTGTTATGTGTCAAGTGACAATGTATTACAAATAAAACAAAAACAGTTCCAAATGGCTTTCCTTCGGAGGAACCGACCTTATGCATAAATGGTGAACTTTATAAATTCCAGATGATGGCAGTGCAATTGTCTATTACCAGCATTTCCTGTTGCTAGTTTGGGCCCCGGTTTGAAAACATTTTAAAAAATATATTTTTTTATAACTTTGTGACACCAGGGATTATTTTCAACAGCCTGTTACTAATCTGAAAAACAGACTGCCCGCAGTGGAGAATTTGAGGGTGAAGAGAGGTAGACTGTAGATGACCCCAATGCAATGTTCAGGTGTGCCTGTGAATGGCCTATCAGTTTCGGGCAGGATCCAACAGCATTGCAATTGCCTGAGAGAATAATGACCACACTGAGCAGAAACAGTAACATTCACAGGTACTTTCACAACAATCCAAAGTTGGTTCCGCACAAAATTAGAGGAGAGATTAATACAACCCAGCAAAGATTAGTGAAGTTGTGGAGGTGGTTTGGGTTATTAGTACGAGTAAGAGCATGTTGAGATGAACCAAGTTATGGTAAGTCTTGGCAGATTACTCAAAATTCTTATCTGAATGACATTTTTGGTATTTGTAACCACCTCATTTTCATTCCAAGTATCACTGTGCACCAGAATCTGTCACTATATTGAGTGCCCACAGCAAATAACAGTGCTTGAAAATGAGAAGGCATTCCAAATATTAACGTTCTTGACCAGGGATATTCTGAAGGATAAGGTATCATTCTCACGACAATCGGAGTAGTTATTCACATTAGAATATTAAAAACTGTTATTGTTTTATATTTTAATACCATGGGGCGAAATTCTCCCCCAACGGCGCGATGTCCGCCGACTGGTGCCAATGACGGCACCAATCAGACGGGCATCGCGCCGGCCCAAAGGTGCGGAATGCTCCGCATCTTTGGCGGCCTAGCCCCAACATTGAGGGGCTAGGCCGACGCCGGAGGGATTACCGCCCCGCCAGCTGGCGGAAATGGCGTTTGTTGCCCCGCCAGCTGGCGCGGAAATGCGGCGCATGCGCGGGAGCGTCAGCGGCCGCTGACAATTTCCCGCCGCATGCGCGGGAGCGTCAGCGGCCGCTGAAAGTTTCCCGCGCATGCGCAGTGGGGAGAGTCTCTTCCGCCTCTGCCATGGTGGAGGCCGTGGCGGAGGCGGAAGGGAAAGAGTGCTCCCACGGCACAGGCCCGCCCACGGATCGGTGGGCCCCGATCGCGGGCCAGGCCACCCCCCCCCCCAGGACCCCGGAGCCCGCCCATGCCGCCTGGTCCCGCCGGTAAATACCAGGTTTGATTTACGCCGGCGGGACAGGCAATTTCTAGGCGGGACTTCGGCCCATCCGGGCCGGAGAATTGAACGGGGGGTCCCGCCAACCGGCGCGGCCCGATTCCCGCCCCGGCCCAATCTCCGGTACCGGAGACTTCGGCGGGGACGGGATTCACGGCGGCCAACGGCCATTCTCCGACCCGGCGGGGGGTCGGAGAATGACGCCCCACATTAGAGTTACTTCAGTGAAGTGTGGACCATTACGTCAGGAAATGGCCCACTCTAATGAAAATCCGTCAATGGCATTAGGTCACAAAGGCAATGCATTAATGTGTTCACAAATGAATTTCTGCTCTTCTTAATCCAGTGCTTGAAGACGTGCATTTTTGCATAAAGAGATTTTCCTTCGTGCATGTATTATATCAATGGCTTGTTTACAAAGAGAAATTGCAAATGCTGGAAATCTCAAGAAAAATGCGAACAGTTTGAAATTCACATCAACCCTGTCAGCATCTAAAAGGGAGGGATGGTTTACCGTTTTGATTGGGGTGATTTACCAATCCTGCTAAAGTCTTATTTATATCTTTGCTTTTTCAGATGCTGACCGACCTGCTTTGTATTTCTAGAATTGCCCAATTTTAATCTAATATAACAGTAATAATAATCTTTATTGTCACAAGTAGGCTTACATTAACATTGCAATGAAGTTACAGTGAAAATCCCCTAGTCGCCACATTTCGGCACCTGTTCGGGTACACAGAGGGAGAATTCAGAATGTCCAAATTACCTAACAAGCACGTCTTTCAGGACATGTAGGAGGAAACCGGGGCACCCGGAGGAAACCCACGCAGACACAGAGAAAACGTGAGACCCTGGCGCTGTGAAGCAACAGTGCTAACTACTGTGCTACTGTGCCGCCCTATGATTTGGCATGTTGATAGGAGGAGATGAAGTAAATTGGGAAGAGCCTCATCTAATCATAAGCACTGGCATAGACCAAATGCTGGACAGTGGAACCTGCGGCTGTGCTATAAATTGTAGGTCATTCCATGATTTAACTTGGTTTGCAAAACCCTTGTGTATTGATTCCTGACACCAAACAGCAGAGGATAATTAGTCACTAGATGAGCCAATACTTCAACGTAAGATTGTGTTATTCTGTACCTTGGAAGGCACAGAACAAACGCCCGTTAATGTGGGATTCTTTTCTTGCCCAGTAACAAGATCATTTGTGACTATTATTATTTCAGCTTACAGCATTCCAAACTGTGATAGAGGCACTTTATTTTGAGGAAGTGGTTTAAGACTAAAATACCATATTTTCTCCTTTGTTCTAAAATGTCCAAAACTTAATTAACCCTTGGATTTTTGTTTGCTAACTATTGACAAATGTGTATGTGCAAGGAAGTATACATTGAGAAGCCAATTAAAAATTTGAACATAGAGGAGACTTTTCTTTGGCATGGACTTGCAGAGTTACTAGACCGTTCATATGTTTGTAATCTCATTAAATCTGAATAATGTGACCTTGGTCGAGTTGAAGGCATTCTCAATTTGAAATTCAAGTTACAGCCCGATACCTGAACTGACGCTCCAGTGCAGCATTGAGTTGCTGCTGTGTTGGTGGGAGAGCTAGCCTTGTGATGAGACATTGGAACGTGAACCTTTTTGGTGGACACTAAAGACCCCATGGCATAATTTGAACATGAACAAGAAGTGGGACGAGCTGGAGATCTTCCCAGTGCACTGACCACTAAGCTTCCTTCAACCAGAACCAGCAAAACAAGTCAACTGTTGTGGGATTTTGCTATGTGCAAAGTTCTTGCTATGTTGGCCTACATAATAACAGCCCCTGCCAATGAAGAATAATCCATTATATAACAAAGTGTTTTGAGAGAGCTGCCGTAAGGTATGACTGCAAATCTCTTTTCCATTATTGCATCTAGTCTCATTTGGAAGCACAAATAAAGAAAACGTGTTTCTTCATTTTATTTTCTGACTTTTTTTAAACTTCTCTCAGTTTTGAATGGAAAGGAATAACTGCAGCAATTGGTAGATGACTAATTGATCCCAAGGCTCCATTTTAACTTTCCGTCGCTTGCATCTGTCTTCTATTTTAACTGGTAATGAAGGAATTTCTAACCGTTAAGATTACACAACATCATCTGGGAAACGGAATCTACCTCAAGTTTACAGAAGGGACGGTCAACACAACTGCAGCTGAGTGAAGGAAAGCACAGATGGATAACAAAAGACATGTGTTTTTATATAGAATCATTTGCTTCAATAAGAGTGGGGAAAATATGGATAGTCTTGAAGCTATGTGAAGCAATGTTAACAGACAGGCCATTAAAGTAAGTAAGTATTTGAATTTTGATTTTGATTTGTTTATTGTCACGTGTATGTGTCAGGCACCGGAGAATTCAGCAGCTGATCTGCGCATTCGCGGGACCGCGGCGGCCCTTCAGCGCCAGTTGGCATGGCGCCAACCCCTCTGGTGCCAGCCTAGCCCCCGGAGATGCGGAGACTCCGCAACTTCCGGATGGCCCGACGCTGGAGTGGTTCACGCCGCTCTTGGAGCCGGCGTCGGGCCATCGCGCCAAGCGCGGGAGAATCCCGCACTAGATTTATATTCTAAATTTCTTTAATTCAATCTGAATTTGGTGGGATTTGAACTCATGTCGAGAGATGGTTTGACTAGTCGTGGCACAGTACAGTACCAGAACCACAATGCTATCACAAATCTTCCTCAAGACTTGGAAACAGCAACAACTGGAAACAACAAAAACTGTGCAAAGCTAGCTTGGAGAATCAAAGCAGCTCCACTTTATCTGTTTCTGTGGAACTTAGTCCAATCAGGCTCTCTTGGTAAAGGAATACCGCAGGAATTCAATTCTATGCAAGTGACATATAAAATCATGGAGTCATAGAGGCCTACAGCACAGAAAAGGCCCTTCAGCCCTGTGGTATTATAGGTATTACGGTACCTGAGAGGCTAAAGTACCATTGGTAGAACCTGTATGCTTGCTATTGGCTGGAGTGTATAATAGCTCCGCAGGGTATAAGAACCCGTACTGCCCCAGCAGCCCTCATTATGTACCTGAGCTGCTGGGGGAAACATCTAGCTTATTAAAGCCTTCAGTTGGACTACAACCTCGCTTTAGTGGTCGTTGATCGTACATCAAGCCCATCATCGTCTGCGCTGGTCAGAAACAACTACCTAACTATTCAAATCCCATTTTCCAACACTTTGCCCATAGCCTTGAATGCCTTGGCATCGCCAGTGCACATCTAAACATTTCTCAAATGTTATGAGGGTCTCTGCCTCCGCTACACTTTCCAGCGAGTTCCAGACTCCCACCACCCTCTGGGTGAAAAGGTTTTTCCTCACATCCCCTCCAAAGCTACTGCCCCTCATCTTAAATCTATGCCCCCTGGTCATTGATCCCTGCACCGAGAGGAAATGTTTCTTCCTGTATATTTTATCTATGCTCCTCATAATTAAAAACGTTTCAATCATGTTCCCCCTCAGTCTCCTCTGCTCCAAGAAAAACAACCCCGGTCTATCCAATCTCTCTTCATAGCTATAACCTTCCAGCCCAGGCATCATCCTGGTAAATATCCTTTGAACCCTTTCCAGTATAATCACATCCATCCTGTGGTGTGGACTCCAAAGCTGTACACAATACTCCAGCTGCGGCTTAACAAACGTTTAACCTCCCTGCTCTTAAACTCTATGCCTCGGTTAATAAAGACATGTATACCATATACCTTCTTAACCACTGTATCTACCTGCTACCTTAAGGGACGGGTGTACATGCACACCAAGGTCCCTCTGATCCTCAGTGCTTCAGTTTGCAACGGGGATTGTTTTGAAAGGATTTACATTTGTCAATATATTTCAGTGCCAATTGGGAATTTTATCTGCACACTACTCAGATACTAAAAGAAATGTTCCTATAAACCTTTCATCAATTCAAAAATAAATGGGTTTTCTAGATTTCTGAGCAAATGCATGAATAAAGGACAAAAAAAAGTACAGCACAGGAACAGGCCCTTCGGCCCTCCAAGCCTGCATCGATCTTGCTGGCCGTCTAAACTGAAATCTTCTACACTTCCGGGGTCCATAGCCCTCTATTCCCATCCTATTCATGTATTTGTCAAGATGCACCTTAAATGTCACTATTGTCCCTGCTTCCACCACCTCCTCCGGCAGCGAGTTCCAGGCACCCACTACCCTCTGTGTAAAGAACTTGCCTCGTACATCTACTCTAAACCTTGCCCCACTTGGCACAATAATAGGCTGTCCTTTAAATGATGCATTATGTCCTTGGATTAACATTGTATCTATGACTAATACTTATTCCTTTAACATAGCAGTAACTCTGTTAAAGCCACTCTGCTGGCTTCAAATATTACTTAAAGGTGTAGGTCCTCGATTGTGAAACACATGGGGCACTCGAAACATGAGTTGTTTCTATATTTAATCGCACTAGTTAAAGGTCTGAAATTAGACACTGGTACACGTTATGCAATGCTTTGTGCATTTCACCCATACTGTGTGCAGATGTTAAATCTGAAATCACATTGTGCAACCAATCAATAGAATGCTGTCAAATTCAGTAAGGGAGAAGATTTTCAGTTGGGCCTTTCTATGAACACCAGGCAACAAGCACAAAATCTGAAGGAACCATTCAAATCTAAAAGTTTGCCCTTATAAGTAATGTTCAAGTTTAAAACTTGAACGGCCTGAGTTTTGGGGCACTTTTCCAACCCAGAAGAGGGCAAAATCACATGAGAGGACGTCAAGCGTTTGTCCCAACGTCAGCACACGATATTTTGGTGGGCGCACGCGGTAGTCAGAAGCACGCCTGCTGACAATCAGTAAACTTGTTAAGGCCATTAAAGGTGCAAACGATTAGAATATTATACTGCCTGCGTGATTTTTAGGTCAGTGCACGGGCAGGGAGCCACCCTGTTTTTTCACTTTTGTCATTCACGGGCAGGGTTAAAGGGGACTACTGCATTGGCTGTATGAGCTGTTAGGAGTTCAGGAAAGAGTTTGCAGTTTGATTTAGTCTTGAGATATCTGTCCTTTTCGTTTGGTTTATTCTGAAGTATTTGCTTTGTTAGCCTTTGTGGTAGTCACCACTGTTGTATTGTATATACTGCATACGAGGGGTGTTACGGTAAGGCCCCTGTACTACAGGTACGGGGGTAGATCGCTGCCTGCTGGCTCCGCCCCGGAGACGGAGTATAAATGTGTGTGCTCTCCGAACTGCAGGCATTTCGGCAGCAGCTGTAGGAGGCCACACATCTCTGTGTAATAAAGCCTCGATTACTCTCTACTCTTGTCTCGTCGTAATTGATAGTGCATCAATTTATGACACAGAGATTTTACAACGATGGATCTCCGCATCAAGCCTGATCGCCTGCAGCTGCACCCTCAAGCAGACAATGCCAAGTCGGCCTTCGCACATTGGCTAGCTTGCTTTGAAGCCTACATCGGATCTGCGACAGACCCACCCTCAGAGGCACAGAAGCTCCAGATCCTTTACACGCAGCTGAGCTCCGATATCTTTCCCCTCATCCGGGACGCACTGACCTCCGCTGAGGCCATGGCGCTACTGAAGGAGAACTACACTCAGCAGACCAACAAAATCTACACCAGGCACCTCCTGTCCACGAGGCATCAACTCCCCAGTGAGTCTGTGGAAGATTTCTGTGAGAGACTGCGAGTGCCAGGCCATTTCGGCCGTTGAACATTCTGACCTGCTAGTTAGAGACGCGTTCGTTACAGGCATAGGGTCGGCCTACATCCGCCAGCGCCTCTTAGAAGGGGCTACCCTCGACTTCGCAGCGATAGCGATATCCCTCACAGTCGCCTCATGCAATGTACAGGCGTGTGCCCCCAACCGCACGGCCCACCCATCCTGGGCATCGTGGTTCCTGCCAGCGAACACCCCATCGTGGACTCCATCAGCGACCGCCCCCAGCCAACCCCAGGCCTGCGCCGCGCGGCAGCCAACCAACCCTGGGGGATCCAAGTGCTACTTCTGCGGACAGACAAAACACCCCCGGCAGCGCTGCACGGCGCGGAGCCCGCTCTGCAAGGCCTGCGGGAAGAAAGGACATTTCGCTACTCCCAGGCCCGCTCGATCGCCGCTATGGTCCCTGCACCCCCCACGTGCGACCCATGGGTGCCGCCATCTTCCTCGCCTCAGACCACGTGAGGCCTGTGGGCGCCGCCATCTTGCTCGCCTCAATAACGTGTGGCCCGTGGGCGTCCCCATCTTGCTCGGCATCTTGCTCGCCTCACAACACGTGCGGCCCATGGGCACCGCCATCTTCCCTGCCTCAGGACCCCTGCTCGTCGGCCACCTCATCGGGCCACTCATCGCCTGCAACCACCGCCGACCAGCCGCGTCTCGCCTCCATCACGATCGACCAGTCCCGACTGCACAACCTCACAACCACGTCGACGACAGTGAAGGTTGACAAGATATCCTTCTGGACTCCGGGAGCACTGAGAGCTTCATCCAACCTGATACGGTAAGGCGCTGCTCTCTCACAGTACACCCCATTAACCAGAAAATCTACCTCGCCTCTGGATCCCATTCCATGGCGATCAGGGGGTACTGCACCGCTGGCCTCACTATCCAGGGCGTAGAGTTCAGCGGCTTCCGGCTATACCTCCCCCCCGACCTCTGCGCTGCCTTGCTACTCGGCCTGGACTTCCAGTGCAACCTCCAGAGCCTAACCCTGAAATTTGGCGGGCCCCTACCACCCCTTACTGTCTGCGGTCTCACAACCCTTAAGGTCGATCCGCCTTCTCTGTTTGTAAACCTCACCCCGGATTGCAAACCCGTCGCCAACAGGAACAGACAGTACAGCGCCCAGGACAGGACCTTCATCAGGTCAGAAGTCCAGCGGCTGCTACGGGAAAGTATTATCGAGGCCAGCAACAGCCCCTGGAGAGCCCATGTGGTAGTTGTGAAAACTGGGGAGAAAAACGGGATGGTCATTGACTACAGTCAGACCATCAATCGGTACACGCAGCTCGGCGCGTAACCCCTCCCACACATATCTGATATGGTCAATCAGATTGCACAGTACCGGGTCTTCTCGACAGTGGACCTGAAATCTGCCTACCACCAGATCCCCATTCGGAAGGCGGACCACCCATACACCGCGTTTGAAGCGGACAGTCACCTTTACCACTTCCTTAGGGTTCCCTTTGGCATCAGTAACGGGGTCTCGGTCTTCCAACGGGAGATGGACCGAATGGTTGACCGGTACGGACTGCGGGCCGCCTTCCCGTACCTGGATAACGTCACCATCTGCGGCCACGACCAGCAGGGCCACAACGCTAATTTCATTTCATTTCAAATTCCTCCACACCGCTAAACTCCTCAATCTAACCTACAGCAAGGAGAAGTGCGTGTTCAGCACGAACCGATTAGCCATCCTCGGCTATGTGGTCCAGAAGGGAGTGCTTGGGCCCGACCCCGATCGCATGCGCCCCCTCATGGAACTCCCCCTTCCCCACTGCCCCAAGGCCCTCAAACGATGTCTGGGCTTCTTCTTGTACTACGCCCAGTGGGTCCCTAACTATGCGGACAAGGCCCGCCCACTCATTCAGTCCACCGTTTTCCCCCTGATGGCCGAGGCCCACCAGACTTTCAACCGTATCAAGGCCGACATCGCCAAGGCCGCGATGCACGCGGTCGACGAGACGCTCCACTTCCAAGTCGAGAGCGATACATCAGACGTCGCTCTGGCCGCCACCCTCAACCAGGCAGGCAGGCCCGTGACATTCTTTTCCTGCACCCTCCACGCCTCCGAAATTCGGCACTCCTCCGTCGAAAAGGAGGCTCAAGCTATCGTTGAAGCTGTGTGGCACTGGAGGCATTACCTGGCCGGCAGGAGATTCACTCTCCTCACTGACCAACGGTCGGTTGCCTTCATGTTCAACAACACACAGCGGGGTAAGATCAAAAATGATAAGATCTTGAGGTGGAGGATCGAGCTCTCCACCTACAATTACGAGATTTTTTATCGCCCCGGTAAGCTCAACGAGCCCCCCGATGCCCTATCCCGAGGTACTTGTGCCGGCGCACAAGTGGACCGACTCCGGACCCTGCACGATGATCTCTGTCACCCAGGAGTCACCCGCTTTTACCACTTCATTACGGCCTGCAATCTGCCCTACTCCATCGAGGAAGTCAGGGCTATCACCAGGGACTACCAGGTCTGCGCGGAGCGTAAACCGCACTTCTATCGGCCAGACCGAGCACATCTGGTGAAGGCCTCCCGCCCCTTTGAACGCCTCAGCGTGGACTTCAAAGGGCCCCTCCCCTCCACCGACTGAAACACGTACTTTCTTAATGTGGTTGACGAATATTCCAGATTCCCCTTCGCCGTCCCATGCCCCGATATGACGTCTGCCACCGTCATCAAAGCCCTCAACACCAACTTCGCTCTGTTCGGTTTCCCCGCCTACGTCCACAGCGACCGGGGTCCTAATTTATGAGCGATGAGCTGCGCCAGTACCAGTTCAACAGGGGCATTGCCTTGAGCCGGATGACCAGCTACAACCCCCGGGGAAACGGGCAGGTGGAGCGGGAGAATGGGACGGTCTGAAGACCGTCCAGCTGGCCCTAAGGTCAGACATCTCTCGGCCTCCCGCTAGCGGGAAGTCCTCCCCGACGCCTTCACTCCATCCGGTCGCTCCTTTGCACTGCGACTAACAAAACTCCCCATGAACGTCTCTTTGCCTTCCCCAGGAAGTCCACCTCCGGGGCTTCGCTCTCAACGTGGCTGGCAGCTCCAGGACCCGTCCTCCTCCGCAAGCACGTGCGGCTGCACAAGGCGGACCTGTTGGTTGAGAGGGTACAGCTACTTCCCGCGAACCCGCAGTACGCCAACGTAGCGTACCACGACGTCCGCCAAGACACAATCTCCCTCAGGGACCTGGCACCAGCTGGGTCCCCCCCCCCTCTGCCCCGGCGCCACCCTCCCTCCCCCCAGCGCACCCCACCTCCAGGATGATCCGTCCTCCCCTTGGTCCCACCCGGGGATGAAGATGAGGCCGACACACTCCCGGAGTCACCGACGACCGAACCGATGCTGAAATCACCCCCAGAACTGCGGCGCTCGCAACGACGGATCAAGGCGCCCGATCGTCTGAATTTGTAAACTTTTCCTTAAAATGTTAAACACCTGAATGTAAATAGTTTTCCACCAGTCCCACTGGACTCTTTTTGAACAGTGGGTGAATGTGGTAGTCACCACTGCTGTATTGTATATACCGCATACGAGGGGTATTATGGTAAGGCCCATGTACTCGAGGTACGGGGGTAGATCCCTGCCTGCTGGCTCCGCCCAGTAGGTGGAGTATAAATGTGTGTGCTCTCCGAGCTGCAGCCATTTCGGCTGCAGCTGTAGGAGGCTACACATCTCTGCATAATAAAGCCTTGATTACACTCTACTCTCGTCTCGTCGTAATTGATAGTGCATCAGCCTTGTTCTGAGGCATCGGTTTTTTTGCCAACTCTGTTGGAGCATTTCTGCCCGTATACGACTGCAGGACCCGGGTTCTTCAAATCTGTACCCAGGCAGCTCTCATAATGCATACATTCTCCAACACTCCCAGGTGCCAGTGTGTCTGTGACTCCAGCTCAGCTGGATGATTGGTTGCTGGGTGACAAAGGGTATCCATTGAAAAGATGGCTCATTAGGGCTAGTCCAGCAACCTAGGGCAGAGTGTTAGGAAAACTACAGAGAATCGCCGCGACCGGCGCGAATCGTGCCATGCCGCCCCGACGCCGGGACGCGATTCTCCGGAGAGCGGAGAATCAGCGCCATTGGCGCCGCCGCTCTACGGGGCCACCCCCCCCCCCCGGCGATTCTCCGCCCGGGATGGGCCGAGCGGCCGTACAAAAAAACCCGAGTCCCGCTGGCTCCGTTCTAACCTGGTCTTACCCGGCAGGACCTTGGCATGGATGGATCTGGGGGCGGCCTGGTGGGGGGGGGGAGGGTAGGAGGGGTCCGACCCCAGGGGGGGCCTCCGCTGTGGCCTGGCCCACGATCGGGGCCTACCGGTCGGTGGCCGGCCTCTCAGGCTGGGGGCCCCCTATGTTTTGCACTGGTCCCTGTAGCCCTATGCGATGTTGCCACCGCGCATGTTTCTGTGCATGGAAGGGTAAAACCTGTAATTAGGTTCATGCTGGACAAAGGTGTTTGTATGTGTGTGGTTGGTTAAGTTCCAACTGGGTTTCTAATGTGCTCAGAGAGGGCTACAGTGTGGCCTATGCATAGCAACTGGAAGCCCTTGTAAGATAGAAATCTTTTAAGTTTTAGTTTACGTAATTTGAGAACAGTTGGTACCAGACCACTGAGGAGTGAACAGCTCTTAACTTTGCCAAGAGAGGGGCAGTACGGTGACACAGTGGGTTAGTCCTGCTGCCCACTATGAGTTGGCCAATCTCCCCGACTTCTCATGCCAACTCAGTACTCATCCTTGCCGAGCACAGAAGGTCATTGAACCTTTTCCATCTGCAGCGCATTATGTCATACCCGCTGATCTCGGCTGTCACCTCTACCCAGGCCTTCTTGGATTGGTGGGGTGACTTGGGCGGCACAGTAGCACAGTGGGTAGCACTGTTGCTTCACAGCGTCAGGGTCCCACACTCGATTCCCGCTTGGGTCACTGTGTATGCGGAGTCCGTACGTTCTTCCCGTGTCTGCCTGGGTTTCCTCCGGATGCTCCAGTTTCCTCCAACAAGTCCCGAAAGACGTATTTGTTAGATGAATTGGACATTCTGAATTCTCTGAACAGGTGCCGGAGTGCGGTGACTGGGGGATTTTCACAGTAACTTCATTGCAGTATTAATGTAAGCCTACTTGTCACAATAAAGATTATTATTATTATTATTCCTCTTGCCATCCCAAGGCATAAGTATGTCCCAGACACGCACTGCCTCCAGGAGAGTGTGCAGACAGTTGTGCAGACAGTTGTGAGAAACCAAGAGGAGGGGGTGCTGAGTCCCCTCCTGCCTGGCATGTTTCCCAAGTGCTGCTGCCATGGTTTCTGGAGAGCACCTATGTATCCTCCAATGACTTCCGCGGTCTGACATAGCCGCCTTTAAGACTCCCGCCGGGTCACCATTGGACCCACCACCACCACGTTTCCACCCCCGCTGGCTTCGCTGCACCAATGCGCATGCGTGTTTCATGCCAATCAGCCTTAATTGGCCAACCAGCGTGGTAACACATTTTGTTTCTAAATCTTGGGCAAAAGGGGAAAATGCCACCCCCTTCCGGTCCTGCCAGTTTGGGGCATTCGGCATCAACAAAATTCAGGTCAATGATCAGGGATCAGACATGATACATGAAAGTTGAGCACGTCATTCAGGCCGACGCTTCAGTGCAGCATTGAGGGAGTGCTGCAATGTTGGAGATGTTAACCCAAGGACAGATCTGCCCTCCCAAATGGATGTAAACTGTCACATCACACCACTTGAAGAAGAGCAATGAAGTATTCCAGTGTGCTGGGCAATCGTTACCCCTCAATCAACATCACTGTAACAGATCATCCGGTCGTGACCTCATTGCTACTAATGGGATCTTGCTGTGGCATTTTTTACATTGCAACAATGGCCACTCTTCAAAAGTACTTCATTGGCTGTAAAGTGCTCTGGGGTGACCTGAGGTTGCGAAAAGCTCAAGACAAATGCAAGGGCAGCACAGTAGCACAGTGGTTAGCACTGTCGCTTCACAGCTCCAGGGTCCCAGGTTCGATTCCCGGCTTGGGTCACTGTCTGTGCGGAGTCTGCATGTTCACCCAGTGTCTGCGTGGGCTTCCTCCGGATGCTCCAGTTTCCTACCATAGTCCAAAGATGTGCAGGTTAGGTGGATTGACCATGCTTAAAAACAAAGTTGCCCAAAATTGCCCAAAAGTGTTACGGGGATTGGGAGGAGGTGGGGGGTTTAAGTAGGGTGCTCTTTCCAAGGGCCGGTGCAGACTCAATGAGCCGAATGGCCTCCTTCTGCACTAAATTCTATGATTCGATTCTATGATTCTTTACTACCTTCTTTGCAGGTGAATAATAAAACCTTCTTCTGCCCATCTGCACAGAATTGAATCATTATGAAAATGTGATTGGGTTTAGTTTCAAACTGCAGCTCAGGCCTAAAGTTGCCTTTGGGGTGCATTGTGCCTGACAAAAACCACCCAATTTTCATTGCCGCAATAGAACTAGAGCAATATAATGTCAACGTCAAATTAAAAGGTCAAAAGGTCTACTCCTGTTCCAATATTCCTGTAATGTAATGTCAGTTTTCTTAACTTGAGGAGTTAGTCTCACCACAATACCCAACTCACATTGCAGTTATTTCAGATGACCAGTTTCCACAAGATGCGCTTCCATGTGGGTGGGTGGTGGGGGGTGGGGGGGGGGTGGTGGGGGGGGGGGGGTGCCCTGTGGTCATGTTACTGGACCGATAATCCAGAGGCTCGCACCTTGCTCCAGAGACAAGGGTTCAAATTTCATCGTAGCAGCTGGGAAGGGAATTCAAATTCAATGAATTAATAAGTCTGGAATAAAACACCAGTCGTCGTTAATAATGTTCATGAAAATACTGGATTAACAAAAAACCCATCTGCTTCTGTGATGCCTTCACATGTTCTCGCCTACATGTGACTCGAGAGCCCCAGCAATGGACTTGACTCTTAACTGTTCTTTGCAATGGCTCAGCAAGCTACTTCGCTGTATCAAACCGTGACAGAAATGAACATTGCTTGTTACTTTTATACTACGCGGCCTTCAACAGTTCAAGTAGGTGGCTTGCCAGCATCTTCTCAAAGGCAATTAGTGATGGGCAATAAAGGCTGTCCTTGTCTCCAATGCTCACATCACAAGAATGGAACAAAAAAAATTGCAAAGATAAAAGGAACACAACAACAATGGACTTACAAAGATAATAAGAAAGGTCTTGCAAAAATTAAGGTGCATGACATTAAAGTAAATGTTACCAACTGGAGAGAATGATGGTTCTGGATTGGCAATATTGGGTAGTGGTATGCTAGAATCTCCTTGCTGTCATTTAAATAAATAGTTTGGGCATTAACACAGTAGGAATGCGATCAAAATTTGCTAGCGATACTAAATTAAAATGATTTGTAAACTCAAAAAGAAGGTAAAAGGCCTGGGGGATGACATTGGCAGTTGTGGAAGGTGAGCAGAAGGTTAACACATACAGATCAATGCAGAGATATATGCTGTTGTTTCAATTCCTGCACCTAGCGGTGCACAAGGCAGACTCCCTTAGTAAGGTTTTTCCTAGGGTCACTAGTCTGTCGCCAGAGATTTACAGCTTGAGGGAAGCCACTCCGCATCAAGCATGGCTGTCCAGCAGTCTCCCCGCTCTTACCGCCTGCCATTGGCATGTTGGAAGGATTTTGCAGATTGATACTCAACCTGTTTGGCCACATCGTGAACTCACCTTCCTTGGCCATCAAGATCGCTGTATGTCCAATACATTTTGCTAAGTGCTTTCAGTGAACAACTGGAAAACTAAAGCCCTCTTCCAGCCAGCTCCAACAGCACAAAACCCCCTCTTGTTGATTATGATCAACAACAAGATCCTGGAAAATGTGAACCATTTTCCATATTTTGGTAGATTTCTTCTGACAAAGGCAGGCAAAATTTGTCATTGCCTCCAATGTGCCAGCTCATCCAATGACTGAGAAAAAGAGTATTTGAGGACCAGGATCTCAAACCTAAAACTTACAGCACGCTCCCCTCAGCACTGGAGAAGTATCACCAGCGGTGCCTTCGCAAGATCCTCCAAATTCGGTGACCAGAATGCTGATGCAACAGCTGCGGCCTCGTCCGAGCCAACTTGCCCAGCATCGAGGCGCTTATCACTGAAAACTGGTTCCGCTGAGCGGGACATGTCGATTGGATGTCTGGTACTAGATTCCCAAAGCAACTGTTCTACTCGGAAATTGGAAGTAGCCGGAGAATGCCAGGAGGACAATGAAAATGCTTTAACAATGTCCTCAAAGTATCCCTGAAGAGGTTAAACATCCCTGTCACTTCAACGAGACTCCCTGACCCGTGGAGTACCAAAATGGACAAGTCACTGAACACATTGAGAACTTGGATGGCAACGGCATTGGAGGGAGGTATTGGAGGGAGGCATTGGAGGGAGGCATTGGAGGGAGGCATTGGAGGGAGGCATTCAGAGGGAGGCATTGGATGCAGGTATTGGAGGGAGGCATTCAGAGGGAGGCATTGGATGCAGATATTGGAGGGAGGCATTCAGAGGGAGGCATTGGAGGGGGCGCACAAACCTCCAATCAACCCACTTGCCTAATCCTTCAAGCGCCACCTACCCCGTATGTGGCAGAGTCCACCAATCATGCATTAGAAGTCATCAAATCAAGGTGACATCCTCGACCCAGAGGGACTGTCAAAGAGGAAGCTGAAGAAAAACACCCTCCATGAAATTGATTTAGGTTGGCTGAATCCCGTTCCCAAATGGTACAGACTTAAAGTGCAAAAGTCATCACTAATTTTGCACAAAATTGACACTCCTCACTTAGAATGACCACAGGCGTGCAATATGGAAAGATGTCACAATGATGTTCCCTTAAGGCTGGGGCTGAGGCATGTTGTGCAGCAAAGTAGAGGGAGGTAAACCATGCCCCTTAATTGGAAACATTTTTGAAAAACTATGCATCATTCCGCATTGGATCCAGAAAATATTTGGGAAAAGAAAGGTAAAAGGGAGAGCCCTCTAAATAATAGGATTATCAACAACAGGAGGGAGAGAGATAGCTTGAAGTGCAGACCCATGGATACTTAACGGTTGGAGGGCAGGTACAAATGGCCACATAAAGGCAAATAGGAATCTAGATTCCACACACAGGGATACTGAATACAAAAAGAGTATTGAATTTGTAGAACATATTGGTTGAGCCATAGTTGGAGAATGATATGTGGGTTTGGCAAACTGTGAGAGGAGGTTCACTGGAAGAATCCCAAGAATGAGAGGTAATATAATGTAGATTTGGTTCGTAATCGCTTTTTTCATTGGAGCAGAGAAAATTAAACAAATCAACTTGAAAGTGTTCAAAATTATATAAAATTTTGAGAGAGTAAGTAACAAACGTTTAAGAAGGCTTTTTTATTTAACACAGCTGATGATGGGAATATGAAATGCTTCACCACAAATATGCCAAGAGGCAGAAACTCTAACATAAGTTAAAAGGCAACTTAATAAGTATTTCAAAAGGATTTATATGTATATTTGTACATTTCCATTGTCCATGCTGTTTAAAATGAATGGGATAGTTCCACCTCAAGGAAATCTACCCACAGAAACAGTTGATCAGAATGTTACAATCAACGGTTTGGTTGAAGAGATTTTACATCACAGCACTACATTACACAGACAGACATTACACATATATTATAATATAGATACAAGGCTTTTAAGACGATGAAAGCACAGTAATGTAGAGGTTAACACACCAGAGTAGTTATTGTGATCTATGAGTTCAAATCCCACTGTGTGAAATTGAATTCAGTTAACCTGATAACTTGTGGATTGACATGAAATAGATATTAGAAGCTACGAAATTGTCATTAAAAAACCACCAAGGGCTCACGTGAAGGATGGACTCCATGGTCTGGCTGGCACATGGCTCCTGCCCACCTGAGGCAGGTGTTATAAAACGGAGCACTTTCACTGGGCATCGGGTGCTTACATCAAGCACTTCTGGATCCAATGTGGAATGATGCATAGTTTTTCAAAAATGTTTCCAATTTAGGGGCATGGTTAACCTCCCTCGACTTTGCTGCACAACATGCCTCAGCCCCAGCCTTAAGGGAACATCATTGTGACATCTTTCCATATTGCACGCCTGTGGCCATTCTAAGTGAGGGGTGCCAATTTTGTGCAAAATTAGTGATGACTTTTGCACTTTAGGTCTGTACCATTTGGGAACGGGATTCAGCCAACCAAAATCAATTTCATGGAGGGTGCTTGCACCCAACAGGCAGGAAAGACTTTTATCTCATTCCGTGGATTGAAATTAAACCCAGAAGTGAAAAGCCTGTGATTAACCTTTTGCCTCATTCTATCATTCCCTACTTTCCTGCCTCATTAATAATGAAGTTCAGGATTAAACACGAGAGACGCACTGAGTAAATCTAACAAGAAATGTTATATTCCCTTTGGGATTTACATTTGACTTTTTGAGGTTTTTTTGTCTGTTCCTCAAAAGATGTAAATTTAGTGGTGAAAATAATCCAATTGTACTTAAAATTAAGAAAACAGAGTAGAAAGTGCAGCTGGAATGTATTGTCAAGCCATTCTCATGCCAAAAGCCTCATAACAGAGAGAAATAAAGCATAAATGATTTTGACACACTTTATTTATGTAACATTTTGATGCTGGATGGCTATGTTTTGCGCACGTGACATGCAATGAAACATTCCTCCATGAATCATAGATCATAGATAGTAGAATTTACAGTGCAGAAGGAGGCCATTCGGCCCATCGAGTCTACACCGGCTCTTTGGAAAGAGCACCCTACCCAAGCCCACACCTCCACCCTATCCCCATAAACCAGTAACCCCACCCGGCACTAAGGGCAATTTTGGACACTAAGGGCAATTTAGCATGGCCAATTCACCTAACCTGCACATCTTTGGACTGTGGGAGGAAACCGGAGCACCCGGAGGAAACACACGCACACACGGGGAGAACGTGCAGACTCCGCACAGACAGTGACCCAAGCCGGGAATCGAACCTGGGACCCTGGAGCTGTGAAGCAATTGTGCTAACCACTATGCTACCGTGCTGCCCCATGGATTGGGGACTGGCCATGCTAAATTGCCCCTCAGTGTCCAAAAGGTTAGGTGGGGTTATGAGGAAAGGTGGGGTTACAGGGCCTAGTAAAGGTGCTCTTTCAGAGGGTCGGTGTAGAGTCAATGGGTTGAATGGCTTCCTTCTGCAATGTCAAGATTCTATGGTTGAATTAAGACTTTTGTGGAGAACACTGACATAGATGCGTTCATTGGGCTAGTCTGTTGCTGTGCTGTAAATTCTACGTACTACAAAATATTTATGTGTGCTTATACGCTTGCACATAATATTGCATGCTGGCCTTTAGAAATTACAGGGCAAAATTTAGAGAAATTCCATTGGTGGACAGGGGTCGAATCTTTGACGGGTGAGGCAGTGAGAGCTCCAGGTTACCCCCTCTGGGAATGGCCCTACAGCATTAAATGCCAGTCAGGCACTCAAATGGCCAACAGCACGCTTTCCCTGGGATCAAGGATCCCAGAGGGTGAAATCCCACCTCCCGAGATCTATTCAGAGAATCCACAGAATCCCTACAATGCTGAAGGAGGCCATTCGGCCCATCCAGTCGGCACTGACCCTCTGGAAGAGCACCCTACCTGGGCCCATTACCTGCCCCATCCCTGTAACCGCCCCCAATCTTTGGACACTAAGGAGCAATTTAACGTGGGCAATCCATCTAACCTGCACATCCTTGGACTGTGGGAGGAACCTGGAGGAAACCCACACAGACACAGGAAGGATGTGCGAACTCCGCACATTTACCAAAGGCCAGAATTAAACCCAGGTCTCTGGCACTGTGAGGCAGCAGTGCTAACCACTGTGCGACCATGCCACCCACAGGCTTGTGCCAAAGGACAGAGTGAAATAGCAAGTTCTGATTTTTTTAAGGTGCAGACACATGCCTTGACAGGTCTTTTGACAGATCCCTTTGACAGTTCCAATCAGCTTAACAGTTCCAACGGGCATTTATGCACTTTTTGCACATATTCCTGTCTACCACTAACAATCCTAAAAGGCAGCTTGCTTCTCCCATGTACACCTGACCACTCCCAAAGGTGTCCTGGGATCATATCTGAAAGCATACGTTATCTCTCCAAAAGGATACCTTACTTCTTCAAGGAATTTTGGTGAGCTTAGATGTTCTCCGACCCGTTTTAAATCATGTTTTGGAAATCCTACTCATAAAAAGCAGACATGATTGAGACCACTGCATTTTAAAACATGTGCAGTTACCTCCATGAACCACGGATGTCTAATTTAGAACTGCCTCCCATTCCCCACTTCCCACCAGCTCCCCCCACCACCCCACTCCCTCCATCTACCCCTCGGGTAAATGGGAAAATGGTGGGGCCTTGGTTCATGGGTGGCACTTCCAGATTTGTGCCTCCAGAGCCATTTTTGGTAAAACGGGGATTTGTGTGAAAATTCACACTGAAGTTACAGGAAGACAGAAACACAATGGGTGGAATTTTGTCCCCTTTAATAATAAATGCAGGGCCAGGATCATTTCCTGGTTGTGTCCCGGTACATGATGGCAACGCACCCGCCTCTGAGGTCTTCCCAGAGGCAGTCAATCAAGAGGCTTTGCCCTCGAGGGGCATTCAATTCAGGAAGATGGGCGGACTTCCTATGGCTGCAGGCCCAATCAGAGAGCCTGCAGCCTTGGACGGACAGCAGACACTACTGCCGAGGACTGCGAGGTTGCCAACATCTTGAGGTACCATGAGCAGGCAGAGACCTCCATTGTTTAATTGTTGTGGTGCAAAAGGAGGCCATGCAACCAATCATGTCCGCACCGACTCTCCAAATGGAAATTATGACTTAGTGCCATTCCCCTACCTTTTTTCTGCACCTTTTTGCATTGTTTCTATTCAAATATCATTTCATGCCCTCTTGAATGCCTCGACTGAACCCCACACCACCACCCTTCCAGACCCGAACCCACTCGCTGTGCAAAAAGACGCTGGGCGGGATTCTCCGGTCCGCCAGCCACGTGTTGCTCAGCCGCAAGTCGTTCGCTGCCAGTGGAATTCTATCTTCCCACCGGATGTCAATGGCCAAAGCAATCAGAAATCAGAAGACTCTCATTGCTGCCAATGGGAGGGCAGTGGTAACTGCCAGCAAAACACCCACTAAAGGCCCAGGATTGGTGAGGGATCCAGGCCACAGGTGAGTGAGGACGTGATGGGGGTTGTGGTGAAGGGCTCATGGTATGGAAGAAATGACAGAGCGTTGCTCTCAGTGGGGGCCCCTGCTTCCCAATGCTACGACCCTCAATCAGGCACTGAGTGCTTTTGTGCAAGGGACAGTACTACACCCACCGCACCATACCAGCTCCAACTTCCAGCAACTTCTGCAGTTTGTTTACTTTTCTCTGAGTGAACACCCAGGCTTAACTAATCAAATACAGTGAGCATCAATAGTAAACAGACTCACAGCATCAAACATGGAACAATTGAATATTGCAGTAGGGAGCAGAGGATAATGTTGGACCTCAGTCACATGTACCTGCAGTTGGAACAGGATGAAGAGTCCCAAATGTTTGCCACGATAAGGGCCAATTTCAGTACATGAGGTGACCTGTTGGCATTTTCTTTGCCTGCGCTATTTTCCGGCGTAGCATGGAAAACCTTCTTAGAGATATTAAATGGGTTCAGACATGCAGGGGTGCACGTTAAATGTGAGAAATGCACCTTCCAAGCCACATAAGTCACGTACTTGGGGTTTCATACGAGAGGTCCCATCACCCAGGAATGTAGCCACACTGAAATCATTTCTGGGAATGGTGAAATATTATGGTAGGTGGCAGGTTCCAAACCTTGTCATGACATTGGCACCACTACACCAGTTGCTAAGGAAGCAACAAACCCTGCAACCTTAAAAACCTTTTAGTTCACTTTAACCCAGGGAAGCCAATTCTATCACAAGCGCTGCTCACTATATGGGATAGGGACCTCAAGGACTGTTATGTATCAGAGTAACACTATTGGCTGGTGTAATGTCACGTGTTACGCAATGGCAGCATTGGAGAGTTTCGCAAGCTTTTGCGGCGTTCACAATTGTTTGAGCAAAGGACCCTCCACCAGGGTGCAATGAGGGGATTCCTCTTACAAGAATTACACAGCGCCAACCCGGGCCAAACAAAGGCGAAGATGCTGACTCGCAGTTATATCTGGTGGCCGGAAACTGATGAAGCTATCGAGAAAGTGATATGGCAGTGTACTCCCTGCCAGACACAACAATCAGTACCTCCTTCGGCCAATCTCTATCGCTGGAAGTCGCCCAAGTGCACATCGACTATGCATTCCCTTGCTTGGGCAAGATGTTTCTTGTGTTGATGAACACCCATTGCAAATGGCTATCCATATAAGAGAAGGGAACTATGACTTTGGTGAATACTGTGGACACCTTATGCCAGGTATTTACCGTTCATGGTCTACCAGAAGCCATTGTGTCTAATAATGGTGTCCCTTTTACTGGGGACGATTTCCCAATACTTCGGTCAGACAAATGCAACCCAGTATACCAGGATGGCCCCATATCACCGTGCATCCAATAGGTTGGCAGAAAGGGCCGTACAGACTTCTAAAAATGCTATGAGGAAGCAAACAGCTCGGCAATTGCGCCATCGGCTGGCCAACTTCCTATTGTCCTACAATACGACCTACCACACCACCACAGGGTCACGCCAGCTGACTTGCTCATGGGCCATCATCTCAGAACTCGTTTGGGTCAGAGCTGGCATCGGGCAGGGATAAGAAGAATGGGGGACCTGTTCATCGATGGGATGTTTGCGAGCCGAGGGGCGCTGGAGAAGTTTGGGCTACCCCCGGGAAACACTTTCAGGTACATGCAAGTGAGGGCGTTTGTGAGGCGGCAGGTGAGGGAATTCCCGCTGCTTCCGGCACGTGGGATTCAGGAGTGGGTGATTTCGGGTGTATGGGTTGGAGAAGGCAAGGTTTCGGCGATTTACCAGGAGCTGCAGGAAGGGGAGGAGGCCTCGGTGGAGGAGTTAACGGGCAAGTGGGAGGAGGAGCTTGGGGAGGAGATAGATGGGGGTCTGTGGGCTGATGCCCTGAGTTGGGTTAACTCTTCCTCCTCTTGCGCCAGGCTCAGCCTAATACAGTTTAAAGTTACTCACAGAGCGCATATGACAGGGGCGAGGCTGAGTAGGTTCTTTGGGGTGGAGGACAGATGTGGGAGGTGCTCGGGGAGCCCAGCAAATCACGTCCATATGTTCTGGTCATGCCCGGCGCTGGATGGGTTTTGGAGGGGTTTTGCGAGGACTATGTCTAAGGTGGTGAACGCCCGGGTGAAGCCGAGCTGGGGATTAGCATTATTTGGGGTATCGGACGAGCCGGGAGGGCAGGAGGCGAAAGAGGTCGGTATTCTGACCTTTGCGTCCCTGGTAGCACGGCGGAAAGATGCGAAGCCCCCTAGTGTGGAAGCTTGGATCAATGACATGGCAGGGTTCATCAAGCTGGAGAGGATAAAGTTTGCCTTGCGAGGGTCTGTGCAAGGGTTTTCCAGGTGGTGGCAACCGTTCCCAGACTACCTCGCGGAGCGTTAGGAGGAGGTCAGCAGCAGCAACTCAGGGTGGGGGGGGGGGGGGGGGTTCGTTTGAGGTGGCACTTGGGTTAAGGTGGGGGTGGGGGGGTCCTTATTTGTGTTTTCTACTGTTATATGGGGGTTTATTGTATTTGGGGGAAATTCAATGTATAATTTCTGATTGTTGTGTTTTTGTTTCTTTTTCTTGTTTGCGGGGGGGGGGTTTGTTGAAAATTTGTTGAAAAATTTGAATAAATATATTTTCAACAAAAAAAAAAGTTGTTTGGGCTTTGTGTTTCCAACTTTGGCAGGGAAGGTGGAGGCACATCAAGCCTCCCAGAGAAATCAACATACTTCACAGATTGGTGACAGATCATTCCAGATGGGTGACCCAGTTGTAGTTTGGAATTTCGCCGAGGGCCCAATCTGGTTAGCTGGTCGGATCGTGTCCCAATCTGTACCTGTATCGTATGTGGTGAATGTCAATGGTAGGAGTGTGCAGAAGCATGACGACCACGTGAGGAACCGGGGGACGATAACCCCCATTCAAGGTCAGATAGTTTCAACCAGTGCTTCCGGTGCTCCTGTGACTGTTCCAGAGTGGAGGGACCCGGGAATTCCAGAGGCAGCGCCACCTGCTGTCCAGGTGGAAACTGGCGATGCAATCAGCCCGACACAAAAAAAATGGCTTATTGCCACAAGTAGGCTTCAATGAAGTTACTGTGAAAAGCCCCTAGTCGCCACATTCCGGCGCCTGTTCGGGGAGGCTGGTACGGGAATTGAACCGTGCTGCTGGCCAGCCTTGGTCTGCTTTAAAAGCCAGCGATTTAACCCTGTGGAATTATCTGAGACATCTTATTCTGCAGACAACAAGACTACCTCAGCGACCGGGGAGCCGACTGGGGCAGCACATTACACAGTGGTTAGCACAGTTGCTTCACAGCTCCAGGGCCCCAGGTTCGATTCCCCGCTGGGTCACTGTCTGTGCGGAGTCTGCACGTTCTCCCCGTGTCTGCGTGAGTTTCCTCTGGGTGCTCCGGTTTCCTCCCACAGTCCAAAGATGTGCAGGTTAGGTGGATTGGCCATGATAAATTGCCCTTAGTGTCCAAAAATGGTTGGGTGGGGTTACTGGGTTACGGTAATAGGTTGGAGGCATGGTCTTATGTGGGGTGCTCTTTCCAAGGGCCGGTGCACTCGATGGGCCAAATGGCCTCCTTCTGCACTGTAAATTCTATGACAAAGGAGGACCCTGGAAAGACTGAATCTGTAATGAAAACTTTTCCCTTCTGTCTCTTGACCTTGTATATATCACTTCTACATATCTTGACGTAAATTATAATGACGGATTTGAGGGGGGGAGGGATGTGGTAGCACGGTCCCTTTAAGGGACGGGCTTTGCAGTTCATGTGACCAGCTCAGGATCAATCACATGGGAGCCTGTGAACTGCGGCCAATAGAGAGAAAGCGCAGAACCCGGGGAGCAAGGCCTGGGCAGTGTGAACCCCAGAGCTGGAGGGTTCAGATCCATCCAGCATTGCTTTTTGCCTGTATATCGTTGCCTTTCCTACTGTTAATAAATCCCTTCATTGTTACTGAAAGTGTCCAGTGTTATTGGCTCAAGCAACCACACCAGGTATGGAGGGATTTTCTTAGGAAGAGAGGTGAGTAGGTTGGGGCTGTACTCATTGGAGTTTAGAAGAATGAGAGGCGACCTTGTTGAGACATATAAGATTCTCAGGGGTAGATGCTGAGAGGTTGTCTCGGAGCAGAGGGCATAAACTCAGAGTAAGGGGTCATCCATTTAAGACAGAGATGAGGAGGAATTTCTTCTTTCAGAGGGTAGTGAATCTGTGGAAATCTTTGCCACAAAGAGCTGTAGAAGCTGGGTCGTTAAAGTATGTTCAAGGGTGAGATAGTCAGATTTTTTTTTAATCAGTAGGGGAATCAAGGGTTGTGAAAATAGGATGGAAAAGTGAAGTTGAGGATTATCATATCATATCAATCATGATTTCATTGAGTGGTGGTGCAGACTCGATGGGCCGAATGGCCTACTTCTGCTCCCACGTCTTATTAGTACTCTAACCAGCCAGTAATGAACAAGTGAGTGATTCTTAGGGGCTTTCTTACATTGCTTCTTCCATTGAAATTAAGGTGAAGCTCAAACTGACATCCCTGATTATAGCAAAGCAACATTAATTTATGTCAGATTATCGCTGGTTCTTCTGAGTTCCCAACACTTCCCTTCCCATCGGCTCTGTCACAACATTAAAAAATACCCCAACGGCGAAGAAAAGTTATATATTTAGCATGACCTTTGTTCACAACTAATTGTAATCTGCCTTTCACATGTTCTCAGCATTGATCAAATCACACTGAGAGCCTCCGAAGAGCATTTTGCTATCCTGAGGTAGAGAAGGGACGCAGACATGGTATATCTAATTACTTTAATTCATAAGCTAAATACCAGCTGAGAGTCAGCAGTAGGGAGATAGAAAACAGCAGCCGGGATTAGCAAATCATAGAATCATAGAATTTACAGTGCAGAAGGAGGCCATTTGGCCCATCGAGTCTGCACCGGCTCTTGGAAAGAGCACCCTACCCAACCCCACACCCCTACCCTATCCCCATAACCCAGTAACCCCATCCAACACTGAGGGCAATTTGGACACTAACGGCAATTTTAGAATGGCCAATCCACCTAACCTGCACATCTTTGGACTGTGGGAGGAAACCGGAGCACCCGGAGGAAACCCACGCACACACGGGGAGAACGTGCAGACTCCGCACAGACAGTGACCCAAGCCGGGAATCGAACCTGGGACCCTGGAGCTGTGAAGCAATTGTGCTAACCACTATGCTACCGTGCTGGCCATAATTTAAAAAGAAATTGAGGGGCTGAGAAATGTAAATAAATATTCAGAAAAAGTCAGGCGAAACCAGATTTTCCCAACTCTACAAAGTTCCTCCCTGACCCCGCTGCACAAGCAACCCATAGCGAGGGAGGCAGACTCACTTTTGCAGCCGTCCCTTTGGTGGAGCTGAGCGCAGAGTGGAATAGGGTGCAAGCAAATTGAGTCAGCGCCGTGCTCAGCCACAGGAAAAGCAGGAACTTTCAGAGAGGGCTTGAACAACTTCAGAAAAAATGAAATGGTTACAAAGAAAAACAAAAGTAAAAAGGAACTCCCTCTTTTAAATGTAATGCTTGCAAGAGAGCTGTGACAATTATTGAGACTTGGTGCAGTAATGCCTGCCCGTTAGTCCTCGGCTAGAAAGTGATTTTGTTTTTCGAAACCCTGCGTTAATATAGAAGTAGCAGCAGTCAGCACTTTGCCGTCACTATAAAAAAACATGGGGACATCAGACCACTCATGGACTCTTCCAAGTTGTTGTCTTCCTAAAAATTACCCAATAGGTCAATCAGCTGACTTTGTTTAACTGTTACTCAAGATGTGTAATTTAGCCCAGTTAGCACATTTCTACTGTTATAAATTCAGCATCCAAGTGTGAAGAAAGAAAAACTCTGAGCTACCAAGAGGTCAGAGTTTCAAATGGTAAAACTTTGACTCTATCACATAAATGGAACCAAAAATGTGTAACCAAAGCTGTACCTAGAGCCATGCTACCCCTCTGGATGGTTCAATAACCAGTGAAGTGTTAAAAAGGACACATTTTTGTGTGGGCGAGCAAGATTCCGCGGGTAAGGAGGGGGTTCTTGGAGTGTAGCAGAGATAGAGGAGGGTTGGCGTTGCCGAATTTGGGTGGTTACTATTGGGCTGCCAACGTGGCAATGATCCGTAAGTGGGTGATGGAGGGAGAGGGGGAGGCGTGGAAGAGGTTGGAGATGGCGTCCTGCAAAGGAACGAGCCTGGGGGCGCTGGTGATGGCACCGCTGCCGCTCTCACCGACAAGGTACACCATGAGCCCGGTGGTGGCGGCAACGCTAAAGATCTGGGGGCAGTGGAGACGGCACAGGGGTGCGACGGGAGACTCGGTGTGGTCCCCGATCAGAGACAATTATCGGTTTGTCCCAGGAAGGATGGACGGGGGGTTTCAGAGCTGGCATCGGGCTGGGATTAGAAAAATGGGGGACCTGTTCATTGACGGGACGTTTGCGAGCTTAGGGGCGCTGGAGGAGAAGTTTGGGCTACCCCCGGGAAACGCTTTCAGGTACATGCAAGTGAGAGCGTTTGCGAGGCGGCAGGTGAGGGAATTTCCGCTACTGCCGGCACAGGGGATTCAAGATAGGGTGATTTCAGGTGTATGGGTCGGAGAGGGCAAGGTGTCGGCGATATACCAGGAGATGAAAGAAGAGGGGGAGGCTTTGGTAGAGGAGCTGAAGGGTAAATGGGAAGAGGAGTTGGGGGAGGAGATTGAGGAGAGGCTATGGGCTGATGCCCTAAGTAGGGTTAATTCCTCTTCCTCGTGTGCCAGGCTTAGCCTGATACAATTTAAGGTGGTTCATAGAGCGCATATGACGGGGGCGAGGCTGAGTAGGTTCTTTGGGGTGGAGGACAGATGTGGGAGGTGCTCAGGAAGTCCGGCGAACCATGTCCATATGTTTTGGTCATGCCCGGCACTGGAGGGGTTCTGGAGGGGAGTTGCGGGAACAGTATCTAAGGTGGTGAAAGTCCGGGTCAAGCCAAGCTGGGGGCTAGCACTATTTGGAGTAGTGCACGAGCCGGGAGTGCAGGAGGCGAAAGAGGCCGGCATTCTGGCCTTTGCGTCCCTAGTAGCCCGGCGAAGGACCTTGCGTAGGAGGCGAAGCCCCCCAGCGTGGTGGCCTGGATAAATGATACGGCTGGGTTCATAAAGTTGGAGAGGATAAAGTTTGCCTTGAGAGGGTCTGCGCAGGGGTTCTACAGGCGGTGGCAACCGTTCCTAGACCATCTCGCAGAGCGTTAGATGAAGGTTGGACAGTAGCAACAGCAACCCAGGTGGGGAGGAGTGAGGGGGGGACATCGTTCGTGGGGGGGGGGGAGAGGAGGGGGGGAGGGGGGTTTCTCTGGGGGGCATTTGAGCAAGAAAACAGAATGGTCTGGAAACTGGCATGTACGGGAAGAATCCAATGTACAAAGTTCTGTATCTTATTGACTTGCCATGTTCATGTCTTGCCACGCAAGTTCTTTTTCTTTTCTTTGTTACGGGGGGGCGCGGAGTTTGTTTGTAAGGTGGAAAATATTGTTGAAAAATTCTTAATAAAAACATTTTTTTTAAAAAAGGACACATTTTATAGATTACTACGGAAGTCGGATGAAGTACATCCAGCTGGTTTATTCATCACAAAATTATTAATTTCTAATCTGACGTAGCATTTGGAGTTGATTGACTTTGCAAATGCAAAGAGCAGTGTAATTGTTGCCTAAGCTTTGTTTGCCTTAGTGGACACATGGACCATTTATCATTGAATGGTATCATTCAGACAGTTCTACCAAGATGACTGCTGTAGGGTGTTGGATATCGTATAATAGGTATCAATGACACCTCCATAGTCTTAAGTAGGTTAACTGTACATAGTTACTAACTATAATAGCTATGTACACATATGCAGTAAAAGATTCAAGCTAAGGGTTGTCTCCATGCTTGCTTGTACACACAGCTCTGTCCAACACGAGACTGACCCTTACGTACAGGTTATGTGTTCTCTTACTCACTGTGTGGGTGGTACTGTACTCAGTCCCAAGTTAACCTTAAATGTGCCAGACAGTGACAATCAGTATAGAAATCTGGAATACAAATTATGCTTAGCGCAGTTGACTGGCAGCGCCACAATTTTGGCACTTAAATGGGCGGCCGGAACACTTGCCTGTTTTGGGAAAGAAACCGCTTGTAATATGTATGTGGGGAAGTGTTATGGCGATAATAGGAGCCCAATTGCAATTTTGAAGTAGAAATGGATACATGCCTGCTACTATGCACCTTAGATAATGACCCATAAACAGTTTATTCATCTTTGTGGCTCCCCCAGGGCTGAAAAGAAAACCTCTGACTGTTGCCATCAAAAGGACGTTTTAGCTCTGAGTTTATTTAATCCAATATATTTTATCAAATGTGTGTACAGTGCTGTTAACTGTGTCTTTAAGTGTTATTTTCTTATTTCTTTATCTTTAATAAATGTTTAGCTTTAATATTTAAAATCATCACCAGTGGACTGGAGTTCACTTATCGCTACTTCAGATAACTCCTCATAATATACAAATTGCAAACCGTTGTGGCAGCCTGTCCTTTGGGATTTGCAGCCTGGTACTTACACCTGACGTGCCATGACAGTGCACACCAATCCACAGGAAGGTGTGGCCATGTTCTTCTGTTCTCAGTTACTGACTCACAGGTACAACTCAGCAAGCAGGACCTTCATGTCACGTTTGATCACTAATTATTATGGTTGATATAAGCCAATGCTATAAAACTGACGTCAGTAAAATGGGAACCCAACTTATTGGAATCAATGGATATGGTGATGGAGTGGGAAAGGGCCATTGAGATAGAAGAGCAGCCACTGTCTTATTGAATGACTGAGCATAGTTTACTCCTGTTCCTATCCCTTACGTTCCTGTGCTCTGAAAGAGGAAAGATTTGCGGTATTGCAGTTAGGGAAATTCTGCTGAAGCTGGGGGCTAAGATTGGTTGTTGGGCACAGGAGAAAATGAGACTTACTGCTAGCTGTGGTTGACGCTGACATCGAGTGACAAAATGGAACAAAAGTGTTCCGCTCCTCAGCACCAACATCCTTCACCTTGATGAGTGCAAAATTTACCCACAAAAGGAGAAGTGGATTTGCATTATCAGCAAATGGAATCCCATGGGAGTGTGGCTCTCTTCTTGTGACTGTGCGTGGATGTAGACGCGTATGTGTGTGTGTATGTGGGGGAGTGGATGTTTTTCTCAGCTTTGATGAAGTTTTGCTGAACACAGGTATTGCAACTATTTATTTTTTGGGGTAAAAAATGTTTTAAAGATACGGAGTGCATCACAACTAAGGGGTTATTTTTTTTGTATTTAGGATTATTAAAGATAATTGTCATTTGTCAAAGGGATAATTTGGCTTTCAGTGAGGAGCTTGTGTTTACAGGGAGCTGAACTCGAAGAATTGAGTGTGCATGGTTGAAGCCCTATCTCCCTGCTATTGCAGCTTCGTACTGGTGAGCAAGGAGTTTCCCCATTAAATTGTTCACTTTGTAACAACTTGAGAATCAGTGTTTAGTGCCTGAATTTCATGTCAGCTTGTCACTTTAATGTGGCATGGATAGAGCTGTTAAAGAATAAGACCAATTGAGAATTTGCAGATGGAACGTGCACACCATCAACTCAATAGCTTTAGCATAAGGAACCGAGTGGATACTGCGCTATCTCATCTTACTCAGTTTGTTATTGCAAACACACAGGCCATTATTCATTTGCAAGGATGCTTTGAGCCAACCTGTGTTGTCCTTCTTAATCGATGAAATGTCTGCCAGCAAAGATTATTATTATTATTCTTTCTCCTGTATTGGCAGTGAGAATCTGGGTATGTTATTCCAAGGTATGTGCCATTCAGGACCTGAACTGACTGTGCCAGCTCCTCACAAATTTTAATCCTGTCTTTTTCCTACAGATTCTCATCTGTTTTCTTTGTGTTCTCAAAGCACCAAATTTGCCACGAACATTAAACAACTGACCACACTTCATTTGTTCCGATGGTGTTGCTGAATACTACAATAATATAAAAAACAGAAAGTGCTGTGAAAACGTGCTGGAGAGAGAAAATACAGTTAATGTTTCGGATCCGTATCATGGCCGGGATTCCCGGTAGGCCGACGCCAAAAATGTGATCGGCGATCGGGCGGAGAATGGATTCCGATGCCAGAATCGGGGCCGATGCCAGTTTGGCGCCAGTCCGCCATGCTCTGCCCCCTCCAGACCAGCGCCATCATGACGCGCGCCACGCGCCGTTTCAACACCGTTGCCGCGCCATCGGCCGGCCCACCCACGATGGTCTGCCCCCAATGGGCAGAGTTCCCAACGGCGTGGGCCATCTGTGGTCCCAGGGGTCGGGAACCCAGCGTGCCGGCTGCAGACAGTGTCCAGCGCCGCCACGCTCGGCCGGGATCCATGCCGCTGGCCGGGGGGGGGGGGGGGGTTTCTGCGAGGGCTGGGGGAACTGGTGGGCCATATTGTGCGGCACGACCGGTGCCATTCTCCGGCCATCTTTGCCACGGTCCGTGGGAGTTTCACGTGTCGCCGGTGCTAGCCTCTCACCGGTACCGGAACCGGTGAGGGGTTCGTGACGATTTTCCCGTCGGGAACCTCCTGCGGAATCTCCGTTCGCGCCGGCACGTAGCTTCAGAAACGGAGAATCCAGCCCCATTTCTTCAGAGATAAACAGAGGGAGAAATGTGTTGGATTAGAAACTGTAGAGCAGCTTGAACACAATAGAAGGTCAGTGATTGGTGGGAGCCTGGGCAGATTACATCAAAGATGTGTCGGCCAGGAGAAATAATACAGTCTGTTAGCTCTCTCTCGCACCTTTATACCTCACGCCACCTGATCGAATCAGCACCCATTTTTATATTCCCAAACAGCCGGTCAATCCTGAACCAAAAAAAAAGAGCCTGAACTCAAGATGACTTTTTGCTTTTGTTGTTTTCTTTCCTCCACCCAACATCTTTTTCCTGTAAAGTACCAGAACCTCCAGAGATGTTGAGTCACAGTTTCAGTTCTACTTTCAGTGGGGTACATTTTAATTGGAACAGGGGCCCGTTTTCTTTCATTTGTCCCTGGTACAGCTATGGCTATGCCTTCTTCGCAATACGTTCTGTTCCACCTTTAACAATTTTACATTTTCGGTTAGATTTCCCTGTGGCTACCCTCCCCAACCCCTCAAAGGACATACAGGGGCTGGTTTAGCACACTGGGCTAAATCACTGGCTTTTAAAGCAAACCAAGGCAGGCCAGCAGCACGGTTCAATTTCCATACCAGCCTCCCCGAACAGGCGCCGGAATGTGGTGACTAGGGGCTTTTCACAGTAACTTCATTTGAAGCCTACTTGTGACAATAAGCAATTTTCTTTTCATACTGGGCTGCTCAGGAACAGTCCTTTCAGGACTATCAAGAGGAAGAAAACACCCACAAGAAGTCTATTGATTCCACCCATCCATCATTTTAAATGGATAACAAACCAAATGGGCCAACCTACAAATGTACACTTCTTCCTGCTGACCTTTCATTAGGCGTCCAACTCTAGAAGGAGTATCAGCCCCATTATGGAGTGGCTAAATGAACCCAAAGACCATTTTAACTGTAAATCACTCTTCTTTATTGTGCAACTGTGATGTAAATTAACACCTATATCTATGCCCCTCATAATTTTATACACCTCAATGAGGTCCTCCCTCAGACTTCTCTGCTCTAAGGAAAACAACCCCAGCCTATCCAGTCTTTATGGGTGGGATTTTTCAGCCTCGCTCGGTCGCCGACCGGAAATTCCCGCCTGAGGTCAATGGACCTTTGCATGGGCGCCGTCCCATCCGTGGCGATCTTGCGGCCCGAAAAATCCAGCTCCATAGCTGAATCGCTCCAGCCCAGGTAACGTCATGGGGACTCTCCCCTGCACCCTCTCCATTGCAATCACTTCCTTTCTATAGTGTGGCGACCAGAACTGCACACAGTACTCCAGCTCTGGCCTCACCGGCACTTTATACAGCTCCATCATAACCTACCTGCTCTCATATTCGATGCCTCGATTAATAAAGGCAAGTAGCTGGGGCTGGTTAAGCACCAGGGGCTGGTTTAGCACAGGGCTAAATAGCTGGCTTTTAAGGCAGGCCAGCAGCGCGGTTCAATTCCCATACCAGCCTCCCCGAACAGGCGCCGGAATGTGGCGACTAGGGGCTTTTCACAGTAACTTCATTTTTTGAAGCCTACTTGTGACAATAAGCGATTTTCATTTCATTTCAGTATCCCATACGATGTCTTAACCACGTTTACCTACCTGTGCTGCTGACTTCAGGGATCCATAAACATTCAGACCAAGGTCCTTCTTATCCTCTGTACTTCTGACCATTCATTGTATATTCCCTTGTTAGTCATCCCAAAATGCATTACCTCACACTTCCAGGGTTAAATTCCAACTGCCATTGCTCTGCCCATTTAACCAGCCCACCTATATTGTCCTGTAATCGAAGGCTTTCCTCCTCACTATTTACCACAGCGCCAATTTTTGTGTCATCTGCGAACTTACTGATCATACCTCCTACATTCATGCCCAGGTCATTGATGTACACAACAAACAAGAAGGGACCCAGCATCGATCCCTGTGGAACACCACTGGATACAGTCTTCGTTATAACCTGCCTGCTTACCATTGGCTGGGGACTAATGACAATCCCACAATCCTGTGGGAGTATGAGCTTCCCCAATGAGTGGGGCGGAGAAACCATTAGTAAACTCCAAGTATAAATAAAGCTGGCCAGTTTGGAACCAGTGGGAAGGAGTGTGCAGCAAGGGAAGTTGCTGCTGCTGTTATATATATATATATGTTATTGTAAATAAATGTTATTACTTTGTATCCTTAAAACCCGTGCTGGATACTTCGTGGCCCTCACAAAACTGGCGACAAGGATGGGATTCGAACCCACGCGTGCAGCACTCAAAGCCTGCGCATGTCGTTACAGAACCAAATGGAGATAGAGAGGCTGACATGATGGAGGCAGCAGACTCTGACTCCGAGATGGAGACACAGGACGCATCAGAGGGGGAATCCTCGGGTCCACGGGCCGTGGATGTACAATCGTCACGCCGTTCATCACGGAAGCGCCGGCCACCGTCTCGTTACACGCCGCCTGATCCAGCGCCGCGTGCAAATGGTGTCCGGCCTGCGGCAAAATGAGTCCGACGCCCTCCTTCGCCAGGGTCTTCGGTGGATTCCTTGGACTTTGGGGGGGAGGGATGTTATAACCTGCCTGCTTACCATTGGCTGGGGACTAATGACAATCCCACAATCCTGTGGGAGTATGAGCTTCCCCAATGAGGGGGCCGGAGAAACCATTAGTAAACTCCAAGTATAAATAAAGCTGGCCAGTTTGGAACCAGCAGCAAGGGAAGTTGCTGTTATTACTTTGTATCCTTAAAACTCGTGCTGGATTCTTCGTGGCCCTCACAAAAGTCTTCCAGTCGCAAAAAATACTTTCAACCATCACCTCCCGCCACTGAACCACTTTTGGATCCAATTTGTCAAATTGTCCTGAATTACGATCAGAGATTGTCAAAAGCTTTACTGAAGTCCGTGTAAGCTACATCAACTGCATTACCCTCATCTACACACCGAGTAACCTCCTTGAAAATTCAATCAAACTTGTAAGACATGATTTGCTGACTGTCCTTGATTAATCCTGGCCTTCAGAATTATTTCCAATAGTTTCCCGACCACTGACGTTAGATTCATTGATCTCTAATTTTTTCCCTACTTTCCCTCCATGGCATGCTGGCTCCCAGGTTAATTCTGACTAGAACCTCACTCCTTTAATAAGGACACGGGAATCCACACTGAGTAAAATAAAGAACTTGGGCGGGATTCTCCTTTGGCTGACGGCAAAATCGGGAAACGCGATTGGGTGGAGAATAGGTTCCGACCCAAAATCGCGGCGGCTGCCAATTTGGCACCAATCACAATTCTCCGTCACCTCGACAGCCACGTCAATGCGGTCTGCAACGTAAACGCCGTTTGCATGTCATTAGCAGGCTTGACCTATTCTCCTGGGCCTCCACAATTCTCCGTCACCGATGGGCCGAGTTCCCGCATCATGGCTGCTGAGGGAAAGTGTCCGACATCGCCATAGTTTGATGACAGTTGTGCCGTTGGCCAGGGGCTTCTGCCAGGGCTGGGGTGAGTAGCGGGGGGGTGACTATGAGGTGGGCTGTGGGGCCGGGGTGGATGGGCACAGAGCACATTGCTGCAGCCGGAAAGGCAGCCGTACAGCTGCACACACAACTGGCAACCCACTGTGGACTTGGAGCCACGGGTCATATAGGTGTCCCCCAGGCCACTGCCCTAGGTGCCCTCTGGCCCCAGCCAACCCATCGGCTGTGTGGGCACGCTCTAACATGACCAATGCCATCTTGTTGGCTGGGATGAGTGTGTGTGGGGATTGTAAAGAGTATATGCGGCTGCAGCTTGTCAGCCTCCCGAGTGTCGATCACGGACCCGGCGAATCCCAGACTGCTTTTCATTGGAATTGATTGTGCTCCACGTGGCACCGGTGCTAGCCCCTCTGCAGTCGCTGAATCGGTCCGGCATCAAGGGCTGGATTCTCCGCCGTCGGGATGCTCCATTTTGCCGGCAGCCCAGGGGTTTCCCAACGGCATGGGGCTGCCTCACATTGGGAAACCCCATTGACCAGCCGGCTAAACGGAGAATCCCGATGGCATGCTGAACCAAGGGGGGATTCTCCGACTCCCAACTGGGTCGAAGAATCCCCGGGGGAGGCGTGAATCCCGCCCCGCCGCTCCGACGTCGGCTGCCGTATTCTCTGGTGCCGGTTTTTGGTCGGGGGCGGGGTTTACGCCGTGCCGGTCGGGGGCCATTGGCAGCTGCCCCCCCGGCAATTCTCCGGGCCCTGAAGGGCCGATCGGCCGTCGTTTCCTAGCCAGTCCTGCCGGCGTGTAATGGACATGGTCCATCACGGCAGGACCTGGCTTGTAGGCCGGCTAGGTGAATCCTCGGGGGTGCCTGGTGGGATCCAGCCCCGGGGAGGGCGGGGGGGGGGGGTCCACGGTGGCCTGGTCTGCGATCAGGGCCCACCGATCTGCAGGTGGGCCTGTGCTGTGGGGGCTCTCGTTCCTTCCCCGCCAGCCTCTGTAGGGCTCCGCCATGGCCGGCGTGGAGAAGAAACCCCCCTGCGCATGCGCGGGAACATGCCAGTGGTTCTGCGTATGCGTGGAACCACGTCGGCGGTTCTGCACATGCGCCAACTCGCGGCGGCTGGCACGGCGCCAACACCTCTGGCGCCGGCCTAGCCCCTGGACGTGCGGAGGATTCCGCACCTTCCGGTCGGCCCGACGCCGGAGTGGTTCGCGCCGCTCTTGGCGCCAGCGTCGGGCCATCCGGCCAGTTGAGGGAGAATCCGCCCCAGGAATCTGTCACGGCGGGACGGAGAATCCCACCCTTAGTCTCAGGAACGGAGAATAGTTTTATTCACAATAACGGTATATACACTACCTGGTAGATGCCCACCGGGTTCCTTTTCTGTTCAGTGCCTTACTGGCCGACCTTTTATACAAAGGTTAACAGAGTCCCCCCACCCCTCAATGGGGAAGCTAATACTCTACGAGGGCCATGGGAAAGGTAATCATTCCCACCCCGTAAGTCCCATGCGGGATATTACAGCCCCCCAGGACCAGCGCTGAAGCCTCATTGGTCAGAGTTCACGCGCTCTCACATGATAGGCACCGAGCCAGGCACACAGACCTCGAGGCCACGTCCCTTAGAGGGACTGCACTACCACATCCCTCCTGTTCCTGGTAAGGTGGCTGAACTTCCTCTGTTACTATCGACATGGCTGCTGCGCCTCCGTGCACGCTTTGAAGCTCTGACACTTCACTGTCAGCACTCTCATGATCGGCCTGTCTGGGGTAATCTCCACTTCAGCCAGGTGCTTCTTTTGCACTCTTATGTGGTTAATACCGCATCCTATATGATCACGCAACATGTCGCCCAATGCTGCCATTGGCCTGAGTCTGGCACCATGGGCGGAGATAATCTCTCCTGGGTCCCTGAGGGCCAAGCTGTACTTGTATCGCTGTAGTATGATCGATGGTCTGGGGATGAAATGCTCCCTGATCAGCTGCACCAACTGGTCAAAGGTCTTTGTGTCAGCAGCCTCCTGCGACGCCAAATTTCTTATAGGGTTGTAGTTCTTGGCCCACAGACTGTTAATAGGATAGGTTTCTGATTATCCACCCCCGTTATTTCATTTGCCGTGAAGAAGTAACGGAGCCGCTCAATACACTGACTCCAGTCTTCAGCCCCCTGATTGAATGGGTCTAACTTCCCAAACGTGCGTATTTTTCTCTCACTGTTCTTTGGTACTGTGTTCTGTCTTGTGTTCGTCTTGGAGGCTTTCCTTCCTCCCTCGAGTTCGACGATTGCGAGCTTGCAATTGATCCAGTTTATACTTATCGCCAATATGGTGGCTCGAGGCAATACCAGGTAGATGTACGAATGAAGAACAAAGTGCTTATTGGCAACTAAGAAGGATAACCTATGTACAGGCAGTGAGTCTCTAATATAGGTGTTAACACTCTGGCTCCTAGGTCCACCCTGACTAGAACCCCGCTCCTCGGGACCTGCGTTGATTCTTCATTGGTTGGGGTTCGTGCACTCCCGCACAATAGGCCCTGAGCCAGTCATGTGGACTGTGAGATCACTGCCCTTAAAGGAGACGCACTACCACAGTTGACCTGCACCACTTAATGGTGGTCTGCCCTTCTTAAAGGGGAAGTCCAACTATTATAATGACAGTGGGATATCTGAAGGCAGAAAAGCAGAAGGGGAAGATTGGGGTAAGGGAAGAGGAGTTGGATTGAAGGAAATATTCTGCTGTGATAGGAAGTTGCGGCTGAATGGAAAGTGGAGAATTGTGCAACATTGCGGATGATAGGATGACCTTCTGAGGGATCCAGAGTCGGAGTAGGTCCTCATAGATAGTCCGTCTGGAGCAAGGCGGGCCTGGAGGCCTCCTCGCTGCCTCCTCTTCCACCATTTCTTGCTCCTTCTGCCAATGAGGCCTCCATTTGTCTGGTAGCTAGAGCTGCACGGTCATAGTAACAAGGGTGTGAAAGAGGCAGCAGAGCACCATGAATTTGGAAATACACTCCAGTACATATTGTAGGACCATCTCTGAGAAGATCAGGCAGCAGAAACATGGCTCAAGAATTTCAATGGTATGCATCATGACATTCCGGATAGTAACAAAGCGCCTGGTGTAAGCTCATTGTTCTTAGAGGTCACAAGGCAGAGGGTGAGTCATGAATCATGTATACAGATAGAGGGGCTCGTTCTTGTCGCCAAACATCTGCTGTGGGATACTCCATCAGCGGGATCCTCTGCTTCACCGGCAGCACACCTACACCCACGGGTTTCCTGATGGTGTGGGGTGGCCACAACGGGAAACCCCATGGGCTGGCTGCGGGAACTGAGAATCCCGCTGACGGCGGGCGTGCGCTGCGTGGGAAAAAGGGCCTGGCGGGACGGAGAATCCCCGCCCCCGGTTCTTCACAGTAGCTCAAAGGTGACTGGAATGGCAGACTGCCTCAGGATAATGGCAAGGTGGCTGCTGCCACTCATTGGTGAGATGGTTTGGGCACAGTCACACATGAACTGCACATTAATAGCATGGATCTATCTGTGGTTCAGGTCATTTCCCCATTGGAATGTCAGGTCACACTGCTCTCTGAAACAGCGGGCATCCCGCTGCCCTGGCAAAGCCATGTGCCAGCTTATCTTGCCTCTCTTGGTTACCCTTGACAAACGGGGCCTTCCATTCCTCTCTCCACATAGAGCTTTGCATTTGCATCTCTTTCCCTCTGTTATGTTGTGGATACAGGCTGGCCAAAGTTTCCCGGCCCTACCCGCCAGCAGGATCTGCCAGTCCCGCTGTTGGCGATGTCCTACGGCTTGTTCTCCGTTGACGGAGGATGCAGGGCACGCAAAACCCTGTAGAAGTTGGCGGGACCGGACGACCTCACCGCTGGCCAATGACAGGCCGCCTCCGCCGCCAGAAAATATGGCGCGGGGGAGGCCGGGAAATCCCAGCCCAGAGTGTCTCGCGTTATGGCCCCCGCCGCCCCCCGACTGTAGAAGCCTTTCCGTGGAAAGGTCACAAATTCCTTAGCCCTCCAACACTCCCTTACAAATCCAGCCGGTCACCAGAATTCCTCCAAAAACAAATCACAGCGTTTCCACAAAGCTAATTGCCAGAGAAACAGTACATCAAAAACACCACACCTTAAACTGAACGATTGGTCCTTTAGTGGCTCTGCTTGGAGCTTCTGAAGCTGAACACATATGTGAAAAGTGAAAATTGCTTATTGTCACAAGTAGGCTTCAAATGAAGTTACTGTGAAAAGCCCCTAGTCGCCACACTCCAGTGCCTGTTCGGGGAGGCTGGTACGGGAATTGAACCGCGCTGCTGGCCTGCCTTGGTCTGCTATCAAAGCCAGCGATTTAGCCCTGTGCTAAACAGCAGTGAGTGATTACGAGAGGGCACTCATTGAACCTGGGCTGTCAAGGCTTTCAGAACCTGTGTCAAATCAACTTGAGAGGCATGTCCTCACAATCTGCCGGCCATCAAAGTTTCTGCTGCACGCATGACACACCCAGGCTGGCACCCTTTCCGTTAGCGATGCCACCCCGGCCATTCTGGAAGTAACGAGAAGTGCTACACCCACCATACCACCTTCAGCTTCCATAGCTCCAGCAACACTACAGAGGTGAGCTTTGTGGCTCCTGTGTCTATTGCACATTGCCATGTTGCTGATGTCACACATCGAAGTGTCACAAATACTGAAAAAAGAAAATCAGTGATTTCCAGCTGGATTATCTGACCTGATAAACCAACCAATCCACAAATGTGGAAGAAGCCAAAGGAAGTTTCTGATGTTGCCTTCCATTAGTGTTCCAGCCAAAGGTAGGTCTTTGTCCCCCTTGTCTGCTGATGCTTCACCCTGGGCCATTTTTCCTCGCAGTTTTTGCAGATGTTTGTTTGCCACTACCTTCCGCTCCCAGGGGCAAGATCGGGACAGTCATAGTCCATAGCTCTGCTAGAATGGGAACAAATCCTGCTTTGTTGGGATTATTCTAAGCCACACTCGTGCCATCTAACCAACTGAGTGTAAACCAGCCCCGATAGCTTTGAATGTACAGAGATATGAAAAAGGGAGAGTGAGAGAGAGAGAGACTTTCAAAGCCATAGAATGTGTCAAAGTGCTTTGCCATCAGTTAAGTATGATAGAAGTTTGGTCACACAGTAATGTAACTGAGCTCAAGATGTTTCTATTCAGAAAACTTACCAGTTGAGAATACTGAAAAGTGTCCTTAAAGATAGAAGCCAAGTAAACATACAGCTGCAGCTAAACATTACAGATGTGCCCCATATTTCATTCTATCCATGAGCAGCAATTCTGGTGATCAGCTAGTTGAACAAATCCATTTTATTTTAAAACTTTCACGTTGACATCATTTTGTCATCCTCACTCTTCCCCAACCAGTCCTTGATGAGAAGTCTATTGTGGAAGAAAGAGGAATCACAATCTCTCTGAGATGATTTACTAACAAGAGGATTGTTGTATGAATTTGTGCTGATGAGGTTTTGGATTAATAACTTACGCTTTCGATGTGGGCATTGATTTTTCAAATGGTTTCAACACTATTGTTCCTTGGAATTAAGTCTGGAAATGTATATGATGACCAGGATAGTGACTTGAAACGCATGTCAGTTCTCATTAATCTTTTATCAAATTAATAAGCGGAAGAGAGGACCAAGTGCTTACTGTAAAGAGATTGCTTCATTCAATCTGTCAAGAATAGATTGTGTACTTCCTTTATACCTAGAAACAGCCAAATCTCTTTCATATTTTTAGGAAAGGGAGAGACTTTAACATTACTTCAGGATAGTGCTTTTAACCCTTTGAGGAGCATGTTGAGAGGGCTAGAATACAAGAGCTGGGATGTACTTCTGAGGCTGTATAAGGCTCTGGTCAGACACCATTGGGAGTAATGTGAGCAGTTTTGGGCCCCGTATCTAAGGAAGGATGTGCTGGCCTTGGAAAGGGTCCAGAGGAGGTTCACAAGAATGATCCCTGGAATGAAGAGCTTGTTGTATCAGGAACGATTGAGGACTCTTGGTCTGTACTGGTTGGAGTTCAGAAGGATGAGAGGGGATCTTATTGAAACTTACAGGATACTGCGAGGCCTGGATAGAGTGGACATGGAGAGGATGTTTCCACTTGTAGGACACAATCTCAGACTAAAGGGACAATCCTTTAAAACAGAGATGAGGAGGAATTTCTTCAGCCAGAGGGTGGTGAATCTGTGGAATTCTTTGCCTCAGAAAGCTGTGGAGGCCAAGGCACTGAGTGTCTTTAAGACAGAGACAGATAGGTTCTTGATTAATAAGGGGATCAGGGGTTATGGGGAGATGGCAGGAGAATGGGGATGAGAAACCTATCAGGCATGATTGAATGGCGGAGCAGACTCGATGGGGCAAGTGGCCTAACTCTGCTCCTGTTCTTATGGTCTTATAGTATGCTGGCATGTTTGGACTGATGCTAAAATCATAAGCAATAATAATAATCTTTATTGTCGCAAGTAGGCTTACATTAACACTGCAATGAAGTTACTGTGAAAAGCCACACTCCAGTGCCTTTTTGGGTACACTGAGGGAGAATTCAGAATGTCCAAATCACCTAACAAGCACGTCTTTCAGGACTTGGGGGAGGAAACTGGAGCACCCGGAGGAAACCCACGCAGACACAGGGAGAACGTGCAGACTCCGCACAGACAGTGACCCAAGCCGGGAATGGAACCTGGGACCCTGGAGCTGTGAAGCAACAGTGTTAACTACTGTGCTACCGTGCCGCCCTACTCCAAGTTCATGCTGCTGCTGAGGGACCTCACTCGCTGGCCCCACTTACCAAGAAACCTTCAGGCTGCTGCCCATATTTTTTCAATGATTAAAGAGAACTTGCATTTATATTGCAACTTTCACATCCCTCGAACATCGCCAAGTGCTTCACGGCCAATCAGGTATTTGAAACAAAATCAATGTCACAAGACTGCTCAACATGTGGCCTCAACATGTGAGCAAGACTTGTTTTCACTTTTACAGCTATGTACTCTTTCAGTGCCAATCCTCCCCTTGAATTCTCAAGTACGCCTCGGGTTCATTCAATTGTGGCCAGGCAAGAGCGGCACGGTGGCTCAGTGGTTAGCACTGCAGCCTCGCGGCGCTGAGGACCCGAGTTCGATTCCGGCTCTGGGTCACTGTCCATCTGGAGTTTGCACATCCTCCCTATGTCTGCATGGGTCTCACCCCCCACAACCTATAGATATGCCGGGTAGAAGAATTGGCCACGCTAAATTGCCCCTTAATTGGAAGAAAAAAGAGAATTGGGGACTCTAAATTCAAAAAAATAAAGAAATAAAAAATTGTAGCCAGGCAACCTGTTCCCAAATTGATATTGGTGTTCCCCTCCAACGTTCCCCATTGCTGGGGGGGGGAGATGTCGCCATCTCTGCTTGGCACTACTCAGATCAGAGAATCAAACCCGTAGCCTCCTCCACCATGATACTGAGCACGGCTGTTCCAATGCTCAGTAAGACAACATTGTGACACAGCAAATAGCAAGTGAAAATTACCATAGTGCTTCAGCCAATGAACTGGGGGCGGGATTCTCCGTTGGCGGAATTGGGAAACGCGATTGGGTGGAGAATCGCGCATTGAGACCAGCGCATGGTGCCCGGCGGACTGCCATGCTCCGCTGCCTCGACAGCAGCGTCAATGCATTCTACAACGCATGTCCAGTAAACGCTGTTGGCATGTCATTAACAGGACCGTCCTGTATTCTCTGGGGCTACTGCGTTGCTCCGCCTCTGCCAGGTGAAATTACCAGCAGCGAGGTTCACTTGTGGTTTCAAAATGCAGAAAGAGGCGTAGTGGATGCTGAGGGATAGAGCGGAGGAAGGTCATGCTCTCAGAGGCACGATCGTGAGCTTCCGGTCCTGCCGCTGGTGTGGCTGGCTGGGGGTGGCATCTGCCAGGGCCGGAGGGTGTAGCGGGGCTTGACCAGGGGTTGGGCCGTTGTGTCGGAGTGACCCCCGGGACCAAGGTGTCCAGGCACCGACCACCATTTCGGTGGCATGCAAGGTAGCCACCTTGCTGCACAGCCCACTGACCGCCAACCCTGGCCTCTGCTTGGGTAGAGCACCCACCACACCCCAATCCTCCCTCCACCCCACCTCCACCACACCATCCACTCCACCCTCCCACGCACAACTGGACACCACCCGCCAGCAGGGAATCATGCAGCCCACCCAATGGCAACGCCCATGGTAGCCCTTGCAGGAGGGCACCGCACGGGGACTGCAGAGCGTACTGCTGGCATGGGGAGCGGCAGCGGTGCGGTGCAGAGGGCCAGCGAGAACAACTGGGGTGTGTGCGGGGATGGTGGAGGAAGGGGAGGCATACTTGATTTTTTTGATTTGATTTATTATTATCACACGTATTAGTATACAGTGAAAAGTATTGTTTCTTGCATGCTGTACAAACAATGCATAGGGAAGGAAGGAGACTGCAGAATATAATGTTACAGTTACAAGGTGTAGAGAAAAGATCAACTTAATACGAAGTAGGTCCATTCAAAAGTCTGATGGCAGTAGGGAAGAAGTTGTTCTTGAGTCGGTTGGTACGTGTCCTCAAATTTTGGTATCTTTTTCCTGACGGAAGAAGGTGGAAGAGAGTATGTCCGGGGTGGGTGGGGTCCTTAATTATGCTGGCTGCCTTTCCGAGGCAGCGGGAATTGTAGACAGAGTCAATGGATGGGAGGGTGGTTTGCGTGATAGATTGGGCTACATTCACGATCTTTTGTAATTTCCTGCGGTCTTGGGCAGAGCAGGCTCCATACCAAGCTGTGATACAGCCAGAAAGAATGCTTTCTATGGTGCATCTGTAGAAGTTGGTGAGAGTCGTAGCTGACATGCCAAATTTCCTCAGTCTTCTGAGAAAGTTGAGTCGTTGGTGGGCCTTCTTAACTATAGTGTCGGCATGGGGGGACCAGGACAGGTTATTGGTGATCTGGACACCTAAAAACTTGAAGCTCTCGACCCTTTCTACTTCATTCCCATTGATGTAGACAGGGGCATGTTCTCCACTAGGCTTCCTGAAGTCAATGACAATCTCCTTTGTTTTGTTGACATTGAGGGAGAGATTATTGTCACGATCAGGAGCTGATTGAGGGACATCCTGCAGCAGTGGAGCTTGCTCCAGAGGAACAGGAGCCAGCCAGTGAGGATGGAGAGCCGACCGCCCAACAGTCCAAGGAGGAGTTGGGACGAAGATGCCCCATTAGGCCTCGTGCGTACCGGCAGCACATGTCATTTGAAGACCTGCCTGACCGGGCATGCCGTCAGAGACTTCAGCTGAGTAGGGGAACCTTACGGCATATCTGCTGGATCATGGAGCATCTGGAACCATGGGGTATGGGGGAGCAAACCCGCTCCTGGTGGCCGTTAAGGTGACAGTCGCCCTGAATATTTTCGCCACGGGGTCCTTCCAAACGCCTAGATCCCTGTGTGGAATCTCGTAGACTTCAGTGCACAGGTGCATCCGTGCCCTTACGTAGGCCCTACGTGCACAGCCAGCACAATATATCAACTTCAATGTGGACCAGGCCCACCAGGATGCCGGGCAGCGGGGTTCAGAGGGTGATTGACTGGGCCTGTGACCCCCTACGAGCACCAGTGCATGAGGGGGTGGCCTTCTCAAACCGAAAGGGGTTCCACTCCATGAACATGCAGCTGGTGTGTGACCACAATATGCACATCATGCATGCCCGGGCAATGTGCACGACACCTTCATCCTGGCACATTCGACGATTCTTGACCTCTTTCCTGACCCCGGTGAGGGGATGGCTCCTGGACAGCAGGGGTTATCACCGCGGTCAAGGCTGATGACGCCTACCCGGAGACCAAAGACCAAAGCCACCAACGCCGAGACCAGACGAGATCGAGCAGTGCATCGGTATCCTGAAGCTGTGGTTCAGGTGCCTGGCCCACCCTGGAGGGGCCCTCCAGTATAGCGCGGGGAGAGTCTCCACATCCGGGTCAGCGGCACCCTCCACAATATTACGCAGCAGAGGGGCGACTTGCTGGAGGAGGGGATGAACACCAGGCCTCGTCCAACAAGGAGGACACAGCGGAGAGTGAGGATGGGCAGGACATGGGGCCTTGGCCAACGGCGGCATAAACAGCTTCTCCCATCCCCACAACCCCCACTACCCCCAGCCGACCACCCCCTCTCATGGCCACACTCCCTGCACCAACCTCCCCCCCACCCCCTCCCACCGAGTGTGTTGGGGTGATGGGGTGGTGTGGGGGTTGTGCCAGGCGTGACATTGTGACGCTGCAACTCAGCGGGGCCTCATTTGGTTCCCCGATGCCGTCCTCCGCCTCGGCGACTGTGCTCAGCCCGGGCCCACTGCCCGGGCCCACTGCCCGCCCCTTCGCGACAGCGAGGGGACGCAGGTGCGGAGGGCGTCCTCCAGTCTTTGCGCTCTCCCTGCGGTTGTACGCCGCCTTCTCCTGGGTGAGGACAGAAAATGCCCAGTGTGAGGCCGTCGGGCGTGGGCAGCACAGGGGGTGGGCAGCTGGTAGCCTTTGTGAACATGGCACCTGGCCATGGCAGGCGGTATAGGTGCAGGCGTGTGGTGCAGGGTGGGGTGCAAGCAGACTGACTGCGTGTGGGGTTCGGTTGCTCTCCGGCTGGGGGGTTGCGGGTGTGTGGGACAGGGGTTGGTGCCAGAGGCACGGTGCTGGCTACTCACCCTGGCTGCCCTGAGGAGGTAGTGCAGCTTTTCCTGGCTCTGCTGGCTGGTCCAGGAGGTGGGGCCCACAGAGCTCATGATCTCTGCCACCAGTGCCCAGGCCCAGCGGCAGGTGGCAGCCTCCTTCCCATCCCCGGCTCTTCCACAGGGCCTCGAACTCCACATCTGCAAAATGGGGTGCCGCTCTTCGGGTTGCCATCTTGTTAGCTGGAATGAGTGCGTGTGGGGAGTGGCGTGCTTATATGCAGCTGCAACTTGGCAACCTCTCGAGTGCCAATCCCGACCTCACATATCGGACACTGCTTCTCATTGGAATTGTTCTAGTTCCACGTGGCGCCGGTGCTAGCCCATTAATGGATCCTGAATTGCTCCAGAACTGGCGCCACTTCCTTGGTCTTAGAACACCATCGATTCAGTCCCGGTGTCGACACTTAGGTCTGGATTCTCTGATTTTGAGGCTATGTCCGGAGCATGTGTCTAGTCTTACGATGAAAAAATCGCGCCACCCCTGCACCAATGCTCCGCAGCCGCACCACGTAAAACCCCCAGCGTTCCTGACAGAAACAGCCAGAGAATTCCCAGGTCCATGGCCACGTATGCGCACAGCGACGACCTGCAGCGGTCACGCAGTGCAACAAGGCGCTGGCCGCACGCGGACCCCACCTGCCAGATAGTGCCTCCCTGTAACCCCTCTTGCTACCAGCCACCAGTCTACTGAGCCCCATCGGCCAGCGGAACGGCTCCCCCCCCCCCCCGACCGTGGCGGCGCTGGACACAGTCCGCGGCCGCCACGCGTGATTGACGAAACCTCAGACCACAAATTATCCACTCTGTCGGGACGTCAGCCCATCGAGGGGATGCATCGGGGGAGGGCCTTCAGTTGACGTCCCGTGGCCGTCGCAATTGGCGTGCGGTGTACTCACCGATGACACCGTTTTGGAGGGAGGGGGCATCCAAAAACAGGCGCCGCCCCCGATTTCAGCATCAAAACGGATTCTCCGCTCGATCGCCGAACGCGATTTGGGCGTCGGCAAGCAGAGAATCCCGCCCTCAGTCTCCAAAATGGAGAATTACACCCCCGTCTTTCAAAACATACTAAACAAAAAAGAAAGAATGTACAATTATTTACTGTTTTAGGGGTCAGTTGGCTGGATAGCTGGTTCGTGATACGGAGCCAGGTCAACAGTGAGAGTCCAGTTCCCGTACCAGCTGAGGTAATTCCTGAAGGTCCTGCCTCTTCAACCTCGCCCCTCACCTGCGGTGTGATGACCCTCAGGATAAATCACCACCAGTCAGCTCTCAAAGGGGGAGAGTAGCAGCCTCTGGTCCTCCGGGACTGTGCCGACATTTACATTTACTGCCTTTCTTGAGTTTCGAAATGCCAAAAACACTTTCCAGGTAATGGAGTAATTTCTGTGGTCTAATCACTGTTGTAATGTAAGAAATCCAGTTTCCAAATTGGGAAAAGCCAGTTCCTGTCAACAAATGGCCAAATCAACTATTTCAGGGGTTCCGACTGAGCGATAAATAATATCCGGGACACCAGGAAGGATTCCTGTTGTTCTTCCAACAGTGCTACGGGATGTTTTGTATTAACCTGACAGATCAGACTGTTTAACGTCTCTTCCAAAAGACAGCATTCCCCACGGTGCAGCACTCCCTCCGTACCGCACCTGAGTATCAGCCTGGATTACGTTGCTCCAATCGAATTGGATTTGACCTCTCCATCGTCTGAATCAAAGGCAAGAATGCACCAATCGAACCAAAGCCGTCACCTCATTTGTAATAAATTGGTTGAAATCCCACTGTCAAATGTCAGTAACAAATGAGTTCAGATGATATTCCTATCTGCTCGTTTTTAATCAAACGTACAAACACATTTACGATTAATGAGTTAACATTTTTGTTAAAACAGTTAAAAATTCACACAAGTATACTATGTACTGAGTGATAACCTGACACCGCACTGTATCAACTGCACATTTCAGCCATAAACATATCTTTCCATTGCAGATTCTAATGTAATAGAATCCATTGCTGCACCAGCAAAATAAAAGCAGGACATAGCTTGGTTTCCTGTCTGAGTGCGTTTCGTCTACAATCAAATGACTGAAATGTATTTTTTATTCTCTCTCTCTCTTGCTCAATCACAACCAAAAGCCAAACTCCCTTCTTTTAAAAGCAAACGGTGCCTTCAAGTTTGTTTGTTAGTTTTTAATAAAACACTTCCATTGCCATCCTTTGCCGTTGGTTTTTTGTTTTTGCAGGCAGCCTTGACCACAACACCTGGAAAATATACTTGACCGACAGCACCACAGAAACCCCAGTATTGGTGTTGCAATGATTTGCTCCTTGCCACATTGCAGACACAGCAGCATCAGTCAAGATGTTTGTCAGATGACCCTTAGCCTGGGGAATGCCAGTCAATTTATTTTCGGTGTCTAAGTTTTGTGAGGCTGGCAGTGTCCAAGGACCTCCAGTCAAAAATCATTGACTGGCAAACACAAATTAGCTCCAAGAATTTCCCTTTTGCTTGGTCAGATTTTATCAAGATTTGATGCATTATTATTATTATTATTTTAGAGTCTCAGATAACACTCAACAGATTTTAGAAAGTGAGAGGCCCTCAGCTCCCATTGCAAGTTATTTAATGAGCATTAATTTTGTCAGTTAAAAGTAAGATTCCAGCAACAGAATTCACTCCACCGAGGGCGACTTTTATATCAGGAATTCACAACACAAATTCAAGCGAGTGGCAATGTCCAAACAACACTGAAGACATTTCTCAAATATGAACGAAGCTGTGGTCATGCCAGGCTCAGTGTCAAATTAGGCCTGGAAATGACATCGTGCAATTTCATCACAGAGACACTTAACACGTTCATTTCAAATTTGTTTGTCCGCCACTTTGACAGAAATCTCCATTAAAATAGGGAATGGAGGAATAGAATACAAGAACATTAAATGCTCACCTTCTTTCCTTTTCTTGATTGTCCTCCACGCAACGTGCACTGCCACCACTTCGGTCTGAATCATAGGCTGGCATTTACAAACACTCCCCAAAAAGGACAATGTGGCGGCAACTCACCGTTAATCATGGGAGAAGTCAACCTCAGCAGGTACGTGATACTTAAGTGCAATCGTAAAAGTAAGTATTCTAGTTTATTGTTGATGGGAAACTTAATTTGGAGGGAGAACTTAATGTTGGTGATCCACCCTGTTAATGAACATGCACGACATGCTTTTTCATATAAAAGAGTTTCCTGACAGTGTTCGTCCAGAAGCTCAACCCATCTTGATCACACCTTTAAAGTCCAGGGAACATAATTCCAAAAGTTCATCCCGCCATCAGGAAGCTGATTTTTAGCGGTCCAGGCGAGCCACGCAAAATGCCGTACACACCAGCGGAACTGGAAGATCCTGCTGACGGACATTGGTAAGCTCCCTCCGCCACCAGAAAACACGCCATGGCAGGGGCCAGAAAATTCTACCCATTCACTTTGCTGCTTACGTTTTTCTGCGTCAATGAATTCTTAATTCTGACTACAACTCAAGTCCATCTATGGTTACATATTGTTCTCACATCAGGAGAGGATCATCAAATGCCTCTTTTTCCTCACCGCTGGACAGGATATAAGTAAATGTTGATAATTTGATAATAGAATCAAATCATAGAATCCCTACAGTGCAGAAGGAGGCCGTTCGGCCCATCGAGCCTATACTGACCCTCTGAAAGAGAACCACACCTAGGTTCACTCATCCACCCTATCCTCATAACCCTATCTATCCTTTGGACACAAAGGGCAATTTAGCATGGCCAATCCACCTAATCTGCACATCTTTGGACTGTGGGAGGAAACCGGAGCACCCGGAGGAAACCCACGCACACACGAGGAGAATGTGCAGACTCCGCACAGTCACCCACGGTCCGGAATTGAACCCTGGTCCCTGGTGCTGTGAAGCAACAGTGCTAACCATTGTACCACCATGCCGCCCTAAATGGGTGATCCTTTTCTTACCTGTGGCTCACAATCACTCCTTCCATCTGAACCTCCGCTGATGCTATTTTGTTAATACTCCCTCCTCTGCCTCATCCATAATTTCTCAATGGGTGCATCATTTCCTAGCAGATCTTATTCTTTCCCAGAATCTCAAGATACGCAGAGCTCCAAAGGGAGATTTGTTCCTTCAGCGGGGAGAGTGTCAGAGACCTCTCGCACCTGTCTGGCACATGTATGGTGAAATATAGATTGGGAAATTATACAACCCCCACCCCACTCCACGAACTCTCCGGTGTATAATGCCCTGTGTGTTCTGCTGCCTCTGATGTGTCGGAGCTGAGGAGCACCCACATCGTTTCTTGCTGGTTTGAACAAAAGAGCAGGGGCGTCATTCTCCGACCCCCCAGCGGGTCGGAGAATGGCCGTTGGTCGCCGTGAATCCCGCCCCCACCGGTTGCTGAAGTCTCCGGCACCGGATATTCGGCGGGGGCGGGAATTGGGCAACGCCGGTTGGCGGGCCCCCCCGCTGGATTCTCCGGCCCGGATGGGCCAAAGTCCTGCCGATAAATAACCTGTCCTGCCGGCGTGGATTAAACCACCTTTTGAACGGCGGGACAAGGCGACGTGGGCGGGCTCCGGGGTACTGGGGGGGGCGCGGGGTGATCTGACCCCGGGGGGTGCCCCCACGGTGGCCTGACCCGCGATCGGGGCCCACCGATCCGCGGGCGGGCCTGTGCCGTGGGGGCACTCTTTCCCTTCGGCCTCCGCCACGGTCTCCACCATGGCGGAGGCGGAAGAGACTCCCTCCACTGCGCATGCGTGGGAAACTGTCAGCGGCCGCTGACGCTCCCGCGCATGCGCCGCCCCGAGATGTCATTTCCGCGCCAGCTGGCGGGGCAACAAAGGAAATTCCTCCGCCGTCGGCCTAGCCCCTCAATGTTGGGGCTCGGCCCCCAAAGATGCGGAGCATTCCGCACCTTTGGGGCGGCGCGATGCCCGTCTGATTGGCGCCGTTTTGGGCGCCAGTCGGCGGACACTGCGCCGTTTCGGGAGAATTTCGCCCCAGGTGTGAGAACAGGTCAGAGGACTCTCCTGAAAATGCAGAGTGCACGCAGAGTGCAAGCAGTGGGAACCTGTGTGAAAATGAAACAGCTTAATCCTACACCTTGAAGGCTGGCTCATCTTTTAGGAACGTAGACGCAGCCCCCGAATTATACTGACAAATTAGCGTCTTAAACATTCGCTAGGGTTTGTGCGTACTGCATAAAATTATAAATACTTCCAGTGATACATGATTCAAAAGAGCTGAGGACATGTGTGCTTTGCAACGAGAGTCAGATCAGTTGGTCAGGATTTTCCGGCACCTCCCGCCAAAGGGATTTTCCAGACCCGCCGAATGCGGCGCCCAGTCGCCAGTTCTCCAGCGGTAGGATGGGCAAATTACACAAAGCACCGCAGACATTGGCAGGACGGGAAAATCCTGCCAGCGGCCAGAGGCGAACCAAACCGCCTGCGCTGCTGGAACAATTCATTGTAGTTCAGACTTGGCAGATACAGCAATGGTACTTGTTTACATTTTATTGTTCGCTTTGACCAGGACAAGAGAGCTTTCAGATTTTAGAATAAGCAGCATTTTTAATGTCCTTCTTGTCTTCTGAAACAACAACAAAAAAAATTACAACTCAGCTACAATTATGCGGCAGGCAGAAGTTAGTGAGCACATGATCAAGTCCATTTTGCTGATGGCAGCTGTAACTGAGAGTTTATGAAGCTCTCAAATTCACTGGCTGTTTCCGGATGCATTAATATTTTCCCTATTTTATCTTGCATAAGACTAACACATTCTCTACGTGTTAGGGCCATAATTATTTGGACATCAGGCTGTCCATCTTTAAGCAGCAATGTGGTAATAATTGGGAAGAGGCTCGTGTTGAGCACAAACACCTATATAGAACAATTGGGCCAAATGGCCTTTACTGAGCTGTAAATTTGTATTTGATACCATACGTAACCGAGAGGTGTACAAACAGCAATAATTCCTTGGGACATTCTTTGAAATCACTGCAGTTGAAGCCACAGCTAAACTATAGAGCTTTATCTTCTGGGGAATGGCAAATAGTATGGGATGGCTAAGATGGTAGAGTGATTAGGGTGGGTATGGTGCCAGCTGGGAAGGAGGGCAAGATAAGTAAGGTGCCAATTGGTTATGATGGCAGTGTGCAACGGTGGGTAGGGTTGGTATGGTGGCAGGTTGGTAGGGGGGAATGAGAGGGTCCAGGAGAGAGCCGGAGGGTTTTGTGTGAGTTGGATGCTCGGCAGGAGGAATCGGAGGGCTGGGGAAGTCAGACGTTCAGTGGTTCGGATAGTCGGATGGGAGTTGCAGGGTCGGGGGGGGGGGTGGGGGGAGAGGGGGGGGGCTGTTGGTCAGAGGATCGGGTTGAGTTGGAAAGTTTGGGCTACCAGAGGGTCGGGGGGTGGGGGGGGTTGTAAGGTCAGGGGGTAGGCAAAAGGTCATGGGGAGCTGGAGAAGGTCAGTGAGGAATCACGGGTGGGGAGAGGACTTGTGAGTAGGTGGTCAGTTCCGTGGTTACCCAGATGTTAGGCATGTTTTCTCCCTTTCTAACATTTTTTAGGTAACGATCCAGGTAAGTAAGTCAGACCCCTCTGACTAACTCAGAAGATTCTTGGGCTGCTGTGGTTAGCACTCCTGCCTCACGACACCGAGGTCCTGTGTTCGATCCCGGCCCTGGGTCACTGTCCGCGTGGAGTTTGCACATTCTCCCCGTGTCTGTACGGATCTCAGGGGCACATCATTTGACTGCAGATCAAAAGGCCCCTGGTTCAAATCCGGGTGCTCCCTTTTGTGATTCGCTGCCCTGTCAGAACAATGATAACACAGTAAAAAGCAATTTGTTGGGCGAAAGGCATTTTGTGATGTTTGTTGGGGTTGGGAGAGGTGCTCTATAAATGCAAATCTGCCTTTCTCAAGGGTGGCACAGTGGTTAGTACTGCTGCCTCACAGCACCAGGGACCCGGGCTCAATTCCGGCCTTGGGTGACTGTCTGTGCAGAGTCTGCACGTTCTCCCCGTGTCTGCGTGGGTTTCCTCCGGGTGTTCCGGTTTCCTCCCACAGTCCAAAGATGTGCAGGTTAGGTAGATTGACCATGTTAAAATTTCTCCTTGGTGTCCAGGGGTGCACACGTTCGGTAGATTGACCATGCTAAAATTTCCCCTCAGTGTCCCAGAATGTGCAGGTTTAGTAGATTGACCATGCTAAAATTTCCCCTTTGTGTCCCAGGATGTGCAGGTTAGGTGGGGCTACGGGGCTAGGGCGGGTGAGTGGGCCTAGGTGGGGTGCTCTTTTGGAGCGTTGGTGCAGACCCGATGGGCTGAATGGCCTCTTTCTGCACTGTAAGGATTCTATGATCTTAAGAGTTTAGGAGTCATCAGAAGCCTTTGATGTATGAATGTCACACATAACTCTCCTAGCTATGGGTAATTTCACCCACTCCCGTTGAGATAAGACATCACCATGTACAGCCTGTTGCATTTATAATATTAAGTACATGTGTGATAAGAACTCACTTGTCAAATATTTGAATAAGCAACATTTTAATAATTGTATAATTAAATATCTACTGATTAAGGTAATGGAGTAGCCAATGAAAAGTCATTTGCTATGGTAATCAGTTGCACTGCTCCAACACATGTTTGATGTATCTGTAAAGAAAATACTCATTAAGCTGCAGAGTTCAAACAAATGTTTCTGCACTCGGTGATTTTTAAAAATAAATATAAAGGCACTCCTAATATTTGAATAGTTTTCTGAATGTAATATTAGGGTTTGCATTTTGTGCAATGGTATATGAGCTGTACCTGGCCTGGGAGTACGTCCTTCCACAGAAGGTACCATCTGTATACCAGCCAATATGGTAGCTTGTCCTACACGATAAGAAAGTGTTTATGGCTTCTCACAACCTACATGATGAGAGAGAAGATACTTGTTCAGACCCAGCATGAGTGTCCTACTCATCTACTGGATGAGCATTCAGAGCTCCAGTCTTCACTGGTGGAGCAACCTGGACTGGGGTTCAAACCTTGCACCTTCTGACTGGGAGGTAGCAATGCTATCCCGAAGCCAAAGGCTCAGTCTATCAAGAAATTTGTGCTTCCAATTTTTCATTGTTACATTAAACACAAAAGACAATAGTCAGCAAGTCTTTCAATTCTTTAAGCAATGAAGAGAATACATTTTTGGGGGCAAGGCAGTAATCGTTGAGTCAGATCTTTCTGGTTATATTCTGAGGTGAAGAATAGCCATTTGCTAATGTGCCATCGGCTGATAGCTTCAAGCAGATCAAAATTCCACTTGAGCAATCGCACTAAACCAGTGGTATTTAATACTCTGGCAAATGGTTCTATTGAGGTCAATCGAACAGAACAGTGAGTGGTTGTATAATGGCCAATGAGATTTTAAAAATTCTTTCTTCGGATGTGGCATCTCTGGCTGGCCCAGCATTTATGTCCCATCCTTAATTGCACCTGGGAAGGTGGTGATGAAATGCCTTCTTGAACCGCTGCAATCCATGTGGTGTAGGTACACCCACAATGCTGTTAGGGAGGCAGTGCCTCGATTTTGACCCAGCGGCAGTGAAAGAATGGCAATATATTTCCAAGTCAGGCTGGTGAGTGGCTTGGAGTGGAACATCCAAGTGGTGGTGTTCCCAGGAATCTGCTGCCCTTATCCTTCTAGATGGTAGTGGTCATAGGTTTCGAAGGTGCTGGCTAAGGAGCCTTGGTGAGTTGCTGCAGTCTTGTATATTGTACACATTGACGGTGCATTGATGGTGGAGGGAGTGAATGTTTGTGGATGGGGTGCTAATCAAGCGGGCTACTCAATCCTGGATGAGATATCACTTGTTTTGTTCTGTCACCCAAGATATCTTTCCACCTAAAGGGTTATTCTTCTCTAACTCTCCTTGCACTGAACCTCAGCAGAGTCTTGTGTGTGTGGCATTGAGACTTGGGTTGTAGACCAGAGGTAACAAAGAAGTACCTGTGGGAAAATCAGGCCATGCCACTCCCCCACATATTGCTCAGCGGACATTTTGAGATAATTTAAGAATTTCTCTGGAGCAGGCAGAGGTCAAGAAGTTTATTAAACCAGAAAATTCTGGAAATACTCAGCAGGTTAGGCAGCATCTATGGCGAGAAAAGAGCTGATGAAAGAGCTGAAATGTTAATTCTTGCTTCTCTCTCCAAAGATGTTGCCAACACTACTAGTCCCAGGATAATCAGGTTTCGTCTTCATAAAAAGTCCTTCCAAAACTTTCTTTATTTCAGCAAAGGGGTACCCCCTTTCCATGCAATATAATTTGTTTTGTTCCAGAAGTCAAGAACATTTCCAGAGTGAGGACTGGAGGAACAATTAAGTGGGGTTAAGTGTGAAAAAAGATGGCTGTTTTTGAAGAGGCGAAATGGGTGGGGGTTGGGAGGTCAGGTAGGAAGGCATTGAAATGTCCACATCTGGGGCTGACAAAGGCTTGAATGGTAGAAGATGGCCTGAGGCAGGTCCTGAGACAGGAGATGGAGGTGGAATCGCGATTGAGACGATGCAGGCTTCGCAATTCAACCAGGGTCAAATAGAAATCCCGGTCTACCAACTGCCTGGTTCAACCTGAGACAGCTCCGGAAGGGGTTGGTGTTGAAACCATCGCACAAACCATCAGCCAAGCCGTTCTACCGCACTCTGCATTGGGGATGGAGCATTATACATTTACTAAGTGTTTTACATTTGAAGTAAGATGTAAACGTATATTTGTGTCCATCCAGCTGGTTGACAAACTATTATTTCTGTGGTTCATGCCTCATTTCCTGGCTGTTTTGCCATTAGGAAAGAGACTCTTGTTTCTCTGTCTCGCCACCACCACCGCCCCCCCCCCCCCCCCCACCCTCCATTTCCACCTACGTATCAATGATCTCTTCCTCCTCCTCTGCACAATTTCCTCCTCAAACTCATTCTTTCCTCTGAACTAAAGAACTCTCTACTCCCTCTCACTTCCATTTCTCGTATCCATCAGGCTTTTAATAACCAAGTTTTATTCCACTAATTACTACTTTCTTCCCCCCTCTTTCACTCTACTTAACCTCAATGGTGCCCGCATTATGGGCCTTATTCGTGCAATTAAAAAGCAAACGCCTTGTATTGTGTCGCGCTAGTTCATTTCACAAGCTCTTTCAATCTCCTGCGAACCGTGGATCTTTTTGTGAATGCCACAAGTGCAGAATCGTCCGAGCCTTCGTTTTGGTGTAATTCCTCGGTGATTTTATTTAGCTGAGCCAATGTTTTTCCAAAATTATTTGAAGGTTAGCTGGCGGCAAATTTCCAAGTGTTTTCATTCAGGTAAAATATATGTGAAATGTTTCTTCAAAAGAGGATGTGTGTGTGAAGGAGTCGGGGAAATAGATAGTTATTCTATACTTGACCACGTCAATAATGCACAGCTTTAGCAAAGGTTTCTTCTTATCTCTCCCGTTATGAATGAAATGTCCTTCTTGTGAAATGAAAAGAATGACAATTGTTTATTGTCACAAGTAGGCTTCAAATGAAGTTACTGTGAAAAGCCCCTAGTCGCCACATTCCAGCACCTGTTCAGGGAGTCTGGTACGGGAATTGAACCGTGCTGCTGGCCTGCCTTGGTCTGCTTTCAAAGCCAGCAATTTAGCCTTGTGCTAAATGATTATCTCTTTTATATGATGGGAATAAGCTGGTGTAGATGCTATAAAGCACAGTATACTGTACATAGAACATAAAGTGCAGCAGGAGGCCATTCGGCCCATCGAGTTTGCACCGACCCATTTAAGCCGTTACTTCAACCCTATCCCCTTAACCCAATAACCTCTCCTAAACTTTTTGGACACTAAGGGCAATTTAGCGTGGCCAATCCACCTAACCTGCACGTCTTTGGACTGTGGGAGGAAATCGGAGCACCCGGAGGAAACCCCACGCAGACACGGGAATCCCCAGCAGGGAATCAAACCAAGGACCCTGGCGCTGTTAAGCCACAGTGCTAACCACTATGCTACTGTACTGCCCAATAATAAATGGTGGAGTAGGCTCGATAGGCCTAATGGCCTCCTCTTGCTCCTATTTTCTGTGTTTCTGTGAACTAATCCCGCCCTCTGTGCCTTGGTCAAGAGAAAAACAACACAAAAGGGTTCGTCTGGGATTTGAACCCGGGACTTCTCGCAAGCTCCTAGACTGAAAAACCCGAAGCGAGAATCATTCCCCTAAACCAACGAGCCACCTCTTAGTGAAAGGAAAGCTTGAAAAAGAGCCAGATCAAGCAGAGGAGTCGACAGATTGAGTGAATTCAGTCATGGTGAGGGAGAAGCCAAATGGACTGCTAAGAATTTGCTTAGACCCCAAAGATCTTAATCAAGCGATAAAATGAAATGGCTACCCTCTTCCAACACTGTTATCATGCCACCACTGGCGGGGGCAAAGGTCTTCTTTGTTCTTCAGACCATTTCTTGAGGGGAATATGAAAATGGAAACTATTACTTCCTACGGTTAAAACCCTTGCGCAATCAGGTCGGTAATCAGCTTCTTCCTGACGTACACGATGGGTGATTTGTTGAAAAATCAAGGACCTTATTTGTAGGCAATGTAAATTGTGCTTCATAAAGATTCTTCCAAAATCAGAAGGCGTAACTTCCGACCATTGCTGCCCTCATTTAGATTTGACTTCAGAGCATCTTATTACCACACAGAGTTGCAGTCAAATGTTTTTACTGCAGAAATTGCTGAGGGGCGGCGTGGGTTAGGGAGTTGTGGGAGGGGGAGCGTTGCCCTGAGCAGCTGTTGCCAGACTTCCAGCAGGAACAACCGCAACTGGAAAAGATTCAAAGCATTTCCTCGTCACTGTCTTCTTTTATTAAATGGAGGAACCAAATGTCGAGGGTCGAGGAAGAATGCTGGCAATGTTATATAGGGTAGGAGGGAAGATGTGGCAAATGGACAAGTGATGCCAAGCTTAGCTCTTGAACAGCTGTAGAGTGTACAGTAACTGAGGGGTTCTGCAATTCCAGCACCTTGGGTTGCCCAGACAGGAGACAATGCAACTCATCTTGGCTTCATCACAGTGAGGAAGCAGTGAGGAGGGCGAGCTTGTGTTGCAACTTGGGAGATGCAAGGAAACAAAGTTTAGAGGAGCGATAACTAGAATAGCAATGATATTACGGGGGAGTTCGGTGGGCGAGGCGGTGGGAATAAATGGCGAAGGCAAAAAGATCAAGGCCAAAGGTGAGAAAATGATCAACAATCGGGTATTAATATTTTAATTGGTCATAGGCATTTGCACGACTATGTTCTCACAATAGCACCCATGTTGGCAATGAATTGATACTTTATCGCAGGTCATCTTTTGTTCTTGGTCTGTTTATTTGGGTGCCTATGGAAACCATGTTGTATCTGTGTTTACATTAAAGATTATTGAAATAGGTAAGCCGAAAATTGTCTTCCTGTTCCTGTATTGATATATAACCAGTGGTGCATTCAGGCAGTGCCTCACAACTGTGTACTTATGTTCACTGAATTGCTATCAATGGAGCAAATTATTCTGTCTGAAAGTAGATAGGTTTTAGTCGTCTTCTTCAAAGGTTCTTGGAAAATTCTTTGCAGAATATAGCAATGATACTATTTCTGCAATCACACAGACTGAAAGAGATTGTTTCCTGTTTAATTGTTATCTATTACAAAGGATTTGGCCAGCTGCCCGTGCCAGCAAAAAAAAAGGTAGAGAAAGCAATTGTTACAATTTGTTTTAAGACACAAAGAACTACAATAAGTATGCAATGTTAGCACTCACTATCACAGCATAATACCTTATTGGCATTAAATTAAAGAATCCCAACTTATCAAATATCTTTCTTATGCTTTTTATCTATCACTGAGGAAGTGTTAAGCATACTGATGCTTCTGGCTAAGATTGTTTGTTGCAATGCTAATATCTAATATTGTTATAAATCTATACCAGATTGCAATTTTGAATATTGAATGTAGATGTTCACAGCTGATTTAGAGTCAGAGTCATAAAGGTCTACAGCACGGAATAGGCCCTTCGGCCCAGCATGTCTCTGCAGGCCAAAAACAACAACCTAACTATTCTAATTAATCCCATTTTCCAGCATTTGTCCCATGGTCTTGTATGCCTTGGCATGGCAAGTGCACATCTAAACAATTCTTAAATGTTATCAGGTCTCTGCCTCCACCACCCTTTCAGGCAGTGAGTTCCAGACTCGCACCGCTCTCTGGGTGGAAAGGTTTTTCCACACATCCTCTCTGAACCTCCTGACCTTCCCTTAAATCTATGTCCCCTGGTCATTGATCCCTCCACCAAAGGGGAAAAATTCTTACTGTCCAATCTATCTCTACCCCTCATCATTTTATACATCTCAGTCATGTCCCCCCACTGTCTCCTCTGCTCCAAGGAAAACAACCCCAGTCTATCAAATCTTGCTTCCTAACTAAAACTCTCCAGCCCAGGCAACATCTTGGTAAATCTCCTCTGCACCCTTTCCAGTGTAATCACATTCTTCATATATTGTGGATTCCAGAACTGCACACAATTTCCTAGCAATGGCCTAACTAATGCTTGATACAGTTCCAGCATAAACTCCCTGCTTTTAAACTCTATGCCTCGGCTAATGAAGGCAAGTATATCATATGCCTTCTTAACCACTGAATCCACCTGCTCTGCTATCTTAAGGGACCAGTGTACATGCACACCAAGGTCCTCTAATCTTTGGTGCTTTCCAGTGTCCTGTCATTCACCATGTATTCCCCTGCTTTATTTGTCCTGCCTTTATCATAGAATAGAATTCCTACAGTGCAGAAGGGGGCCATTTGGCCCATCATGTCAGAACCAGCCCTCTGAAGGAGCACCCTACCTAGGCCCACTTCCCTGCACTATCCCCGTAACCCCATCGAACCTGCACACATTTGAACATTAACGGCAATCTTTTAGCATGGCCAATCCACCTAACCTGTACATCTTTGGACTGTGGGAGGAAACCGGAGCACCCTGAGGAAATCCAGGCAGATACAGGGAGAAAGTGCAAACTCCACACAGTAATCCAAGGCCAGAATTGCACCCGGATCCCTGTCACTGTGAGGCAGCTGTGCTAACCACTGTGCCACCATGTCCAAGTGCGTCACCTCGCATTCATGATTTGTTTGGTTGTGACATACCCTGTAAATATTTGTGAAGCCTGGAAATTGAAAGCAAGTTTTAAAAATGGTGATAACACACAACAGGTTGCTTCAAAACTGAATGAGAAAATAGGGAGATGATTTGGGTGAAATTACTCAACAGAGCAATGGAAGGGTTCTTATAGATTGAAGAAAATAGGTGATCAGATATATATTAACATCAGCCATGTAGAAATAGCAACAGCTAATGAAGGACTAATTCCCAATCAATCAGCATCCTTTCCATTTTGGAAGGGAGAAAGGAAGAAAAATAGAGTATTATTTAGATGGAGGTGGGAAGTGCAATTTTCCAGAATGATACCTGGACTTGAAGGTTTAAGCTACAAGGAGGGATTAAATTCCCTGGAATTTAGTAGGTGAAGGAGTGATTCGATTGACATTTTCAAGATGGGGAACTGACAGGGAGAAACTATTTCTACTAGTTGTGGAGTCAAGAATCAAGAGGCTGAATCAAAACATTGTAGCCAGATCTTTTAGCGGTGCAATTAAGACGCACTGCTTCATGCAAAGCATGGCGGTAGCTTGGAACTCTCTTCTACAAATGGAAATTGCTGCTAGTTTAAATTGTTAATTTTAAAACTGAGATTGTAAGTGAGTAAAGTCGCCGTAGTGTCAGATGACCATAGGCTTTGAGGGGGAGAGCTGACTGGTGGCGATTTAACCTGAGGATCGCCACACCTCAGGAGAGGGGAAGGTTGAGAAGGTGAGGCCTTCATGAGTAACCTCAGCCGGTACCGGAATTCATAGCATCGTAGAATTTACAGTGGAAGAAGGAGGCCATTCGGTCCATCGAGTCTGCACGGCCCCTGGAAAGAGCACCCCACCTAAGCACACACTTCCGCCCTATCCCCGTAACCCAGTAACCCCACCTAACCTTTTTGGGTAAGGGTAATTTAGCATGGCCAATCCAACTAACCTGCACGTCTTTGGACTGTGGGAGGAAACCGGAGCACCCGGTGGAAACCCACGCAGAGCTGTGCTAACCACTGTGCTGCCGTGCTGCGAATTGAACCCGCACTGTTGGCCTTGCTCAGCATCACGAACTAGCTGTCTAACCAAATGAGCTAGACAGGCTCCCACTGAGGTTGATAGGCTGTTGTTAGCCGAAGGTACAAAGGGATTTGGGGCAATATGGAATTAGGTCGCAGATCAGCCAAAATCTCAACAAATGGTGGAATAGGTTGGGTGGGGAAATGGCCTACTCCTGGTCCTATGTCCAATGTTCCTGACAATCATTTCTAATTATATGGAACGTCAGCAGATGCAGCTGGTTACCTACAACAAACCTGTATATCTTTTTATATGGGATTCCAATTTGGTGGTAATAATAGGTGGCAACACATCTCTGGCGGGATGTATTCGACCTTCGTTCAGCAGGTTCAACTTAAGAAACCACAAACAGTTATTTTTGAAGATCTTATATCTTGATGGCATCAGATATTCTCTCCAGATGTGAAGGCCTCAGTCATTTTTCTAAATTTATTTTATCAAATTATGTTTTGTTGAAAAAAGAGACATGTCGAAGTTTTTTGTCCTGCACTCATCAGCACAAGTCGCAAGAATAGCATTAGTAGGGGAAAACAACAATTTATGCTCTGATGAGAAGAGAGCACTGATTGAATTTTGATGCCAGTGTGATGCTATATATGTAGCCCATACATCCCAAAGACTGGCAGATCGTACCAAACAGCATGTTCCAGCCGCAGTTTGCAATGGGTAATTACCCAATCAGCCCGTAATTGCAAAAGACAAAACACAGATGTGACTCTGTGATTGGACAACATTTGCTGAATAATCCTCAGTGTGCTAAGAGTTACACCGGTGACTAATGTAAATTGTCATTTGGGTTCACAGTGTGACACATTATTCAATCAAGTGATACCATTTTCAAAATGCAACAGCTAGGGTGGGATTTATTGAGCAACCTGCCCCATGTTTTTTGGCGGCGGAGGTGGTCCGCCAACACAATTTTCTGGTCCTGCCGTTGTCAATGGAATTTCCCGCTGAATGTACTACTCGTCACCGGGAAACCCGAGGCGGGGGTGCACCATCGGTGGGACCGGAATGAAGTTCCGCACCATGGACTGGATTCTCCGTCGGCGCGATCCTCCGTTTAGCCAGCAACGGACTCATGCCCGCGGATTTCCCGACGGCGTGGGGGAGCCCGCAATGGGAAACCCCATTGGCCGGCTGACGGAATGGAGAATCTCGCTGCAGGCGGGGGCGCGCCGCACCACAAAACGGGTGACGCGGGATGGAGGATCCCGCCCCCATGTCTTTGAATCTGACTCGATGGACAATCCCGTGTTGAGCGGCATCTTCAGTCTGGGCTAAGTACCAAAAACTGGTGGCCTGGTCTTTAATTCACTTCAACCTTTTATTAAAATCAGAAAAAAAGAACTGTATCAACACCCAGATCATAAAATAATTACAGTTGAAGAAAGTCATTTTGCCATCTTAGTTCAATGTGCCCATTTCAACAAAAATCTTAATTGAGTCCAGGACCTTTACCTCAACAAATCTATCTGGAAGTTAATGCTCGGCAATGATCAATATTTGTGCGAAGACAAATTTCCTGATATCAATTCACTAAAGCACATCTAACATTAAAAAACATCAAAAGAACTCAGCTTCACTGACGAAAGCTGAAAATTCCTGAAAGGGTGAAACTATCATTCCAAATATTTATATTAGATTCAATGCTGATCTTGCAATATTTCCAGAAAATCTCACTGGCATGCACTGGACCATAATAAAAGAACAAAAGTTTCTATCAATTTTCTCCTCTGGTTTTCCAATAATACCATGAGTATATATTCCCAGTACCAATTCTAAATCTATCATGTAGCCATGTTCCTGAATAGGGCTCATAAGCCAAACCCGGCAATCTCATTCCGACTCACATATCCAAATGGGCTATTACAAAATAGGTTGCCTCACCTTGTTTCTTCCCATCCCCCTTCCTCAGAAGTTGACAGTATTTCTTCCCTCTCAAAGTCTCACGGTTATTTTCATCATTCACTTTCTGGGCAAGTTAGCAAGTGATCTATTCCTAGGCCTTGAAGCCCAGAAGAGATCAGAAGATCAGAAGAGATGTTACAGGGGCTGCTGACTTTATATCACCCATTTTGTACAATGCTAAAAATTCAGAATCTGTCCTACTCTGAACTCACCCACGACGATACCACATTGGCTTCTTTCCTTATTCATTCATGTACTGTGCAGGTCACTGGCAAGATCAACGTTTAGTGCCCATTCTTAACTGCCCTTGAGAAAATAATGGTGAGCCACCTTCTTGAACCAGTGCAATCCACATTGTGTAAGTGCACCCACAGTGCTGTTCAGAAGGGAGTTTCGGGATTTTAACCCAGCGACAGTGAAGGAACGACGATATGATTGCACATCAGGATGGTAAGCGATCTGCAGGGGAGCTTCTTGGCGGTTGTGTTGCCCTTAATCTTTCAGGTGGCAGAGGTCATGAGTTTGGAAAGTGCAGCCGAAAAAGTCTTAGCAAGTTGCTCACCCTCCAAGATCATCTCCCTCCCTACCTTTTGGGGATTCTATTTATCACCCATAGACTGTCAGTGCATCTCAGACACTCCCCATCAGCTTGTCTTTTGAAAAGATCATTAAAGTTAAACTGATTTAGGCTATAGGAATAAGAAGCAGGAGCAGAAGGAGGCCATTCGGCCCGTCAAGTCTGCGCCACCATTCAATGAGATCATGACTGATCCGATGTGATAATCCTCAACTCCACTCTCCTACCTTATCCCCATAACCCTTGATTCCCTTACTGATTAAAAATCTGTCAACATCAGCTTTGAACATAATTTTGTGACCCAGCCTCGACAGCTCTCTTCAATAAAGAATTCCTCAGATTCACTATTCTCTGAGAGAAGAAATTACTCCTCATCCCTGTCTTAAATGGGTGCTCCCTTACTGAGATTATGCCCTCTGTTCCTAGACTGTCCCACAGGGGGAAACAACCTCTCAGCATCTGCCCTGTCAACCGAGAGTCCGATATGCCTCAATAGGGTCACCTCTCATTTCTCTAAACTCCAATGAATGCAGGCCCAACCTCTCCTCATAAATAAATCCCTCCATCCTCGTGAACCTTCTCTGGACTATTTTCGATGCAAGTATATCTTTCCTTAGATAAGAGGATTAAAAATTGGAGAATTTCAGACCTTAATTGACATTGCATTTCATATTAAAAACTCCTTTACTGCACTGGTAGGCGATTTCAGCGTGAAAAAGATGCAGGGTCATTCTGAAGGTTCAAAAATTTGTTTCTGAGTAAACAAAAGTGTTTGTGTCATATTTGTGGATGTAGGAAAATTGATTTAAAAATTGGTGGAGGAGGAAGTTGATAGTCATAATTTGCAATAAGGGCTGTAGATAACAATTGTATGTGGGGTATTGTACTTTTAGCTTTTTTATATATATATGACCTGTTACTTAATATAGTAACTCCCTTTACCCACCAACACATTTTTGTTGCAACCAACACAGCCCCTAAGGGTTAAAAGTATGTAAATTATTTTCCTGTTCAAAACACTTTTAGCATAATTAAGAATGCTTCTGTCTAAAAAAAGTAAGACCTGTCTTCCTGCTTCTTTAACAAGACCAAACAAAAAAAAAGGTTTCAATGAAAAACAAAATTGACGATTAATTCATGGATCCGTCTGCCATCTCAGGTGAACAGTAAAAATTCCATTGCACTAAGTCGCAGTGGAGTCGAGCATTTCTCCCCAGTTGCCCGGTCAACATTTACCCTTCAACAGCGCCTTCAAGAGATTATCCGATAGTTGTTTGTCAGACCTTGTTGTGTGCCACGTTTCCTACATGACAACAGTGACACCACGCAACAAGTACTTCACTGGCTGTGGAGCACTTGGAGGCATCCCAAATCATTAAATGTGCAATATTAAATCAAGGTCTGTTGTCATTTTTTTAAACATATCTAATCATTTAACATGAGTTTGGCCATTTTAGATCAAATGCCCCATTATGTTTTTCAAAAAAAGATTGTGGTTAAAAGGTGCCATCTCAGGTGAACAGTAAAAACATTCTTTCTGCTGATTCAGCTTTTGACAGAAATGACCTCCAAAGAAATGAAGCCTGAATGTTCGTGGCTCTACCAGTACAATAAGGCCGAACTTTGTGTTACCAAATATAGTGATTAGCTTTGAGATTATGCCAGCTGTTTAAAACTGGTCATAAAATCTGTGGTGTAAAAAAACCCTGTGCTGCAGATTCTAAAGCTCGAAAGAGAAAGACATTCTGTCAAAAGTTAGCAGCAAATGTGATTATTTTCTTCCTCAGGTAACAAAGGGGTCTCAACTGGGACACATGGGTAAAATGCTGAACAATTAAAAATATTTGAGCTTTATGGGTCCAGAATGGGTCACAAGCCAGAATGCAACCACAGGCCACAATGGCTCAGTTGAAAGTCATAAAAGGCTTTGATAACTGCCTTGATATAAATAGTCATGTTACTTTTGGCACCTGTTCTGCGCAATCTTATGAGAAATTTATGGGAAATGAGATCCGGGAAAGGTGCAAGAATTCCGCTCTGTATGTGGGCAATAAAATTTATTTGCGAAATAAAGAGATAGCAGCTCGCTGAACATTTTCTGGGCAAACAGAAATGTCGCTTCTCCGTGAATCAACTCAAAATCTTGACATGATATTTTAATGGAACACTTCAATCGGTCATTGTGTAACACCGCAGCGAAATACAGTGGCGGCTGGCAGTAAAATCAGAAAATGCTGGAAACACTCAGCCAAGGCGGGCAACATTTGTGGAAGGAGTAACAAGAGTCAACCTCTCAGGTCGATGACCTTTCATCAGAATGAGCTAAAGGCTAATTACTGCGGATCAGAATGGGGTTTTTGTTTTTGTTTCAGGTTATTAAGTAAACCCTAAACAGGTTTGTCTATTCCTGGACAAGTTAGTCATTCATTTATCAGGATTTGATTGCCCTCCCTGAACAATTCCTGTAAACCTGCTGACATTCCCGTCAATTTGTAATTGGTGTATTCCGAGAATGGGCACTGTGCCAGCTAAGGAGAGTGGAGCTATTGGCAGTCTCACTCGGAAATATTAGTGAAAAAAGAGGGCACAAAATAGCAAACAGGGCAACATGAAATTTATCACAATAGTCAGAGAGATCTGGGACTGGATTCTCCATTCTGGAGACTAAGTGCTCCTCCCGCTATTGGTCTCTGCTGGGAGCGGCTCCCAGGTCCCATTTACATCCTTCACCACACTAATTTATGCATGGAGAAGATCTCGCCAGATTCCATCGGAATCCTGGTATCTGTCGTGTTGGGTGTTCCGATACGCAAATGAACCAACACGGTTGTATATGGTACAACTCTGTTTTATTGTCTTGTTCAATTATAACTAATAACTGCTGGCTGAGGTTCGTGCTTCACCAGCGAACCTGTGGACCAGCCCTTTCACTATCTTGGTGAGGCACTCAGCACATGGTGTATGTCTGAGTGGCACGCTGTGAGCTCTGTGCTCTGAGCTATCTCCTGGTGGAATGAGCGGGAACTGTGGTGTTCCCTGTTTTATAGTGCGTGTGCTCTCACTGGTGATTGGCTGCGATGTTGTGTGTGTGTTGGTTGGTCCAACTATCTGTCCATCAGTGTGTGTGTGATTGCACCATGATATGCTAATGTGGATATCATGACAGTATCGGGCCGTCATTTCACCCCACCCCCCGCAATACAAACCTGCCTCCACTCAGATGACAGTAAGGGCACCCTCACCCTCCTCCCCCCACGGAAATAATGGGTCACCTCCCCACAGCAGGCATGCATGAAGATGACCTGAACCCATTCCCCCTGACACCCCCCCGACCTTCCCAGCAGAGACCCCATCTGACCCCCTCACAACCCCCATCAGACATCCCCAGCCCTCCATCAGACACCTCCCCCAGACCCACTATTAGATCTCCCCAGCCCCCATCAGACCCCCCCCCCAGACTCCAATCAGACCCCCTCATCAGGACCCCCCCACAGCCTCCCATCAGACACCCCAGCCCCCCATTAGACCCCCATGAAACTCCCCCAGCCCCCCATCGGACTGCCATCAGATGCCCATAACCCCATATCAGACCCCCATCAGATGACCCCACCAGACCCAACAAGTTCCTAGATTAGACACCCCAATCAGACCCCCCATCAGAGCCACCAACCCCCTCAAGCCCTCCCCCCTCAGACCCTCCATCAGAGATACTCAAAAAGACCCCCGCCCCCCAACAGAGGCCCCATCAGTCACTGCTGCCTAAAAGATGAAGATCAGTCCAGGGACTAGAGTGAAAAATCACTGCAGTTTCACTTACTCTTAACTGACATCTGCTGCCTCAGACAAAATGTTTATGTTACAAGTGGCAGAGGCTACCTCCCAAGTCAAGTACACTTCAAGGGACTTCAAATCCCATGACAGCCTTAATGCAAATTTTCCATTCAGTTTCACAGAACAAAACATTGCATTAGCCAGTGGTTAACAGTTTCATTACTCCAGAGACAAGTGCTTGGTGGATTGCTGATCTATCCTTCCTTCACGCTTGAATGCATCCCCATTACCTTGGTTGGATGCTAACCACAATGTTTATCAACAGTCTTGCTATGATTGACAGTTCCTCACCACATCAAAAGGAGCTAAGTTCTCTCACTGCCTCTTTTTCACAGAAGAAAGCACTTAGCTGGGGGGGGGGGCAGTCTGATGAGGGGTTCTGGGGTTGTCTGATGGGTGAGTCTGATGAGGGTCTGTTGGGGGTCTCTGATGGGGGATCTGATGAGAGTTTCTGATAGGGAGTCTGATGAGGGGTCAGTATTTGCATTATGTGGGGGGGGACCTTGCCATGGACTTTGGGGGGAATCTCAGTTACGCACTGACCCCCTTCACCCACCACAGGGTCTACCGCATCAGGGCCACACTTTGAAAAGCATGCACCAAATCCCGTTGGGAGGATTTCCCGATGTTGGGGTTGGTGCATAACGGGCTGGGGGGGGGATAGACTCAGCTTGTTATTCATTCGGATGCTCGCTGTCACCACCAGCGGGGGAACCAAAACATGAGAACGAGATTGACGACCAGCACCAATCCCGCTTTTCAGCCAACGCTCCATTCTCTGTCGGATTGTGAAACCCGCTACCGGTGGCAGACAATAGAGAATCCACCCCCTATTAACTGACATGTAATTAGTGAGTTAGGAAGGTCTCCCTCATGAATGGAATAAACAGCTTTGTCATTGTTTGTGGCTCATTCATGTTATTGGGACATTATCCATGTGGAATTATGACAGACACATGGACTTCTTTAGAGGAGCATTATGCAATTTTCAATGTTTGAATGTCCAACTCTTAGTATATTGTCGATCAAAACAATACCCTTGACAAAGAAGATGTGCTTCAATTGTGTTTTATTAATAGTGCAAATTTGAAGTCAGCATTCCAAGTGTTGAAGTATATCTATCACATTTTTGTTAAGTACCTTTGTAACCTACATTGCGCAGTGCGACTTACAAAAAGTGGATCCAGTCACTGGAAAAGGTTACAGTTAATTGAATGACAGAATTGTTATGATGCAGAGGAGGCCTTTTGGCCCATTGTGTCTGCACTATCTCCCCAAATTGGCATTATGACTTTATACCATTCCAATGCCTTTTCCCCGTAGCCCTGCACAATGTTTCTATTCAAGTAATCACCTAATTCCCTCTTCAATGCTTTGATTGACCTTGTCTCCACCACACTTCAGGTAGTGCATTCCTTCCTGAATTTTATCCCTTATTTTATATTGTCTCTCCTTGTTCTTCCTACTAAAACGCATCACCTCACATTTCTCCGCATCGAACATCATCCGCCACCTATCTGCCCTCTCCACCAACTCGTCTGTGTCCTTTTGAAGTTCTGCCCTGTTCTCTTCACGGTTTACAATATTTTGTGCCACCCACAAACTTTGAAATTGTCCCTTGCACACCAAAGATTTAGGTCATTAATAATTTGATGTGACTGCTTTTGGAGAAAACAGATTATATTTAATAATGTAAAATGTTTCATCTCAGGAGTTTGCAATCATGCTACACTCAAGTGGGAGAGAATCCAAGGGAAAAACAGGAAGACCAATGGAAAAGCACAATGCTGCAGATGTTGGAAATCTGAAATAAAAAACGAAAGTACACCATCTGTGTAGAGAGAGAAATTGGGTTAACGTTTCAGGTCTGTGACCTTTCATCAGAACTGGGAAAAGTTAGAGATAAAATAGGTTTCGAACAAGGGGTGGGTGGGATAAGCTCTGTGATAGGGTGGACGTCGGGAGAGATTGAATGACAGAAACATGAGTCTTCGAGGGTAAATCGAATGGCAACGGGGCAAAAGAAATACAAGACGTGCCGAGAGCAGGCGTGTTGCTCAGGAGAGGTGGACCAGGATATTGTGGTGAATGGTCCCTTCGGAATGCTGATAGGCGTGGGCAGGGGCAGATGTGTTTGGCAGTGGCATCACACTGAAGGTGAAGGAAATGACGAAAGGCTGGCGAGGTGAAAGGTGAGGAAAAAGGGAACCCAATCGGTCTTCTGGGAAGGAGGTGAAAGGCTGAGTGAAGAAGGGCAGGAAATGTTGCGGACACTATCGATGTTGCTGTCAATCACGGGTGGAGGGGGCGGGTGGAGGTGTTGGGAAAGAGTCCCAGGTTGAGGAAAGGAGAGATCTCAGGAGATCTCAGGAACACTGTTGTGGAAGGTTGTTTCATCAGAATCGATGCGACAGAGGTGGAGGAACTGGAAGAATGGGTTTTGTTTTTATTCAGTCATGAGATGTGGGCTTCGCTGGCTAGGCCAGAAATGATTGGCCATCCCTAATTTTTATTGAGAAGGTGGTGGTAGTGAGCTGCCTTCGTGAACCGCTGAAGTCCATGTGATCCAGGTACACCCACAGTGCTGTTAGACAGCAAAATCCAGGATTTTGACCCAGCGACAGCGAAGGAACAATGATATATTTCCAAGTCAGGATGGTGAGTAGCTTAGATAGGAGCTTCCAGGTGGTGATGTTCCCATATGTCTGCTGTCCTTGTCATTCTAGATGGTAGTGGTTGCTGGCTTCTTGGAAGGTGCTGTCCAAAGAACCTTGGTGAGTTCCTGCAGGGCACCTTGTGGATGGTACACACGGCTGCTACTGCACGTTGGTGGTGAAGGGTATGAATGTTTATGGATTGGGTGCCAATCAAGCGGGCTGCTTTGTCCTGGATGGTGTCAAACTTCTTGTGTGTTGTTGGAGCTGCACTCATCCAGACAAGTGGAGAGTATTCCATCACACTGCTGACTTGTGCATTGTAGATTGTGGATAGGCTTGGGGGAGTCAGGATGTGTATTCCTAGCCTTTGACCTTCTCTTGTAGTCGCAGTATTTATTTGGCTAGTCCAGTTCAGGTTATGGCCAATGGTAATGCCAAAGATGTTGATAGTGGGAAATTCAACGATGGTCGTGCCATTGAATGTCAAGGGCCGATGGTTAGATACCCTTATGTTGGAGATGGTCATTGCCAAACATTTGTGTGGCATGAATGTCAATTGCCACTTGTCATCCCAAGCCTGGATATTTCCCTGGACAATAAGACATGGACTGCTTCAGAATCTGAGGAGTTGCAAAATGGTGCTGACCATTGTGCAATATCAGGCAACACCCCCACTACTGACCTTATGATGGAAAGAAAGTAATTGATGAAGCAGCTGAAGATGGTTGGGCCTAGGACACTGCCCTGAGGAACTCCTGCAGTGATTTCTTGGAGCCAAGGTGATTGACCTCTATCAACCCCAACCATCTTCCTTTGTGCCAGGTCGACGCCAACCAGTGGAGGATGTTCCCCCTGATTCCCATTGACTCCAGGTTTTCTCGGGCTCCTTGATGCCACACTCAGTCATATGCAGCCTTGAAGTCAAAGGCAGTCACTCTCACCCCACCTCTGGAGTTCAGCTCTTTTGTCCATGTTTGAACCAAGGCTATAATGAGGTCAGGAGCTAAGTGGCCCTGGCAGAACCCAAACTGAGTGGCTGCGAGCAGGGTTTGTTGAGCAAGTACTATTTGATAGCACTGTCGACGATCCCTTACATCACTTTGGCAGTACTTTGCCGGGTTAAATTGTCTTGTTTTTGTGTACAGGACATATCTAGACAATTTTACACATTGTACAAGTCCTTAAAGGGTGTAGAATGTGAGGACATCTAGTTAAGATAGTTGTGGGTATCGATGGTTTTGTCATGAATATTAGTTGATATTCAGGATGAGCAGTACATGCACAGATACAGCCATCAATGTACGTGAGAAAAAGTTGAGGGAGGGGGCCCCGAGAATGGCTGGAACAAAAAATGCTCATCGAACATACAGTGCAGAAGGGGGCCATTCGGCCCATCGAGTCTGCACCGACCCACTTAAGCCCTCACTTCCACCCTATCCCCATAACCCAATCACCCCTCCTAATATTTTTGGACACTAAGGGCAATTTAGTCTGACCAATCTATCTAACGTGCACATATTTGGACTGTGGGAGGAAACCGGAGCACCCGGAGGAAACCCACGCAGACACGGGGAGAACGTGCAGACTCCGCACAGAGTGACCCAGCGGGGAATCGAAACTGGGACCCTGGCGCTGTGAAGACACAGTGCTAATCACTTGTGCTGCCCGTTCAACATATACAACAGAAAGACAGACATAACTAGGACCGGTGCAAGTATCCAGGGCAATACCTTTGATTTGGAGAATGTGAGTGGAGTTGAAAGAGAAATTATTCAGAGTGAGAACAAGCTTAGTGAGGCATAGGATTAGGTTTGGCCTGTGTTTCAAGAAGAAGCAGAGAGCTCTCAAATCATCCTGATAGGGGATGGAAATGTAGAGAGATTGGACGATTGTGTTAAAGAGGAAACGATTAGACCCAGGAAATTGGAAACTTTTAAAGTGAGCGAGTGATCCTGAAGAGTAGGTAGGAAGACAATGGACAAAGGGTGGAAATAGAGTCAAGATAGGTTGAAATCAATTTACGGGGATAGGGCGGGGGAGTGAGCCTCGATAGAGTGCTCTTTCAGAGGGCTGGTGCAGATTCGATGGGCCAAATGGCTTCTTTCTGCACTGTCAGGATTCTATGAAGTCAGTGGGGCAGGAGCAGACTGAAACAATAGGTCTACCAGGGCAATCCTGTTTATGGATTTTGAGAAGGAGATACATGTGAGCTGTAAGGGTAGGTTGAGGGGGAAACATTGGCCAAGACATCGGGGAGATCTCCCTTACTTTTGATGTGGTAGGCATCACAGAGACATGGTTGCAGGGGGTTCAGGACTGGCATTTAAACATCCAGGGATTCACAACCTATCGAAAAGACAGAGAGGGGACGGGGTTGCCTTGTTAATTAGGAATTAAATTAAATCAATAGCACTAAACGACATAGGGTCAGATGATGTGGAGTCTGTGTGGGTAGAGTTGAGGAACCACAAAGGCAAAAAAAACATAATGGGAGTTATGTACAGGCCTCCTACCAGTGGTCAGGACCGGGGGCACAAAATGCACCACGAAATAGAAAGTGCATGTCAGAAAGGCAAGGTCACAGTGATCATGGGGGACTTCAATATGCAGGTGGACTGGGTAAATAATGCTGCCAGTGGGCCCAAGGAAAGGGAATTCATTGAATGTTTACAGTAGGGCTTTTTGGAACAGCTTCTGATGGAGCCCACGAGGGAACAGGCCATTCTGGACTTAGTGTTACCGAATGAGCCAGACTTGATTAAAGATCTTAAAGTAAGGGAACACTTAGGAGGCGGTGATCATAATATGGTAGAATTCAATCTCCAATTTGAAAGAAAGAAGGTAGAATCAGATGTAAAGGTGTTACAGTTAAATAAAGGTAACTACAGGGGCATGAGGGAGGAACTGACGAAAATCGACTGGGAGCAGAGCCTAGTGGGAAAGACAGTAGAACAGCAATGGCAGGATTTTCTGGGAGTAATTGAGGACACAGTACAGAGGTTCATCCCAAAGAAAAGAAAGGTTATCAGAGGGGGGATTAGGCAGCCATGGCTGACAAAGGAAGTTAGGGAATGCATCAAAGCAAAAGAGAAAGCCTATAATGTGGCAAAGAGTAGTGGGAAGTCAGAAGATTGGGAAGGCTACAAAAACAAACAGAGGATAACAAAGAGAGAAATAAGGAAAGAGAGGATCAAATATGAAGGTAGGCTAGCCAGTAACATTAGGAATGATAGTAAAAGTTTCTTTAAATACATTAAAAACAAACGGGAGGCAAAAGTTGACATTGGGCCGCTCCAAAATGACGCTGGTAATCTAGTGATGGGAGACAAGGAAATAGCTGAGGAACTAAATAAGTACTTTGCGTCAGTCTTCACAGTAGAAGACATGAGAAATATCCCAACAATTCCGGAGAGTCAGGGGGCAGAGTTGAATATGGTAGCCATCACAAAGGAGAAAGTGCTAGAGAAACTAAGAGGTCTAAAAATTGATAAATCTCCGGGCCCAGATGGGCTACATCCTAGAGTTCTAAAGGAGGTAGCTGAAGAAATAGTGGAGGCTTTAGTTATGATCTTTCAAAAGTCACTGGAGTTAGGGAAAGTCCCAGAGGATTGGAAAATCGCTGTTGTAACCCCCCTGTTCAAGAAGGGAACAAGGAAAAAGATGGAAAATTATATTTCAATTAGCTTAAGCTCGGTTGTTGGCAAGATTCTAGAATCCATTGTTAAGGATGAGATTTCTAAATTCTTGGACGTGCAGGGTCGGATTAGGACAAGTCAGCATGGATTTAGTAAGGGGAGGTCGTGCCTGACAAACCTGTTAGAGTTCTTTGAAGAGATAACAAATAGGTTAGACCAAGGAGAGCCAATGGATGTTATCTATCTTGACTTCCAAAAGGCCTTTGATAAGGTGCCTCACGGGAGACTGCTAAGTAAAATAAGGGCCCATGGTATTCGAGGCAAGGTACTAACATGGATTGACGATTGGCTGTCAGGCAGAAGGCAGAGAGTTGGGATAAAAGGTTCTTTTTCGGAATGGCAACCGGTGACGAGTGGTGTCCCGCAGGGTTCAGTGTTGGGGCCACAGCTGTTCTCTTTATATATTAACGATCTAGATGACGGGACTGGGGGCATTCTGGCTAAGTTTGCCGATGATACAAAGATAGGTGGAGGGGCAGGTAGTATGGAGGAGGTGGGGAGGCTGCAGAAAGATTTAGACAGTTTAGGAGAGTGGTCCAAGAAATGGCTGATGAAATTCAAAGTGGGCAAGTGCGAGGTCTTGCACTTTGGAAAAAAGAATAGAGACATGGACTATTTTCTAAACGGTGACAAAATTCATAATGCTGAAGTGCAAAGGGACTTGGGAGTCCTAGTCCAGGATTCTCTAAAGATAAACTTGCAGGTTAAGTCCGTAATTAAGAAAGCAAATGCAATGTTGTCATTCATCTCAAGAGGCTTGGAATATAAAAGCAGGGATGTACTTCTGAAGCTTTATAAAGCATTAGTTAGGCCCCATTTAGAATACTGTGAGCAATTTTGGGCCCCACACCTCAGGAAGGACATACTGGCACTGGAGCGGGTCCAGCGGAGATTCACACGGATGATCCCAGGAATGGTAGGCCTAACATACGATGAACGTCTGAGGATCCTGGGATTATATTCATTGGAGTTTAGGAGGTTGAGGAGATCTAATAGAAACTTACAAGATAATGAATGGTTTAGATAGGGTGGATGTAGGGAAGTTGTTTCCATTAGCAGGGGAGACTAGGACCCGGGGTCACAGCCTTAGAATAAAAGGGAGTCACTTTAGAACAGGGATGAGGAGAAATTTCTTCAGCCAGAGAGTGGTGGGTCTGTGGAATTCATTGCCACAAGGTAGAGGCTGGGACGTTGAGTGTCTTTAAGACAGAAGTTGATAAATTCTTGATTTCTTGAGGAATTAAGGGCTATGGAGAGAGAGCGGGTAAATGGAGTTGAAATCAGCCATGATTGAATAGTGGAGTGGACTCGATGGGCCGAATGGCCTTACTTCCGCTCCTATGTCTTATGGTCTTACTTTCCTATTAAATATTGTGTGGTAGTCACCACTGTTTGTATATAGTACACACATGAGATGTAAGGGCAGCACGTTGGCATAGTGGTTAGCACAGTTGCTTCACAGCTCCAGGGTCCCAGGTTCGATTCCCGGCTTGGGTCACTGTCTGTGTGGAGTCTGCACGTTCTCCCCGTGTCCACATGGGTTTCCTCCGGGTGCTCCGGTTTCCTCCCACAATCCAAAGATGTGCAGGTTAGGTGGATTGGCCTTGCTAAATTACCCTCAGTGTCCAAAAAGGTTGGGTAGGGTTATTGGGTTATGGGGATAGGGTGGATGTGTGGGCTTGGGTGGGGTGCCCTTTCCAACAGCCGGTGCAGACTCGATGGGCCGAATGGCCTACTTCTGCACTGTAAATTTTATGATTCTATGTAATACGGTAAGGCTCCTGTACTAGAGGTACGTGGGTAGATCCCTGCCTGCTGGCTCCACCCAGTAGGCGGAGTATAAATGTGTGTGCTCACCATACTGCAGCCATTTCGGCAGCAGCTGTAGGAGGCAACACATCTCTGTGTAATAAAGCCTCGATTACTCTCTACTCTCGTCTCGTTGTAATTGATAGTGCATCAATTTATTACGCAGAGATTTTACAGCGATGGACCTTCACATCAAGCCAGATCACCTGCAGCTGCACCCTCAAGGAGACAATGCCACGTCGGCCTTTGACCACTGGCTAGCTTGCTTTGAAGCCTACATCGGATCAGCGACAGAACCACCCTCAGAGGCACAGAAACTACAGATCCTGTACACACGGTTGAGCTCCGATATTTTTCCTCTGATCCGGGACGCGCCCAACTACACTGAGGCCATGGCGCTTCTGAAAGAGAGCCACATACAGTCGATGAACAAACTCTACGCCAGGCACCTCCTGTCCACGCGGCAACAACTCCCCGGTGAGTCATTGGAAGATTTCTGGCATGCCCTGCACGCCCTGGCGAAGAACTGCGATTGCCAGGCAGTTTCGGCCATTGAACATTCCGAACTCCTAATCAAGGACGCTTTCGTTACGGCTCGACCTCGCGGTGATCAAGAAACTCGCGACCTTGCTAACGGTGGCCTCCCGTAATGTACAAGCGTACATCCCCGACAGCACGGCGTCCCCATCCTGGACATCGTGGATCCCACCAGAGACCGACCCCAGTCAACCTCAAGCCTGCGCCGCACGGCAGCCAGCAAACCCCGGGGGGCCCAAGTGCTATTTCTGCGGGCAGACAAAGCACCCCCGCCAGAGCTGCCCAGCACGGAGCGCACTCTGCAAGGCCTGCAGGAAGAAAGGACATTTTGCTGTGGTGTGCCAGGCCCGGTCGATCGCCGCTGTGACCAGCCCCATTGTTCCTGAACCCCCTACGTGCGACCCGTGGGCATCGCCATTTTCACCCCCGCAACCCACGTGCAGCCCGTGGGGGCCACCATCTTCCCCCCATCAGACCTCGTGCGGCCTGTGGGTGCCGCCATCTTTAGCAGCGCGCTGCCATGGGCGCTGCCATCTTCGGCGCCATTTTGGACGGCGCCTCAGGACCCCTGCTCGTCGGGCACCTCATCGGGCCGCTCATCGCCCGCAACCGCCGCTGGCCAGCCCGGGGCCCACCAACACCAGCCGCAGCTCGCCTCCATCATGCTCGACCAGTCTCGGCCACACAACCTCGCAACCGCAACAACGACGGTGAAAGACGATGAAAGACACCTTGCCTTCTCGACTCCGGGAGCACGGAGAGCTTCATCCACCCTGATACGGTAAGGCTCTGCTCCCTCGCTGGCCAGCAACAGCCCCTGGAGAGCCCAAGTGGTAGTTGTAAAGACTGGGGAGAAACACGGGATGGTCATTGACTACAGTCAGACCATCAATCGGTACACGCAGCTCGACGCGTACCCCCTCCCACGCATATCTGATGAGGTCAATCAGATTGCACAGTACCGGGTCTTCTCTACAGTGGACCTGAAATCTGCCTACCACCAGCTCCTCACCCGCAAGGTGGACTGCCAATATACGGCGTTCGAAGCAGACAGCTGCCTTTACCACTTCCTTCGGGTTCCCTTCGGCGTCACTAATGGGGTCTCGGTCTTCCAACGGGAGATGGGCCGAATGGTTGACCGGTACGGACTGCGGGCCACCTTCCCGTACCTCGATAACATTCACCATCTGCGGCCACGACCAGCAGGACCACGACGCTAACCTTTCCAAATTTTTTCACACCGCCAAATTCCTGAACCTAACGTATAACAAGGAGAAGAGCGTGTTCAGCACCAACCGCTTATCCATCCTCGGCTATGTGGTGCAAAATGGAGTGCTAGGGCCCGACCCCGATCGCATGTGCCCCCTCATGGAACTCCCCCTCCCCCACTGCACCAAGACCCTCAAACGATGCCTGGGGTTCTTCTCATACTACGCCCAGTGGGTCCCTAACTATGCGGACAAGGCCCGCCCACTCATTCAGTCCACCGTTTTCCCCCTGACGGCCAAGGCTCACCAGACTTTCAACCGTATCAAGGCCGACATCGCCAAGGCCGCGATGCACGCGGTTGACGAGACCCTCCCCTTTCAAGTTGAGAGCGATGCCACAGACGTCGCTCTAGCCACCAACCTCAACCAGGCAGGCAGACCTGTGGCATTCTTTCCCCGCATCCTCCACGCCTCCGAAATTCGGCACTCCTCCGTCGAAAAGGAGACCCAAGCCATCGTTGAAGCTGTGCGGCATTGGAGGCATTACCTGGCCGGCAGGAGATTCACTCTCCTCACTGACCAACGGTCGATTGCATTCATGTTCAATAACACACAGCGGGGCAAGATCAAAAACGATAAAATCTTGAGGTGGAGGATCGAGCTCTCCACCTACAATTACGAGATATTGTATCGCCCCGGTAAGCTCAACGAGCCCCCCAATGCCCTATCCCGAGGTACATGTGCCAGCGCACAAGTGGACCGGCTCCGGGCCCTACACGATGGTCTCTGCCACCCAGGGGTCACCCGGTTCTTTCACTTCATGAAGGCCCGCAACCTACCCTACTCCATTGCGGTAGGGAGGGCAGTCACCAAAGACTGCCAGGTCTGCGCGGAGTGCAAACCGCACTTCTACCGGCCAAACCAGGCACACCTGGTGAAGGCCTCCCGTCCCTTTGAACGCTTCCGCATGGACTTCAAAGCGCCCTCCCCTCCTCTGACCGAAACACGTACTTCCCTTACGTGGTCGACGAATACTCCAGATTCCCCTTCGCCATTCCATGACCCGATATGGCGTCTGCCACAGTCATCAAGGCCCTCAATAGCATCTTCACTCTGTTTGGTTTCCCCGCTTACGTCCACAGCGACCGGGGATCCTCCTTGATTAGTGATGAGCTGCGTCAATTCCTGCTCAGCAAGGGCATTGCCTGGAGCAGGACGACCAGCTACAACCCCCGGGGAAACGGGCAGGTGGAGAGGGAGAACGGCACGGTCTGGAAGGCCGTCCTGTTGGCCCTATGGTCAAATAATCTCCCGGTCTCCCGCAGGCAGGCGGTCCTCCCCAAAGCCCTCCACTCCATCCGATCGCTACATTGCACTGCGACTAATGCAACCCCCCCGAACGTCTCCTTGCCTTCCCTAGGAAGTCCACCTCCGGGGTTTCGCTCCCAACGTGGCTGGCAGCTCCAGGACCCGTTCTCCTCCGCAAACACGTGCGGCTCCCCAAGGTGGACCTGTTGGTCGAGAGGGTACAGCTACTCCATGCAAACCCGCAGTACGCCTACGTGGCATAACCCGACGGCCGCCAGGACACAGTCTCCCTCAGGGAGCTGGCACCAGCGGGGTCCCCCCCCCCACCCCCATCTGCCCCGGCGCCACCCATCCTCCCCCCAGCGCACCTCACCACAGCCCCCGCTCCAGGATGATCCGTCCTCCCATTGGTTCCACCCAGGGATGAAGATGAGGACTACACGCTCCCGGAGTCACCAGCGACCAAGCCGGCGCTTGCATCGCCACCGGGACTGTGGCGCTCACAACGGAGGATCAAGGCACCCGACCAGCTGAATTTGTGAACTTTTCCAGAACTGTACACTTTTAAAAATGCTCACTTACATGTAAATAGTTTTCCACTACCCCCGCTGGACTCTTTTTTAACAGGGGGTGAATGTGGTAGTCGCCACTGTTTGTATATAGTACACATATGGGATGTAATACGGTAAGAATCCTGTACTACAGGTACGGGGGTAGATCCCTGCCTGCTGGCTCCGCCCAGTAGGCGGAGTATAAATGTGTGTGCTCACCGAGCTTCAGCCTCTCGTCGTAATTGATAGTGCATTCTATTGCCATGACATTTTTACATCAATCTGAAAGGGCAGATGGTGCCTCAGCTTCTTAAATAATGTAGCACACCTTCAGTATTGCAATGGGCAATCACCCTAGATGCTGTGCTCAGTCCTGAAGTGGGAAACAAGACGGTTGCAAATTTCCTTTTATCACTTTACAGTATATTGACAGTGCTGATGAAAACAGGAGAGATATTCCTTGCCTTTAATCTTTGTACTGGTCTCAACTGTGTTGAGTGCTGTAATAGCAACAGCATTTGTAACATGGTGCTAGTGGAAAGCCTGTTATTGTGGGTTTACCGTTTGCTTCTCCTGCAGGCAATGTTTTTTTTTGTTCAGAAACATTTATTCAAATGTTAACTATTTACAAAGGTTAAATAAGGCCAAGATGTGGCTGGAGCTCCTCTCTGAGATACTTCACGCTCATCTCCTCTCAGTGAGTGACGTCGCACGTGCTCAGTAGCTATCATTAGAGTTAACCCTTTACTCTACAGGAAGCTCTGGTTACACTGCGCAATCATGTGACTGTGGTGGGAAGGAGGGTTGGTACCCATGTGACAGACATGTGTGGAGGGGCACTTAATTTGAGCCTCCAATGCAGGACAGTTTCTGTGGAGTGTAAAGAGCTGGCAGGACTAGCAAATCTTTTGAATAAATAGAATTTGGAACATGCCCTGCTTGATTTTTGAAAACTTTTGTTTGGAAAGGTAGCTTTGGAAATGAGGCCTTGCTAACGTGTGTGGAATATAATAAAACCAAATTTGCTTCCCGGGAGCGTCTCGTTTGTGTAATTAATCAGATACGCCAAAGAAGGCAGGACAGGTTAAAGTGCATTGTGAGGAAGCATGGGGCATTTTGATGAATTATGTGTCAAAAAGGGTAGTGTGACTCATGACTGATAAGTAACAGTGACCCATCGACTTGACAGGAACCTAAAATCAGGACCTGGGATGTGCTGTGAATTGGAATTAAAATAGGATTGACCAAAACCTATGTTTCACTCTAGGGAGGATAGATTAATGGATGTGGTAGATTCTTATCTGTATTGCTCGCTGTTACTGAAAGTAATATCTTTGGGAGGAAATTGTCTTTGGTTTCTTTAGTCCGACATGTCAGCTCGTGAGCCTCCAACACTGGTGCTGACCGTGATTGCTCAATGCATTTTCTTCAGAATGTAAGACTGAAGTGTTGAAACAATTACTAAAACGCAAGCTGGGTTAAACAGGAAGCCACAGCAAACAAACGAATGGATTCATCAGCTTAATTTTGGTGGGAAAAATGAAAGCTAGACAGACTGATAGATTAATCCAAAACAATTCAACCAAAGCAATGGGCTAGATTTGGAATTTATTTTTGTTATTGCCACCGTGTAGGAAGTTGCATATTAACAAATTCAAAATGAATTCTGCATTATATCGGGCTTTGCACTGCCTGGTGAGGTCCCAAGCCACTCAGACCAGAATGATCCCTGGCTATTGGGCGAGACAGCAGTGCAATGGTAATGCCACCGGACTAGGGCAGCACAGTAGCAGTGGTTAGCACTGTTGCTTCACAGCGCCAGGGTCGCAGGTTCGATTCCCAGCTTGGGTCACTGCCTGCGCGGAGTCTGCACGTTCTCCCCGTGTCTGCGTGGGTTTCCTCCGGGTGCTCTGGTTTCCTCCCACAAGTCCCGAAAGACGTGCTTGTTAGGTGAATTGGACATTCTGAATTCTCACTCAGTGTACCTGAACAGGCGCCGGAGTGTGGCGACTTGGGTATTTTCACAGTAAATTCATTACATTGTTAATGTAAGCCTACTTGTGACACTAATAAAGATTATTATTATTATAGTAATCCAGCTCTGGAGACATGGGTTCAAAGCCCACCATGGAAGATGGTGGAATTTAAATTCATTAATTAAATCTGGAATACAAAACTCGTATTAGTAATGGTGACCGTGAGGCTAACAGCAATTGTTGTAAAGCATCCGGTTAACTAATGTTCTTCAGGCAAGGGAGACTGCCACCCTTACTTGGCCTGGCGTACATGTGACTCCAAACCCACAGCAACGTGGTTGACCCAAGGCCCAGCACGTCACTCGGTTCAAGTGCAATTTGGGATGGGAAACAAATGCTGACCTTACCAGCATTGCCCATGCCTCGTGAAAGAATGTTTGAAACATTCTACAGAGTGTGCGTTGTTCGTTATCTCAGGCAAATGAAGAAGCAAAGATCAAGCAGGCTTCCTTTATCTGATTGCTCCTCAGAAACATCCCCACCCTGTTCTCCATGGAAAGTGTGGTAGCACGGCCCCTTTAAGGGGGTGGACCTGGCAGCCCATATGACTGGCTCGGGGCCAATCGTGCAGGAGCGTGCAAACCCCGGCCAATAGCGGATTAGCGCGGGGTCCTGCGAGCATGGGCCCAGGAAGGGTGGACCCCGGAACTGAAGGAACAAGACCCATCCTATTGTGTTCTGTGTCTGTTTTGTTTCCAACCTTTGCCTTTGTTTTAATAAACCCCGGGCGGGATTCTCTCGGCCGGGGGGGCTGGACCGGAGAATCCCCGCAACTGGGCCACGCTGCCCCGACGCCGGCACGCGATTCTCAGCAGAGTGGAGAATCGGCGCCATTGGCGCCGGCGTATTTGGCGTGGTGCCGGTCGCGGGCCACTCCATGCGGCCGGCCCGCCGATTCTCGGGCCGGGATGGGGCAAGCAGCTGTCGTGGAAACGCTGAGTCCCGCCGGCGCCGCCCACACCTGCTCTCAGCCGGCGGGAACTCAGCGTGGAAGGGTCGGCTGGTGGCCTGTGGGGGGGGGGGGGGGGGGCCCTCCGATGCGGCCTGGCCCGCGATCGGGGCCCACCGATCAGCGGGCCTGCCTCTCTGGCTGGGGGGCTCATTCCCTACGCGGCGGCCCCCGTAGTCCTGTGCCATGTTGCGCCGGGGCCGATGTGTTTTAGGAGGCCACTGCGCATGTGCGGATCCCGCGGTGCCCGGTTCGCACCGGGATCAGCAGCTGGAGGGCGTGAACCGCCCCAGTGCCATGCTGGCCCCCTGTAGAGACCAGAATTAGTCCTGGCAGCAGCCCGTTCGCGCCGTCATAAAACGCGATGGCGTTTACGACGGCGTAGAAACTCTGCCACGGGATGAGAGAACCCCGCTCCCCTTTCTTACTCCTGGAAGCTTCCAGAGTATTTCTCGAGCCGCCACATTGGCGATGAGGTAAAAGGTTCATTCGCAGCCCGCAGTACTTTGTGATTCAAGGGGAGAAGGAAGGAGCAATTGGAAAAAGAAAGAAGGGCCAACGAGAGGAGGGTGCCATCAAAACCTAAGTGAAAATGCCTATTTTTAGTAAACTAGGCCTGTTTGACCAAAAGACTGAAAATTTCAGTCAGTACATCGAATGACTCCACTATTTCTTCACCGTGATCGAGATCACAGGAGAAGACAAGCCGAAGGTGATACGTCTGACAGTTTGTGGACCCCAAACGTAGAAGTTAAGAAGAACCTCAGGTCCCCGGAGGCACCTGACTCAAAGAACTTTGATCAGATAGTCAGGTTGGTCAAGGAACACTTAAACCCAAGGCTCTCGATTATCCTCCAATGTCAGAAATTCAACTCTGTGGTTAGGGATCCAGAAGAGTTCATCTCAGCCTCCATAGCCAGGCTTTGTCAGCTCACTGAGCACGATGAGTTCAGAACCATGCTTAGTGATATGCTGCGTGACGGGTTGGTTTGTGGAATCCATAATCTCAAAATCCAAAACAAACTCCTGGCTGAAACTACCAGAACATTGAAAAACGCCACCGAGATAGCTCAGGCAATGGAGTGTGCTGAAAAAGACGCCGCTGAGCTTCAAAGTGTGGCTGAAGGGAAAGTCAATCAAGCATGGTGGTATGACCGCGAGGTGCGGGGCGTGATCAACAGGCACAACACAGAACCAGACACGGTCCTCGGAACTGGACCGGAGTCAAATGACCAGGAAAATAACAGGATGTCAACCTAAAGCAAAGGTGGACTGCTATCATTGTGGGAAGGACCATCCCCAAGAGACCCGGCATTGTCCAGAGTTTATGTGTTTCACTGTAATGGTAGGGGCCATATTCAAGCACGCTGCTGTGCAAGGTCGCGAGTGCCACTGCAAAATAAAAAAACAACAGCAGCAGCAGTCCAAAGCACCACCGAACAAAGTGGCGAGGGGCTCTGAAGTGGAGCCGCAATATACCATTTGAATGCAGCCCAATTCAACAAGATGGCCCAAATTGAAATCATCCTAAGTGTGAACGGCAACCATTTGAAAATGGAAGTCGACAACGGGACCTTGGTGACAGTTGTGGGGGAGCAGACCTTCAAGTATATTTGTGGCGGAGATCAAATGTTTAAACTTGAGCAGCACCACAGCCAAGGTTTCTCCTTAACCTGGGAAAACCTTGGAAATCCTTGGGACCAACACACCAGTGGCTTATAAAGAGCAAGAGGCCAATCTGCCCCTGGTTGTGGTGGAAGGGCAGAGACACAGCCTCATGGCAAGGGTCCGGTTGCAGCAAATCAAACTCAATTGGCTGGAAATGTTTTACATTTCCAACAGCGTCCTTCAAGATGTCCTGAGACGACACGAGGATGGTTTTCACAGCGAACTAGGCCGGATTAAAAACATCAAAGCCAAAATTTAGGTCAATCCGGATTCGACATCCAAGTTCTTTTGAGCCAGACCAGTTCCCTATGCATCAGAAGGCTGGAGCTGAGTTTACGAGATTAGAAGAATTGGGTGTAATTCAGTTCGCCAAGTGGGCAGCCCCCATAACACCCATTCTCAAGCCAGATCGATGCATAAGAATCTGTGGAGTTTCAAATTAATCATCAATCAGGCTGGCCTGGTGGATAGAATACGATCCTCAAGATCGAAGACCTCAACGACAATCTGGCGGGAGGCCTCACCTACTCTACATAAGATCTCAGCCACGCGTACCGACAATTAGAATTGGACAAAGAGTCCCAGAATGCCCATAAGGACCTATTTCACTACCCGAGGTTGCCATTTGGCGGTCAGCCTGCGTTGTTTTCCAACATACGATAGAAAACCTCCTGCAAGGGATCCCAAGGTGATATTTTACCTTGTCGATGCCTTAGTCACTGGCACTACTCCTGAGGAACACATGTCTAGCCTGGAGTTGTTGTTAAAAAGGGTTCGAGACTCGGGTGCCCTTGTGAAAAATGTAACTCCCAGGCCTCAGAAGTGACGTATTTAGGATTCCGTGTAGGTGCAACAGGTTTACATCCCCTCGAGGAGAAAGTCAAGGCTACCCGTGAGGTCCCAGCACCCACGAATGTGCTTCTGAGCTCAAATTCTTCCTCGGCCTGGTAAATTATGATGAAAAATTCATTCCAAATTTAGCCACAACATGGGCACCATTACGCCAGCTACTAAAGAAACATCAATGGTGGCAATGGAGGGAGCCACAAGAAGAAATATTCACTTGGTGAAGCAAGCTTTACAATCCTCAAATTTTTCAATTCACTTCGACCCTGGAAAATCCATCATGCTCACGCCTGATGCGTCCCCTTCAAGTAGAGGGGCAGTACTATCCCACCAAATGGTGGGCCGGTCCCATGGACCTTTTCAAAAGCGGAGCGGAACTATGTTCAAATCGAGAAAGCGGGTTTAGCAGTCATATACGGTGTCAAGAAATTCCACCGATATGAGTACTGATGGGGCTTTGTTATAATCATCAAACATAAGCCGCAACTGGGCCTCTTGAAAGAGGGCAACCCATTACCAAAGGATGCAGTTTGGGGCTTTGCTGCTGATGGCCTGGAATTATGCCTCCGGGCACAGACTGGGCACGCAGATTGCCAATGCAGATGCATGGGGCCGACTCCCCGTCCTGAAAAACAGACCCCAGGAGATCATATTGGCCTTGAATTTCTCAGACACCTTGCCAGTGTCAGCAGGCTCTTTCGTAACTGGACCCAGAGGGATCCCATATTGTCGAAAGTAAAGCAAATGATACAGAGTGGGTGGCACTATGAAAAATCCGAGCACTTGAGGCCCCATTCATCCAACCAAGGTAAGTTGACCTGTGAGGATGGTGTGATCTTGTGGGGCTCACAAGTTGTCATTCCACCACGAGCCGGGGGGGGGCCTCTCTCACAGGAGATACACAGTGCCCACCCAGGGCAAATGAAGATGAAGGTGCTGACACACAGCTATATATGGTGGCCAGGCTTTGATAAAGCCATTGAAGAAATGGTGCAGCAACGTCCCCCTGTCAGACTCAACAATTCCAGCGGCCATCGGCCAGTATCCACCCTTGGGAATGAATGGGTCGCCAATGGACCTGGGCCCACGTTGACTACGCAGGCCCTTTCTTGGGCAGGATGCTTTTAGTTTTAGTGGATGCCCACTCCAAATGGCTGTCTATACAGGAGATGGGGACCATGGTTCAGTGGCTACGGTGAACGCACTGTTCCGAGTGTTCGCTATTCGTGTACTGCCAGAATCTATTGTGTCTGACAACGGCACCTCTTTGATGGGGGCCGACTTCTAGAATGCCGCTCGAGCTAATGGCATTCACCACACCAGGATATCCCCATACCCCCTGCGTCCAATGTATTGGCCGAGAGGGCGATTTAGATCTTCTGAGATCTGGGTGTCCTCGTACACCAGTCGCTGAGAGTAAGCATGCAGGTACAGCAGGCAGTAAGGAAGGCAAATGGTATGTTAGCCTTCATTGTGAGGGGATTCGAGTACAGGAACATGGATGTCTTGCTGCAATTATACAGGGCCTTGATGAGGCCACACATGGAGTATTGTGTGCAGTTTTGGTCTCCCTATCTAAGTAAGGATGTTCGTGCTATAGAGGGAGTGCAGCGAAGGTTTACCAGACTGATTCCTGGGGTGGCGGGACTGATGTATGAGGAGAGATGAGGGCAGCACGGTAGCACTAGTGGGCAGCACTGTGGCTTCACAGCACCAGGGTCCCAGGTTCAATTCCCGGCTTGGGTCACTGGCTGTGCGGAGTCTGCATGTTCTCCCCGTGTCTGTGTGGGTTTCCTCCGGGTGCTCCGGTTTCCTCCCACAGTCCAAACATGTGCAGCTTTGGTGGATTGGCCATGATAAATTGCCCTTTGTAACCAAAAAGGCTAGATGGGGTTATTGGGTTACGGGGATAAGGGGAAAGTGAGAGCTTAAGTGGGTCGGTGCAGACTCGATGGGCCGAATGGCCTCCTTCTGCACTGTATGTTCTATGTTCTATATTCTATGTTCTGATAGCACATTAAGAATTTGATTCTATGTTTTCTTGGCAATCCTGTCCATCTACCGTGTCACCTTCAGAGACCTGTGGACATACACTCCAAGGTCTCTCAATTCCTCAACCCCCCCTCAATATTTTTCCGTTTATTGAGTATTCCGTAATGTGTTGGCTCTCCCCAAATGCATTATCTCACACTTGTCCAGATCAAATTCCGTTTGCCACTTCTCTGCCTACTCAACCAACTACTGATATAATTCTGGAGTTGACAGCTATACTCTTCACTATCAACGACTGGGCCAACTCTTGTGTCATCTGCAAGTTTCTCAATCATGCCTCCCACATTTAAGTCCCAGTTGTTAATATATTTTGAATCCAACCTGCCACCTTCCCCTGTATCCATGATATCTGATCAGTCTGACATGTGGGACCTCGTCAACTACTTTACTGAAATCCAGATGTACCACATCCATGGCACTACCCTCATCAATCCTCTTTGCTACTTCCTCAAAGAATTCTGTTATGTTAGTAAGACATGATGTTCTCCGAACAAAACAATGCTGACTATCCCTGTTCAATCCATGCCTTTCTAAGTTGACAGTTCATCCTGTCACCAATAATTTGCTGTTTCTAGTCATTCTCCCACCGCCGAAGTCAAGCTGACCAGCCTATAGTTTTCTGGCCTATCCCTTACACCCTTTTTAAACAATGGTACAACATTCACAGACCTCCAACGCTCTGGGACGTCACCTGTATCTAGTGAGGATTGTAAAATGATCCTCAGAGCATCTGCTATTTCTCTCCTGGCTTCCTTCAACAGCCTGGATAACTATCACTGTTTGGCAGTACAGTTTGAGATTTTTTTTACTTTCAGATGGTTTCAATTGCAGTGCGATTGCCAGAAATCAGAAACTTTGGCCCACATTATATCAGAGGCCCATATCCATGTCCACGTTTCTGAGAGGAGTCGGGGGGGCAGTTGGTGAGTTGGTGAGTCTGTGCCCCACAGTAGCGAGCCTGCCTCCCAATAGTGGAACAACAATGGTATTGAGGGCTGGAAGAGTACAAAAACATCATGATTACTGACAGGAAACAGGGCAGTACATGACTTGCTGTCGGTGCTCACACACAAGCTGGTCGTTGAGCGAACCCTTCCCTGTTGAGAAGTAGTGTGTGTGTCCTGCAGTCGAGCACGCAGGGCTACATGTATGTAGTATATCTATGTCAGTCCAGCAACCTGAGAAGATCCCAGCTCTCCCTTCCTATTGGTCATCTTCCATGCGGAAGTGAGTGGTCTGTCATTGACCTGTCCGAAAACTGACTCTTGTCGCAAAAAAGTCTAAATATCGTTACATCCCCAGAGGTCCATGCTCCACTTTGAAAGAGAGCTGGCTGGCGGTAATTTAACCTGAGGGTCACGACACCTCAGGTGGGGGGAGTAAGGTTGAGAAGGACGGGCCTTCATGAACAACCTGAGCCGGTACAGGAACTGAAACCATGCCGTTGGCGTTGCTCCACATCATGAACCAGCTGTCCGGCCAGCTGACCTAACCGACCCCACGGATGTTGCACATGTCACAAGGAACAATTTGAAAACACACAGATGCCTGAACCCATGATGGCGTTCCCTGCCACTGGCAGTTCAGTGCGTTCCATGGCAAAAGGTGGTTATTCTCAATTCAGCAGGTAGCTTAGCTAAGCAACCGACTGCCGACTGCAAGATAGTTGTCTTACTCACAGGTTCTCTGTGAGATTCAGGTATGATGTTTTGTTTCTGAATGCCCTCATGCAGTCATGCTCTATTGCCTCTCTTGTACAACCCCTGCAGCGCTTTGCTGTCTGCCTTGAATGCAGCTGTTTTATGTTCTGATATGGGAATCTCCTTAAGCCCAGCAGCATTTCCACATTCAGAAAATGGGAACGAGTAAACCTTATGAAACAGCTCCTGCCTTCCACAAACGTAACCTGCAAAAATACTTCACAAAATACCTGCAACAACAGCAAAAATCTTATTTCAAAAGCATAAAAGTCTTTGTCTTTACATGTAAGAGTTACTGGCGAGGCCAGCATTTGTTGCTCATTCATACTTGCCCTCGAGAGGGTGGTCGTGAGCCATTTTCTTGAACAGCTGCAGTCCATGGAGTGTAGATACACCTCCAGTGCTGTTAGAGAGGGAGTTCCAGGATTTTGATCCATGAGGCAGCCGTACAGAGTAGCTCAAGAGAAACGTTCGTAAAAGGATCGAGAATGAGAGGGCATAGATTTAAGGTGAAGAGAGGAAAAACTTTTACACACCACAAGTGCTTCGGGTCTGGAATGTCTAGAAGTGTGGTGGAGGCAGGTTCAGTTGAGGCATTCAAGTGGGCATTAGTTGAGGTTATTCAGGAAGGCCTCACCTTCTCAACCTTGCCCCTCGCCTGAGGTGTGGTGATCTTCTGGTTAAATCACCACCAGCCAGCTCTCCCCCTCAAAGGGGAAAGCAGTCTATGGTCATCTGGGACTATGGCGACTTTACCTTTACCCAGCTGATTACTTGAGTAGAACAATGTGCAGGAATGCTGGGGAAAAGGCAGGGGAATAAGCCATAATGGGGGAGCTGGTGAAGACACAATGGTCCAGAATGGCCTCCTTCTGCGCCGTTCTGTGATTTTGTGATGATGAAGAAACAGTGATATATTTCCAAGTCAGGATTGTGCGTGACTTGGGGGGGGGGGCACTTGCAGATGGTGGTGCCCTCGTATGTCTTCCCCGTCCTCCAAATAGTAAGAGATCGCAGAAAGTGCTGTCAAAGGAAGCTTGTTGCGTCGTCGACATTGCATGGAATATTGCTCTGCACAATTTGACTCCGTAACTTCTGCTTTGGACCCGGGGGGGGGGGGGGGGGGGGGGGGGGGGGTGTGCTAGGGGTGAAGGCGCAAAACGCATCTCAGTTTCTCCACCACCACCACCCCCCCTCCCCCAAAACCTCTTGCAATGTAAAAGTGACCGTCCATTGCTGCGAAATCAAGTATATTCTCAGGAGGTAAACATACACGAAGGCCTAAATCCATTCTCCTTCCACTTCTGGCCTCTTTGTCCTGATTGCAGCCGAAGGAGCCAAGGCTCAGCGAGGTGACGAAGAGGTTAAAATGCTTGTCGCTCAGGACCTCGCAACAAACGTTACCAAAGTTAGATAATTGTGAGCTCCGTCTGTGACTTCAGACCGCAATGTTCACTGTTTAGCAGCTCGCCTGAAGAAGAGGAAGCAGATGGTCCTGAGAGCAGCCTGCAGTCCACACAAACAATTGAACTGCAAGAACAGATTTGTTCTTATAAACGCAGCCACTCTCCAGCTCGGGGTGAAGAAATTACACATGCCCCACGCTGGAGCAATGGCAGAAACCCGATGTTGAAGGAATATAACAGATTAAGAATTACACCTGTGCATCACCCTAACTCAAATGCAGTTAGGTGCCTGGAGAAAAGGTTGCATAATGTGCCAATACTATCAACTGAATATGGTCAAATTATGGATAAATATAGCCTTGGCACAAACTGCTTTAACCCATAACCCGCAAGAATGATTGACAGCCATAAGTTGTCTCTTTCGACAAACGGCATTTAAAAAGGCGCTACTTTCATGGTTGGGGAGAAATTATAACAAAGCACTTTTATCCGAGTGACAAGTGGCGCAAGGTGCAGCTTTCAACACCCGAAAAGGCTAGCGGTTGTTCAACACGTTATTCAATTTAAACCTGATTCAATGTGCAAGGTGTGTAAAAGGCACATCTGTTAACAGGATTTCCTCAGAGCGCCAAGTATGCCCCATTTAATTTTTCATTGGGCACAGAAAGGACATTTTCTGCCCCACTGTATTTAATCAGTGTCACAAATTGAACAGATTTGTAATTTGCTTTGAACTTGACTTTAACTGAACTGTGAGGAGTATGGGATATGACTGGAACATAAAAACATAAGATATCAAGCCTGTTTAATTAGTTTATGGCTTATTTTGCCTGCCTTTGTTCCACATCCTTTGATATAAATATAAAAATCTCTGATTCAGAAATTTCAATTGCCTGAGAATCCACATCCTTTTGAGGCAAAGAGTACAACATTTTCACCACTTGGGGTGAAAATTGGCCTTGCATAAATGACCCACCTCTAGTTTTACTCTGTGCCTCCTGGTTATCTATCTATTCTATTAAATGAGTCTGTCATTTTAAACATCTCAATCAGGTCACCCCTCAACATTTCAAACGCATGGGTATACAGCCCCATATCTGGGCAATGTGCCTGCGTAATTGAACCCTATTTGCTCCAGTTTCGTTCTGGTGAGGCTTAACAGTAGCCTATTAGGAACGAGCAATCCATGTTTTTCTGAATATACAACAGCCCCATTGTGGTAGCGTGGGCCCTTAAAGGGGCGATACTTCACGGGTCACGTGATGGGCCCTGAACCCATGGGAACGGAGCGCACGAACGTCAGCCTATCAGATGTTTAGGCACTGACCTGGCTGCTGGGGCTTGGTTGGAATTAGCGGGAAGTAGTGTGAACACGACCTGTGCAGTGGTTTCTGCCAGCAACTTCTTGTCGATCGCCTCGCAATATAACATTGGCAATTGTTAGACGTTTTAGTTGCTGTGATATGAAGAGTCTAAAGTTCTGTTCCTTATTCACAAACACACCTTTATATCCTTCCAACAGCCTTTGCACAAAACTCTCACTATACATCACCTGACAGGCCACCTGAAGCCCCTTTACATATCAGTGTCAATTAATGGATACCTAACATAAATGAGACAACTAATTGCAATGTCTCTTAACCCATTACTTAATAGTCTCCTCTTCCTTGGAGAAAAAAAAATAATTCGGTGAAAACAAAATTTCAAGAAACTCAAAAACACACACATGATTTCCCCCCCTTTTTGTTTGTTTGGACGAGAACGAAAAAAAAAACAGTCACAGAAACAAGCACCTTTCATTGACAATATCCAAAAGTTTCTGTGAACTCGCCCCTCTTTTCCTAAAACAGTCTGACAGTTGATAGCTCCTGTCGACCCATTTAATTTTTGTTATTTCCCCTCTGTCCAACATCTGCTTCAAACATGCGATGTCTATCCGTAACCTCTTTTCATTGACACTTTTTGTAGAGTGCACATTTTCCCACAGGGATTTATTGTCAATGTGACAGTCAATAGGTATATGACCCAAATCCCCTAATTCCAAAATTTCTGTCAATATCATACTTATATAAAAGGCCATATCCACCGCCTCTCCAAGGCTTAACGTCTCAGTAGCCAAAGTGCTTTTTACCACTCTCCTTATTTTCTTTGTTTCCCACACAAGCGGGCAACATTTACCATTGGTCCCCAAAAGGAAAATTATAAAACCTCCTGCACTTGAAACCCCATCACATAAATTTGCGTAGGACGCATCACTATAAACTATGAGTTTCAAGTGCCTAAAGTCACCTAAAACCGGGAACTTCAAAACACACTCCTGCATTTTTAGTTTGGCCAACGCTTTATTTGCTCTTATTATGTCTTCCACTTTGGGATCATTCATTTTTGTACTCAACTGTAAGACATCAAAGCTCACTTCCGGTCTAGTCTGTCTACCTAACCAGTTCAGTTGCCCAATTAAACTTCGCAGTTGCTCTTTTTCTATCTTTGAAACCATTGCGTCTTTTTGTGAAACTCGGCCACGACTAATTGCTATTGGGCTGATGCTTTTCAAATAAGATTGCTGACGTAAAGTTGTCCCTAACTTAGTCTGTCCAATTTCCAGTCCAATATATTTAAATGCACCGGAAGCCTGACTTCCAACCCTGGGGCAAAATTCTCCAGAAACGGCGCAATGTCCTCCGACTGGCGCCCAAAACGGCGCAAATCAGATGGGCATCGCGCCGCCCCAAAGGTGCGGAATGCTCCGCATCTTTGGGGGCCGAGCCCCAACCTTGAGGGCCTAGGTCGGCGCCGGACGAATTTCCGCCCCGCCAGCTGGCGGAAAAGGCATTTGGTGCCCCGCCAGACGGCGCGGAAATGACATCTCCGGGTGGCGCATGCGCAGGAGCGTTAGCGGCCGCTGATGGCATTCCCGCGCATGCGCAGTGGAGGGAGTCTCTTCTGCCTCCACCATGGTGGAGACTGTGGCGGAGGCGGAAGGGAAAGAGTGCCTCCACGGCACATGCCCGCCCGCAGATCGGTGGGCCCCGATCGTGGGCCAGGCCACCGTGGGGGCACCCCCCAGGGCCAGAACGCCCCGCGCCCCCCCCCAGGACCCCGGAGCCCGCCCGCGCCGCCTTGTCCCGCCGGTAAGGTAGGTGGTTTAATTTACACCGGCGGGACAGGCATTTTAGCGGCGGGACTTCGGCCCATTCGGGCCGGAAAATCGAGCGGGGGGCCCCGCCAACTGGCGCGGCGCGATTCCCGCCCCCGCCGAATATCCGGTGCCGGAGACTTCGGCAACCGGCGGGGGCGGGATTCACGCCAGCCCCCGGCGATTCTCCGACCCGGCAGGGGGTCGGAGAATCTCGCCCCTGAATTCTTTCCTCAAACCAGAGATTACAATAGCTTCAAAATCACTAGTCCCACCCCACAAAAAATCATCGACATGCACCATAAAAATGCCAGAAAGATTTCCTTTATAGTGCCAGTAAAACATTGCAGGATCTGCTTTCAACTGGCAACAGCCTAACTTTAACAAAACTGACCTTACTGAAAAATACCAGACTCTAGATGCATCATTTAATCCATATACACATTTGTTCAACTTCCAGAGTACCCCTTCTGTGCTAGATACTTCTTTAGGAGGACGGAGAAAAATGTCTCTCTGGAGCTGATGCCCCTGCAAAAAGGCAGCTTTTATATCTATAGATTAGCATTCCCATGCCTTTGTGGCTAATAGAGCCAAGAAGATCTTTAAAATAGCCTTTCCTGCTGTAGGTGAATCTACCCTTAAATCCTGATCTTCTAAGTTTTCTTCAAATCCCCTTGCCACAGGCCTGGCCTTTGCCTTATAAGTTCCATCCGGAAGAACCTTTTCCGTGCAAATCCATCTGTGGGATAGAGCTCTTTGTCCCCTATCCGGTACTTCCGTGTATACCCCAAATTCACTCCAACTATGCAATTCTTGCTGTTTAGCTTCTTTGATAACTTTTTCATCTAATTTATTTGAAGCCACCAAAAACTCACGTGCATGTAGGCTTCTACTCCTATTAGTATTCGTAGTCTTACTCATGTTCCGAGATCTTGATAAACTACGTCCCCTCTCCCGCCTGGTATCTCGTTCTGTACTGCTACTGCTTGATCTTTCCCTTCTGCTGTGGGATGTCCTTTCACTAGTTCTCGACCTTTTCCTGCGGACCTGTTCACTATCCGATGTACTATCTGAACTGGCATTGCGTTTCTGTGCCCTCCATTTTTGAACTTCATTTTCTCAATCCATTGTCTTGACTCCTTCCCCTGAATGCTGTACATTCAACCAATGTTTATACTTTCCAGTGGCCTTCCCTGCTCTACTAATAACAGTTGCATCCTTCCATTGACTAGACCCTTCAGGCAAGTATGTCACTTTTGTACCAACTTTTGGCAGTTGCCCTTTCGGAAAAATGGCCTCATAGATTATCATAGAATTTACAGTGCAGAAGGAGGCCATTCGGCCCATCGAGTCTGCACCGGCTCTTGGAAAGAGCACCCTACCCAAGGTCAACACCGCCACCCTATCACCATAACCCAGTAACCCCACCCAACACTAAGGGCAATTTTGAACACTAAGGGCAATTTATCATGGCCAATCCACCTAACCTGCACATCTTTGGACTGTGGGAGGAAACCGGAGCACCCGGAGGAAACCCACGCACACACGGGGAAGATGTGCAGACTCCGCATAGACAGTGCTGTTCTAATTCATCAGAAGTGTTGTGTTCCTCCACAGAAACCCTGTCTATATCAGTTAATTGGTCCTCATCGTTCTGTAACACATGCGTACCAGATGACTCTGGTTCCTCATCATGTCTGTCTGCTCTGTCTAAGTTTGAAAATTTGTAATCTGTACCCATTATCCTTGATGAATGTACCCTAACAGTTTGATTACCATGTTGCAAAATAATTGTTTTGCCATCTATGCCTATGAACTTCCCTCGGCCTTTCCATTCATTAGAATTGTCTCTCTTATAGTATACCATGCCTCCTTGCTGAAAAACGGCATCTGATGGCCATACGTTATGTCTTAAAGCTCTGCGAATTCTTTCAGAGACTTCTGCTTCCAAAAAAGCTTTTCTACTGTGATGCAATGCATTTAAATGTTCAGCAAAACCAGAGCTAATTGTAGTCCCCTCCCAAGCTGGAGACTGGTCATCCAAAATGGATAGAATTTTAGGATTTCTACCAAACGCTAATTGATAAGGACTATAGCCCCCAACCATCTGCAATGAATTCTTTGCATGTACGGCCCATGCTAAAGCTGAATTTAGCCTGCAATTTGGTCGATCTGTCAAAATGTTCCGAAGCATGTCATCAATGACAGCATGATTTCTTTCTCAGACACCATTACTAAATGGGCTTTCTGCAGCCGTATTCATAACTCTGATATTCATGTTTTCACACATATCCCTAAACTCATCATTAGCAAATGGGGCAGCACGGTAGCCTTGTGGACAGCACAATTGCTTCACAGCTCCAGGGTCCCAGGTTTGATTCCAGCTTGGGTCACTGTTTGTGCGGAGTCTGCACATCTTCCCAGTGTGTGCGTGGGTTTCCTCCAGTTTCGATTCCCCGCTGGGTCACTCTGTGCGGAGTCTGCACGTTCTCCCCGTGTCTGCGTGGGTTTCCTCCGGGTGCTCCGGTTTCCTCCCACAGTCCAAAGATGTGCAGGTTAGGTGGATTGGCCATGATAAATTGCCCTTAGTGTCCAAAATTGCCCTTAGTGTTGGGTGGGGTTACTGGGTTATGGGGATAGGGTGGCGGTGTTGACCTTGGGTAGGGTGCTCTTTCCAAGAGCCGGTGCAGACTCGATGGGCCGAATGGCCTCCTTCTGCACTGTAAATTCTATTAAATTCTCCCCCATTGTCCGTAAGGAATTTTGCCGGTGGACCCATTCCTGTCCCTATCCATTTTTCCACGATTTGATCCAGAATTACTCTCTTTTCTTTACTTCGTACAATCGTTGATTGACTAAATCTGGTTGCTAAATCTACAAAATGCAAAATAAATATATTATTTGCTTTATCCCAGATCTTACGGTCCATAGCCACAATGTTGTTAAAATCCCTGGCCAAAGGTAGGGTTACTATCGGTCGTGCTGGTGTCCTTCTGTACTTCCTACAAACTTCACAGCGGTCACTAACCTGTTCTATCAGTTTAGTATAGTCGTCATCCCTTACCCCTGCATCCTTTAATACGTTTTTCAGCCTCCGAGGAGACGGATGTACTAATTGCCTATGCAGTTTTAATACCACAAGCATTTTATCGGCTAAGGTCCCATTTTCAACTGCCATTAACACATCCTTAACCACTCTACTTGAAATATTATTTGTCAGTAATGGAATACAATAATGTCCCGACTGTGTAAATTGTAAGTCCACCGTCTTTCCAAAAGTTGTTGCCTTATCCTGTTCCATATCCAGTTTCATATCGACGGTCTGCTCAGAAGCAAACTTGATACAACATCCGTGCTAATGAAATAATGCACTCCGGCAATATTGCAAGGGATCACCACTCTTTTCAGCGACTTCAGAGTATTATCATCCCCAAACCTGAAACTTGTGGAACTTTCAAATTTCTTAACCTTGTTACGATTTTCAGCATTCAAAGAGTCCAGGTAACATTTTAACTAGTCAATTCCATATACATTAGATGTGCAGCCACTGTCCAATACAGCACAGTTGAAGGATTCTGCAACCAACACCCTCATTACCGGCGTAAAACTGCTTGTCAATAGGACAATGCCTTCTTTCTGGTCACTATCTTTTTCCTCTTCTGACTCTTCCGTGTCATGTATCGCTTCAAACACTCTATCATAACGAGTTGGACAGTTGAAAGCATAATGGTATTGAGAGTCACATCGAAAACATTGATTTATCATGCCCCGTGCATTTCTGGGGTTCATCTTTCTATTGTAGGTTCTAACTGGGTTTCTGTCTTCATAATTTCCTTGTCTCAGTCTCCTTCTATAGCCTTGAGCCCTGTTCGTAGCCATACGATTTTGCCATCCTGTTAGTAGTGTATCTCCCATATTCCAGCTCAGAAAGCACTTTGTTTCGGATTTTACTGCCATATGGTAGAGAAAGAGCCAATGCCATACCTCATTTCCTCTTTCCCAAAGCAGTTATTTTAGTCCACATAACTACTGCACTTCTCCATTGGTCGTACGATTCCCTTTCAGAAAATAAGGGAGGATAGTCATATCCAGCCATCTTTATCCTCGGTTCAGCCATATATCCCTTTTTTTTTTCTCACTCACTCCTTGGTTTGATCTGGAAAGTTGTATCTTTCAACCCTTCACATTTACACAGCAACCATCCTCTGCTACCAATTGTTAGACGTTTTAGTTGCTGTGATATGAAGAGTCTAAAATTCTGTTCCTTATTCACAAACACACCTTTATTTCCTTCCAACATCCTTTGCACAAAACTCTCACAATACATCACCTGACAGAGGCCACCTGAAGCCCCTTTACATATCAGTGTCAATTAATGGATACTTAACATAAATGAGACAACTAATTGAAATGTCTCTTAACCCATTACTTAACAGCAATGAGAATAAATCAAGCCAGTCGAAGGACACTCTTAAAATATTGGAAGGGGGGTAAGAGTCTCTCATGTGCTGCAAAGATAAAAGATCACCAGCAGTCGTATAGCAATGCCACTTCAGGAAAATGGATTCTATTGATCCGGAGGTTGAATGTTGGGCTAATATGTCAAAAGGCTTCAATACATTTTCCCTGCCAATGCCATGGCAGAAGAGAAACAAAAAGTAATATTACTTACTGTTTGCTGCCCACAAACATACAACTTTGTGCGAAGCTTAACACCTCCAAGTCCTTTGATCAATTGGTGCAATGCGTGAGGATCATAACGAACTCTGACACTTCATTATTATGCAGGGCTACAAATTTCATACAGCCATCGGGGGTCCAGGTGGATCAGTAACTGCTTTTGTAGCCAGACTTTGACATTTACCGGAGTATTGTGAATTTTGTACTCCTTTCAGTGACATGCTCCATGACAGGTTGGTCTGCGGGATCAACAACTTAAATATTCAGAAGACATTGCTGGCAGAAACCAAGATATCCTTGGATAAAGTGGTTGAATTGGCTCAAGTGACTGAAAGCGCTGAGCAAAGAGCTTTCAAATTACAAAGCATGCAGACTGAGGTGAACCAGTTGTGGTGGGAAACAGCAGCCACTCGAGGTTCCTGAAATGAAGGACAAGGGGAGCCAATGAAGAAGAAAAGTGACCGGCAGTCACAAGGCTTAAAGGTTTGTTATCATTGTGGGGGAGAACATTCCAAGGCCAGTTGCAGGTAGAAAGATTTCAGCTGTTTCAGATGTAATAAGTAAGGCCATCTACAAGCCTGGTGCAGAGTCAGACAGTCTACTACAAGTTCCCAAACAAAATGATGGTGACTCCAGTCAGAAAGCTTGAAGAAAAATCAGAAGTGTACAAGTTTGACCTGGTGAGATTAAGCAATACACCCCATTGAGATTATTCTTGGCATCAATGGCCATCTACTTAAAATGGAGGTTGATACAGGAGCGGCTGCCACTGGAATGGGTGAGCAAACGTTTAATTATCTGCAGGGTAGTCTGCAGCCTGTAAATCTCAGCAGCACATCGGCCACCTTAACCACTGATACTGGAATGGCACTGAAGATATTGCAGACGGCGTCAATACCGGTATCATACCAACTGCAGTCAGCCCAGCTGCCATTGGTCATTGTGGAGAGAAAGAGGCCAAGCCTCATGGGGCTTGATTGGCTGAAGAAAATAAAATTGAAATGGTTAGAAATATTCAGCACTACCAGTGAGGTTTTCCAGGAGCTTCTACGGAAATAGCACAAGGTCTTCCAGAGAGATTTAGGGTACAACGAACATGTGAAGGCAAAGATCTATGTAGAGCCAGAAGCAAAGGTGCCTTATGCTCTACACCAAAATGTGGAGGCAGAGTTGAATCGTCTGGAAGATCTGGGAGTAATTACTGCTGTACAGTTTTCAGAATGGGCAGCACCCGTGGTATCAGAGTTGAAGTTGGACTACACAGTCCGAATCTGCGGTGATTACCAGATGATGGTAAACCAGGCTGCTAAAGTAGAGCTGGAAGATGAGTTAAGAAAGAGTGTTACCATAAATACCCATAAAGACAAGTCCCAATATACAAGATTGCCTTTCGGTATTTTGTTAGCCTGTACGATATTCCAGCACACAATGGAGAGCCTTTTGCAGGGAATTCTGAAAGTTGCTGTGTATCTGGACAATGTCGGAGTGACGGGGGCAACACCAGAGGAACACAGAGCAAATTTGGAAGAACTCCTCAAGAGGTTTGTAGAAGCCGGTATTCGGTTAAAGCGAAAGAAGTGCACATTTGAAGCTGATGAAGTCATGTATTTAGGTTTCAGAGTTGATGCAAAGGAGTTGCATTCACTCAAAAATAAGATAAAGGTAACAAAAGGGGTCCCAGAACTCGGGAGTACATCAGAATTGAAGTTCTTTCTCGGGGTGGTCAATCATTGCGGCCACCTTTTACCCAACCTGTCTACTATTTTGGCACTCCTGCATCAACTGTTAAAAAAGCACCAAAATTGAAAGTGGGAAGATTCCCAGAGGGAGTCTTTCGACCAGGTCAAACAGGCTCTGCAGTCGTCGACCTTGCTGGTCCATTTCTATACGGATAAACCCATCGTTGTTACTTGCGATGCAGAAGTGTATGGCACCCGTGATACTCTCACACACAAAATGGAAGATGGTGTAGTAAGGCATGTCGCCCTCGCATCCAGAACACTGTCAGGTGCGGAAAGGAAATATTTCCAAATTAACAAATAAACTCTGGTAGTCATTTATGCCGTAAAGAAAATTCCCTCAACATGAGGGTGGCACGGTGGCGCAGTGGTTGGCACTGCTGCCTCACGGCAGCAAGGGCCTGTGTTCGATACCGGCCCTAGGTCACTGTCCATGTAAAGTTCTCCCCATGGTTGCCTGGGTCTTACTTCCACAACCCAAAGATGTGCAGGGTAGGTGGATTGGTCACGCTAAATTAACCCTTAATTGGAAAAAAAAATGAATTGGGTGCTTTAAATTTTTTAAATTTTTTAAATGTTTATGGCCGGCATTTTACTATCGTCTCGGACCATAAACCATTACTTGCCATTTTTCGTGAAGGTAAACCCGTCCCGCCAATCTACCCAAGTGCAAAGATGGGCACTGGTCTTGCCTGCTAATTCGTAAACCGTCCCGCATAGACTGGGAACCCAGATATCAAATGTGGATGCTTTGAGCAGGCTTCCACTCCCATAGACAATATCCGAGCTTCCCTTCTACAGGAGACCACCTTGACTCTAAATTTTCTTGATGCTTTACCTGTTTCATCCACCCATTGGTCTTTCCGATTACCTTTTGTACCTGTATATTAGTTTGTAGCGATTTATGCACACGCAAACCTCTATGTTTCTCCGCAGTATCTCGTTTCTCGCCATTCAAACAGTACTCTTTTTGGAATATAATGCACATGTGTCAGATGAGTCGATCAAAACTCAATAACCCTCTGGAGCCCTAACTAGTTGTTCTAGTGCTATAACTCTCCCGAGGGACCTCTAGGGCCCCAACTCTCCTATTGGAGACAAGCCTGCATAATGTCTCAGGCTTCATCTCAGGGTCATTGTGGGAATGGCAAGCATTTTCTCCACTCCTTGCCCAAGCATACCCATAGTTATTAACTTCTCCAAAGAGACTTGCACATTTCCCTAGAGTCATGGGTTAAAATTAATGATTTTGATTTTATGGTTCTGTGGTAATGGAGTACTTAAACACTGTCTCAATGCCAACCCCTTCTGTTGGCAGAAGGCAGTACCTTAAATGCAGGGACTCAATCAACAACAACATCTTATATTTATCTAGCACCTTTAATATAATAAAGCCTCCCAAGGATTCAAAAGAACATTATAAAGCAAAATCTGACACTGGCTACATAAGGGAATATTCAGTCAGATGAAGGAGATAGGTTTTAAGGAATGTTCTAAAGTGGGAAAAATGGGGTAGAGGGGCAGCAAATCAGGGGCAATACAGGTCTGGTGGGACAACATAGGGTTGAATTCTCCGTCTTCTCAGCTGTATGTTCCTCAGCGGCATTCTCCGTTCCCGCAGCCAGTGGGATTAACCATTGTGGCCACCTCACACTGCCAGGAAACCCATGGGCTGCGATGCGCTGCTGGTGGAACGGAGGATCCCGCCGGTCGAGAATTCACCCCATATTCTCCCAAATGGAGGACCCTAACCGGTTTTGACCAGAAGATAGATCAGCGAGCGACAGAGGTGAGAGGTGAACTGGTCGTGGTGTGATGTAAAACATGAGCAGCAGAGTCCTGGATGACTTCAAGTTTATGGAGTGTGTAATCTGGAAGGGCAGCCCCATTGGTGTTGTCGATAACAAAGACACGACTAACGGATTCAGCAGCAAATGAGCTAAATCAGGGGAAATGTCAAACTATGGGCGGAATGTTACCAGAATTTTGCGAAGAGTCAGGCTCAGACAGGACACTGGGGCTGGATTCTCCCGTCGCCAATGGCAAAATCTCGTTTGGCAACCGGCCGGACAATCCGAGTTCCCGACCAAATTGGGGGCGGCACCGCTTTTGCGATGCTCCAAAGCAGCGTACTCTAGGAGTACGCCGCACTACATATCGATGGCCTGAGGACGTTGCCTGAGGCCCGCCCCCCGATGCTCCGCCCCCTACCGGCCGAGTTCCTGACGCCGTGCGTCTCTCATGGTCTCACCCGTCGGGAACTCAGCGTGGTTGCTGCAGACTCAGTCCAGCGCCGCCACTGTCGGGGGAGGCTGATCCGCGGGCAGGGGGGGACATTATTCGGGGCTGAGGGCACTGTGGTGGGGGGGGGGGGTGGTCCGGGGCTTGCAAGCCGGCCGAAGGGGGGACTATCTCGCGGGCCAGGTCCGCGAGCGGCCGCCGCCATGTTGCACGGCGCAGCCACTGCAGGCCGCCGTCGTGCGCATGTGCTGCCACGGAGCCGGAAATTCTCCGGGGCATATCGGCAGACAGAGCCGGGTGCTCTACACTGCCGGCCTGCTAGCCCCCAGCAAAACGGGGAATCGGTGGCCGTTTTGCGTCAGTTTGTCTGGTGCAAAACGTCACCGTTCCCAGGCTGGCGTGGGGACATAGCCCCAGAATCGGAGAATCCAGTGTGACTCTCCAGTTGAGCAGACCAGCAGCGGGATTCTCCGTCGGCGAGATCCCCCGCTTCGCCGGCAGTGGGGGTGCCCACAACGGGGAACCCCATTGGCCAGCTGCTGGGTTGGAGGATTTCGCTGCTGGTGGAGGCCCACCGCACTAGAAAACATGTGTGGCGGGACAAAGAATCCCGCCCCACTTTCTTGCCAAATTTGGAGATTCTTGGACAAAAACAAGTGAGTGGGTGTAGTTTACGCCATCACTCTGCTAGGGTGGGGCCTCTAGAGCTGGCAACTGACTCCAAAGAGATTAGGGCACCTAACAAACCCCAGCCCCCTTCACGTAGGTATTGGGGGATCCCACTCCCCCATCATCGCCAGCATCCCTCTCCCCCCACCAATGCCCCCACCCACTATCCACCCACCACCAACATTGAACGCCCCCATTAACATCGAGGAAGTATAACCGGCACTCCCCCACACCACATATCAATGCACACAATCTGGCAGTGCCGACCTGGCAGTGCCAACCTGTGCCGGGGGCACTGCCCGGGAATGGCCCTCTACCTGCCCTGGGGGGCTATACTTACCTTTGCACCCCCAGAGGGATCCCCTCAACTGCCTCACGTCTGGCAAAAGCTGTCGGCGATGTATGAATATTTAGTGAGGGGGGAATCATGTGGTGGAGGGCCGTGAGTAGTATTTAAATCGGTGCAAGGGGCGGTTAAAATCGGGAAATGCGATCTCTCCGGCGAGGATCGTATTTCTTGATTCTTGCGGGCTTTTCCGCCTGTGCCACCTATCCTTAGACAGCTAGTGAGGGCTCAAAATCACCCCAATTTTACAGAGATGGAAACAAGTACGAATAATTGGTCGGAAGTCCATCTCGGGGTTAAATATGGCACTAAAGTTGCAAACAAACTGGCTGAAATCTCAGACAGTTGCCCGGGAGAGGGAACGATTCGGTCGCGAGGGAACAAGTCTTGGAGCAGGGCCTGAAAACAATGGCTTCAGTCTCCTCACGGTGCGGCTGGAGTACACTCCAACCCAGTGCTGAGTGTTGGATGGGCAATCCTTTAATTTAGCAATGGTGGAGGAGTCAAGGGATGGGGTGGTGGAGTGGAGCTGGCACCCCTCATCCTCGGGAAGGCAGTTTTTCAAAAGTCAATGTGGCAGCTGTGTCACCTGCTGTTCCATGCTGGCAATTGTCGAGTATCCTGCATCCGTCTGATAGAGCGGGACCCATCACAGTGACGGATCCTGCAATGAACGTCTGGTTTAAATAGTGTGGTTCATAGTCAGTGCTCTACTGTGGAGCCTTGTGGGGCAATCTAGGACAAGAGGTCACGGATATTGGTTGAGAAGCAATAGATTTAGAACTGAGATGAGGAGGAAGTACTTCTCGTAGAGGGTGGTGAATTTGTGGAACCCGTTCCCCCATCCCACAGTGCGGTGGAGTCTGAGTCATAAAATGGTTTCAAGCAGGAGATAGATATATTTCAGATTTTAAAACGGGTTAAAGGGATATTGGCAACAGGGTGGGGAGGTGGATTTGAGACCAGGAAGAGCTCAGCCATGATCTGATTGAATGGTGGAGCAGGCTCGAAGGGCTGAATTGCCTATTTCTGCGCCTAATTCCTATGCCCCTATGTTCTTATAGCTCTGACAAAAAGCTGTATCGCCAATCCTGATCCAATCAGGTCACATATTTAAGTGATAGTCTCCCAACTTAAACAGAGATTCCTCAAACAAATTAAGCTCTTATTGCAGGTAGCTCCATCTTTGTCCTGCCTCTAGCTCCCTGGGTGCAACACTGCTGTCATTGACTACCCTGGTCATTCTGTCGTGTTCCTGGTGTTTCTCATTCACACTCTCCTATCAAGAGAACACGGCATGTCTTACCCATTTGCTATTTAATAGTCCCTGTAGCTTTTCCTTCCTCGTTGGCTTGCATACACAACACAAACTCCCTTAGCTACCCCCGCATCCACTTTCAATGATCAGCAAATACACACAATTGGACTGAAGAAAGTCGCAGCTTTTTAAACAGAGATTTCGCAAGATGGACCTGCCTTCTGTATAAAACCTGTGATGTGTGCTCAGGTGGTAGTGATTTTTGTGATGCACAAGTTGTGAATTTGCTCAGTCATGCAAGATTAATTAGAATTAACACTCGGTTTGTATGCGCAGGAATTCTTAATGCAATGAGCTATTTCAACCTATGTCAGTGCGCAGATGTGCCTCTGCTTTGACGTGGCAGTTAGCTGACAGTCCGTTTTGTTGTTATTTCTTTGCGAAAAGGAGGGACATGTTGCCGAAGCATTTTGTCCTGTGTTCATCAGGACAAATGCAAGAATGCTAAATTTCCAGCAATCACAACAATTTGTACTATAGGAGAAAACTGCCCTGGAATTACCCAAAAACTTGGGGATCCTGTAGTCCTCCATTGCTTTTTCCAAGTCAATGCCCCAGCTAATCATACTCAACTTGCTACCTAATCAGCACCCAATTTCTCCTGTCATATAAATTGTTGTGATTGTTTGAAATTTGGCATTCTTGTGTTTGTCATGATGAGTGTAAGATAAAAAGTTTCGGCAATATGTTTCTTTTCTTTAGCCATGTCATTTCTTTGGCCGATTAATTTTCATTTTTCTCATCCTCCCTTTTCTCAGCTTCTCCATAAGGCACAGTGTTCGCCAGCCGTGATGAGAAGGTGCAAAGACAGGCAATCTAGATTCACGAGTGATGCTTAAATCAAAACCACCACCTCTAAATCTGTGGAATGCCTCACTTCCTCCAGTTTTCCCTTTCTCTTGCACGTTACATACTTGGAAAGCTCAAAATGGTAGTCAGCTGTGGTTCAATTAGCAGGTTTCTCCCCTCTGAAGGTTGTAGGTTCACTTCCCATACTCTTTTTAAAATCTAGGTTCTGTCTATCCACTCAGTGGGGTGTAAAAGATTTCATGACTCTACGTTGAAGAAGGGCCGGGGAGTTCTACCTGGTTTCCTGGCCAATGTTTATCCCTCAACAAACATCACTAAATCAAATGATCTTGTCATTTATCTCAGTAATGTTTGTGGAACCTTGTTTGATGCAAATTCGTTGCTGCACCTCTTAAATAGTAATACCCCTCAAACATGTATTCCATTGGCTGCATATCTCTTTGGGATCCAGTGAGGTCATTTAACGTTATGTAAATGGAAGTTAGTTCTTTCTTTCTACCTTCCTTTCTTGATTTGCATCTCCTTTAATCCCACTCTTCTCAGTATTGATCATAGATCATAGAATTTACAGTGCAGAAGGAGGCCATTCGGCCATCGAGTCTGCACCAGCCCTTGGAAAGAGCAACCCTACTCAAGCCCACTCCTCCACCCTGTCCCCGTAACCCCACCAAGCCTTTTGGACACGAAGGGGCCCAATCCACCTAACCTGCACATTTATGGACTGTGGGAGGAACCGGAACACCTGGAGGAAGCCCACGCAGACACGGGGAGAACGTGCAAACTCCGCACAGTGACCCATGGTGAGAATTGAACCCAGGCCCCTGGAACTGTGATGCAGCAGTGCTAACCACTGTGCCGCCCATATGATGGCATCCTGTGCCCGAGCCATGCATTTGTGGCATTCTCCTAAGCATTTGCATTGTCTGTAGGTGTGCGTCTTCCATTTTGCTTCATCTGAATTCCATTTCAAAGAATCTTTACATTTTCCCAAACAGAAGGTTAGATGGTTTGCAATTTTTTTAAACAGAACCGCGTTTTCCAAAAAGTGTTTCAAAATAGTCTGTGGCTCAGAGCAACAAAAAAACTATTGCTGCGTGTTATTTCTGTACTGCAGATGTCAGCTTCGGTTGGTAAATATTTCTCAACAAGCCACGTGGAATGTGGAAGCATTCCTATGAAACCAAAGTATGCCCTCACATTACCAAGGCCTAGCAATGGTCTATCTTCAGATGCCTCTTATAATTACAACGGAATAAAAATACAATTGTGCGTGGAATTTGAAAGATCATGCAGTTCTGGTGGGTGCCTGTTTTTTTTCTCCCCAGTTGATCCGCAATCCAGGCTTCCAAAGCACAGGTTGGAGTTCGCAGTATGGAAAATTACAATGGAGCTTATTTGTAGTTGACGCCTATTAATCTGACGGGTTTACATCACGCATATTGTGTCAACTGCAGCTAACTACAATTGGCTTCCCAACATTCGCTGTTTGAAATTAAAACAGAAGATGGTTGGCAATGAACGGATGTATCCACATTCAAGGAAACATTATACAGCTAATATTTCAGGACATCAGAACCGACATTCACCAATACTTTTACCTGCGTGGCCTGCTCATCCAGGAGAGTGCATGTCATGCAAATGCAGTGTGAGGATACCACAGATGAATTGACAGAGACAAAAACATAACTGACAGGCAAAAATGAGCCAAAAGGCCTTCTGTGCTGTAAGATTTGCTCCAAGATTTTTACAGTACCTTGCTGTGGGCAAATTGACTGCAGCATTTCCCTACATAATGAAAAATATCTGCACTTTACCAGTTGTTCATTGGGCATGAGGCGCTTCCTGATATCCTGAGGTTGTCTCTGAATGCAAGTTCTCTCTTCATGTCAGGAGACGCCATGTAGTCCCTTATTGTATCAGGACACCTGAAAGTGCACCTCAACCAGTGAATTTCTCTTAAGGCAGCACCAGTCATTCCTCCACAGCAGAATTCCAGAAAAGAAAGCAGAATGAGACACTGTATTTTTAGGTGAGATGCTGGCTCATGGTGGAATATCAGTCAGAGCACCAGGAGTATACCAACCGGATTCTCAACGTCCGCTAAATAGCCAAACAGAGCTTCAAGCTGCCACCTCATGGTGTGTCCAGCAAAGCTGTTTCTTCCAACTTGGAAAAAAGACTGAAACCAGCTGAGCTAAACTGGCATTAATAATTTGGCAAATACATGGAAATATGCCATACACAGTGAAAATAAATTGCAAATATAATATTTGTAACTGACTTGCTTTTTAAATTTTTATTTGTAGTTTTCTCTCAGCCCGCTTTTTTATTCCCTTTATGTTTTCCTGTCCCTGCAATGGAGTAGCTATTTTCTAATCACTGGTTTTTGTTGCTTTCTGAGTCTTTCGCTTTATAAAACACATTTTCAGTTTATTCTTCTTTCTGTTTATATGGAGATAATTCAACGTCAATGGGTTGGCCCAAACAGGTGGTATAACTGTCCATTATGCAGCCTGCCCAAGTACATTGAAAGATTCCTTTGGGGTGGGGGGAGAACTTAATGGCTGGCCAGGCACCATCTTGCGCTGTTCTATTCATTAAATATACATGTGCAAGGAATCAGCCAATCTCATGACGGGCAGGCAGAAGTCACCATCCCCACCATAAGCTCATGGGGTCAAAGGTCTGACCCCCATATTTAAAGGGCATTCAGACATGCCACAGTATCCACTCTACCTTCACCCAGCTGTTGCTCCACTCATTCCCACCAACCCTTCCTCCCTTGGTCATCTTCCAGGCAGCTGGCGGCATTGCCACCACTGGGTTTCAAGCATAGGCTGGCATTTGTAGACGCTCCCTGAAGAGGACAGTGCATCGGCAACTCATCGTCAACCATTACAGTCTACCTCGCCAGATGCATGCCACTTATGTGCAGTCTTAAAAGCGAACGTTCTGATTTCTTGCTGGCAGGGAAATTCATTTGGAGGGGAGGTGGGGGGATCTCAATTCCAGAGAGGTGGCCTTTTAGTAAGCCTGCGCTAATGCAGGCAGAGAAAGGTTTCCTGGCATTGTTCATCGGGATGCTCAACCCGCCTATGAAGTCCCGAGAACATAATTCATCCCGTCATCAGGAAACTAAGTCATGCCAAATTAAATTCACATGCCCGCCAAGTTTTCCTGCTACTGACGGGGCGGGAAGATGCCACCCATTGTCATTAAATGGTTAAGGGCAGAAAGAAAGATGACTGAGCGGCTTTCGTTACTGTGTAGAAACTCCCCTTACAATACATATTCGCCCCTTGGATAAATGAGCTGGTGACAATTATCAGTGAAAACATTTAGCGGACACCATTTGTTAAATAGTAATTCATCCCTTTGATCAAGGATTATCATAGAATTTACAGTGCAGAAGGAGACCACCCGGCCCATCGAGTCTGCACAGGCTCCTGGAAAGAGCACCCTACCCAAGGTCAACACCCCCACCCTATCCACAGCAACCTAACCCAACCCAACACTAAGGCCAATTTTGGGCACTAAGGGCAATTTATCACGACCAATCCACCTAACCTGCACATCTTTGGACTGTGGGAGGAAACCAGAGCAGCCGGAGAAAACCCACGCACACACGGGGAGGATGTGCAGACTCCGCACAGACAGTGACCCAAGCCGGAATCGAACCTGGGACCCTGGAGCTGTGAAGCATTTGTGCTATCCACAATGCTACCGTGCTGCCCCAGAATGGTGGATGCAGAATCAATAGTAACTTTCACAGGGGAATTGGATAAATATTGGACGCGGAGAAAATTGCAGGGCAAGGGGGAAAGAACCAGGGAGTGAGACAAATTGGATAGGTCTTGCAAGGAGTCCGTACAGTAAGAATGAGGCAAAGGACACCCCATCCCACATCCACGCCCCCACCCTGGAGCATTTTCCGCCGGCGAACGGGGTTCGCCATCGGCCACCAGTGGGATCATCTAGTCCTGTCCATCTCTACCATGTTTTGCGTCACCCGCCCATCCCACCGCTGGGGATGCCGCTACGGGGCAGAGAATTGCAGTTGGAAAATCCCACCCTTTGTGATTCCAGAGGCGGGTTTCTCCGTCCTACCAGATTTCTGGTTCAGCCCGCCGTCAGGATTCTCCGATTCGCCGGCTGGTCAATGGGGTTTCCCATTGTGGGCAGCCCCACACCCTCTGGAAACCCCCCGGGCTGCCGGCAAAATGGAGAATCATGACGGCGGAGAATACAGCACCATTATTTTTCCATTATCTTGCTGTGTGCAAATTGGTTGCAGGATTTACCTGGTCAATGGAATACATCTGCACTTTACAAGCTGTGCATTGGGTGTGGAGCACTTCCTGATAAGCTGAGGTTGTCTACGAATGCAAGTGGTAGCACAGTGGCTAGCACTGTTGCTTCACAGCACCAGGCTCCCAGGTTCCAGTCCCGGCTTGGGTCACTGTCTGTGCGGAGTCTGCACGTTCTCACCGTGTCTGCGTGGGTTTCCTCCGGGTGCTCCGGTTTTCTCAGACAAGTCCCGAAAGACGTGCTGTTAGGTAATTTGGACATTCTGAATTCTCCCTCAGTGTACCCGAACAGGCACCTGTGTGGCGACTGGGTGATTTTCACAGTAACTTCATTGCAGTGTTCATGTAAGCCTACTTGTGACAATAAAGATTATTAAAATTAAGTTCTTCTTCATGTAAGGGGACTCTCTACTTAACTTGCCCAGCTGAACGGGCAGTTCTTTATAATTCCTACGATTCCTAAAGTTTGTCACAAGGAGCCTGCCATGGAATACTTTGTCAGAAATGTGTGTAAAATAGACTGAAAAAAACATCAATCGTCTTCCAAGAACAGTCAGTGAGCAGTGCTTGGTGACCTTGCCCACCAACCCTTCTGGCATTTAATCTCTCCTGTCTTCCACCTTGTCTAGACCTTTCTGTTCACCTGCTCAAATCTTATCTGACTTTTCTTAGTTCTGATGAAAGGTCATTGACCTGAAATGTTAATGCTGATCCTCCCTCCACAGATTGCCGGGGCTGCTGAGTATTTCAAGCATTTGCATCCAATGTCCGCAGCACTTAGCTTTGGTATTGTGGCAAATAGATTCATAGAATCATAGGATTTACAGTGCAGAAGGAGGCCATTCGGCCCATCAAGTCTGCACCGGCTCTTTGAAAGGGCACTCTACCTAAGCCCACACCCCACCCGATCCCCGTAACCCAGTAACCCCACCTAACCTTTTTTTTTTTGGACACTAAGGGCAATTTAGCATGGCCAATCCACCTAACCTGCACGTCTTTGGACTGTGGGAGGAAACCGGAGCACCCGGACACGGGGAGAACGTGCAGACTCCACAGGGACAGTGACCCAAGCCAGGAATCGAACCTGGGACCCTGGAGCTGTGAAGCAACTGTGCTGACCACTGTGCTACCGTGCCGCCCACAGTGTTTTACTGGTGTGTATTCTTGCCCCATTAATATTCATTTGTAAACATTAGAAACCTTTTCCTTTTAGGGGAAGGACGGGGAAGCGGTTATTAGTGACTGGGCGTATATTTTATCTCAGAAAAAGGGCAAGGTTAATCAAAATGTGAAAACATTTTGAAAAAAATTCCAATGTTGCGTTTTGAATCTGTAGCATTCACATTGTTTAAATATGTTAATATCGACAGGCCGGTATGTTACACCAAGGTGCCCACGTGCCTTATGCCAAAGAATGGTGAAGATTTCTACATGCATGAATTCCTTACCAAACCAGGCAATCTCGCTAATCATAGGCTAGCAGGGCAAGTGGGGGGGGAAATCAAAGGATAGGGAAGGGTGATTTACAGATGGCTATCCACTTTGCCCATACTAGACATTCGGTGACTGATCACAACTGGTAAAAGGAGATGGGAGAAGTTGCAGACCTGGGGCGTCATTCTCCGACCCCCCAGAGGGTCGGAGAATGGCCGTTGGCCGCCGTGAATCCCGCCCCCGCCGGTTGCCGAAGTCTCCGAAGGGAGAAAAGTCGGCGGGGCGTTAATGGCGCCGCAGACATCGGAGAATGGCACGGGTCTGCGCAAGGCAGCCGATTTTGGGCCTGCCGATATTCTCCCTTCCGGATGGGCCGAAGTCCCGTCGACGTGATGACCGTTCACGTCGACGTAAATCAAACCTCCTTTTCATTGGCGTGAACCTGTGCTCCAGGTTCACGCCGACCAGCGTGGAGGTGAGTGACGGCCTGGGGGGTTGGCCGCTGGGCAGACGATGGCGTGGCCGCAGTCTGAATGTGTGAGGAGAGGTGTGTCTTGGGTTGTGTGTGTGTGTGTGCGGCGGGGGGGGGGGGGGGGGGTGGGGGGGTGGTTAGAGTCGGATGGGCTCCGGGGGAGTGCCGGGAGGGGGGTCCGTGCCAGGGAGGGGGATGGGGGGGTCCGTGCCGGGGAGGGGGATGGGGGTTCGGTGCCGGGGAGGAGGATGGGTGGGGGGGGGCCCGTGCCGGGGAGGAGGATGGGGGGGGGCCCATGCCGGGGAGAAGGATGGGGGAGGGCCGTGCCGGGGTGGAGGTTGGGGTCCGTACCGGGGAGGGGGATGGGGGGGTCCGTGCCGGGGAGGAGGATGGGTGGCGGGGCCCGTGCCGGGGAGGAGGATGAGGGGGGCCCGTGCCGGGGAGGAGGTTGGGGTCCGTGCCGAGGAGGGGGTGGAAGGGGTCCGTGCCGGGGAGGGGGATGGGGGGGTCTGTGCCGGGGAGGGGGATGGGGGGGTCCGTGCCGGGGAGGAGGATGGGGGGGGGGCCAGTGCCGGTGAGGAGGATGGAGGGGGGGGCCCGTGCCGGGGAGGAGGTTGGGGTCCGTGCCGGGGAGGGGGATGGGGGGGTCCGTGCTGGGGAGGGGGATGGGGGGTCCGTGCCGGGGAGGGGGATGGGGGGGTCCGTGCCGGGGAGGGGGATGGGGGGGTCCGTGCCGGGGAAGAGGATGGGGGGGGGGCCCGTGCCGGGGAGGGGGATGGGGGGGTCCGTGCCGGGGTGGGGGGGTGCGAGGGCAAGTGAGTTGGTCCACCTGGCCAGGTGCCAGCCTCCAACAGTTGGACCCATGCGGTCCATGCCACCTGGCTGGGGGGAAGGAGGATATATGGGCAATGATGACATTGCCCCCCCAGGCCGTCATGTTTTCCGATCATCCAGCGATGTTGGCCGCCGTGGCGGCAGCCGCTCATGTCCATGTTGCCCTGGATGAGGAGGAGGAGCGTGCCAGAGAGGCGGCGCAGGCTGCCGCAGAGGGGCAGGCGGCAGCCGCCCAGGCTGGAGGGACATCTGACCGACAGGACGAGGAGGGGGAGGAGGACGTCGCGGCCCCACGGCAACGGAGGCACCCGAGGGCGCCCCGTGTGTACCGGCCCAGGCAGTCATACCAGGACCTCACGGACCGGGAATGCAGGAGGAGACTCCGGGTGAGGGGGGAAACCGTGGCACACATCTGCCACCTGCTGGCACACCTGTCACCGCGTGGCACTGGCGGGGGACACCCTCTCCCCGTGTCCGTCAAGGTTACGGTGGCCCTGAACTTTTATGCAACGGGGTCATTCCAGGCACCGAGTGGGGTCCTGTCCGGCATATCGCAGACATCGGTGCATCGGTGCATCCGGGCAGTGACAGATGCCCTATATGCCATGGCGCACCGCTACATCTGCTTCCCTGTGGACCGGGCCAGCCAAGATGCCCAGGCCGTGGGCTTCTCTGCCGTGGCCGGGTTCCCCATGGTCCAGGACGCGATTGAGGGGATGCACGTCGCCGTGCGGCCACCTGCAGATAACAGGGCCGTGTTCACCAATAGGAAGGGGACCTATTCAATGAACGTACAGGTGGTCTGCGACCACCGCATGATGATCCTGCAAGTCTGCGCCCGTTACCCAGGCAGTGTACACGACTCACACGTGTTGTCGCGGTCATCCATCCCCAGCATGTACGAGGGACGCCATCCCCGGCTGAGGGGCTGGTTGCTGGGCGACAGGGGCTACCCATTGCGATCGTGGCTGATGACGCCTATACGGAGGCTGTTGATTCCCAAATTTCTTTCTCCGTCAGTCTGGCCTCAATAAAAGTCGAGATGGATTCGCACGTAAAAAGAAGTTATTTTATTTAGCTTGCAAGCTTAATTCATCTCACAGAAACATAAGACTGGTTTCCTTTAATTCATTCAAAACGTAACTTTGCTGGTGTTCACTGACTCAAAGGAAAGGTATCCGATTACACTAGCGACTGGTGCTGTTATCTCAAGGCCTGAGTGAGAAGCACTGTCTGTTTTCAACTTTGCCTGCTGCTGTTAACCCTTTGAGAGACTTCTGCTTCAACCAATATGCAGCATTCCCCACAATCTCAACTAGTCCTCGGAACTGCGTTTTTCGCCAATACAGTCCAAGGAGACAATTTTAGCTTAATCAACTATATATTTAACACACTCACACATAGAGTTGAACCATCTTCAGATTTAAAAACAGTTATACGGGACTGAACCTTCAGTACTGAAGTCCCATCAGCCCCTGAACCCATATAATAGACTGAACCTTCATTACTGAAGTCCCATCAGCCTCTGAACCCTTATACTTGGAATTGAATCATCATTTGCGATGTCACATCAACCCAAAACCCTAACCCAAGCCGAAACAACAATATGAAATCCCATCAATTAAATTGCTAATCCCCAGACTGACCTGTGATTTCGTCGAGGCGGTCTTTCTGTGCCAACCGCGAGTGACCAGACTAATCAGACGATAAGAAGAGGGGAACAATCAATGCGCGGTCGTTTTCCAGTTCTACATTGAGGGCCCTTTGTTCCCCATCCTCCTGTTCATAATCAGTCTAATTCTGATTTCGCAGTTGGATCAGGATCGCCCTGAGAAATCCCGGTTTTCGGCACCAAATGTTGATTCCCAAATTTCTTTCTCCGTCAGTCTGGCCTCAATAAAAGTCAAGATGGATTCGCACGTAAAAAGAAGTTATTTTATTTAGCTTGCAAGCTTAATTCATCTCACAGAAACATAAGAGACATCCAGTCTCCTATATCCCAGAAAGCGAATGAACAAAGAGACAAAGGGATCTCTGCAAATCAATTCAAATGGTATCAAGTTTCACATACTCGACACCCATAGGTCATCCTATGTCCCTCCTGACTTGTTTGATCTATTCTGATTGGCTCACTTCCAATCCCTTTCTCTGGCCCCTATCAATGCAGCATCACTCTCGTAGACACACCTCTTCCTGCTTTTTCCATGCGGTCTCAAATCCCTTTGTCTCTATCTGCCAGAATCAAAGTGGCTTATTTCTACATTACATTAACTAATATCTCTAAAGTAACTATTTTATATCACATTCGTCAAGGACACGCAATGAGGCGGAGAACCGCTACAATGATGCCCATGTAGCGACAAGGGGAGTGATAGAGAGGTGCTTTGGCGTGCTGAAGATGCGTTTCAGGTGCCTGGACCTCTCTGGGGGCGCCCTCCAGTATCGGTCAGATAGGGTCGGCCGCATCATTGTGGTGTGCTGCGTCCTGCACAACATAGCCCAGCAGAGGGTGCCGCAGGCAGAGGAGGGCGGAGTGGAGGAGCAGCAGGAAGAGGCGCAGTCCTCCCCAGATGAGGGGGATGGGGGCAATGGTCAGGGCAGACGGGGTAGACACAGGCGGGTGGCTGTCCACCGTTACCGGCTGGCCCAGCGGGCACGGGACAGACTGATAGCCGCCCGCTTCACTGACTAGATGGGCGTGGGAATCGGGTAGTATGGCCACAGACCGCACACCATGGCAACAGCCGACCACCCATACCCCCCACCCCACCCATACCCCCCACCCATCCACCCACCCAGCACCCTCACCCCCTCCCCAACCCCACCCACCCCACCCGCATGCACACCACCCCCCCCCATTGCCGATCCACCTGCGGCACAACGGGCCGGGCTCACACCGTTGCGGGTGGACGCGTGTCTATTGCAGGCCATGGAGGATGATGACAACCCGCCCTGCGGTGAGCTCCTGGCTCTACATCGTTGGACTATGTCTGACCCATGGCCACAGTACCACCATCCACCCGGACCATCCCTGCATGCGGCTGTGAAACTGCAGGGCACGGTCCCATCCTCTGCCCGGGGGATGTTGATGGCGGCCCAGGGGGAAGGGGGCAGACTCACCTGGGGCTGAGTTAAGACCACCCCTCACACACACACTTGCGCTCAACGGACATGACACCCCCGCACACTTTGGACAGAGCACAAAGGCAGCTTCTGTAGGTGTAACATTGACTTTAATAACCAAAGGAGTTCATGCACGTGCCCTAACCCCTAAAACTCATCTGTGCCCTGCACCCGTGCCAACTTACTCAGTGTCTAATTGTTTGGCCTTACGGGCCCTTTGACTACGTCTACGTGGTTCCCCAGACGGTACAGCAGAACTGGAGGTGGATCCTGTGATTCCTGCCCTCTGACACTGGATCCCTTTGGCGGCCGTTTCCTGGGGCGTCCTGGCCTAGATGGGCCAGGCTGCGGCCCGGGCGACTGGGATGGCGAGCTGCCAGCCTGTCAAAGAACAAAGAACAAAGAAATGTACAGCACAGGAACAGGCCCTTCGGCCCTCCAAGCCCGTGCCGACCATGCTGCCCGACTAAACTACAATCTTCTACACTTCCTGGGTCCGTATCCCTCTATTCCCATCCTATTCATGTATTTGTCAAGATGCCCCTTAAATGTCACTATCGTCCCTGCTTCCACCACCTCCTCCGGCAGCGAGTTCCAGGCACCCACTACCCTCTGCGCAAAAAACTTGCCTCGTACATCTACTCTAAACCTTGCCCCTCTCACCTTAAACCTATGCCCCCCAGTAATTGACCCCTCTACCCTGGGGAAAAGCCTCTGACTATCCACTCTGTCTATGCCTCTCATAATTTTGTAGACCTCTATCAGGTCTCCCCTCAACCTCCTTCGTTCCAGTGAGAACAAATCGAGTTTATTCAACCGCTTCTCATAGCTAATGCCCTCCATACCAGGCAACATTCTGGTAAATCTCTTCTGCACCCTCTCTAAAGCCTCCACATCCTTCTGGTAGTGTGGCGACCAGAATTGAACACTATACTCCAAGTGTGGCCTAACTAAGGTTCTATACAGCTGCAACATGACTTGCCAATTCTTATACTCAATGCCCCGGCCAATGAAGGCAAGCATGCCGTATGCCTTCTTGACTACCTTCTCCACCTGTGTTGCCCCTTTCAGTGACCTGTGGACCTGTACTCCTAGATCTCTTTGACTTTCAATACTCTTGAGGGTTCTACCATTCACCGTATATTCCCTACCTGCATTAGACCTTCCAAAATGCATTACCTCACATTTGTGTCCTGTCCTGCCCGTTGCCCACCCGATGCACCTGGGACGGAAGGGGGGGAGTCCGAGGTGTCGCGGTGTACCGGGACCTCCCCTACAGGGGGAGCCGGGACGGACCACACCACCTCCTCCTCCCTCGGGGTGCCCGATGGCCCCCAGGCCTCTACATGGGTGGGGGATGCAAACGGACTGGCCATCCGACGCCCCCCCGACATCTGGCGCTGCCAGTCCTGGAGGCCCGTGCTGGTATCGACAGGGGTCTGCAGGTTTGCAGTCATGGAGCCCAGGGGGTTGGCAAACCCTGTCTGTGACAGTGCGACGCCGACTCGCACATGGCCACTGGGCCTCAGCGATGGCCTGCCGAGACTGGGCTATGGCCTGCTGAGACTGGGCTATGGTGTTGAGCGCCTCTGCCATCTGGCGCTGGCTCATGGCCTCCTGTGAGAGGGCAGCCGTGTCCTGGGCCACAGACGCCGCCTGCACGGAAAGCCCCAGGCCTCACAAACCGCTCCCCATGTCTGACACCGTCGCACCCATTGCCTCCACCGCGGACGCCACCCGTGCGGTGTCAGCCTGGGTGGCACGCATGACCGGCACCACTTCCAGCTCCTGGACGCGGGTGGACTCCTCCACCTGCGACTGCAGCCGCCGCAAGCCGGCCGTCACCCTCTTCGCTCGTCTCCGGGTCGGTGGTTGCATCGGATCTATGTGTGGGTGTGGAAACTCCAGGATCCCGGGATCCATCTGGGCGGCAGATGTTCGCTTGGGCTGGGCTGCCCTCCGACCACCCAGCCCCTCTGCTACTCCTACCTCCAGCTGCTGTACCGGGACGGCTGTGTTGTGCGCACCAGTGAGTGTGCCAGACGCCTCATCACTAAAGTGCCCAACCGAGGTGAGTGTTTCTGCGATGGTGGAGGGTGTTGGTGACAGCAGTGGCGTTGTGTCGTGCTCTTCGTCCCACTCTGAGTCCATGGCACTTTGGGGTGGGGGTTCGTCACCACCCATTCACTCTGAGTCACTGTCAGGTATTTCGTCTTCCTGGGTAGTGCTGTCCCGGGTAGGGGTGTCCTGGGCAGTGCAGTCCCGGGTAGTGGTGTCCTGGGTAGTGGTGTCCTGGGTTGTGGTGTCCTGGGTAGTGGTGTCCTGGGTAGTGGTGTCCTGGCTCGGATGTGACGGGGGCCTGTGGCTGCCCCCGTCGTCGCTGGGTGGTCGCTCCCGCACGTGACGGGGGTGTCGTCTCCCTGTTGCTCCAGGTCTCTCCGTCTCCCGTGGTGTGCGAGGGGCATCCTGCGGGCGTCGCATGCTGGAGGGTCCGGGTCTCTCTGTCTCCCGTGACCTCCGAGGGGCATCCTGCGGGCGTCGCATGCTGGAGGGTCCGGGTCTCTCTGTCTCCCGTGGCCTCCGAGGTGCATCCTGCGGGCGTCGCATGCTGGAGGGTCCGGGTCTCTCTGTCTCCCGTGGCCTCCGAGGGGCAGGGGGATATGGGGGAGGGGGGATATGTGGGAGGGGGGGATATGGGGGAGGGGGATATGGGGAGGGAGGGATATGGGGGAGGGGGATATGGGGGAGGGGGGATATGGGGGAGGGGGGGTATGGGGGAGGGGGGGTATGGGGGAGGGGGGATATGGGGAGGGGGGATATGGGGGAGGGGGGATATGGGGAGGCTCACCCTGCCTGCTCTGACGAGGTCGTTCACCTTCTTGTGGCACTGGGTGCCTGTCCGTGGTGTCAGGGCCACAGCGGTGACGGCCTCTGCCACCTCCCTCCACAGACGCCGGCTGTGGCGTGGGGCAACTCTGCGGCCATGCCCGGGATACAGGGCGTCCCTCCTCTGCTCCACTGCGTCCAGGAGCGCCTCCACATCCCGTGACTCGAACCTCGGGGCTGAGCGGCGGCCAGCCATCCAGTCGGGTGTTCCGGTCGGGTGTTTCGGTCGGATGGGGGGGAGCAGCGCGGCCTTATGAGCCGTCACGCCGTGCGGCGCGTATGACGCTGCACGGTGTGAACCACGTGCGCAAGCGCGGATCCCGTTACGTCGCTGCTAGCCCATTTCGGGCCGGAGACTTTCGACCCATTTTTCCGACGTGACGCAAGTCGGATTTGCGCCGTTTTTTGCGCCGATCGGCGGACTTTGCGCCGATAACGGAGAATTTCGCCCCAGATTCCTACAGGAACAAGCGGGGTCATTTCAGGTAGCAGTTTGGAGCACTGTCTACCTCTGGGACTTGGGTTTACATGGCACCACTTCGAAGAGACATTACACCAGCAAACCTTTAGCCCTTTGTGAACTGCAGACTATAACAGAGTTCAAGTTTTGTTTTATTCCCAGATATAGCACTGGAGTGATTTGATCCCAGTTTGTTTTAAGCTTTTAAGAGAGCCATATTCTACCCTTCAGCAGGAGACCATGCCGGCTGCTCTCCACCAGGGTGGCGGTTGGGGAGTCACGATTGGCTAGGGAGAAGGAAATTGGCCAGGTTTCCTGCTCTTGATGGCTGGTCGGGTGGGGGTGCACTCGGAGCGGGTGATAACTCAACCCAACCCAACCTCCTGGACAGACACAGACTCCAGACATCACCTGAGCCTGAAGGAAGCTGCATGTGGCTCTTATGTAAGTTTGTCGGCATAAAAAACAAAGTTCAAACATTTGTAACATCTTCAGTCGGAAGTGCCAAGTAGATGATGCACCTTGGGCAACTCCTGAGTTCCCGACCATCACACAACTCAGTTTGCGGGCTGTTCGATTGTGATATATGGCCGCATGCGCTGGATACAGCAAAGGCTATGAGCACCTCCAACATCCTGGCTGTAGTGTCGGTGGCTGGTCCTAAAGAATTTGCTGTGGTTTAACCAAGATGTTCCGGCGCAGCTACAACACTGGCAGCTACCCGACAAAGTGGAAATGTGCCCAGGCATGTCCTGTCTACATAATGCAGGACCAGTACCAATTACTGCCCTATCAGTCTACTCTTAATCATCAACAAAGTGATGGAGGGTGCCGTTGGCAGTGCTACTTACTCAGCAATAACCTGCTCAATGAAGATACTGATGTCATTACAGCTTTGGTACAAACATGGACAAAGGAGATGAATTCCAGAGGTGAAATGTGATTGATTGCAATTGATACCAAAGCAGCATTTGCCCTTTAATAGCATCACGGAGTCCTCACAAAACTGAAGTTAATGGAAATCAATGGGGAAACTCTCCACCGGTTGGCATCATACCTCGCACAAAAGGAGATGATTGTGGATGTTGGAGTCCTATCATCCCAGCCACAGGACCTCACTCTCAGAATTCCTCAGGTAAATGCCCCATTTACTGTCTTCAGCTGCTCCATCAATGACCAGTCTCCCATCATACGGTCAGAATTGGGGATGTTCATCGATGCAGTGTTCAGTTCCATTCACTGCTCCTCGGGTAATGAAACCGCCTGTGCCACAAGCACCAAGATCAACATTCATCCTTTGGCTGATAATTGGCGAGTAATATTCACACCATTCAATTCCGAGTGCCAGACGGTGACCAGCTCCAACAGAAAAGATTCTAACCAGCTCCTTTTGACATATAATGGCATTATCATCATTGAATAATCCATCAGTAGCATCCTGGGAGTCAGAATTGACTGGGAACGTAACTGGATCAGCCACATAAATACATGGCTACAAGGTCAGAGGTTGGGAATTCTGCATTGAGTAGCTCACCTCCTTACTCCCAAAAGCTTTCCACGATCATTCGACAAGGCACAAGTCAGGAGTGTGGTGGAATATTTCCCACTTACCTGGATGAGTGCAGCTCCAACAACACTCAACAACAACACACCATCCAGGACAAGGCAGCCTACTGCCCAAAGCTGCATCTCACATCTTAAACATTCATTCCCTTCAATACTGGTGCACAATGGCAGCAGTGTGTTCCATCTACAAGAAGCATTGCAGCATCTCGCTAAGCCTCTTTTGACAGAACCTTCCAAATCTATGACGTCTACTATCTAGAAGGACAAGGCAAAGGACACATGGGAACAGCATTATGTGCACAAAGGACACAAAGAACAGCATTATGTGCACATTCTCCTCCAAGCCACACACCAACCTGGAGCGATATCAATGTTCCGTCATCATCACTGGGTCAATGTCTTGGCGTTCCTCCCTATGGAGAACCTTCAGTGGTTAGCACGGCTGCCTCACAGCACCAGGGACTCGATTCTGACCATGGGTGACACTCTGTGTGGAGTTTGCATGTTCTCCCCATGCCTGCGTGGGTTTCCTCCGGGTGCTCCGGTTTCCTCTCACAGTCCAAAGATGTGCAGTTAAGTGGATTGGACATGCTAAATTGCCCCTTAGTGTCCAAAGATTAGGTGGGGTTATGGGGTTACAGGGATCTGGATGGGGTGCTCATTTGAAGGGTCGGTGCAGGGCCGATAGGCTGAATGACCTCCTTCTGCATTGTCGGGATTCTATGATTTCTATGATTTCATTGTCTGCAGATGTGCAAGAAGGTCTCTCACTACCACCATCTCAAAGGCAACTTGGGACAGGCAATAAATGCTGAATTTGTCAGTGGTACCCACATCCCATGAAGAAACAAAAGCAGTCAGTACAGAATGAAACTCAGCTGTTGGATACCCCATAGTACAACAGTCTGCTGACACCCAGTGTCCATACTGACCAATGAAGAACAGCCTCTTGAACAAATTATCAGAGAACATGAAACTCTACTCCCAAAAGGTTAGTGCCTTCAGAGAATGGGAATAAGAGAAATAAAATGGCCGGAAAATAAATCTCTTTATGCATCTCATTTTAATTATTTATTTATTTTTGGTTTCCAAGCAGTGCCTTTTTTCTGACTTGTCTTTTTCACCCTCTCTCTCTCTCTCCCTTCACCTAGAGGATGGCACTTTTTAATCTCCAATATTCACCCCTCGAAGAGTAACGTGGAAAAAAGATTACAGCTGTGATTGCGGCATGGACCATTCGGTTTATGTGGAAATAGCTGGAGCGTCTCCAAGAAATGAGGTTTGGCAGATTCCTGTATACCAGCTGAGGAAGCAGTAACATTGAGACGGCGGAAACTAGCTGACAGTAAGGAGTGAATAAGAAAAAATCATTAACTAAATGCAAAAGGATCAGATTGAAAATGTGAGAGGGATGACATGTTAGTGAACCACTAGCTAACAAGTGAATTAAAATATTGAAAATTATACTTTTAGCCTAATCCACAAGCATGTCATGGAAAGCACTGGTATTATTCCAGTAGGAAGGCAAGATAAAAAGGTTCTGATGAAAGGTCATTGACCTGGCACATTAACTTTGTTTCTCTCTCCACAGATCTGCTGAGCATGTCCAATGTCTTTTATTTTTATTTTTATTCAGATTTTCAGCATTCACAGTATTTTGCTTATGCTAGAGAAAAATGTGTTGGCTCATCCCATCTTACGTTCCCACGTTCAGGAGCTGCCCCGGCTATTTTTTAAAAAATATTCTGTTTTTCTTATGGCCCAAGTGAAAAACTTCACACTTCCCTACATACTTCACCTGGCACCTTGTTCACCCACACACTTACCCTGGCTATACCTCGCTGCAGCCTATTTATGCCCTCCTCACAGCTTTCATCCCTAATCAGCTTTGTATCTTCATCAAACTTAGATACATCAGCACAATGGTTAGCACTGTTGCTTCACAGTGCCAGGGTCCCAGGTTCGACGCCCACTTGGGTCACTGTGCATGTTCCCCCCGTGTCTGCATAGGTTCCCTCCGGGTGCCCCAGTTTCCTTCCACACGTCCCGAAAGACGTGCTTGTTAGATGAATTGGACATTCTGAACTCTCCCTCAGTGTACCCGAACAGGCGCCGGAATGTGGCTACTAGGGGCTTTTCACAGTAACTTCACTGCAGTGTTAATATGAGCCTAATTGTGACAATAACGCTTATTATTATTATTACATTACTCCCTGTATCTTCTTCTAGGTCATTAACATGGATTGTAAAAAGCTGAGGCCCCAACGATGCTCCTTGTGGCTCTCCACTAGTCACAGTCTGTCAACTTTTAAATTCCTAATTTATCCTTATTCCCGGCTTCCTGTGCGTTGACCAGTCCTCTACCTCTGCTAGTATATTGCCATCAACTCCGTGAGCCTTTATAGTAACCCTAACCCTTTAGTGTGGCATATCATATTCATGCAATATGGATTCATAGATTTATGGAGCAGAAATTCAAATGGGTGTATGACCTTCAAAAGCAAAATGGAGAATGGGCACTCTTCCTTAAAACAAATGGAGTCCAGAGGTCAGGTGACCCTTCTCTTTCCTGGCAGTATAGACGGAACCAACCAGGCCCTAGAACCAGCTTACTAGGTCTGGGTAATACATTGAAATGCAATTGAACTTTCAGAACATCTCATTGAGCAGACATCAAAATGCATCAGACCTCTCCTGTGGATTAATGGCTGCCATTATCCAGAAGCCAGTTCACAGTGGACGCCTCAGCTTCAGAGTGGAATTCCAAAGAGTAGTGGTGCGAAAAGCCCCATTCTATCACCAGGATATGGGAATGGATGAAACTTGAGCACTATTGTGTATCAATGACTAGGTCATCAGGGGCCATTCGTGAGAACAATTAAATTATACTATGGGCGCATGACAGAAACCAGTTTCTGATAAGGGACATTTAACAGGACACATTTTTGGAAATTGACGGAAAGGAAGAAGAATTCCAGACTGGCAAAGGAACAGAAACTTGCCTAAAAATCAACCAGGTGTTGGAGAACTTGGGCTGGCTTTTGTTGATTATTTAAAGAAGCAAACTAGATTTTCACTGCAGGGATTCAACTGCACCTTGCTGGAGTGAAGCAAGAGGCAGCACGGTAGCATTGTGGTTAGCACAATTGCTTCACAGCTCCAGGGTCCCAGGTTCGATTGCGGCTTGGGTCACTGTCTGTGCGGAGTCTGCACATCCTCCCCGTGTGTGCGTGGGTTTCCTCCGGGTGCTCCGGTTTCCTCCCACAGTCCAAAGATGTGCCGGTTAGGTGGATTGGCCATGATAAATTGCCCTTAGTGTCCAAAATTGCCCTTAGTGTTGGGTGGGGTTACTGGGTTATGGGGATCTGGTGTAGATGTTGACTTTGGATAGGGTGCTCTTTCCAAGAGCTGGTGCAGTCTCGATGGGCCGAATGGCCTCCTTCTGCACTGTAAATTCTATGTTAAGAGGAACCTACTACTGCGCACTGCAAGCCACTGAGAATACATCTTCAGAAACCTCCTTCCAACATATGAGGAAACTCTGTCCCTAGAAGAGTTCAAAATTGATAAGGAGGAAGTGTTGAATAGACTGTCGATACTTAAAGTTGGCAATGCACCGGGACTGGGTGAGATGCATCCAAGGATATGAGAATGGAAATTGCAAGGGTGCTAGCCATAATATTCCAGTCTTCACCAGATCTAGGGGAGTCTCGTGCCAGGGGACCAGAGAATTGCAAATGTTAGGCCTTTGTTCCAGAAAGATTGTCAGGGTAGCCCCAACAACGTCTCTACTTCCTACGGAAGCTAAAGAAATTCAGCACGTCTGCATTGACTCTCACAAACGTCTATAGATGTGCCATAGAGAGCATCCTATCCGGCTGCATCACAGCCTGGTATGGCAACTGCTCGGCCCAAGATCGCAAGAAACTGCAGAGTGTGGTGACCTCAGCCCAACACATCACACAAGCATGTCGCCCACCCATTGATTCTGTCTACACCTCCCGCTGCCTCAGGAAGGCAGACAGCATTGTCAGAGACACCTCACACCCAGGCTTTGCCCGCTTCCAGACCCTTCCATCAGGCAGAAGATACAGAAGTCTGAAGACCCACACATCCAGACATAGGAACAATTACTTCCCCACAGCTACTAGACTCCTCAACGACTCTCCTTCTGATCTGTTCCCTGTAAGAACACTATTCACAACACCCTATGCTGCTCTTGCTAATGTATTTGCTTTGTATGGCCCTTGTTCTGCACTGTTACCAATTCCTTATTTGTCGATGTACTCTGTCAATTATTCTTTTTGTCTACTATGTACGTTCTGTATATGTTCCCTTGGCCGCAGAAAAATACTTTTCACTGTACTTCGGTACATGTGACAATAAATCAATCAATCAATTACACACCAAACAGTTTAACATCAGTGATGGACAAGTTTCGAGAGACCATTCTTCAGGATATAATTAGCAGTCACATGGAAAGATGTGGGCTGCTTAGGAAGAGCCAGGATTTCTAAAGGGCAAATTGGGCTTTACTAACTGGCTGCAGTTTTTGGAGGGGGTAACAGAAAGTGCCGATGAGGGTAATGATGCGCTGTACATGGACTTTAAAAAACATTATATACAGGGCCACAAAATACACTTTTGAGGAAAGTTGTGGCTCATGGAATAAAAGGGACTTTATCACCTGAAGAGCAAAGAGTTGAATTTGAAGAATCCCTTTTACTCAGATTTAATAAGTTAAGAAGTATCCGTTGGAAACAATAGTGGAAGCAGCATTTTTAAAAGCAAAGAAGAACTAAATATTTGATAAAGAAAACATTGAAAGGGTAAAGTGAAATGGCAAGGGAATGGGACTAAATGGAGAGCTGATACAGGTGCCTTAGGCTAGGTGGCCTCCAGTTGCACTGCATAATGTGATAATTTTATAACTTTAAGATCTCGAGGAACAACATGGGTTTTTTTTTGCTGAAGACAAGAGAAGATGATATGCAAAGCTGATGCAATTGAGCAATTGACTTCATTGACATTTTAAAATTGTTCCCAGCTGAAATCTACTTGTTCCTGATATGGTTCCGATTAATGACCTGTCTTTCCGCACAGCTGCTATTGCTCCAATAACTTCAGAGTATACATCTGACAAGTGGAACTGGCACTGGAGCTGAAGTGATGAGTATTGAGTGAGTCATTAAAAATGTAGACAGAAAGCCTTGCACATACAGAAGTAGATGCCCCACTGTTAAGTTGCTGGGTTGGGTAGGAATGATGATAAAGGCCTGCAACTTAAGTGGTTTGCTATAAGATCTTCAGCAGCTCTTACACACCATGCGCGTACTCCATTTCCAACACAGTGGGGGATGCAGATTGTGGGTGGGGGTGGGGGGGGGGGGAGAGGGGGGGGGGGGGGAGAGGCAAGGCAGTGGACCACTGCTAGTTTGTCAGGGCTGTTTGTGGTTTGCATTCTGGCTCTCTGGCCTGGCTGAAAAGCGCTGAGTCTGCAGGCGTTATGGTCAGAGTAGGCGGAATTTTCCATAGTTTTGGCTAAATGTCATTTTGGGGGTGAAAAGCAGTGGCCTGAACTTTCTGGCCTTTCACGCTGGCAGGATCTTCCGGTCCCGCCAGTGGTGCGCCCCTGTCATCGGCGTGGTGCCGTTTTCCCGGAGGCGAGGGGTGCATTCAACGGGAAACCCCGTTGACAATAACCGCACAGAAGATCTTGCCGCCCATCAATGGTGTGCTGCTTCCTGCCATCATGAGACAAATGGCGGGTTGGTCATCAGTGCCGTTGGCGCGTTTGCACATCGTACATTTTTGGCATTTGGGGAAAAAACATTTTTCGCAAGTTCCATGCCGCTCCCGTGGTGGGTTGACTGTTATTCGCTCACACTGCCATCAGCTGCACACTTGAATCATGGGGGCGTTCCATTTAAACGCCTTCCCAACACTTGCTCCAAGTCCAGCCAAGATGATGGCTGCCAGGAAGGCTGCCCCCAGATTCTCAGAGGGAGCACTCACCAGAATGCTGGATGCGGTGGAGGAGAGGTGGGATATCCTGTATCCTCAGATTGGGTGAAGACCATCGAGCAAGGTGACCAAACCCACATGGGAAGCAGTGGCAGCCCTGGGAATCGGCAGCTCCCTGTGCAGGGGGACAGGCATCTAGTGCAGGAAAAAGATGAATGACCTCTTCTGGTCAGCCAGGGTAAGTCACATCTGTCACTTGGCCTTTGAAAGGGCCCAGAGGAGGTTCACAAGAATGATCCCTGGAATGAAGAGCGTGTTGTATAAGGAATGGTTGAGGACTCTGGGTCTGTACTCGTTGGAGTTTAGAAAGATGAGGGGGGGGATCTTATTGGAACTTTCAGGATGCTGCGAGGCCTAGATAAAGTGGACGTGGAGAGGATGTTTCCACTTGCAGGAAAAACTGGAACCAGAGGACACCATCTCAGATTAAAGGGCCGATCCTTTAAAACAGAGATGAGGAGGAATTTCTTCAACCAGAAGGTGGTGAATCTGTGGAACTCGTTGCCACAGAAGGCTGTGGAGACCAAGTCACTGAGTGTTATTTGAGACAAAGATAGATAGGTTCTTGATTAATAAGGGGATCAGGGGTTATGGGGTGAAGGCAGGAGAATGGGATGAGAAAAATATCAGCCATGATTGAATGGTGGAGCAGACTCAATGGGCCGAGTGGCCTAATTCTGCTCCTTGGTCTTATGGTCACCAGACACACCCACACACCCATTACTCATCCACTGCCACCTCACGAGGCCCCACCAGTTGCCCTCCCACATGCTTCCCATGTCCCCTGTGGCTCCTCTCTTCACCACACCCTAGTGCCCTCTCGCCAACCACATATGCCAGATAACCCTACCATCCGACCCAGCCGGCTTGCAGCCTGCTTACACTCTCCCCATCTGTCTTCTTACAGGACAAGCTGGCTCACAATAAATAGGAGAGAGTGCACAGTTGGGCAGAGACATGCCCGATCTCAAAATCCCTCCCCCATTTGAGGAAAGGGTCTCTGTCACACCATGTGGCCTCTGCATAGGTGGCATCCACCATGTCCTGAGGGGGTATCTCTTGTCACTAAGGAGCCAACCCTGAGTCAATGAGCTCCCTCAAATACCTCTGGTATCTGAGAGTGGCCAAGGATGTGACTGTCGCGGACGCTCCCGGGAGCCTACCCCACACCTGCAGAACGAGCTTGGCATGGTTGCAGACAATTTGGACCTTCAGGGAGTGGAAGTCCTTGCAGTCAATAAAGGGAATTACTTGATGCCATGGGGAATGGAGAGCCACATGCATGCAATCAATGGCTCTCTGCATGTCTTAGAAGCTAGCTCTCTGGACGAAGCTCATGACTCTTGTGTCTTGGCTGGCCTGGTCATGGTTACAAATTGATGTAGTGATGCACACTCTTAAACAGTGCACCTGTAACCTAACCCCCCCCCCATGCACATATGTGCGGAGGACTGAGAGATTCCACAAAGGTCACCAGTGGAGCCCTGAAAGGTGCCACTGGCATAGAAATGTAGGGCGGAGGTGACCTTCAGAGCTACAAGCAGTGGGTGACCTCTGAGTCCAGGTGGCACCAACTTTTGTAGAACCTGGCAAAGGTGAGCGACCGAGTCACTGGATATTTGGAGTCTCCTCCTGCATTGATTCTCACTCATCTCCAAGAACATCAACCGCTGTCTGTAAACCTGGGGCCAATGGTGTTGCCTCCGAGTCGGCCCTCTCTGTGGTGCAGCCTCTGCCAGCTGAGCAGGCCCTGCCACACCCCTCCCTCCTCAGGGTTATGCTCCAGTCTCCGGGGAGCCAGATGTTGAAGCAGGCATCGTGTCTCTTGCCTCGCGGCTGGAAGGATTACTGTCAGCTTTACTGGCTCCTTATGTGTCTCCTTCTACTGACTGCATGGGAAGAAAGAGAAAGAGTGAGCATTGAGGAATCCAGTCTATGCCCTGATCCATTGCCCATCCGGCCCCAGGAGCATTCTTTCGATGGCCTGTGACCAGTGTGCTAGCCATCATACCGAGCTCCACTTCCTTACAATCTCCCAGACTGGGCAAGACCCTACATCAGCATCTCCCCACTCAGCCTGACTGATGGGCATCAACTTCGGAGACTCTTTTGAGCCCTGAGGTCTGGTGAATGGAGCAAGCATTAGCCCCATGGTTAACTGTAAGGCCCTCTGTGCAAACCAATCAAGGGTTTGGGGGAATGGCCTGTGAAGGTACCACGACAACAACAGCTATTGGAGCTGGGCAGTCTGGTGAGCTCTGAAACCTTTGCCTCTTGTCCTGGAATGCTATAATTCTGCTTGCCCCCTCAGCTAATTCTGCAGGCAAGCCTTCTAATTAACTGAATGGGTAGCTCAAGGTGCAAAGGGTTAACTAGTGAACGGCAATCAGTGGTACTAGCATACATCAGTGAATGGGCGTAATTGACTCATCGGTCAAAGCTAAGAAAGTTAAAAGACGAGTGGGTTTCTAATGTGGCAGGTAAGGACGAGCTCATTGCTGTCATGGCTCCATATTTAGGTGAACATGATTAGTCATGACATCACTAGCCCCCCTCTTCCACCACCCCCCCCCCCCCAAGGCTCTTAGAAGCCTTGTATTCTGGACATCCACTCACCCAAGCAGGCTGTCCAGTACCACCACTATTCGAGAATTCGCAGGATCCAATCAGTATCTTTTCCCGCTTTTGTTGCCACTTTTGTGTGAGGCTTCCCTCACACTTTTTTCCACTTAGGGTTGCAACAGGGACTTGGCGACAGGGATCATGGTTCTGGTGCGTCTGGAGAACATTCCCTGTGCTGGCAAGGGCAGGCCCTCTGTTATGATCCTGGACCAGACCCCAACAGTGGTTAGCACACTGGACAGAATGTCCACTATTTTATTTTAATTTTGTAAGACTGTGAGGAAAGGATACCGCACTCCAGGACTGATTTCACACAAAATAAGGATATAGCACAATAAAACTAACAGTATCAAAATATCTTAACATCACACAAGAAAATAGCTTACAATTACCCCTTAAACAATGCTAATCAATACAGTGATGCAATAACCCTTAACCGCTATCTTTAATTCACTAAAACAACAAACCATCTCAGATCCCAATTGTAAAGGTTCTTCCTGCTTATTCCTTATTTCCCTTTTCTTTATTTTTGTCATTATCATTTTTGAATCCTGAACAGTCAGGGGAAGGACCTGCTCCCTTCTCGCTCTATCTCTCCAGAAAGACTGTGAGTTGCTGTATTTCTGAAAATGCAGTGAATCCGTTACAGGGTGCAGAGACCTGGATCTGAAATCTTACTTTGAAGAAAGACCTGCTTGAAGACAAACATCTGAAACAGACTCTTTTTCCTCAACACTTATGATTTTCACCCCTCTCCTCCCCTTTGTGTTTGTCTGTCTTCTGTTTTTGTGCAGAGGACAAGGCCAAGTTAAAGTGAACAGAATTTGGATAAACATTCATTGGACGATCAGAAAAGACTGGCTGCATTGCACGAGAGACAGAAAGAGGCATAAATTAGGTCAGCACGGTAGCACAGTGATTAGCACAGTTGCTTCACAGCTCCAGAGTCCCAGGTTCGATTCTTGGCTTGGGTCACTGCCTGTGCAGAGTCTGCACGTTCTCCCCTTGTCTGCGCGGGTTTCCTCTGGGTGCTCCGGTTTACTCCCACATGTCCCGAAAGACATGCTTATTAGGTAATTTGGACATTCTGAATTCTCCCTCCCTGTATCCGAACAGGCGACAGAATGTGGCGACTAGGGGCTTTTCACAATAACTTAATTGGAGTGTTTATGTAAGCCTACTTGTGACAATAAAGAGTATTATTATTATTATAATGTCGGAAACACAACAACTAATTTACACACAGCAATCTCCCACAAACAGCAATGTAATAATGACTGGATAATTTGTTTTTACTGATACCAATTGAGAAATAAATATCGAACAGGCCACAGGGGCTAACTCTCTTGATCTTTTGCGAAATACATTGAGACATAGCTATCGGCTCTTAAATGGTTAGCACTGTCTGTGCAGAGTCTGCACATTCTCCCCGTGACTGCGTGGGTTTCCTCCGGGTGCTCCGGTTTCCTCCCACAGTCCAAAGATGTGCAGGTTAGGTGAATTGGCCATGATAAATTGCCTATAGTGTTCAAAAAGGTTAGGTTGGGTTCCTGGGTTGTGGGGATAGGGTGGAGGTGGAGGTGGAGGTGTGGGCTTAGGTGGGTTGGTCTTTCCGGTGCAGATTCGATGGGCCCAATGGCCTCCTTCTGCACTGTAAATTCTATGATACTATGAAATGCAGAAGAAACTCATTCAGAGTGTCCTCTCCAATTGGACAGTCAGAAAGCTGACAAAGTGAAGCATGTTGGGCGGGTTTCTCCGGCCTCTGACGCCAAAATCGTGCGCGGCAATCAGCCGGAGAATCCATGTTGGCGCCGCTTTTGCGATGCTCTGCCCCTCCAAAACGGCGTACGCCATCAGGGCGGCCCTAGGACATTACCTGAGACCCTCCCCCCCGATGCTCCGCTCCCGATGGGTCGAGTTCTCGACGGCGTCGGTCGTGTGTGGTATTTATTTTCGGGAACCTGGCGTGGCGGCTACGGACTATGTCCAGGTGCTCAGACAGCGATGTATTGTAGCACTGGAATTTGTTGAGTGCAGAATTGTGATACTCCTCCCAACACCATTCTACATCCTGGAGGAAAAGTCGAGAGAGGAGTCCTATTACCTCACTGTAACAAGGAATGAACATTGATAGATAACTCATCATGTCGAGGAAACACTGCAGGGCTTGTCCTCAGGAATGGACATTTGAATGTGCTCCAGTGGCGCAATCGGTTCGCAGGCGGTACTTTTACAGGAATGGGTTCAGCGGCTCCAGCTCCGACGGAACTTCGGGCTCTTTTAAGAGCCCCAACGGGGACTTGGACGGCCGTAAAACCCGGTGCGAGGCGCGAGGGAAGGGAGTCCCCCCCGAACGACGGAGGGAAAAACCGGCGGCGGCGGCTGCAGCCCGAAGAATCTGCAGCCAGAAGGTCAGAGTGAGTGGAACAAAATGGCGGCGGAGAAACCACAGGTGACATGGGGGCCTGAGCAGGACGAGGTGGTGAGACGGTGCGTGGACCTGCTGAAGAAGGAGGTAATGACCCCGTTGTTACAGGCAATTGAGGGGCTTAAGGAGACTTTAAAGACCCAGGAGACTGAACTTCGCGTGGCGGAGCAGAAGGTATCAGGTATTGAGGACGAGGTCCTGGGCCTGGCGGTCAAGACTCAGACGCACGAGGCACTTCATAAAAAGTGTGCTGATAGGATTGAGGCCCTTGAAAATGGAGCGCGAAGGAAGAACCTCAGGATACTAGGTCTCCCGGAGGGTGTGAAAGGAGTGGACTGTGGAGCGTACGCAAGTAAGATGCTGAGCTCACTGATGGGTGCTGAGGCCCCTGCAGGCCCCATGGAGGTGGAGTGGGCAAATCGGATCCCGGCGAGAAGACCAAAAGCGGGAGAACCACCGAGGGCGATAATCGTGCGATTCTACCGCCTTAAGGACAGAGAAGAGGTCCTGAGATGGGCTAAAAAGGTGCGGAGTAGCAGATGGGAGAATGCGGTGGTAAGGATCTACCAGGATTGGAGTGCGGGGGTGGCGAGAAGGAGGGCGAGCTTCAACCGAGCCAAAGAGGTTTTGCACAAAAGGAAGGTGAAGTTTGGGATGCTGCAGCCGGCAAGACTATGGGTCACGCATCAGGAGAGACACTATTATTTCGAGACGGCGGAGGAAGCATGGTCCTTCATCAATTAAGAGAAACTGGACCGGAACTGAGGGACTGATGCTGCAGGGAACTGTTATTGTTGTTATTATTGTTTTTGTTAATGGGATGGTGAAAGTTAATCGAGAAGTAAACAGGGATGGGGGGAGGACACTGGGGAAATGTGGGCGCCGGTGAGGGGGGAGAGGCGGGACATAGTCAGAGAATGGGGAAGGAGAGGGGGAGGGGAAAGGGAGCTGCGCCATAAGAGGCGGATCAGGTAAAGGGATGTTCACGCGCCAGAAAGAATAAGGCGGGAAAACAGGCACAAGGCGGATGGGAGTTCCCTCACACCGGGGGGGCTGAGGAGCGAGGAGGAGTAGCCGGGGTCAGTTGAAGTCAGCTGACGTACGGAAGTGATATGGGGGGAGCAATCAAGCTAGATAGGGATCTAGCGGGGGGGGGGGGGGGGGAAGGGGACAACTGGGTTGCTGCTGCGGAAATCCAAAAGGAAATGGCTAAAGAGAGGGTGGTCGGGGGCGGAATGCGACGCTGGGGGAGCGAGCGGGAGCGCGGAGGCGGGTTATGGGACTGGCCGAGAGAAGGTAATGGCTAGTCGACACGGGAGGGGGGCAGGTAGCCCCCCAGTGAGGCTGATCACGTGGAACGTGAGAGGCCTGAATGGACTGATAAAAAGGGCCCGAGCGCTCGCGCATTTGAAAGGACTAAGGGCAGACGTGGTTATGCTCCAAGAGACGCACCTAAAGGTGGCGGACCAAGTTAGGCTAAGGAAAGGATGGGTGGGACAGGTGTTCCACTCAGGACTGGACGCAAAGAACAGAGGGGTGGCCATTTTGGTGGGGAAACGGGTAGCATTTGAAGCAAAGAACATCGTAGCAGATAGTGGAGGTAGATATGTAATGGTGAGTGGTAGGCTGGAGGGAATGGAGGTCGTGTTGGTTAATGTGTATGCCCCAAATTGGGACGATGCGGGGTTCATGAGACGGATGCTGGGGCGTATTCCGGACCTGGAGGCAGGAAATTTGATTTTAGGAGGGGACTTCAATACGGTGCTGGACCCAGGGCTAGATAGATCCAGCTCAAGGACTGGAAGAAGGCCGGCAGCGGCCAAGGTACTTAAGGGGTTTATGGACCAAATGCGGGGAGTGGATCCATGGCGATTTCTTAGACCCAGGGCTAGGGAGTATTCCTTCTTCTCCCACGTCCATAAAGTGTACTCCCGGATAGATTTTTTTGTTTTAGGAAGGTCGTTGATCTCTAGGGTGGAAGAAGCTGAATACTCAGCCATAGCGGTTTCGGATCATGCCCCACATTGGGTGGACCTGGAAGTAGGAGAGGACAGGGAGCAGAGAACACTCTGGCGATTAGATGTGGGACTGATGGCGGATGAGGGAGTGTGTGCAAGAGTGCGGGGGTGTATCGAGAGATACCTGGAGGTCAATGACGACGGCGAGGTCCCTGTGGGAGTGGTCTGGGAAGCACTAAAAGCGGTGGTCAGAGGAGAGCTGATTTCTATTGGGGCCCACAAAAGGAAAACAGAGGCCAAGGAAAGGGATAGATTACTGGGGGAGATTTTAAGGGTGGACAGGGAATTTGCAGAGACCCCGGAGGAGGAGCTGTACAGGGAGAGGAGACGACTCCAGACCGATTTTGACCTTCTGACCACCAGAAAGGCGGAGGTACTGTGGAGGAAGGCACAGGGGAGGAGGTATGAATATGGGGAAAGGCTAGTCGCCAGTTGGCGCACCAACTGCGAAAGAGGGCAGTAGCAAGGGAGATAGGAGGAATTAGGGATGAAAGGGGAGACACTGTGCGAAGGGCAGGAAAGATAAATGAGGTGTTTAAGACCTTTTATGAAGAACTGTATAAGTCTCAGCCCCCAGAGGGAGAGGAGGGGATGCGGCAGTTCCTGGACCAGTTGAGGTTCCCGAAAGTGGAGGAGCAGGCAGTGGCAGGCCTGGGGGCGCCGATTGAGGTGGACGAGGTTATTAAGGGACTGGGAAGCATGCAAGCAGGGAAGGCCCCGGGGCAGGACGGGTTCCCGGTGGAATTCTACAGAAAATATGTGGACTTGTTGGCCCCGTTGTTGGCGAGGACGTTCAATGAGGCCAGGGAAGGGGGGACACTACCCCCGACAATGTCGGAGGCGACGATATCACTAATTTTGAAGAGGGACAAAGATCCGATGCAGTGTGGGTCCTATAGATATATTTCACTATTGAACGTGGACGCCAAACTGCTAGCAAAGGTGCTGGCATCGAGGATAGAGGACTGTGTCCCAGGGGTGGTGCACGAAGACCAGACAGGGTTCGTAAAAGGGAGACAATTGAATGTTAACGTGCGACGGCTATTAGGGGTGATAATGATGCCCTCAGTTGAGGGGGAGGCAGAGATAGTGGCGGCAATGGACGCAGAGAAGGCATTTGATAGGGTGGAGTGGGAGTATTTATGGGAAGTGTTAAGGAGGTTTGGGTTTGGGAACGGATTTATTCGCTGGGTTAGACTACTTTATGGGGCACCGACGGCAAGCGTAGTTACAGGTCGACATAGATCGGAGTATTTCCGATTATATAGGGGAACAAGACAGGGATGCCCGCTGTCTCCATTGTTGTTTGCGCTGGCAATTGAACCTCTGGCCATGGCGCTGAGAGACTCCAGGAAATGGAGAGGGGTGACTAGAGGGGGAGAAGAACACCGAGTCTCTTTATACGCGGATGACCTATTGCTATACGTGTCGGACCCAGCGGGGGGGATGATAGAGGTTATGCGAATCTTGAGGAGGTTCGGGGAATTTTCAGGGTATAGGTTAAACATGGGGAAGAGTGAATTATATGTGATACATCCAGGGGACCAGAGTAGAGAGATAGAAGGCTTACCGCTAAGGAAAGTGGAAAGAAACTTCCGATACTTGGGGATTCAGATCGCTAGGAGCTGGGGAACCTTGCACAGACTTAATCTGACACGGCTGGTAGAACAAATGGAGGAGGACTTTAAGAGGTGGGACATGCAGCCTTTATCGCTGGCGGGCAGGGTGCAAGCAATTAAGATGATGGTCCTCCCGAGGTTCTTATTTGTATTTCAATGTCTCCCTATTTTAATCACCAGGACCTTTTTTAATAAAATAGATAGGAGCATTACGAGCTTTGTGTGGGCAGGGAAAGTTCCGAGAGTAAGGAGGGGGTTCCTTCAGCGCAGTAGGGACAGAGGAGGACTGGCACTACCGAACTTGGGAGATTATTATTGGGCCGCCAATGTGGCAATGATACGTAGATGGATGATGGAGGGTGAGGGAGCGGCGTGGAAAAGGCTGGAGAGAAGGTCCTGTAAAGGGACAAGTCTAGAGGCGCTGGTGACGGCGCCGCTACCGTTCTCACCGAAAAAGTACACCACGAACCCGGTGGTGGCGGCAACACTGAACATATGGGGACAGTGGAGGCGACAGAGAGGGGTGCGGGGAGCCCTGGTGGGGTCCCCTATCAGGAACAACCATAGGTTCGCCCCAGGAAGAATGGATGGAGGATTTCAAAGCTGGTACCAGTTGGGAATTAGGAAGGTGGGAGATTTATTCATAGATGGGACTTTTGCGAGCTTGGGAGCACTGGAGGAAAAGTATAAGTTACCCCGGGGGAATTTCTTGAGATATATGCAGGTGAGGGCGTTTACTAGACAACAGGTGAGGGAATTTCCGCGGCTCCCGACACAGGGGATACAGGACAGGGTGCTTTCAGGGGTGTGGGTCGGAGAGGGCAAGGTGTCAGAGATTTATAGTGAGATGAGGGAAGAGGGGGAGGAGTCGGTGGGCGAACTAAAAAGAAAGTGGGAAGAAGAATTAGGGGAGGAGATAGAGGAGGGTATGTGGGCTGATGCCCTAAGCAGGGTAAATTCCTCTTCCTCATGCGCCAGGCTTAGCCTGATTCAATTTAAGGTGCTACATAGAGCACACATAACGGGGGCAAGATTGAGCAGGTTCTTTGGAGTGGAGGACAAATGTGGGAGGTGTGGCGGGAGCCCGGCAAACCACGCACATATGTTTTGGGCGTGCCCGGCACTGGAAGGGTATTGGAAGGGAGTGACGGGAGTGATTTCGCAGGTGGTGAAGGCCCAGGTCAAACCAGGCTGGGGGTTAGCTCTATTTGGAGTTGCGGAAGAGCCGGGAGTGCAGGAGGCGAAAGAGGCCGATGTCGTGGCCTTTGCGTCCCTCATAGCCCGGCGCAGGATCCTACTCATGTGGAAGGAGGCGAAACCCCCCGGACTGGAGGCCTGGGTAAATGGCGGGGTTTATTAAACTGGAGCAGATAAAGTTTGCCCTGAGAGGATCGGCTCAAGGGTCCACCAGGCGGTGGCAGCCATTTCTCCACTACCTAGGGGAACGTTAGAGGGAAGACGGATGACCAGCAGCAGCAACCCAGGGGGGAGGGGGGGGGGGGGGGAGGAGGCTCAGTTGAGTATAGGTCAATAGAGTACGAGGTTTTGTTACTTGTATATTATTATTATTATTATTATTGTTAAAAAGTTTAAAAATTTCTGTTTTGTTACTGTTATCGTTTCGCTTGTTTTGTAAGCGGGTAAAATGTTGCTCTGGGGAAAAAATTTCAATAAAATATATATTTTTTAAAAATATGGTCACCTTCCTTAATCCTAATTCTGTTTGCTTTAGAGTTGCCAGGTATCTCTCGATACCGCCACAAGGTTCAAACCTGAATACTGATCAAAGAGCCAATACACCAGTTAGTTAGTTCAAAGTCAATACTAATTATTGACACACACAGTAAGATCTACACATGCACAAAGTACCACAAACTAAACTATCTCTAATGCTAACGCCTATACTTAGCTTCGGGTGCCCACTCAGTCAGAGGAACAATGGCCGTTGTTCGGATCTGAGGTTGTTGGGTTCGAAGAGGTACAGGAGAACAGCTAAGGTCGTCCGTCTGGTAGCGAGCGTTGACCTTGGACTTGCTTGCTTCTGGTGCAGCTGGTGGATGGGTCTCTCCGCTGTGAGAGCCAAGTCCAAGAGAACGATTCTCTCTCGGGGGTTTCTTCTTATACCCGGAGGTGCTTCGTGCACTTTTGGGCGGGCCTTAAACTTGGCCCCAAGTAATCGGGCCGCATCTTGATCATTGGTATTGATCTTGACCAATAAAGGGGTGGGTGCCCTGATGGCTGGGCGTGTCTTTGGTGGCTATTGGCCTTGCTTTGTTTGCGCTTTCGGTTTGGGAAACTGGCGCCGGGATGCCTGGAGTTGTATCGGTTGCTTGAGTCTTTCCTTTGTTCCCGGAGATGGGCCATCAATATGTTAATTGACCTACAGTTTCAGTCCCGTCGGGGGGCTGCCTTTCCAATATGCATACAGGCTCTGTGCCTGCTTGCTTTCCTAACATTGTCCACAGTTTCCTACAGTCTTTGCGAGCGTCCATTTTGTATTCTGGAAGTGGCCATCCCAGGTGGCTACAATTTGTCATATCGCCATTGCCTGCTGGTTTAGCTCACTTGGCTAGATAGCTAGTTTGTGATGCAGAGCAAGGCCAGCATTGCGGGTTAAATTCCCGTACTGGCTGAGGTTACCCTCGTGGTAATCCTCAGGTTAAATCACCACCAGCCAGCTCTCCTCCGCAAAAAGGGTAAGCAGCCTATGGTCATCTGAGACGATAGCAACTTTATCTTTACCCATTCGTGTCTGGCTTCACAAAATCCACACTTTGCAGCCAGGATGCGCAAAACCTTGGCACTGGGCATTGATGGTAAGCAGATGACCCACAGCTGTACCTCATTGATACCCTCTCCTGGGCTTACGTACCCACCACTGAGGACCTGGCTGACCTTGAATCTGCATTTAGCAGGATTGAGCTTCAACTGTCTGGTCCTGATTGTGTCGAGGGCCACGTGCAGACGTGCATCATGTTCTTGCATTGTACAACCCAAGACCAGGATGTCATCAACGATGATTTCACAAGGTTGCCCTGCAAAGAGCTGTTCCATCGATTGTTGGAAGACCTCACTACCAGGGCAGCACGGTAGCACAGTGGTTAACACTGTTGCTTCACAGCGCCAGGGTCCCGGGTTCGATTCCCGGCTTGGGTCACTGTCTGTGCGGAGCCTGCACGTTCTCCCCGTGTTTGCGTGGATTTCCTCCGGGTGCTCCAGTTTCCTCTCACAAGTCCCGAAATATGTGCTGTTAGGTGAATTGGACATTCTGAATTCTCCCTCAGTGTAGCCGAACAGGCGGCGGAGTGTGGCGACTAGGGGCTTTTCACAGTAACTTCTTTGCAGTGTTAATGTAAGCCCCTTCCCCCAACTCTACTGCAATCTGATGGATTTCCCCAGGACTCGCTGTGCTTCCCATTCCTGCAGCAACCAGGGTCAGAGGATCCCAGGAGAAGCGGGCAGTAGCACTGGACTGACCAGAGGATTCAGGAATTCAAATATCAAAAGCAGACGCGATAAAAGGAGGCAACAAATTTTTTTTAAAAACAAGAGACTGGGAAAAGTTAGGAGCAGAAGACAAAGGATAAAAAATAAACTGCGGAAAAATAAGATAAGTAGCAGGAACATTAAAAAAACACAAATTGGTAAAGTGAAAACAGATATTAAAGAGTTTTGAACAAACAGGGTTTCCACAGTTTGCCCAAAATCAAAAGGCGAGATCAGAGCTTTAAATCATTAGACATAGATTTTAAATGGAGGATTACCAGGGCGCTCTAAGTATCATTGCCAACTCCTCTACGCCCCCTCAAAAACTGTGCAACTGAGTAAGTTCAGAAGGAGGTCACATCATGTTTCACCGCACACTGAAAATAAACGGTAGTGTCCGCTCTTTTTTTCAATTTTCAGCCACAAAGTGAGATTTTCTAAAAATTATTTTGTTACTTTATTCCAAAGGGTTGTGAATGCTTGTGAATGCACACACGTGTGGGCAGCCTGGTGGAATTTAAATTCAATTAATGAATCTGGAATTATAAAGTTAGTCTCAGTAATGGTGACCATGACAATTATCATGATTGTCATAAAAACCCATCAGGTTGACTGATGGGCTTAGTAATGTGGCTGACTCTTTAATGCCCTCTGAAAACTGGTCCAGCAAGTCACTCGGTTCAAGGGCATTAGAGATGAGTAGCAAATACCATATTCCATGTAAGAATGTTGAACAAAACTGCAGAATTGTAACATGGATTGCTGATCCACACAAGAGGAGGCACATTACAGAGACAAGGAACCTGCAGTAACCAGACTTCAAGTGGGAAAGCAGACATCAGAGGGAAATCAAAAGTTCAGTGCCATCTTAACACAGTCTGAGAATTGATTGTTGAAGCAATTGTGAAGCTTGTGCAACAGTCACAACAAAGAAATCCTGAAGTGGGAGATGGGTGGCACAGTAGTTAGCACAGTTCAAAGGACCTGGGTTCGATTGCAGCCTTGCGTGACTGTGTGGAATTTGCACATTCTCCCTGTGTCTGGGTGGGTTTCTTCTGGGTGCTCCAGGTTCCTCCCACGGACCAAAGATGTGAAGGTTAGGTGGATTGGCTGTGCTAAATTGCCCCGTAGTGCCCAAAAGATGTACAGGTTAGGTGGGGTTATGGTTTTATGCAGTTGGAGCGAGGGAGTGGGCCTAGGAAGGGTGCTCCTTCAAAGGGTCGGTGCAGACTCAATGGGCCGAATGGCCTCCTTCTACACTGTAGGGATTCTATGGATTATAAGGATTCTATGGGTGTGGAGATACATGAACAACAATGTGAAAATCCAAGATAACATGAAATGCTGGGAAAACGCAGCCCGTCTGATAGTATCAGTGGAAAGAGGAACAGAGTTAATGTTTCGGCTCCATGTGACTCTTCTTCAGAGCTAAAGAGAGGGAGAAATGTGGATTATATACTGTGTAAGAGGGGGTGGACCAAAAGGCCAGTGATTGGTGGGAGCTAGAACAGATTACACAAAGATGTGTAGGGCACAACTCGGAGGAAATGTTTGTGGCAATGTGAAGGACTATGGAAGGTGATAATAGTGACATTAGGGTGTGGTATTATAGGTATTACGGTACCTGAGAGGCTGATGTACCATTGGTAGAACCTATATGCTTGCTATTGGCTAGAGTGTATAATAACTCCGCCCGGATAGGTGGGGTATAAGAACCCATGCCGCCCCAGCAGCCCTCACCCTGTACCTGAGCTGCTGGGGGAAACATCTAGCTTATTAAAGCCTTCAGTTGGTCTACAACCTTGTTTTAGTGGTCATTGATCGTGCATCAATTTAATAAGCTAGATTTTAAGAAGAAAGGATGGAGCTCCGAATTAAGTCGGAGTGTCTGCAACTTAGCCCCCACGCGGCGAACTCAGCGGCGATCTTTAAGCACTGGCTGGCGTGTTTTAAAGGGTATCTTGAGGCGGCAGAAAACGCACCCACGGGAGAGCAGAAACTGCATGTCCTGCACTCAAGGGTGAGCCCAGAGACCTCCACCCTCATCGAGGAAGCGGAAGACTTTGATGCAGCAATCGAGCTGCTAAAAGGACACTATATTCGCCCGGTAAACCAGGTCTACACCCGGCATCTGCTTGCAACAAGATGGCAAACCCCTGGGGAATCGTTGGAGGAATTCTACCGCGCACTCCTGGTGCTGGGCAGAAGCTGTGGCTGCCCGCAAGTTTCGGCGAGCGAACACACGGAACTCTTAGACCGGGACGCTTTTGTGGCAGCTATGCTTCCATCACAAATCCGCCACGCCTGTTAGAGAAAGGCACCCTGGGCCTTAGGGAGGCACGGGCCCTTGCCTACGTTCCCGACCGCGTGGCAGTCCCCTGGGCAGCGTGGAACCCCGCAGCGGCCGAGCCAGAGACTTCCCCTGTTCCCCCACAGGCCTGCGCTGCAAGGCGGCCTGCCAACCCCGATGGGCCCCGCTGCTCTTTTTGCGGGCAGGCCAAGCACCCCCGCCAGCGCTTCCCGGCCCACGCATCCACCTGCAGGGGATGTGGCAAAAAGGGCCATTTCGTGAGGGTATGTCAGGCCTGAGCGGTCTCAAGCGGCGAATCCGGACCGCCACCACAAACTTCTCTACGGGCCCAGTGTGGCCAGTGGTAGGCGCCATCCCCATATCCCAGGGCCACGTGCGGACCCCGGGCGCCGCTATCTTGTTCCACGGACGCCACGCTTGAGGGATGGGCGCCGCCATTTTGTGCAGCCCCAGCCATGTGCGACAGATGGGAGACGCCATCTTGGATGAACCACAGGACCCCAGCTCGGCCAACCACACACTGCCTGAACAGAATTCCCAACTACTGCGATTGGCCTCGGTGACTTTGGATCAATCTCAACCTCGAACACTCTCAACCGCTACGACGACCGTTGTCATCAACGGGCACGAGACGTCCTGCTTAATTGACGCTGGGAGCACGGAGAGCTTCATACACCCCGACACGGTAAGGCGCTGTTCCCTCCTCATCCACCCTGTTAATCAAAAATTCTCACTGGCCTCCGGTTCCCACTCAGTGGAGATAAAGGGGTTTTGTTTAGCAAACCTCACAGTCCAGGGAAGGGAGTTCAAAAATTTCCGTCTCAACGTCCTTCCCCTCCTCTGCACGTCTACACTCCTGGGTTTAGACTTCCAGTGTAACCTTCAAAGTCTGACCTTCCAATTCGGCGGCCCTATACCCCCCTTACTGTCAGCGGCCTTGCGACCCTTAAGGTCGACCCACCTTCCCTGTTTGCGAACCTCACCCTGGATTGCAAACCCGTCACCACCAGGAGCAGACGCTGCAGTGCCCAGGACCGGATCTTTATTAGGTCAGAGGTCCAAAGGCTACTGAGGGAAGGAGTCATTGAAACCAGTAACAGCCCCTGGAGAGCTCAAGTAGTGGTGGTAAAGATCGGGGAGACGCATAGGATGGTCATCGACTACAGTCAGACCATCAACAGGTTTACGCAGCTGGACATGTGCCCCCTCCACCGCATATCCGACCTGGTAAACAGGATCGCGCATTATAGGGTCTTCTCCACGGTGGATCTCAAGTCCGCCTACCACTAGCTCCCCATCCGCACTAGTGACCGCAAATACACTGCCTTCGAGGCAGACGGGCGGCTCTATCACTTCTTAAGGGTTCCCTTTGGTGTCACTAACGGGGTCTCCGTCTTCCAGCACGAGATGGACCGAATGGTTGACCGGTACGGTTTACGGGCAACATTCCCGTATCTCGATAATGTCACCATCTGCGGCCACGACCAGCAGGACCACAACACCAACCTCTGAAAATTTCTCCAGACCGTTAACATACAATAAGGATAAATGCGTGTTTAGCACCGACCGTCTAGCCATTCTCGGCTACGCAGTGTGAAATGGAGTTATAGGCCCCGACCCGGAACGCATGCACCCCCTTATGGAGTTCCCCCTCCCTCACTGCTCTAAGACCCTAAAACGCTGCCTAGGGTTCTTTAGCTACTACGCCCAGTGGGTCCCCAACTTCGCGGACAAGGCCCGTCCTCTGATCCAATCCACAGTTTTTCCCCTGTCGATAGAGGCCTGCCAGGCCTTCAGCCGCATCAAAGCAGACACTGCAAAGGCCATGATGCACGCCATCAACGAGTCGCGCTCCTTCTAGGTCGAGAGCGATGCATCCGACGTAGCTCTGGCGGCCACCCTCAACCAAGTGGGCAGACCTGTGGCCTTCTTCTCCCGTATCCTCCATGCTTCTGAAATCCGCCACTCCTCAGTCGAAAAGGAGGCCCAGGCGATAGGAGAAGCTGTGCGACATTGGAGGCAGGAGATTCACTCTCCTCACGGACCAACGGTCGGTGGCCTTCATGTTGATAATGCACAGCGGGGCAAGATAAAAAAACGACAAGATCTTGCGTTGGAGGATCGAACTCTCCACCTACAACTACGAGATCTTGTATCGTCCCGGGAAGCTAAATGAGCCTGCTGACGCCCTGTCCCGGCACATGTGCCACCGCACAAGTGGACTGCCTCCGAGCCCTCCACGAGGACGTCTGCCACCAGGGGGTCACTCGCTTTTTCCATTTCGTCAAGACCCGCAACCTGCCCTACTCCATTGAGGAGGTCAGGACAGCCACCAGGGACTTCCAAATCTGTGCTGAGTGCAAACCGCACTTCTACCGGCCAGAGAGAGCGACCTGATAAAGGCTTCCCGTCCCTTTGAACGCCTCAGCATGGACTTCAATGGCCCCCTCCCCTCCACCGACTGCAACACGTACTTCCTGAACGTGATTGACGAGTAATCCCACTTCCCATTCGCCATCCCCTACCCCGACATGACCGACTCCACCGTCATCAATGCCCTCCATAACATCTTTGCACTGTTCAGGTTCCCCGCTTACATACACAGCGATAGGGAGTCCTCCTTTATGAGCAATGAACTGCGTCAATTCCTGCTCAGCAAGGGCATCGCCTCGAGCAGCACGACCAGTGACAACCCCCGGGGTAACTGACAGGTAGAGAGGGAGAACGGAACGGTCTGGAAGAACGTCCTACTGGCCCTACGGTCCAGGAACCTTCCAGTCTCCCGCTGGCAAGAAGTCCTCCCGGATGCCCTTCACTCCATACGGTCACTACTTTGTACAACCACCAATCAGACGCCTCACGAACGTCTCCTTGTCTTCCCTCGGAAGTCCTCCTCCGGGACCTCGCTCCCGACCTGGCTGGCAACACCCGGACCCATCCTGCTCCGAAAACACGTGCAGGTGCACAAGTCGGACCCGTTGGTCGAGAGGGTCCATCTGCTCCATGCTAACCCCCAGTGCGCCTACATGGCGTACCCTGACGGCCGACAAGATACGGTCTCCCTACGGGACCTGGCATCCGCCGGAACTCCACACACATTCCAGCCACCAGTCCCACCCTCCCCTCCACCGCAGCACCTTACAGGAGGATCGGTCCTTCCGCCGCCCCTGCCTAGGCCCCCCCACCCACCAACGCCCCCCGCAGGCGCTCCCTCCCCAGGTCATCCGTTTTCCCCACTAGGGGTGACGAAGCTGCAATGGAGATCGAAGCCACGCTCCCGGAGTCACAGACGCTCGAGCCTCCACCGGAGTCACCGCCGAGGCTCCGACGATCACAGAGGATGACCAGGGCCCCAGATCGACTGATTGCTTCATTTTAACTGTAATCTGTAAATATAAAACACCAAATGTACATAGCTACCAGACTTGTAAATAGTTACTCAACATTGTACGGAGGTATTACGGTACCCCCATAACTAATTATACCATGTTGTTATGTTTTGTAGTTGCTGCCCACCACCCGCGCCGGACTTTTCTTAACAGGGGGTGAATGTGGTATTTTCGGTATTATGGTACCTGAAAGGCTGAAGTACCATTGGTAGAACCTATATGCTTGCTACTGGCTAGAGTGTATAATAGCTCCGCCCTGATAGGCGGGGTATAAGAACCCTTGCCGTCCCAGCAGCCCTCATTCTGTACCTGAGCTGCTGGGGGAAACATCTAGCTTATTAAAGCCTTCAGTTGGACTACAACATTGTTTTAGTGGTCATTGATCGTGCATCATAGGGTAAGATGGAATAATGTGTTAATAGGAGAACAAAGGTCAGTTCTCAGTGAAAGCAACATTTAAGAATATGTGACAGATGGACCAGTGGGGAAGGGGTGCTGGTAGGAGATTTGCGTCGCGACAAAAACAATTTTGGATAAAATAAAAGCGGACAAGATGGAGGAGAACGATCTTAGGCTAAAGTTTTTGAACTCAGTGTGGAGTCCCAAGGGCTGTAATGTGCCTAACAGAAGATGAGATCCGCTACTCCAGTTTGCGCTGAACTTCACTGGAACATTGCAGCAGGCCAAGGACGGACATGTAGGCATGAGAGGAAGTTGCTAAGTTAAACTGACGAGCAACAGGAAGGTTGGAGGTCATGTTTGTGGACTGAAGGAAGGCATTCTACAAAGTGGTCACCATCTCCGTGTTTAGCCTCCCAACACAGAGGTCACCCATTAACTCTCATTGCTGTTTGAAAATGGCTGACGTGCTTGCGGACAGAGCATTCACTGCCGTTCAAAGTTATTCACTTGTTTATAAAATAAGATTGATAGGTCTCGCAGCGAGTTGACCCTGCTGGCAACCGTCATCCACCCAGCCAACACATTCCAGTAGGAATCAATGTATTGTGAGCTTGAGTGCGGACCTTGCTAAATATTCCCCCTATTTGGGGATGGGTGGACCTGGACAGCAACTCTCAATATTACCTTAATTGCGATTCAGCACAGGCCAAGGATCAGAGGGGCGGGTCAGATATCTCTGTCCAGGATGGGTTAGGTCCGCATCAGCCAGCACATTCACCCACTGCGTCACTTTCGGACCACAAGGCTCCCTGCTTAAGTTTAGAACTAAACCAGTGTCAAACAGTGACATCCATGACCAAGTTCACCTTTGAGCTTTGTTGAGCAGTACAGGAAGGAGAATGTGTAGCGAGAGCCATACGAACACAGCTGCAGATCACAGGACCTGAACAACCAGTTTTCTGCGGCTCCAGACAACATCAGGTTGCTCACTCTGATTGTGCGACACATCTACTATTTGCAAATTTGGTTTTGCTTGGCCACCCGTCCCCTGCTTACGTGAATGTTGTTCAAAAAACTGCTGACAACAATGGCAGGAATAACCATCCAAATCAAAATGTTACATCACTGCTGAATTTGAAAATAAGTTTTGTGAATCTATCGCACGGTCCGGCTGCCAGCCTTTAGTAAGGGTGAGCATTTGTGTCCTTTGCACTCACTCACACTCTTTGGTCAGTTCGATAAAGAGACTCTCCTCTCCTGGCTATGACAGTGCTGTGATGAAGAGCTTCACCTGAAACATTAACATGAGTGTGAACGCCGGCAGAGTTCTCCCACTTCCCTTAGAACTGAGTGGCACAGAAGGATGCCATTCGGCCCATTGTACCAATATTAGCTCTTTGATACAGCTGCCCAATTACACCCACTGCCCTGCTCATTCCCCTTGGCTCTGCAAAGGTTACCTATGGCAGAAGGTCAGTGGAAACCCGGTGGAAGTTACTATAGATACCGTTTCTCCAGAGTTTACACATGGATCATCCAGCAAGGTTACAGCAGCACTCCGACGTAAATCTTGTGAATACCTTTTCACATCTCGATGTTAATGGTCCTGCTGTACATTTCTCACGTTGTTCCCCCCCCCGCCCCCCCACCCCACAATTTCCAATTTGCCTTTTCTCTTGCAAATAAAGGTGAAATTTGCAGCGTCAGCTGGGGCATCCTTCGTGACAGAAATCATAAAAGAGTAAATTTTAATGTACCTTATTTGTTTTTCTAACCCTTTGGTGTACCTGTTTATTCAGCAACGTGGTATTTAAGATGCCCGAAATACCAGACTAACCTGTTAAACAAAGCCTTCCATTTGAATGACATAAAAAGAAAGTGAAAGAACACTGCATCTCATTGAGATAATATAAAAGGGGTCATCAAAAAAAAATGTAGGGCTATGGATTTCTTCAGAGCTTCCCCCACTTCACAAGGGTAACTTTAGCTTATGTTCAGCAGAAACAGAGTGTCCAGAGGTAAAGGTCGCTCCCTCGGGAATTACATTGGAGTGGGAGCAGCTCAGCGGACATTCGCCGCCTACGGTTCTCAAGGGCAATTAGGGATGGGGCAATAAATGCTGGCCTGGCCAACGAATCCCACATCCCTTGCATGTATAAAATCCAAGTAACATCAAGGACCCTTTTACCACTTATTCCCAATCGGAGGGGGATGGCATGAGGAACAGGAAGTGTGTGGGGTTTGGCCACAAATCCATGACCAACACTATCCCCAGTCACTGGGGGGGGGGGGGGGGGTGAAGCAAAGCTTGTGTGTTTCCCCAAGGAGGCAAGAGTAATGCATTGCACAACAAGTCCAGTAGCTTTGTGCATGCTCAACTCCTAAATTATAGCACTGGCCTCAAATTGGTCAGCATTCAGCTCCAAGGACACAAGGGACTGACTGGTTTGTAGTTGCACCTAAAGACTCTTTGTGTAACATGTAAGGTCTGTTTGTGTATTCCTATCAAACGTACAACAGTGCTCCCCTACATCCTCCTCATCACAGATTCAGTCTAAAAATATTTTTTTCTGAAGAAAAATAACACTTATAATATACCATGGGCAAGTTTGCTTAGTACATGAGCTCCTTGCTTATTCTCTCACTTTCATACTCATACACTCCATTTCGTTCTCTCTCAAATTCTCTTCAGCTCCCTCACTCTCAAGTTCTCTTCATCTCCCTATCTATACGTACTTACGATGAAGTACATCTGTCCATCTGCAGCACTCTCCTGCCGTAACGCTTAAAACCATGTCAGGCAGGAATCTAAACAGATTCTGCTTGAAAAAGCAGAACGCTGAAAATCCTCAACAGGCCCAGTACCATCTAGGGAGTGAGAAACAGAGTCAACGGGCAGGATTTTGACAAATGAGTGGAGGTCCGGATGCAGGTCCCACGGTGGCACAGGTGGGTGGCAGGATCTGCACGACCATCTTTTCATTTGTATCCAATTAGTGCCCAGCAAGCCAGTGAGTCAGCCAGCAACAGGTGGAGGTACAGAAGGAAGACTGGGCAGATCAAAAAAAAAGTGCCATTTTTAAATGCCAGTTTGCAATTTTCATACAGGCTTAATGCAGAGTGGGCAGAGGAATATGCTCCTCCTTCAAGGATTTAAACCTTAGAAAAATTGGGTTTCGGAAATCGGTAGGGAAAAATGAGACTGGAAAAATAGAAGTGAAACACAATGGGAAACCGGGAATGTCGGTAGCTGTCATACTGTAATTCCCGGAAATGTATCACTGCCACAGTACATGAGACAGTCATTTCTCTGGATCTGCCACTAATCTAAAGGTTCAATCCCTCAAAATAAGTTAAACAAGCACATTCTTGATGTGCAAAAGCAGAAATCTAAATTCACATATAAAGCAACTGACTATTTCAAGAAGGCAGCTCACCACCACTTTCTAAAGGACAATAAATTCTGTCCTAGCCAGTAACGCCCACATCCCAAGAATGAATTTTTTTAACTTGCTTAGCGTGACAAAGACATGTATCCACACCAACAAAAAGAAGATTTGACCGACTTCTGTCACGGTGACCTTTGTGTGTACATTGTTCAGGACGAGGGCACTTCTACAAAAATAACAATCCGAGTCGTCATCTGCTAGAACGTTACACATGCTCAACCAGGGCAAAGGCAAATTTGCATGATGTATGTCAGCTCAGGCAAGTCAATGTGGATGCTTATGGGTGTGTTACAGTGTTCAGCTTGACAGGCCAATATAAACTTTGAGGATTTAATATTTTGCCTGTAAATGAGCCTTTTATGTTGTCAGCAGTCTTTCTCAGATTTATTAAGAGTTTTCAATTCATCAAAATGCAAAAAGATGAGGTCATTATGGCGGTGGATAAGCATTTAAAGTTGCCTGAGATACAGTTTGACTCATTGGAAATGGCAAAAATTCAGTTACAAATTAAACAAATGGAACATGAGAAAGAATCAAAGCAGCTTGAATACAAACGAGAGAGAGAGGAAAAAGAAAGAGAAAGAGAGAGAGAGAGGAAAAAGAGAGAGAAGAAAGGGAAACAGAAAGAATAGCCCGAGCAGAACAAAAAGAAAGAGAAAGGGAGATACAGATCAGGGAAAAAGATAAAGAGAGAGAGTTTGAACTTCAGAAAATGGCCATGAAACATGACAGTCAGTTAAAATTGGCAGGCGTAAAGGCAAACGTATAGTTGGATGATAGCGATGAGGATAGTGAGAAAGAGCGTCAAAGTCGAAGGCTTGGTGGGAATCTATTTAAAAATGTCCAAGCATTGCAAAGGTTTGACGAGAAGGAGGTAGAAGCCTTTTTCATTTCATTTGAGAAGGTGGCTAAACAAATGCAATGGCCACAGGACATGTGGGTATTACTGATTCAAACAAAGCTGCTAGGTAGGACTAGTGAAGTGGTTGCATCACTACCGGAGGAGGTACCTGAGACGTATGAGGAGGTGAAAAAACCCATCTTAGGTGCATATGAACTAGTGCCTGAAGCTTACAGACAAAGGTTTAGAAATTTAAGGAAAGAATTTGGTCAAGCATACATCGAGTTTGAAAGGCTCAAAGAGAGTAATTTTGATAGGTGGATAAGGGCTTTGAAAATAGACCAAACGTATGAAGCTCTCAGAGAAATTATGCTTTTGGAGGAGTTTAAAAGTTCAATTGCTGATGTAGTGAGAACTCATGTGGAAGAACAGAGGGTTAAAACTGCGAGATTAGCAGCAGAAATGGCAGATGATTATGAATTAGTTCATAAATCAAAGCTTGGTTTCCGACATCAGTTTCAGCCTGTGAGGGATAGAAACTGGGAACTTGAGAAACACACAAGTGGTAAAGGTAAAGGTGATCTGATGGGAGATAAGGAGAGTGTACCTCAGATTAAAAAAGAAATCCGGGAGGGTGGAAAAGAAATGAAAAGTTTCAAATGTTTTCACTGTAATAAACTAGGCCATGTAAAGTCACAGTGTTGGTGGTTGAAGAAATGCACTGGGAAGGCTGATGTGGTAAAACAGGATAAGATAGTGGTGAAGGAAAGCCCAAGTGAAGCGAAGGAGGTGCAAAAGATTGTACAGCCTGATCATGAGGTGATTGATAAGAAGGTGCCAGATCTCTTTAAAGAATTTACGTGTGTGGGTAAAGTTTACTCATGTGTATCAGGAGGAGTAGGTAAAGAAGTCACAATTTTAAGAGATACGGGAGCTAGTCAATCCTTAATGGTAAGAGATGAGGAGTTATGTAGTCTGGGAAGAATATTGCCAGAAAAGGTGGTAATATGTGGAATTCAGGGTGAGAGGAGTAGTGTTCCATTATATAAGGTAAGGTTGGAAAGTCCAGTGAAGAGTGGTGAAGTGGCAGTAGGAGTAATAGAGAAACTATCTTGTCCAGGAATACAGTTTATCTTGGGTAATGATATAGCTGGATTGCAGGTGGGAGTGATGCCTACTGTGGTGGATAAGCCAGTGGAAAATCAGACAACTGAAGTGTTGAAGGACGAATATCCTGGGATTTTTCCGGATTGTGTAGTAACAACGTCGCAAAGTCACAGGTTAAGACAAGAGGAGAAATCAAAGAGTGAAGATGAGGTTGAAGTGCAAATATCAGAAATGATTTTTGATCAGATGGTTGAAAAAGAACAAGAACAGGTGGAGGATGAGGCAGATATTTTTAGTTCAGGAAAATTGGCGGAGTTACAACAGAAAGATATAGAAATAAAACAGATGTATCAGAAAGCATACAAGGAAAAGGAATCTGAGTGTATACCAGAGTGTCATTACCGTAAAAGTGATGTCTTGATGAGAACATGGAGACCTTTACATATGCAGGCGGATGAAAAGTGGGCAGAGGTTCATCAAGTAGTTGCCAGTAGGGTATAGAAAGGAGGTGTTGCGAGTTGCACATGAGGTACCAGTGGGAGGTCATTTGGGAATATGGAAAACTCAAGCTAAAATCCAAAAACATTTTTATTGGCCTGGACTACATAAAGATATAGCTAAATGTTGTCAATCATGTCACACATGTCAAGTGAGAGGGAAACCTCAAGCTGTGATAAAACCAGTGCCCTTACTACCCATTCCAGCATTTGAGGAACCTTTTACAAGGGTCCTAATTGATTGCGTAGGACCGCTTCCTAAAACAAAAAGTGGGAATCAATATCTTTTGACGATAATGGATGTGTCTGCTAGGTTTCCAGAGGCCATCCCAGTATGTAATATTACAGCTAAAAGGATTGTGGAGGAGTTACTTAAATTCTTTACTAGTTATCGACTACCCACAGAAATACAATCGGATCAAGGATCGAATTTTACCTCAACGTTATTCAAAGAAGTTATGGATAGCTTAGGAATAAAACAATTTAAATCAACTGCGTACAATCCAGAATTGCAGGGAGCATTAGAAAGGTGGCATCAGACATTAAAGACAATGTTGAGGGCTTATTGTAATGATTATCCAAAGGATTGGGATAAAGGAATTCCATTCGTACTGTTTGCAATTAGGGATGCACCTAATGAGTCAACCAAATTCAGTCCTTTTCAACTAGTTTTTTGTCATGAGGTAAGAGGACCACTTAAATTGATTAAGGAAAAATTGGTGAGTGAGAAATCGGAAATTACATTATTGGATTACGTGTCAAATTTTAGGGAACGATTAAATAGAGCAGGTGAATTGGCTAGACAACATTTAAAAGTTGCACAAAATGTGATGAAACGGGTAGCGGACAAGAAATCTAAAGTTTGTAGTTTTGCCAGTGGAGATAATGTTTTAGTGTTGGTACCAGTGGTAGGTGAGCCTTTAAAAGCAAGTTTTGTGGACCTTATCAGATTGAAAGGAAATTAAGTGAGGTGAATTATGTAGTAAAAACACCAGATAGAAGGAAGACTCACCGAGTGTGTCATGTGAATATGCTTAAAAGGTACTTTGAAAGGGAAGGAGAGAAAAAGGAGGAGGTTTTAATGATTCTAACTCAAAGTGATGAACCAAATCCAGATGACTGTGAATTTGACATACCTCAAATTAAATTGGAAAATGAGGATGTTCTTAAAAATTGGGATAAATTGTTGAGTTACCTTCCAGAGGAAAAACGGACTGACCTGAAAGAGTTATTGATATAATGTGGGCAAGTTTGTCGAGATAAATTGGGAAGTACTAAAATGGCTATACATGATGTAGATGTGGGAAATGCTGTTCCAATCAAAGAACATCCATACAGACCTAACCCTTTAAAATTGGCACAGATTAACAAAGAGATTGAGAGTATGCTTAAAAATGGCATAATTGAAGTGGGTTGAAGCCAATGGAGCTCACCCATAGTGATGGTACCTAAACCAGGCGATACTCAATGGTTGTGTGTGGACTATAGAAAGATTAATGTAGTTACAAGAACGAACTCTTATCCCATCCCACGTTTGGAGGATTGCATTGAGAAAGTGGGACAATCAGCTTTTATTTCCAAACTGGATTTACTTAAAGGTTACTGGCAGGTACCTTTAACGAAAGGGCGAAGGAGATTTCAGCTTTTGTGACTCCAGATGGTATATACCAATTCAAAGTTATGCCATTTGGTATGAAAAACGCCCCAGCCACATTTCAACGGTTAACTAACAAAGTTGTTTCAGGATTACCCAATTGTGAGGTATACATCGACGATCTGGTAATTTTCAGCCAGACATGGACAGAACATTTAAAACATTTGGTGGAGTTATTCGATCGACTTCTGGAGGCGGGTTTGGTGATAAACCTAGCCAAAAGTGAATTTGGAAAAGCCCAAGTCACTTTCCTTGAGGAGTTTCCGATACCCTCGACACGACGTGAAATAATGCGATTTCTTGGCATGAGTGGATTTGTTCGAACATTGGTGAAATATTTTTGTAGCGTGGTTGCTCCACTGATGGACTTGCTGAAGAAACGTCGAAAATTTCAGTGGACAGCGGACTTTCAACAGTCATTTGACGGCCTGAAAGCTGTGATAACCAGTGCTCTTGTGTAGGAGAAGTACAAGGGACTCTGTGATCAGATAGAACTAAGATATCTGACTTTAAAGAGAAATGCCGAGGCATAGAGAAATGGACGGATCGTGCAGAGGCCTTCTTGTTCAAAGAGACTGTCAATCGAGAAGGATTTAATTTGGAGGAAGAAGAACGAGAACAAAATGGACTATATTATTATACCTGTTTGCGTGTGGTGTTTTTTGAAACAAAAAAGTATATTTACTGTGTGCATTTCTTAAAGGATAGTGAAAAGGTGAAAAATGAAACCATCTTGAAGTTGATGGGTTTTCTTTTCTTGGGGGAGGTGTCATGAGAATGTCGCTTTAAGAAATGTTTGGCTGCTCATATTACTGCAGTGATCTCAGAGTGTGGGTGGAGCTGAGCTCTGGCTCTGCTTTTTAGTTTCACTTTGAGAAAAGCTTGGGTTGTCTGTGTCTATTTGGTTTTGTTTTCAGTGTTGGAGCTGAAGCCAGACAAAGCAGCTGTACTGCTGTTCTCACTGCCATGAAAAGACGGTCTCTTGATCATTTGGTGAATTCAGAATTATAAATGTTCTGAGTAGTGACTTTAACCGGATGTGCTTCTATTAAAGGTTATGATTTTTGTAAGTCTTCTGGATGTTAAAAGGACAGCTTACACATTACTTCGTGTTGTATTCTTTGGGGGTTGTATTTGAATGAATGGTTGCTAAGATGTTCATTGTTTGTTTAAAAAGGTTAATTTGAGTTAATAGAATAAACATTGTTTTGCTTTAAAAAATACTTTTCCATTTCTGCTGTACCACACCTGTAGTTTGGCCGTGTGCTCCCCATACCACAATCTAATAAAAGTTGTGGGTCAGGTGAACTCCATGATACACTTGACGAATGTGATATAAAATGGTTACTTTAGAGATATTAGTTACTGTAATGTAGAGATAGGCCAGTCTCATTCTGGTGAGTTCACAGACAAAGGATTTCAGACCGCATGGCAAAGCAAGGAGGAGGTGTGTCCACCAAAGGAGGAGAAAAGGATGCTGGGTAATAAGGGGGCCAGAGGAAGGGACGAGAAGTGAGCCAATCAGAATGTATGACCAGGTCAGGAGGGATATAGGATGACCTATGGGAATCGTGTATGTGAAACTTGATACCATTTGAATGTATTTGCAGAAATCCCTTTGTCTCCTTGTTCATTCGCTTTTCCAGGGTGCAGGAGACTAGATGTGTCCTATGCCTCTGTGAAATGAATCAGGCTTGCAAGTCAAATAAAATAACTAATGCTGTACCTGCAAATCCATCTCGACTTTTATTGAGGCCAGACTGACGGGTAAAGAAATTTTGTTTTGTCACACTTTGGGGTTCTCTAAACCCTGGCCCATAATATCACTGTCTGTGAGGAGTCTGAACGTTCTCCCCGTGTCTGCGTGGGTTTCGTCCGGGTGCTCCGGTTTCCTCCCACAGTCCAAAGACGCGCAGGTTAGGTAGATTGGCCATAATAAATTGCCCTTAGTGACCAAAAAGGTTAGATGGGGTTATTGGGTTACAGGGGTAGGGTGGAAGTGAGGGCTTAAGTGGGTCGGTGCAGACTCGATGGGCCGAATGGCCTCCTTCTGCACTGTATGTTCTAAGGTTGTCTACTTTCTCTGCAAACTCAGCATCATTTCAGGTTCACAGCGAAGCATGTGCCAGGTACTCGCAGCTTTCACTTCAGCAAGACCGAAGATAGAGAGCGTTCCTTTCCAAGGTCTGAACACTTTTGCGAAGTTCAATCATACAGACTGCGTCCACAACCCGTTCCTAAAATCCACCCAGTGCTGAAGAGTCTGGCTTCTTCTCTCCAAAATATGAAACCTGGGAACACAGTGCCCTGACAAGCAGGCTCTTTCAATCTCAAGTCTTCTGCTTAAAGGCACATCCCGATTATGTATCCACAGACCAAAATAATAAAATAAATGGGAACAAGGGAAATAAACAGGAAGCACTTTTACAATGGGGGCATAGGCACATGCAATCTACTTTTGTTTCTTCAACTATCAGTTTAATACAGTTATTAACACAATAATACAAATGTCCATTTTGCATGGCTCTGACTTACTGATGGTGGATAATGCATTCTCAATCAACTGGATCATCATGTATTGTGTGTCAGGATATATAGAGATGAATTAACTGAGCTATATATACATTGAACCTTTGTGGAGAAATGAGGTACCCTATATATACCCTAATAATTACTTGGGGGGTTGGGGAGGAAAAGTGTCAATTCCACAGGTAATTACTCAGAGGCTGATAATTCTGGCAGTAAATAGCAAGAACAATAAGTCATCAAATGGGTAACTAAATGTATGAAATCAAAGGACAAGGAATTTTTGGAGTAATTACTTGGAAACACAAACACCATGCATAGTGAGTATTCAAAAGGTGAGAGTACGCCTGGAAGTACTGTGAACAGTAAGTACTCAAGAGTGGCAGTAACTCTAGCGGGCTAGTGGGGTGAATGTCTGCCATCCAATCGCCTTTCCTTCATAAAAATGGACATAAATTTGTGCTCAGCCATCATGCACATTGAGAATCAAGCTGAATAGATGTTTTGAGGTGCCATCTACTTTTCAGGGCTTCTGGTAATCTCTTACTAATTGCTGGGTGCACACAACTAAAGTTACACACTTAAAGAATGCAGTGATCAAATAATAACGATTCCTTAATACAACTATAATTGAGAATTGCTGAAAGAGACATGCTGTCAAGGGTTTTCATCTTTCACTATTTTAAGCCAGCGAATTACAGGCATCTTTATAATTCACAAATAAAGAACTCAAAGAATGAAGGTGCAGTTTTAAAATTATACCTTTATTTACAGCATTTTATTTACAGAAAAAATAAAAAATCTTTGTTATGCTTATTAGAAAGTTCTAATATACAAAGTGGTAACAATGTCTTTATCTTGTACAACATAGGGGGAATAAAACTTTGAATATCACAGTATCAGTTAGACGGTGAGCGACGATGCATGATTCACAAATGTTTAAAATAAGCATCCTCTGCGTCTAATGGAATGCAACCTCACTGAAGCCAGAGCCATTTCTACACCCCCCCGCCCCCCCCCCCCCACCAGCCCAACTTTCACTAACCTCCAGTCTATATTCTGCCTGTTCAAAACAACTTCTGGCCACGATGCTGTAGCGATTAGGAGATTTGGCCCTACAAATCTTGGATACAAAATTGCTCGACCCGCTGGTAAATAATTATATATCGTTGCAGCAAGGGAACGATTCAGACACAAGGAAATTGGAACCAATTCTGCTGAACAGACTGTTACAAATATGAAATACCTAAAAATCCCTGACACCAACAAAAAGTTTATCAACACAGAACCATATTTACGAACTAAATTCTACCCCAGGAGGGCAAGGGTCAATGAGAGAAGCAATTTTCAAGAGAAATTTACAGCTGGGAAATGGATGCCAAGATAGATTATGTCTCCTCAACTGTACTTGAGTAACATTTTACACATGTTCTTGTTGGAGACAGGCAGACAGAGCACAATTGTCACGTAAATCACACATAATAACTTGCACTTGACAGGATCATAATATTTCTGAAAAATCAGGCCCTAAATGTGTTTTACAAACAAAATATTTGTGCATATTCCGAAAAATAATCAATAGCTAGGAGGGAGTTAAAGGTCACATAATTGTTATTTAAATGTTTGCCTCTGAAGCTGAATGCTTCGTCAAAGCTTATTTTGCTACTTGTGTTATTTTTTTGTTTCTCCGTTCTGACAAGTTTTTCCCCCTCTTCCTTGTTGGATCCTGTCAAAGCATTGGTCCCACAGGCACGTTGCACGCGTATTTGATATTCAAATCTGAACCTTGGTGAGAAGTGTTCGCAGACTATTCGACTTGAGAGAGCATCACATCCAACCTGGATCCTTCCCTCACTCAGTGCACACACTTCCAGCAGTGAGGGTCCACACCAAAAATGATCAGGAACATGGGCTCTGGACAATTTCCCCTAAACTCAAGGGTGCGAAGGACAATTTATGCGCTGCTATTGGCACCAAGGTCAATGAGCTCAACACAGATTGTGGATCATGACTTGGGCCTTTCTGCGTGGTTTATCATTCACTTCCTAATCCATAGGGAAGAGATTTGTGTTATATACTTTGGTCACCAGTCGAATTCAGAGGTTACATTTGGCGCAGGGGTTGGCACTGCTGCCTCACAGCGCCAGGGCCGCAGGTTAAATTCGGGGCTTGGGTGACTGTCTTGTGTGGAGTTTGCACATTTTCCCAGTGTGTGTGTGGGATTCCTCCGGGTGCTCTGGTTTCCTCCCGCAGCCCAAGGTGAGCAGGTTAGGCAGATTGGCCATCCCCTTAGTGTCCAGGAATATGAGGCTAGGTGGGGTTACGGGAATACGGTGGGGTAGTGGGCCTAGGTAGGCCCACACTTTGAGCAGTCTCACTTGACCGAATGGCCTCCTTCTGCACTGTAGGGATTCTATGTATGTTCTTCCTTCGAGATTCAAAATCTTGGGGGTGGAGAGAGAAAGAGGAACAGCTTAAAGAAGTGACTGTAAAATACAATGTTGGGGGGAATGAGTGCTGAAAGACCTTAGCTAGATTGGAAAGAACAATGTTATCTTCTCAGGATAAGAGTCATTACGAATAATTAATGGTGATGAAGTCTAGATACTTGCTAAAGAAGACAGATAAAGGACACCTGCATAATGTCAATATGAAATAGCCATTATTACTGAGCAAGTATTGTTCTTTTTGAGAAGGTAGCAACATTATGATGTCAACGTAATAAAGGCATTGGATCTGACTCGACAATGCTGGACCAGCACACATAACCGCAAAAAACTACAGGTTAGTACGAGTAGTTTTAGAACAATTTGTGCACATAATCTGAGAACACAATTGGTGATCTAATCATACTGCAGTTGCTTTAATATTGCAGCATGGGTTTCAGGAGAGTAGCTTAAATTAAGCATATATTGGCAACATAGTCATCCTTCCTGCAAACAATCTGTACTGTGGGTCTCACTATCCAGTACAATGATAGTTCAATCAGTATACACTGGAAAGGTGCTTCATGTCATGACAATGGAATCGTGTGCTCTGGTACCATCAGAGTAGTATGTTTATTGGCACTTAGGTGATCAGAAAACCCAGTAACAATGGGTCTTCCCAAGCTGCTTCTCTAAGAATTAGGTCATTAATTCTTCAAGAACCACGCATTGAGAGCCAGGGCACAGGGTCAACACAGGAAGGAAAATAAAACCTCTCCTTCTTACATGCACAATAATTCACAGTTCTTTGGGGGTTTTATAATGCAATCTTTAATTGCAACTAATATTCAAAGCAATGATTCCAAAGCATGCCCGATACATCAGCATTACTGATGCGATCATCGAGCTGCTCAGACACAGAAAACTTGGCTGGGATTCTCAATTCCACCAGCAGCATACCCATGCCCGTGGGTTTCCCGGCGTCATGGGGTGTGCCATCATGGGAAATCCCACTGGCAGAAACGGAGAATTGCACTGAGGGAGAGGGTTCGGCGCCGAGGAACGTGCGGCTGGTGGACCGGAGAATCCCGTTCCTTGTACTAATACAAGCATGAATGTGAACCTGGACACAGATTAGATTACTTACTGAACCAAAGAGAGGTGACCAAACCTTTTCTTTAATTCTTTCGCACCAGAAGTTAATATGGGCAGGATTCTCAGGTCCCCCCCACCCCCCAGCCGCATTAGGGGCTGGTTTAGCACAGTGGGCTAAACAGCTAGCTTGTAATGCAGAAGAAGGCCTGAAGCGCAATTCCCGTACCTGCCTCCCCGGAAAGTGGCGACCAGGGGTTTTTCACAGTAACTTCATTGAAGCCTACTTGTGACAATAAGCGATTATTATTATTATGATTCTCGGCGGCGGGATTCCCTACTCCCGCAGCTTGTCAATGGGATTTCCCATTGCAGCCACCCCACACCGCTGGGAAACCCACAGATAAGGGTGCACAGCCAGCGGGAAAAGAGAACCGCAATGGCCGGAAAATTTCGTCCATGGTCTTTACTTTTGATTTTAAACGCCATTGAATGAATTGAGTCATGGATCTGGTCCTTTGGGGCTTCTGACTGGAAATGTTGCTGTCGAGTTTAGGGGCTATAAATGTACGGCAGTCACTAATAAATCCAATAAGGAATTCACGAGGAATTCATAGATATCATAGAATTTACAGTGCAGAAGGAGGCCATTCGGCCCATCGAGTCTGCACCGGCTCTTGGAAAGAGCACCCTACCCAAGGTCAACACCTCCACCTATTCCCATAACCCAGTAACCCCTCCCAACACTAAGGGCAATTTTGGACACTAAGGGCAATTTTGGACACTATGGGCAATTTAGCATGGCCAATCCACCTAACCCGCACATCTTTGGACTGTGGGAGGAAACCGGAGCACCCGGAGGAAACCCACGCACACACGGGGAGGATGTGCAGACTCCGCACAGTGACCCAAGCCGGAATCGAACCTGGGATCCTGGAGCTGTGAAGCATTTGTGCTAACCACCATGCTACCGTACTCAGAGGGTGGCGAGAATGAAGAACTCCGTACCACGCTGGGGTAGTTGAGGTAAATTACAGATACATTTAAGGACTAGCTTGATAGATACACGAGGGAGCAAGAAACAGAAAGGTATGCTGTCACAGCGAAATGAAGTAAGGTGGGAAGGGGTTTGTGTGGAACGGAAACACCAGTAAAGATGTGAATGTGCTGTAAATTCTATGTAATGCTTATGCTTAATGTGTCCATACTAACACCTTTGACAGTTTTTTTTATTTTAGCAAGAATATTAACATGCATGCTAAAAATATGAACAAAGGAATATTTGCTGGAATGCCGACTGTGATACCAATATGTATAGTTTGGTCAGAAAACACTTATTTTTGTAGATTCTTCAATTTATTCCTGGAATCTATAAAATTAGAGAAAAAAATCATAATCCATCAACAATTAGGGCAGCACGGTAGCACAAGTGGATAGCACTGTGGCTTCACAGCGCCAGGGACCCAGGTTCAATTCCCCGCTGGGTCACTGCCTGTGCGGAGTCTGCACGTTTTCCCCGTGTCTGCGTGGGTTTCCTCTGGGTGCTCCGGTTTCCTCCCACAGCACAAAGATGTGCAGGTTAGGTGGATTGGCCAAGCTAAATTGCCCTTAGTGGCAAAAAAGGTTAGATGGGGTTATTGGGTTAGGGTGGAAGAGAGGGCTTAAGTGGGTCGGTGCAGACTCGATGGGCCGAATGGCCTCCTTCTGCACTGTATGTTCTATGTATCTATGTAATACCCAAAACTGATGAAACGGATATCCAATTAATATCTGTATTTTTGTAATCGTACTTTAATCGAATAGAGTTTCAGAGTAGCTAGTATCAGCCAATTTAGGGACTGATGGAAAGGTTGGAGAATTTAAATGGGAGGAGAGGGAGAGAAAAACACTCCAGTGCGGAATTAGGTATGGTATTCCTAATAACCGCTCTCTGAACTGCCAACACTGCCAACTTCCTTTATTGAAAAGTTATTTGCTCCTTGGTTTCAGCAACTAATATATGTTCTTATTATTTTCCCTCAGCCTTTTGGCTCACTAGCTGAATCAATTAAGTCTGAAATAGGTTTGCAATAGTCTGAGCAGTCAAGATGGAACATACAAGCTCATATTTTTCATCAAATTGGGTAAATCTCCCAGTCCCGCCCGTCGTGAGAATTGTCGCGAGCAGGACGGAAAATTTGACAGACCATTTGACAAAGGTCAATTGGCCTTGGGTGAGAATATCAGTTCTTGAAGCGGGCGCAACAGTAAGCTCCCTCCCACTGACTGGGTAAATACAGAACCCAGTCCAATACTAAGGAATTACTAACTTTGATCCCTGTATTAGCCAGCCTCCTAACTCAGCTGATAGCTGTGGCTCAGTTAGTAACACCCTCTCCTATGAAGCATAAAGTTCCAGGTTCAAGACTCACTGCAAGAGACATTTTCCGGCTGTGTTGAGGCCGGCGCACATCCTACTATGCCTGGGAAATAGCGTGGGGAGAGCTCCTAAACGGGATTCTTGCCGGACGCCAACTTGTGCGGGATGCTCCCGGCTCACTGCAGTGTACGTAATCTGGTTTATGCCTTCGCTGGGTGTGACCCAGTTGAGCGTTAAATCAGCATTTAAACATGCTGCAACCATTTCAAGCCGGATACTCCCACTTCCCGCCATTCTCACCGCCCGCTGGCGATGCAGGAGACCGGCGGGAATCACTACTGGTTTCCATCAATGGGGACCAGTCATGATGACCAAGAAAGGGGGCCCATAGGACATTAGAGCCCCTGGGTGGTCGGTGACATGGCAGTGCCAACTTGGCACAGCCAAGTGGTGGGGCCTCACTCACCTGGCAGAAACGTTGGAGTTTGGGGGGGCTGCTGGTACTGGCATTTGGTGCAAGGTGGGGGGGGGGGTTCTGAAGGGAGACCCATCGGGGGGGGGTTCCGTGCCAGCAATCCTTTGAAGTCGGGATGGGGGCACTTAAGCCCTGATGCATGCGATGCTGGGGAGGGGGGTTGGATCTTTGCTTTCCCTTGGAGATCAGGATGCCCTTTGAAAATGGCGTCCAGGTCTCTATGAAGCTGGGCTTGCTGGTGTGTTTTGGCCCTTTGCTGCTGTGTTTCTTACTACACTTCAAGAAACAAAATGGTACTTCATTGGATGTAAAGCACTTTGGAATGACCCGAGGTCATTATACAAACGCAAGCCTCTCTTTCTTCAAGTCAAATTATGGAATTTGTGCCCAACTCATGCAGCATTTCTGCCGTCACAATTAACATCAGTAACTACTGTTGAATATTACAAAATAACTAAAACTAAATGTGCAACTTAAAATACAAATTTGCAGCCTACACAGCCATATATCCTGCCTTCTTTAAAAGCCAACATGATAACAAAATTGTGAGGCTACTGATGCAGGTAGAAATTATAAACTTGAATTTTTGGTAAATATGTGATACGAAATTAAGTGAAACCATGTAACTCCCTCCTAGATGTCCATTATTTTATAGGTAATAAATATTTCTTACATAGTAAGTGTCATGACAGTAATGAACAGTATTGCAGGTAGATGCCTGTTCAGTCCCTTTTGCTATAAATTCCTATGGATAATAAATCGTTTTTCACAGTGAAAAATCAACTTGTACAAAACATACGATTATTTTACAAAATGGAATATGGTTACAAAAAAATATTAACTGCAGTGCAAAGCGGCATTCAGCCAACGAGAATGATTAAGGGATTCTCTGAGTCCCTTAGCAACACTACTGACAACCAGCAAAGAGCATTTTCATTTAATGCCACCAACTTACACACATGTCCATTGGTCACGGAAACGGAGATTGGTCCGTATTATTTTCAGCTTATTTGCTGGTTTTCACTGAAGGCAGGTCTTGGGTAACCATAGCTATTCATGCAAAGTTCGTGAAGAATCCCAGACAATTTGTCCTCTGCTGTTTCATTGGAAATTTGAAGGAGTATGTTGTTATCATAATTCCTGGACTGAAGCACTGCTTGCAAGATCTGCTTTGTTTTCATCTGTTCAATCTGCAGAATAAGAGGAAAAGGAATTCAATTTTTATTTTGCACAAGGCCATCGAAATAATCACACATGTCATCTGCCTACCCCACCCACACCACACCCCACCCACTACTCTGCCAATGCCATTAGTTTCTTTACCTCCACTATAATTAATTTTTTGTTGATGGGCTTCGTGTCAGGAAACTCCTCTCCAAAGCATATGACCACTTTGTTATTCGGAAGGACACACTGGGGGTTCTCGGTGTGAAGCTGCAAAGCTGCAAGAGAAGTAGAACATTTTAAGACGACATACCATTGTCACTATCATAAGTTAATTGTTTTTTTGTAACTCGGTTTTGTTGGATTTACATCCACTTGCATCCAAAAGCATTTTTTATCCTTTCCAAATGCACAATTCAAGTGTACACTGAAGATTTCATAGAATTTACAGTGCAGAAGGAGGCCATTCGGCCCATCGAGTCTGCACCAGCTCTTGGAAAGAGCACCCTACCCAAGGTCAACACCGCCACCCTATCCCCATAACCCAGTAACCCCACCCAACACTAAGGGCAATTTTGGACACTAAGGGCAATTTATCATGGCCAATCCACCTAACCTGCACATCTTTGGACTGTGGGAGGAAACCGGAGCACCCGGAGGAAACCCACGCACACACGGGGAGGATGTGCAGACTCCGCACAGACAGTGACCCAAGCCGGAATCGAACCTGGGACCCTGGAGCTGTGAAGCAATTGTGCTATCCACAAGGCTACCGGGCTACCCAAGATTACCGAACAAGATGGTGGCAAATATTTAGCATTGCCTAGCTGCCCAAACCAGTGTCTGACTTAAACCCAGTTATGTTTTCAGGCTTTATAGACGAGCACGTCAGCCATTTCTAGTGCCAATGGTTTGTTTTATCTTCGATAGGCTTCTATACTGGTTGCTTTCCTAGTCGTTTTATTTGATGTGAACCATTTGACTTGTCCCAGCTAAGGTTCAGGGTGTTTACATTTCACTAGGTAGCCATTGATAAAGAAAATGTGGACTGAGAAGTTCTGTTGCTTTAAGCACGGAACTTGGCTCCTGAAATTAAACTGGCAAGCGAGGGGGAAACTGATTTCCAACTTGAATCATAGTCATGACAATCCTTAGCAGTCCAATGCACTTCTGCTGGGCCAACTGGACCCGAAATGCATGGCTGGGATTTTCCGGTTAGAGGCAGGACCGAAAATTCCCACCGCAAGTCACCTTGGGCTCTCCCGTCAGATTTTCCGTTCCGCCCGTGACGAATCCTACCACAGGTGGGGTCGGAAAATCTCAGCCTATGTTTTCACCTAGTTCCTTCTGATCCAGTTGGACAGCACCGTGAGGTTTCAAAACTCTGCCATCGCATGCTTTACCTCCTCACATCCCATTCCTCACATAGAAATTTCCCAACTTGACCATATGAAATGCAAAATTTCTCAGCCAATGGTGAGCCTGCGGACAGCATTAAAAAACACGGTGTGGGGCGAGGTGGAAAATCCCGGCTTCTGACAATGTCTTGATGGACTGAATGGTGTGTGCTGGGATAATCTATGATTGTGTATTCCGGAAGAATTTCATTCCTGGTTATTTTAGTACCTTTATTCCTACGTGCTCTGGTTTCTAGCACCATACGTACTTGGGATCATTTATTCCCAACTGAATAGTATCTCATCAGTTACTATTGATGTATATATCACCCTTCCTCTTGTACATTTTAATTTTATCCCCTTTATCGCGGTATCTCCAGTCTATGTACCCTGGACACAGCGGGTGAACAATTGTTCACTAAAACGCCAGCTGCAGTCTTACCGATGCCCTGTCAGTTGTAACAAGACTTCTCTACTATTATTCTCCATTCCCCTTGGAATTAAGGTCAACATTCCATTTGTCTTCCTAATCACTTGCAGTTTGTTAACTTTTCATGATTCGCGTACAAGGACACCCAGATCCCTTTGTACCCCAGCATTCTGCAGTCTCTCTATTTAAATATTTTGTTTTTCTATTCTTCCTTCCAAAGTGGGCAACCATACTTTTTTCCTATTCCATTTGTAATTTTGTTTTGCCCACTCACTTAACCTATCTCTATCCTTTGGCTGACTGTTTGTATCCTCCTCACAACTTGTTTTCCAGCCTATCTTTGTATCACCAGCAAACGTGGCTACAATACAGTTGGCCCTTTCATCCAAGTCATTAAAATAGATCTTAAATCACAGATTATCACAGAATTTACAGTGCAGAAGGAGGCCATTCGGCCCATCGAGTCTGCACCGGCTCTTGGAAAGAGCACCCTACCCAAGGTCAACAGCTCCACCCTATCCCCATAACCCAGTAACCCCACCCAACACTAAGGGAAATTTTGGACACTAAGGGCAATTTATCATGGCCAATCCACCTAACCTGCACATCTTTGGACTGTGGGAGGAAACCGGAGCACCCGGAGGAAACCCACGCAGACACGGGGAAGATGTGCAGACTCCGCACAGACAGTGACCCAAGCCGGAATCGAACCTGGGACCCTGGAGCTGTGAAGCAATTGTGCTATCCACAATGCTACCGTGCTGCCCCAGTACCCCAGTGCCAATTGCCAACTCCAAAACTGTGAAGTATGCCAATGGCGGTGGTCTAATTTCCCTTTCTTTAAAATGGCGGACAAAATAACAGCATGAGTCAAGTGAGCTGCCTGTTCCCAAAAAGCGCAACATGGTGGATTGAAAAATACAAGTTATTGTTGGACATAGATTATAGTTCTTTTATGAGTGTGGGCCTAGACCTATTGCAGCAAAATAAGAGAAAAACCTTAGAATTCTTGTGTTGGACCCTCACTTTTTCCTGCCACTTACAGTATGTTTTGAGCTGAAGTGGCATTGTGCATAACCATTTGTTTTCATGTCAAAAGCAGCATTTTATAATGCCCCACAAATACAGGAAGTGCATCACAGATCATATTTCCCCAACATTTGCATCTTGGCAACACTCCGTAAAGAGTTGGCTATGTTCTCCTGGCGTCTAGCACTTCCATGACTGATAGAGGAGCTTCATTTAACATTTTGAGAATGCAAAATGTCTACATGACCGGGACTTATCACAGGATACATTGACTGAAAGCTGAGGCACTTGTGATAAAATTGAGTCTAGGCACCCAATTGAAGGTACCAATGGTCATTCCTCATCGCCACCAAGTAGGCACCCAAGGTGGGCAAGCAACTTTCCAGAATAATCCGAATTACTGACCCCAGAAATCCAATCACGTCAATGGCATGTCCCGATGGTCTATATCAATTATAATCAGTATTGGCGACCATGAAACTGTCACTGATTTGTCATAAAAACCCATCTGGTCTCTAATGTCCTTTAGGGTAGGAAATGTGCCATATTAACCTTGTCTGGCCTACATGTAACTTCAGACCCACAGCAATGTGGTGGACTCTTAACTGCCCATTGAAATGACCTAGTAAGCCACTCAAGGGCAATTAGCGATGACCAACAAATGTTGGCCTTGCCAGCAGCACCCACATTCCATGAAAGACTTCAAAAGAAAAAATGTTCAAGTGCATACACCATTTGCTTTATTTCTGAAATATTTGCCACCACCCACCAACTCCCAAGCAGAAATATACTGCAAGATGTTCGGAATGGATTAACAGACCTTCCAATTAAATACTAATTTGATGTCAATTATCCAATAGAAGTCACTGATATACAAAGGGGATACAGGTGGCACTATTTGTTGATGGAGATTTGTGAGTAAAGTTGGATCAAAGAAATAAAGGTGTTTTGTGGAGAAGCAGGACTCTTGTCTCCTTTACTCTACAGCAACCCAGAAGCTATAACACGTGAATGGCAGCAATATCTCTTATTCTTCTTAATTTTAAGAGGGCAATATAACTGACATAGAGTTAATGACTACAAACGTGACATCCAATGTCACAAAAACTGAACAATTACCATCTTGCAACACTGTAGCACTTTCATCATATCACCCAGATTAATTTACTTGCATGGATCCAACATGGATTATATTTTCCTCACTAACAGAAAAGCTAAATAAAATATCTTTGGGGTGCTCTGTCCAGTGGTAGCATATCATCACGTAAATTCCTGATATTTTTGTCAAAGCTATTAGCACACTCAGGATGTTCAGCCCTCCACTCGTGGGATCATGTTGAATTGCACATGCCTTGGTTTGGATTTTCGGGATCTGTACTCTGCCGAATATGAACATGTTTCTTCAGCTGAACATTTCTGAGGGCACTAATGGCTACACCAACTGTCTCTAATCAGTCGAGCTCGTAACGTGTTCATTTATCCTTGCCATAATATATATATATATATATATATAAATAATCGCTTATTGTCACAAGTAGGCTTCAATGAAGTTACTGTGAAAAGCCCCTGGTTGCCACATTCCGGCGCCTGTTCGGGGAGGCCGGTACGGGAATTGAACCCGCGTTGCTGGCATTGTTCTGCATTGCCAAGCCAGCTATTTAGCCCACTGGGCTAAGTAAAGGCAAGGTAAAGTCGCCATTGTCCCAGATGTCTATAGGCTGCTTTCCCCTTTGAGGGGGAAGAGCAGACTCGTGGTGATTTAACTGAGAATCACACCTCCCACCAAGTGACAAGGTTGAGAAGGAGGGGCCTTCATGAATAACCTCAGCTGGTACGGGAATTGAACCCGCGCTGCTGGCCTTGCTCTGCATCACAAACCAGCTGGTTAGTCAAGTGAACTAAACATTCATGCACAGGGACCAGTTTTCAATTTGTTCAAGTCTTTCGCCTTTGGGGACCCCATGGTTTACCATTTCTATTTCCGTGGTAACACCCCGGTCAATCAGAGCCGAATTGCCAACAAATCAGCACCCTTTTCTCATGTTGAATAAATTGCTGTGCTTTTCTGAAATTTGGCATTCTTGTATTTGTCCTGTTAAGTTCAATACGAAAAGCTTCAGCAACATGTTGTGTGAGGAACATTTGAGGACTCTGGGTCTGTACTCGTTGGGAGTTTAGAAGGATGCGAGGGGATCTTATTGAAACTTACAAGATACTGCGAGGCCTGGATAGAGTGCGCGTGGAGAGGATGTTTCTCCTAGTAGGAAAAACTAGAACCAGAGGACACAACCTCAGACTAAAGGGCCGATCCTTTAAAACAGAGATGAGGAGGAATTTCTTCAACCAGAGGGTGGTGAATCTGTGGAACTCTTTGCCGCAGAAGGCTGTGGAGGCCAATTCACTGAGTGTCTTTAAGACAGAGATAGATAGGTTCATGATTAATAAGGGGATCAGGGGTTATGGGGAGAAGGCAGGAGAATGGGGATGAGAAAATATCAGCCATGATTGAATGGCGGAGCAGACTCGATGGGCCAAGTGGCCTAATTCTGCTCCTATGTCTTATGGTCTTCACATATAACTGCTCTTCACACAAAATTTGCTGTTCGTGCTGAAGACAATCTAATCAGCATCGTGTACTTTTGAAATATGTATTGTTAATGACAATACCTGACCAGAGTAATATCTGCCTCCCAGCTAACTACTTCCTAATGATTAAATCCCATTCATCATCCTGTGCTCCCAGATTTAGAGGCTCCCAGTTCGGAAATGTGTCGATTTTGTCATTCTCATTCCTGTTTTCAAATGCTTTCAATAGTCTCACCTCTCCCGATCTCTTTTATCTCCACCCTCCCCTGCACTCCCATAACTCTTCGAGAGCTCTGCACTTTTGCAATTCTGCCCTCTTGCAACTTACTGATTTTTCGTCGGTTCCACCACCAGTGGCTGTAAGCTCAGCTACCGAAGCTCAGCAATTTCTTCCTTAAACCCGTCACTGCCCTCGTCTTTTTAAGGAGCTGCTTAAAACCTGCCTCGGAGGAGAATTTGGACATCTGTCCTAATACCTCAAGTGGTTCAGTGTCACACTGTTTTGCAACAGTCTTGTGAAGTACTGTAGGATGTTCTACATCATGGGAAGGTGCTATATAAATGCAACAATTGTTGCTACATTAATGGGCAAAGAATACAAACCTTGCAAAAATTGCTTTATGTCAAAAAGCTTCACTATCGCGTCTCTCTCCAGCTTGTTTGGCCTGTCAGCAAAAGCCGCACAGGGGCCACTCCAGAAAACCCTGCCTTGGCAGAGCCTCTTGATGTAGATGCCCTCATTGTTGCTGAGTAGCAACACCCCACGCTCAAGGTGAGTCAAGAGTTTATTCGTAACTTGTTGCTGTCGAGGGTTCATAATATGTTTTGTGGGTGGGAACAGAACCTGCTCCATACTTTCTGGCCCAAATATGGCCTCGCTGGTGATGGGAGCATGGTGTACGGTGATTCTACAGCCATCGGACCGTCGTATGGGAATCCTGGACATTAAAACTCCTCCATAGTAAAAGGTGACAAGCATTTGGCAAAACCCTAGAAAAAAGACAACATTTTCAGAAAGGTGAATTACAGGTTCAAGTTCCGAGGCCCTGTTGTGCAATCCTGTAATTTGGGTCCTGAACAGACGCCTCAGTAGATATGAACAGTAGTGGTTATGCTTTTTGTACCTGAATTGGGCTGAATGGGTCCAAAGCTATTGGCATAATACAGCATTGAAGAATCTGTAAGTAAGGAAAAAGGAAATTATTATAGGCACTCTTTTAACCTGATGCAGGCTAGAGGAACACAGAAAGAACAATGCATTTCTACAGCACCTTTCCCGCCCCCAAGATGTCTCAAATGCTTCAAAGCCGATGGAGAAATTTTGAAGCACAGGCACAATTTTTGTTCAGCACTCGGCAGGGTCAAACCTACATATAACCTCGGTCCCATAAACAGCAATAAACTAAATGCTCAGTTAATCTGTTGCGGTCCTGTTGGGCGTTCTCATTAAGGCAGCAACTCAGAAGTTTCGACATGGAGATACATAACAAAATGAATAAACAAAACAGACCACGGTAGATTTTGACTTTGTGCAATGGTGTAAAGGAAGCGACAGCAAGTCAGAAGCTCGTTTTACATTTCTCTCATTTCCATTGGTTTCCACTGTCAGGAGAGATATAAAACAGGGTGCTGATACCGCCCATTTTGCATGACTCACAAAGTCAAGATCTATCCCATGGAGAGCTAAATACTTTGTACAATCACTAGAATTTAGTGACTTTTATAGTATGCTGCATGCAATGGATGCTGCATAAAGCATCAGAGACAAAAAGAAAACCTGGAATCTTAAGGAATGTTTGGCTGCCATGATGGGGATTCATTCTGTATGAATTAACAAAGTTGGGTAGAATGGCCTTTCTCATCAATAAGTACCATGCAGATAAATTAGACCCATTAGGGCTTCATCCTATTCTTCTCCATCTCGTACAATCTGCAGGCCCCGAAGTTCCATGGAATGATTGGAGTGTGCAGCATTGACACAGCCATCTATTTTTCTTATTCACTTATTCATGGAATGTCGGTGTGATGAGCAAGGCCAGTGTGTATTTCCCAAGCCTAATTGCCCTTGAGAACGTGGTGGTGCGGCTGATGGAGAATCTGAAATTCTTCTGCATTATTTTGATGCAGGTACTAACTTGTTTAAAATCTCTCCTCTTAAAGCAGCAGAGAAAGGAATTTTAGACGAACGCACTTAAGCAAGTTCACAGGTCGCTAAAACACAAACTTGCCAATTCCTAAACATTGCTTCTTGACTTCTCCCAATTCTGTCTCAGCTCTGAGGCTGTCAACTCTGGATCTCCTTCTGTTTGTTTAGAATCTTCTGGGATGTTTACTGTAGCCATGAGTGGAAGGTTTGATGCATGATCAATCACTACTTAAGCAAGAATGTAGTCCAATTGAAGGCTTTAATGAACAAGTAGTTACCCCAGCAGCTCCGGTACAGAATGACTGCTGTGGGTGAAACACAGACTCTTATGCTCCGCCTGCTGGGCGGAACCAGCAGGCAGGTTCCACCACTCATACTACAGTATAAGGTACATCCCACCTAGGTACCGCGATACCCCTAATATAGCCTACCACAAGGTTCAATGCAAGTTATTTTCAAATATTTTCAGGAATTTTCCATCATTTGCTTAAAATGGTGCAGACAACAGAGCAATTCCAATGAGCATGGTTTTTATTTCACTTTTCTTGGAGAAGAGCTTGTTATTTTCCTGCTCTTTTATAATGATTACTTAAAGTTTATGAATTTCCGTTCTTCTAGCCAATATTATTCCCTAGAATGGAGATTCTAATCTGCTAGGTGGTCAATCGGAATCCCTTTAAATCGGTCAGATCCTGTGATATTTTTTTTTAAAGATCAAAGTAAATAGAGTAAAAAATGAACCTGATTACATTGGTTAGCTAGTACTAAGAATGGAAAAAAGACTTGCTTTACCCTCAATGGTTTGTCGTCCCCACCAATCTTGCTGTGGTTGACTTGTACAGTCCTCCTGTGGTGGAGAATGACTTCTCTTTATTATGGTATTATAATCCACAACAACCTGCAAAATGTATGAAACAAAACATCATACAACAGCTTTTACTGAGTGCAGAGAGAATTCCAAATTGATGTCAAATTTTGTAATTTAGCAATAAATTATACATTATACAAGGACAGAATGCACGAGTTTGAAAGGGGGAACCAATTATGCCCACACACTGCGATCTATTTATCCCCTTCCCTCCAATGCTGCTTTTTCTGAAGACTACAGTTAGGCTAAGATTTTCCACTACGACAGAGAGGCTCTATGTCAAGGTGAAAATAGTGGACTCCTGTCCCCAATGGAGTCAGGCTGGGGTTTGTACATGCACGGTTTACAGAGACAACTAGCCACTCATCAGCTACCTCCAATGAAGAGGGATTTCGCTCGGCCAGGAGTGTGAAATCCAAAGAGCGCAGGTCAGGCCAAGAGCTTATCTAAACTTGGTGGACTCATTTGGACAGCCATAGTACCCCTTTTGGAGAGGTAAAGTACTCCTGATTGGCTGAAAGGCAGACTAGGCTCAATTTAAATATTTGTGGAGATACTAGTTTTAATTTGATTTAAATTACTATTTTTAAGTTGATCTGAATTACTATTTTCTTAAATTTGACTTAGATTACTATTTTTAAGTTGGTTTGAATTACTATTTTTTAATTTTTTAATCTCACTTAAATAACTATTTTGGGTTGATTTAAATTACTATTTTTAAGTTGATTTAAATAACTTTTGAATTTTGTTGTCAGATCAAGCAAGATAAATACTCAGGGATAAAACTAATTAAATAGTATACAGGAAATTGGATATAATCCGACACAAAAAACATCTTCCTGAAGTTTAATTTCAAAAATTTAATTTGAAGGAATAAATCATGGCAGGACAGCTCCAAGGCGTGGTCTGCTCCTCTGTTTCCATGTGGCAGGCTGGGGACAGTTCCAGTCCCCAGGGTCAGCATGTGAGTAGGAAGTGTCTCCAGTTACAGCTCCTGGAAGCTCGAGTTTCAGAGCTGGAGCGGCGGGAGACACTGTGGAGCATCCGCGTGCCAGAGAGCATCGTGAATAGCACGTATAAAGAGGTGATCACACCGCAGGCTCAGACTCCGCAGTCAGGAAGGGAATGGGTGACCACCAGACAGAGCAAGAGAGTGAGGCAGGTAGTGCAGGAGTCTCCTGTGGCCATTCCCCTGCAGAACAGATATACCGCTTTGGATACTGTTGAGGGAATGGCCTCTCAGGGGAAAACAGCAACAGCCAAACTTGTGGCACCACGGTTGTTTCTGCTGCAGAGGGGAGGGGTGATAAGTGTGACAGTGCAATAGTCATAGGGGATTCAATTGTAAGGGGAATAGACAGGCATTTCTGTGGCCGCAAACGAGACTCCAGGATGGTATGTTGCCTCCCTGGTGCTAGGGTTAAGGATGACTTGGAGCGGGTACAGGACATTCTGGAGGGGGAGGGTGAACAGCCAGTGGTCGTGGTACACATTGGTACAAACGACAGAGGTAAAAAAAGGGGTGAGGTCCTAAAAACAGAATACAGGGAGCTAGGAAGGAAGTTAAGAAATCGGACCTCGAAGGTAGTGATCTCAGGATTACTACCAGTGCCACGTGCTAGTCAGAGTAGAAATGACAGGATATATAGGATGAATACGTGGCTGAAGGGATGGTGTCAGGGGGAGGGTTTCAGATTCCTGGGGCATTTGAGACCGGTTCTGGGGGAGGTGGGACATGTACAAACTGGACAGGTTACACCTGGGCAGGACTGGAACTGATGTCCTAGGGTGGCTATTTGCGAGAGCGGTTGGTGAGTGTTTAAACTAATGTGGCAGGAGGATGGGAAACGATGCAGGAAGTCGGAAAGCAGTAAAACAAGGGCAGAAACAAAAGGCAGTAAGGGGGAAAGTGTAAGGCAGAGAAGCCATAGTCAAAAATCAAAAAGGGGACAGTACAAGATACAGTGACTGAGGGAAGCTCAGTGAATAGGCCCAGTAATACTAAAAGGAATAAAACGGGAAGTAAAAAGATAAATGGAAAGCGACGCGGCAGGTTGTTACATGAAGATATGGGTTCAACGACAAGGAAAAATAGGAGAAACATTAAGGGGAAAAATAACTTAGGAGAGGTTACTGATCAAGGTGTTAAGATTCAAAACAGAGGTATAAAAGCCAACATAAGTGTACTTTACCTGAATGCTCGTAGTATTTGGAATAAGGTAAATGAGTTGATGGCGCAAATCATCGTGAATGACTATGATTTAGTGGCCATTACTGAAACATGGTTAAAGGATGGTCACGACTGGGAGTTAAATATCCACGGGTATCAAACTATTCGGAAGGAGAGTGGATGGCAAAGGAGGTGGTGTAGCTCTGTTATTTAAGGATGACATCCGGGCAATAGTAAGGGATGACATCGGTGCTATGGAGGATAAGGTTGAATCCATTTGGGTGGAAATCAGGAATAGTAAGGCGAAAAAGTCACTGATAGGAGTAGTCTATAGGCCACCAAATAGTAACATTATGGTGGGGCAGGCAATAAACAAAGAAATAACTGATGCATGGAGAAATGGTACAGCAGTTATCATGGGGGATTTTAATCTACATGTCGATTGGTTTAATCAGGTCGGTCAAGGCAGCCTTGGGGAGGAATTTATAGAATGCATCCGCGATAGTTTCCTAGAACAGTATGAATGGAACCTACGAGGGAACAAGCGGTCCTAGATCTGGTCCTGTGTAATGAGACAGGATTGATTAATGATCTCATAGTTAGGGATCCTCTCGGAAGGAGCGATCATAATATGGTGGAATTTAAAATACAGATGGAGGGTGAGAAGGTAAAATCAAACACGTAGTGTTTTTGCTTAAACAAAGGAGATTACAATGGAATTAGAGAAGAGCTAGCTAAGGTAGAAGCAAAGACTTTATGGTGAAACAGTTGAGGAACAGTGGAGAACCTTCCAAGCGATTTTTCACAGTGCTCAGCAAATGTTTATACCAACAAAAAGGACTGTAGAAAGAGGGAAAATCGACCATGGATATCTAAGGAAATAAGGGAGAGTATCAAATTGAAGGAAAAAGCATACAAAGTGGCAAAGATTAGTGGGAGACAAGAGGACTGGGAAATCTTTAGGGGGCAACACAAAGCTACTAAAAAAGCTATAAAGAAGAGTAAGATAGATTATGAGAATAAACTTGCTCAGAATATTAAAACAGATAGTAAAAGTTTCTACAAATATATAAAACAAAAAAGAGTGGCTAAGGTAAATATTGGTCCTTCAGAGGATGAGAAGGGAGATTTAATAATGGGAGATGAGGAAATGGCTGAGGAACTGAACAGGTTTTTTGGGTCGGTCTTCACAGTGGAAGACACAAATAACAAGCCAGTGGCTGATGGAAATGAGGCTATGACAGGTGAGGACCCTGAGATGATTGTTATCACGAAGGAAGTAGTGATGGGCAAGCTAATGGGGCTAAAGGTAGACAAGTCTCCTGGCCCTGATGGAACGCATACCAGAGTGCTAAAAGAGATGGCTAGGGAAATTGCAAATGCACTCGTGATAATTGATCAAAATTCACTAGACTCTGGGGTGGTCCCGGCGGATTGGAAATTAGCAAACGTGACACCACTGTTTAAAAAAGGAGGTAGGCAGAAATCGGGTAATTATAGGCCAGTTAGCTTAACTTCGGTAGTAGGAAAGATGCTGGAATCTATCATCAAGGAAGAAATAGCAAGGCATCTGGATGGAAATTGTCCCATTTGCCAGATGCAGCATGGGTTCATAAAGGGCAGGTCATGCCTAACTAATTTAGCGGAATTTTGTGAGGCCATTACCAATGCCGTAGATAACGGGGAGCCAATGGATGTGGTATAATCTGGATTTCCAGAAAGCTTTTGACAAGGTGCCACACAAAAGATTGCTGCAAAAGATAAAGATGCATGGCTTATGGGGAAAGTAGTAGCATGGATAGAGAATTTGTTAATTCCAAGAGTCGGTGCAGACTCGATGGGCCGAGTGGCCTCCTTCTGCACTGTAAATTCTATGAAATTCTATGAAAGAGTGGGGATTAATGGGTGTTTCTCTGGTTGGCAATCAGTAGCTAGTGGTGTCCCTCAGGGATCAGTGTTGGGCCCACAATTGTTCACAATTTACATAGATGATTTGGAGTTGGGGACCAAGTGCAATGTGTCCAAGTTTGCAGACGACACTAAGATGAGTGGTAAAGCAACAAGTGCAGAGGATACTGGAAGTCTGCAGAGGGATTTGGATAGGTTAAGTGAATGGGCTAGGGTTTGGCAGATGGAATACAATGTTGACAAATGTGAGGTTATCCATTTTGGTAGGAATAATAGCAAAAGGGATTATTATTTAAATGATAAAATATTAAAACATGCTGCTGTGCAGAGAGACCTGGGTGTGCGAGTGCATGAGTCGCAAAAAGTTGGTTTACAGGTGCAACAGGTGATTAAGAAGGGAAATGGAGTTTTGTCCTTCATTGCTAGAGGAATGGAGTTTAAGACTAGGGAGGTTATGCTGCAATTGTATAAGGTGTTAGTGAGGCCACACCTGGAGTATTGTGTTCAGTTTTGGTCTCCTTACCTGAGAAAGGATGTACTGGCACTGGAGGGGGTGCAGAGGAGATTCACTAGGTTAATCCCAGAGTTGAGGGGGTTGGATTACGAGGAGACGTTGAGTAGACTGGGACTGTACTCGTTGGAATTTAGAAGGATGCAGGGGATCTTATAGAAACATATAAAAATATTAAAGGAATAGATACGATAGATGTGGGCAGGTTGTTTCCACTGGCGGGTTTAAGCAGAACTAGGGGGCATAGCCTCAAAATAAGGGGAAGTAGATTTAGGACTGAGCTTAGGAGGAACTTCTTCACCCAAGGGGTTGTGAATCTATGGAATTCCTTGTCCAGTGAAGCAGTTGAGGCTCCTTCATTAAATGTTTTTAAGATAAAGATAGATAGTTTTTTGAAGAATAAAGGGATTAAGGGTTATGATGTTCGGGCCGGAAAGTGGAGATGAATCCACAAAAGATCAGCCATGATCTCACTGAATGGCGGAGCAGGCTCGAGGGGCCAGATGGCCTACTCCTGCTCCTCGTTCTTATTTGGATATGATCCCAGAACACCTATGGGAGAGGTAAGGCATGCTTTGAGAGAACAAGACACTCTTTGTGATAGGAAAGACAACCGTTGGGATTGTTAAAAGTAGACATGATTGAACATAAAAAGAGCACTAACTCATCGGAATATGTAAGCTGTCAAAACAGTCAGAACTCAATGGAACCAACAAAGCTGTCAAGGAAGTTAACTCTGCTGGGCGTTAACTTATTTTAAAAGCGTGGAGTTTACAAAACAAATCAATGCTTGATATTTCATTCTGTCATCTGACATAAACCCGAGGTTACAATTCTAGGATTTGTGCTTCAATGACTGATTTTACAACCTAACATTATCACAGTGGAATGCCTGTTAAGTGAGCAGTTTGATAGACAGATCACAGTGGTTATGGAAAATATATGTTTGTTTTCATAAGAGATTAAGTCCTTAAATGAAACGTTTGTTTGCAGAAGAGAATAGCTGAAGACATTTTGATGTATTGATTTTTTTTTAAATCAGTGAGGGTGATTTTTAAAGTGATGTCACTAATAGACACAGTAAATTTTATGTCAGCATGGCTCCGGAGGTTGGTCCATGGTGGATACTAGGTAAGTTGGCATGGAGGGGGTAAGGGTAAAATGTGGTGGATGGGGACTTCAGTTGGCAATAAGTTGGCACAAGGGCTATAAAGGGCCATGCAGTGGATGGGGGTATTAGGTGTATGAGGAGCAATGGGGAGCATAGGGTGGCATACATTGTTATGAATGGGATATGGAGTGAGTGGGGGAAGGTGGGGATTTGAGAGTGGAGGGCTGGAGGGATGTTTCCCGTTTTAATCATTATTAAAAAATCAACAAAGTACCAGAGCCCGAGGCAGACTTGCGGCAAGCCCACCCCTGCACCTGGCAGCCTCCTCACTTCACCCCGCGTTTCCTGCCCCAACCCTGGCCCGCTGCACCAGACTGAAAACCCAACACCCGGGCATCCATTTTTAAAGGTTGGGATTATGGAGCCGGGAATTCTCCAGTTTCTGTGCATCTGACCTGGGAGCAAAATTTGGGCAATTGTTTTTAACTCCATGTGTAATACCACAGAGACTAACTCAGCAAAAGGAAAAATAATGGCTAGCATTTATAAAGTCGTGCCCCAGAACTAGCCGAGTGCCGAGCAAAGCTGTTCCAGTACAGCTACAACACTGGCATTTACTTGGCAAATGTGGAAAATTGCCCAGGTTAGGCCTGTCCACAAAAAGCAGGACAAATCCAGCCTGGCCATTACCACCTCATCAGCCTCCTCTTGATCATCAACATATTGGTGGAAGGTGTCTTTGACTATCATGCAGCACTTACACAGGAACAACCTGTTCACTAAGGCTCAGTTGGGGTTCCAACAGGGTCACTCAGCTCCTGACCTCATTACAGCGTTGATCCAAACATAAACAGCTGACTTCCAGGGATGAGGTGAGTGACTGCTCTTGACATCAAGGCAGTGTTTTGACTGAGTGTGGTATCAGGAGCCCTAGCACAATCGAAGAATGGGAATCAGGGGGAACCTCTCTACTGGTTTGAGTCTATCTAGCACAAAGGAATGGCTGGAGGCCAATCCTCTCACTCCCAGGACATCGCTACAAGAGTTTATCAGGGCTAAGTCCTGGGCTCAAACATCTTCATGAATTACTTTCTCTCCCACCATAAAGGTCAGAAAAGGGGACGGTGGTTGAAGATCGCACGATGTTCAGCACCATTCGCGACTCCTCAGATAATGAAGCAGTCCATATCAATATGCAGCAAGGACTAGAAAACATTCAGACTTAACGCTGATAATTGGCAAGTAATATTCATGCCACACACATGCCTGGCAATGACTATCTCCAACAAGAAGGAATCTAACCATCTCCCCTCAACATTCAATGGTGTTAATATCATTGATACCAACATCCTAAGGATTTCCAATGACGAGAAATGGAATTGGACAAGCCGTATAAATAATATGGCTACAAGAGCGGGTCAGAGGCTAGGAATCCTGCGGTAAGTATCTCATCCTCTGACCCCCACCCACCCAAAGCCTGTCCACCATCTACAAAGCACAAGTCATGAGTGTAATGGAATACTCTCCACTTGCCTGGATGAGTGCAGCACTAACAACACTCAAGGAGCTCTACATTGTCCAGGGCAAAGCAGTCCACTTCTTCGGCACCCTAAATGCCACCTTCAACATTCACTACTACCACCACCAGTGCAAGTGGCAGTATTGAGTACTATATGCAAGATGCACTTCAGCAATTCACCAAGATTCCTTTGACATCATCTTCAAAACCTGCGAGCTCTGGAAGAAGGGCAGCAGGTGTGTGGGAACACCTCAACCTGCACGTTTCCTTCCAAGCCACACATCACCCTTTTAAAAAATATTTTCAATTCAGGAGCACTTTAGTGCGCCCAATCCACCTACTCTGTACATCTTTGGGTTTTGGAGGCAAGACCCACGCAGACATGGGGAGAATGTGCAAACTCCACACGGACTGTGACCCGGGGCCAGGATCGAACCGGGGGTCTCGATGCCGTGAGGAAGCAGTGCTAACCACTGCCCCACCATGCCACCCAGCCACACACCATCCTGACTTTATCACTGGATCAAAATCCTTCTTGACAGCACTCTGTGCCCACACAACATGGACTGTAGCGGTTCAAGAAAAGTGGCTCTCCACCACCTTCTCGAGGGAAATTAAGGATGAGGAACAAATGCTGGCATTGCCAGTGACACCCACATCCTAGAGTGAAAAAACATAATCTTTCACAGCTTCAAATAAGAAATATGCAATTAACTGTTTTTAAGTGCAATTAAAGCAACCATTTGTCGCAATTAAATGGTAATCCACTTTTTTGGTGGCTTTGGTCGAGGGAATGATGTTGGACAAGGATATTGAAAAAACTACTTGCTCTTCTTCAATTATTATCATGGAATCTTTGGTGCCCGCCTCAACAGGTGGACAGAATTGCAGTTTAACATCGCATCCCAAGGACAATAATTCTAACAATGGTGCACTTCTTCAGCATCAGGCTAGCTCAAATCCTTAAAATGGGCCTTGCGCCCTCAAAGTGAGAGTCCTACAGCTCAAGTCAGACTGATACACATCCACAAACCTAATACAACACTCCCTGTAACTATGCTCTCACGATACTTTATTCAACATAACGTATTTCTACATTATAACCAGCACAGTGCCTCACAGCGCCAGGGACCCGGGGTTCAATTATTTTTTTAGGGGTTGCGGGGATAGGACAGGGGCATGAGCAGAGTGCCCTTTCGGAGGGTCGGTGCAGACTCGATGAGACAAATGGCCTCCTTCTGCACTGTAGGGATTCTATAAAAACTTCAAAGCAAAATTTTAAATGAGCAAATCCAATTTTCAAACATTAATCTTGCACTGTACGGTGTATAAATAATCTGAGTTTGATCTCACAGCCAGCTAAAGTACAATATGCACAGTGAACAATAATGACATCCTTTACATCTTAAATTTAATAATATGTTCATGCGTGGGTCATCCTCTGCATTGCCGCCTGTATGGGGCTGACTTAGCCCATAAAACATGGGTTAGTAAAAGCTGCTGCGCTAAACCACCACTAAAAAATATCATCACACACCTATCTCCCAACCTTGCTGAACCTTCTGAAAAAAATTATTAACCCTTTTAACTTTTGCCAGCAGCCTGCCCAACCCTACCCCCACTCCCTTTATAAACAGGGCCAAGGGGTTCAGTTAGCCCCTCCAAACCTTTCCTTCAACTTGCACCCCATAATCATAGGCACGGGAAGAACTTGCAAACTGCACAGTCACCCAGAGCCAGAATTTCACATGGGGCAGCACGGTGGCACAACGGTTAGCACTGCTACCTCACAGCGCTGAGGACCCAGGTTCGAGCCCGGCCCCAGATCACGGTCCTTGTGGAGTTTGCACATTCTCCCCGTGTCTGCGTGGGTCTCACCCACACAACTCAGGCGAGGTGGATTGGCCACGATAAATTGCCCCTTAATTGGGAAAATGAATTGGGTACTTTAAATATTAAAATGCTAGCAAATTTGACTCAAAATCCAAAAGCGGGATATCACTCCCAAGTGCACAATCCTGTTTGAACGAACATGACAAATCAGAAAACTGGGAGTGTATCTAAACAACCAGAATATCAAGTGAACCACAACTCAAGGACATTGACCTTGCCATCTTTGAGGCTAAAACCTTCTTCCCTATTTATAATGCAGAGTACAAGTGGAAAAATACTCTTACTACTTGATCTTTTACATTTAAAGGCCATATCACCAACAAGAGAGAGATGAAAAGCACACATTGGCTTTATCAAAATTGTAGTCTCTGTGGGCATGCATGCCAGCACCCTACCCATTCACTCTGTTTTATCTGCTTTCCCCTGGCAAACCCCTCTCTCAGCACTGGACTCCATGGTCACCCCATTCCCTCACTTTGGCAGCCTATTGTTCGTCTACAAACAATTTCCTCAAGTCCTTTTTCACAGAAGTAATGCCCTTAAGATCTGCTGCCACAGTAAATATTCATGGGAACTCCTACATAGCACCATCAAAAGGGCTTTCTGAGTGGTCCATATTGACTGAGTTTGTATTTGAAATGCTGACTACTCCTCGTGCAAACTTTGCACTGCTCTAAATAATGGTGCAGCACACGCATGAATTGAGTTTTAATTGGTGCCATCATTTACATACTAGCGTACCGTGGGTTGCCCCAGTGGCTCATTGCCAACTATTTAGTCTAGAAACAAGCCAGGATATTGCCCAGGCTGTGTTAGCTTTTTCGCAGCTGGGATTTCAATCAGGATGTCACGAACATTTGAATCAGATTTCTTGGTCTTGTGACTCTTGTTGGAAAGTCATCAGGGTAGGGACAAGATCGAGTTCTGATGCCCTCCCACAATCATTATATGGTTTCACATGTGAAGAATGGCTATGGGGACAAAGGACCAGAGATTGGCCATAGTGGCTATAGGGCAATTATATCCTAGTGTGAGTTAGCACCTTCAAGGGATGACGAGAGGAAACTGGACTAGGATAAAAAGACCTTTGATACGCTTTATATAAATGGTGCTGTGTTGTCATTCATTATTTATTTTATCCCAGAAGTTACTTTCAATACATGTTCATGAATTGAGAACCCATCTTTCCTCAGACACAAATGCAGCATCTACTGCCTGTTGGTTTAGGTAAGCACATTTCAAGAACAGTAAGATCTCCCAGTGTGTTGGCTAGCATTCTTCCTCAGTCAACACCAGCAAAAACAGACCCCAGTCGCCACATTCCGGCGCCTGTTCGAGTAAACGGAGGGAGAATTCAGAATGTCCAAATTACCCAACAGCTCGTCTTTCAGAACTTGTGGGAGGAAACCGAAGCACCCGGAGGAAATCCATGCAGACACGGGGAGAACGTGCAGACTCTGCACACAGTGACCTAAGCCGGGAATCAAACCTGGGGCCCTGGTGCTGTGAAGCAACAGTGCTAACCACTGTGCGGCCTTGCCGCCCTTAACGCCCCTAACGAATCACTCATCTCACCTGTTGCACACGTGAGCTCATCACTTGCAGACAGATTGTTAAATTTACCCACATGCAGTTTGAAAACTGACTTGGGACATCCGGAGAGCCATGATGAGGCACTAGGTAAATTTTAATTCTCTCTGAACACACAGCATGGTCTAATGGAGGAAGGAATGAAACTGTTCATTTCACTGTATATATTTTGATTGAAATTTAACCAGGCCCACAGCCCAGGAACCAAGTTACTTTATCCAGTTCATTCAGTGCCTTTCAATCTGACTGCAATCTTAAACCATAAGAAAGGGGTAAAAGTAACGTAGTCACTTACCTCCTTCACAAGTTCATTTGAGCTAGGTGGGCTGCAATCCATATCAGTGATGTCACCTTGGTCATTGGAGTGACTGCCAAATTTACCTGTTTCAAAATGTTTAAAATCCATTAAGTTGGTGGAATGAAAAGGACACAGGATTCAGTCACTGTAGTATGTTCATCAATGACATGTAGTGAAAGTGATAGTATCAGTATTAGGACAAACAAAGGCTTGATTTAAGGAAAGGTTTTCGTATTTCCTATATGGGGCTTACAGGACAAGTTTAGTAAGAATAATCTTCTTCCTCCACATCTGTCCTGGCTTTTGTAACACCAAACTTTCAACTTGCAAAACTGCCTGGAATGAATCCCAACCACCAGTAACATTAGTGCCTGCCAAGTTTCATCATTGGCTGGCTCTTTAATCATCAACAGTTCCCTGGAATAATGCAGATCCCAGTATTCGCTACAGAGAATCAACTCAGTTATCACCTTGGAGCCAATTAGATCCTAAAGAAGATCCAATTATCCTCACCTATCCCCTTATCATAACAAATGTTGTATAAAGAGAAGACCACCATTCAACATTTACTTTGGTTTGGTAAGCACATTTCAAGAACAGCAAGGTCTCCCAGTATGTTGGCTGGCATTCTTTGTCAGTCAACACCAGCAAAAACAGACTAACTGATCATTCATCTCATCCGCTGGCAGTTCATGCCCGCGGGATCTTCCAGTCCCGCCGAGGGCGCACACCCGCCATGGCGGGGTTTCCTGGCGGCGTGGGTGGAATCAATGGGAAATCCCATTGACAGCGGCAGGACCAGAAGACCCGGACAACGGAGGGCCGTCTCCTGCCACCGAGAAACACGTGGCGGGGAGGCCAGAGAATCGTGCCCCAAGTTTTATATCAAATTTGTAACCACATCTCAATTTGCTTCCGTTTTATTAAGATATGTTTGATTACATGTCCCTTTATGCAAGGGGAGGTTAATTCAATGTTTTCATTTTTAAAAAAATATATGATTCAAAAGATCAAAATTTCATGAACCACAAGTTAAATGCTTCATTCAATTTAGCTAAATCAAAGCAGTTGTGCTCTATACTGCTTCATTTTATCAGTTTAACATTGTGCAAAGTTCAATGGGATGGGGAGGCTGGGTGGACCAATACTGTCCTCCTGCCCAAAGTCATTATCATAAATTCTTTAAAAGCTGTACAATTTCTGCAAGCAATATCTTGGCTAAATGGTGCTATCATGTTTGCATAATGCACTCATATCAAAATTCTCTTCTCACTGCAGAAATGCTTTCAATATCCATAGAACGAGCATACTAAAAAATAAAATAATCCTGGCTGAAACCAAAAGCAAATTATTTTCACACCATACCCAAACTGCTACATTTAGCAAAAACTTGTTTTAATGCAGCTTTATTCTCAGTGGACGGATAGGGTTTGATATGAGCCAATTCTCTTTTACTCAAGAAAGACATCAAGTTAATTCTAAGTGATGAAATTTAATCTGGGTCTCATAATATTGGATAGAATGACTTCTAAACAACTTTAATTTTACATCCCATACCCACTCCCATGTTCCATTAATCAAATCTTAAAACACAGGGCTATAATAGAGAAAAAACAGAAAATGCAAGAAATGCTCAGCAGGTTAGGAGGCCAACCTAAATCTGAAATGAGAAAAAAGTGGAATACTTCATCAGAATTTTTCTCTTTCAGATGCTGGATGGTTTCAATAATGCTCCTTCTTTTCACCTAAATTTATAAGAGTATATGTGTCAATCTGCGAAACACAGCAGAAGTGCATCCTATATAATGTCCCCATGCTGCTTTACAACTCAAACTTACATTTTTGCTGTCCTTCAGGAACAATCCGGTAAACCTTGTATGGTTCCGAGATATCGAGCTGAGAACGATCGGTCACTTCTTCAAAATCTGGACTCTTGTTGAGTGCACAGCGAAGTCTCGTCTTCCATGTGGCGGGCTCTGCCTTCTCACCTTCTTTATACTTTCCTTTGAAGACAGCCCAAGCCTGTAAGTGCCATGCAGCATATAAACCATGAGTTAGTCGATGGACTCAATAAATTAATTGGTACAGTGGGATTATTTCTGGGATTATCTCCTGTATTATGCCTTTGCTAACAGTTGATCTTTACACGATACAAATGTGATTTTCTTTCCAGCTCACAGCTGAAGATACAAGTTTGGCTCACGCTGTTTTAATCTGTTAAAAACCATGAGATAAAAATGATAAGGTGCCTTCCCATCTGCACCTGCATTTGGGGGACATTTTACACCAATCATCTAAGTGTATCTCCTTTTTTGTTACGGAGGCTGAATAGCAATCAACAATTCTGTCCAAGCGTTCTTTAGTTTCACAATAGTCCAAGTGACAGTCTGGCAGGCAAAGGGAACCTTGTACTTTGTTGCATAAGCATTTCAATTTGAAAAAACTTTCAACACAAATAAGATCTCTTTACATATTGTGTCCGCTTTTTAAATGTGTATGTTTTACAACGTTAAGTATTTTACTTGGCAATTGTACCAAGTCAAAACATTTGAAAAATAAAAACAAACAGAAGCAAAAAGTAATCTTGTCACAGAGAAATTCAGTGTTTAAAGGATTAGGGTGCTCTTGATCCAGAGATACTGCCTTAATGAACCTAGATTTACACCTGAACTTTAGTCCTAAACCTTTGTTCAACCACGGATATATTACCCTAAACACGATTTAATAATGTTCAGCATTTGTTGAGTAGGGGTGGTTTAGACAGGTCCTTGCGAGAACGGAGTTGCGGTTTGTACTATGCGTTATTTGTTTTTCCTTTTGTACAGTATTATACAATGTCATTGTTTTATATGCCAAAAATACCTCAATAAAATTGTCTTTAAAGAAAATAAAAATAATGTTCAGCATTGTACTGGAAGTGTTTTACTCTAGTCACTGGGAGCCACCTTCCAATGATCCCACAGTTCTGTTTCTAAATGCCAAGGAACAGATAGGTCAAGCCAGCTGTCTCTCAGACATGATGATACTGTCATTAGGAACATGCTCAACTTGTGCAAATAATTCCTGCCCACAAATAAAGTGCATAATTTCAAAAATGCTTTCATTAAAGCTTACTATAAATCTTCAGTGACAATTATGCATGGCTTCTTACTGAATATTTTTAATGCTCTTTCATTGCAACAGCTCCATATCTAGAGTTACCACAACTGTAAAATCTACTACATATTTAAACAATTTAACCAACATACCATGTTTTCACAGTAACTTCAAAGCCTACTTGATTAAGCTGACCTGATTAATACTACACTCCTGTATGCTTCACCCGATGCCTATGTATTTACATTGTGTTCCCCTATTATGTAGTTTCTTTTTATGTTCATGTACGAAGTGATCTGTTTGAGCTGCTGGCAGAACAAGTGACAATAAACAAATCCAACTTGTGGCACTAATAAAGATTATTAAATGACAATACACCGTAAACCAGGGTATTTGGTTTGGAGCCGTGTTGATGGGAGCAAAAATGACTTGTTATTTTGTGTACCACTTAGAAATTAATTAACAATGAGATTCTCCGTCCTTAATATGTCTGTGAGAGGGTGAACTTTCTCGACTTTCAGAAAAACGTCCCTTGTAACTTGCATGTTAAAAGTCAAGGGTGCAAATGATTTCCCTTTTAGATTCTGTACCTCAGTTTAAGAGCCTAAGGACAACGCTGTGTGAGCGTGCTGGGGCTGCTACATTTTACAAGAGAGGTAGATAGGTGGTCGTGTAAGTGTGGGGGGGGGGGGGGGGCAGGAGATTGTACCCCCCCCCAAAAAAAAAAAATCCTCGTACTTTGAATATGGACGCGTCCACCTCCTGGTTGTAGTCCTGTTTCCCGGCGTGTTTCCAGGGAATCCGAAAGGTGACTTTATGCTCATCGTCCCACACCAAGCCGGGGTACTGATCGCTGTCAATCTGGTCGATGAGCCACTGCTTGAGGCGGCGCATTCCCGTGCTGTTTTTATCCACCATCCCAATCCTGCAATCGCAACAAATTAAACCATCAGGTAATAAATAGTAAGCAAAAAAAAAAAAGAGCAACTGTTGAACGGGACCCCCAGACAAATGGGGGGGGGGAGTTCATCTGTGCGTTAGTTGGGAACAAAATAGATTTTTTGTAAAGCCAGCAATGAGAAGGTTTTGGAGAGTTGTGCCACAAGCGCTCACCCTTGCATCCTTTCCACAGCAGCTCTGCGCTTCAATCTGTCAGCGACTGGAGGAGGCAGGGAAGGTGGAGGGAGGGAAGGAGGTGGAGGGAAGAAGGCGGAGGTGCCGGGCAGGGAGGAGTTGGCGTCCTTTGCACTTTTGCAACTGGTCCGTCCGCCTGGAAACGTCGGGCGAGCCGAGCGGCGTCTGAGGCGGGCTTGTCCGCGCCAACTTGCTGCGTTTAACTGGTGGCTGGGGACGGTGCGGCCGCCCCCGGGGCTGACCAGACGCCGCCTGGGGGCGAGTTCAGACGGCAAGGCCAATGGGAGGAGAGGGCGGGAGGCATTTCCTCCCAGCGCGAAGCCTTTTACAAGAAATCAGCAGATGGAGCGGCGAGTTCCCCGCCGCTCACGGGCTCCCCGGTCGGACGGGCGGCGGGATTCTGCCCGAACCTTGCGCCACCTTACCAGCCCCCCCCCCCCCCTGGTAGCCGGCCGCACAATCTTACCGTGACTTGGTTGACCCGCCAGACACTTTCCTTTCAGATGGGGATGGTTGTGACACGTGAGGGGGGGGGGTTTACTCAGATGCGATGCTGCTGTTTACTTGGGGAAGTTCCCGGGAGCCGTACGCCTCCTCCTGTCCCCTGCTGGTAAATAGTATCGGGGACCAGAGAGCTTTTCTGCTTTCAATTCATTCACACCCATAACTTGTTTGGTGAAATCTCAGTCAAAAATGCCCCGCTGCCCTCCGAATGGGGCAGCGTTCATTCTCATCCAAAGCTTTGGCCACCGGGAACTTCCAACAGTGAGCAATCTAGCACACCGGGTTCTATTCTAATGAAAAAGGGCCATTCTCCCACATAATATCCCATTGTACTTTGTTCTAGGCCTTCATTCAGCCCGCCTCCCTCAACTCGTTTTCATTGATAGACAAAGAGCTTTCTGCTCTAGTCCTGAACCGTAGAAATCTCATTAATTATTTCCAATTTCCAGCCTCCTCAGCTTCATCTCTTCCTTGGCTTCTGGGTGAACTCCCCTCCCCCTCTACTTCCACCGTGTCCCTTGTACCCCTGCTCCCACTACTTCTCTTCCCTCCCCGAAGAATGATAGGGTATCCCTTGTCCTCACCTTCCGCGTATTCGACAGATTGTCCTCTGTCATTTCTGCCGCCTCCAGAATTATTGCCACCATCAAGCGTCCCTTGCCCAGCCCACCCCTTTCAGGATTCCAGTGGGACCGTTACCTCCACGGCCCCCTGGTCCGCTCCTTAGTCACCCTCAATATCCCCTCCCATTTCTACAGCACCTTCCCATGCAAGCACAGGAGTTGTAACACCTGCCCTGTAACATCTTTCTTTCTCAGTACGAAGTCTTACAACACCAGGTTAAAGTCCAACAGGTTTGTTTCGATGTCACTAGCTTTCGGAGCGCTGCTCCTTCCTCACCTGAGGAAGGAGCAGCGCTCCGAAAGCTAGTGACATCGAAACAAACCTGTTGGACTTTAACCTGGTGTTGTAAGACTTCGTACTGTGCTCACCCCAGTCCAACGGCGGCATCTCCACATCTTTCTTTCTCACTAAGGCTCGCCCAAGCACCCCTTCCAAATGACACAGAGATTTACTTGTGCTTTGTTCAATATTGTACATTGTATTTTCTGCTCATCATGTGCCCTCTGCACTGGGGAGACCAAATACAGACTGGGTGGCATAGTGATTAGCACTGCTGCCTCACAGTACCAGGGACCCAGGTTCGATTCCAGCTTTCGGTGACCGTGTGTGGCGTTTACACATTCTCCCCGTATCTACGTGGGTTTCCTCCAAGTGCTCCAGTTTCCTCCCACAGTCCGAAGATGCGCAGGTTAGGTGGAATAACCATGCTAAATTGCACCTTAGCGTCCAAAGGTTAGATGGGGTTACGGGGATAGGAAGGGGGAGTGAGCGTAGGTAGGCTCTATCAGGGGGTCAGTGCAGACCAGATGGGCCGAGCGGCCTTCTGCACTGCAGGGATTCCAAGGTGACTACTTTGCGGAACGCCTCTGCTCAGTCTGCAAGTCTGAGCTTCCTGTCGCTTGTTTCAATTCTTCACCTTTCTTCCATTCTGACCTTTCTGTGCTTTGCCTGCTGCAGTGTTCCAGTTCTACTGAAGCTCAGTGCAATCTCAAAAAACAACATCATCTTCTGACTTGGCACTCTGCAGCCATCTGGAATCAATACTAACCTCTGCCTCCATTTTCTGTGCACACTTTTGTTAGTTCATTTCTTCTCTTGTTTCTTTATTCCTTTACTTTGCATTCGGATAACTACTATCCAGCCTTTCACACCTCATCTAGACACAGCTTTTGGTCATTTTTTTTACCCATTGCCACTCTCTTTTGTTTTTGTGTCACTTAATCGCTCCTGCATTGTTCCTCCCCGCCCTCCCATCACATACCGACTCCTTCACTCTTCTTCACCCCACCCTATCCCATCCCCCTTTCACCTGCTCAGAGCATTTCTAACTTTCTGATGAAATGTCACAGACCTGCAGCATTAACTATATTTTTCCCTTCACCGATGCTGCCTGACCTGAGTATTTCCGATATGTTCTGCTTATAGTTTGTACTTTAAATAACCGTATTGCTTTTTGTCTCTACTGTCTTGTTCGATAGATCATTCCAAGGAAGTTTCCTTTTTGACATCTGTTGGGCGGGATTCTCCACCCCCACGCCGAAGTGGCCGCGCCGTCGTGAACGCCGTCGAGGTTCACGACGGCGCGGAACGGCCCCGGTCCCGACCGATTCAGGCCCTGACAATGGGCCAGTATCGGGGCCGCGTCATCTACCTGCACCAGGCCTTGTCGCCCACGTAAAAGCGGCGCCGAATAGATGACGCGGCTGGCGCCGCATAACGGACGTCATCCACGCATGCGCGGGTTGGCCGGCGCCAACCCGCGCATGCGTGGTTGCCGTCCTGTCCAAATCCGCCCCGCAAGAAGATGGGGGACAGATCTTGCGGGGCCGCGGAAGGAAGGAGGTCCTACTTCAGAGAGGACGGCCCGACGATCGGTGGGCACCGATCGCGGGCCACCCCACATTCAAGGTGAAGCCCGGTGCAGGATCCCCCCTCGCCCCCCCACAGGCCGCCCCCCTCAGTGTTCATGCACCACCCACGACTGCAGCGACCAGGTGTGGACTGCGCTGGGGGGAACCCGCCGTTTTGGCCTGGCCGCTCGGCCCATCCGGGCCTCAGAATCGCGGGGGTGCCGGAGAATCGCCATTTTGGGTGTCTCCGGCGATTCTCCGGCCTGCGGCCCGCGAAACTTGACCGGCCCGTTCCCGCCGCTTGGGAGAATTGCGGGAGGGCGTCGGACCGGCGGCCCCGGAAATTTCGGCGGCCCAGGCGATTCTCCCAACCGGCGTGGGAGTGGAGAATTGCGCCCAAGGTGACTGGGCCAAATGGCCCACTTCGGTGCTGTTTTTCTGGGCCAGATTTCTCCGGCCATTGGAATTCTCTTTTCCCGCTGGCAGCGCATCCCCGACTGCAGAAGAGAGAATCTCGCCACCAGCGAACGGCGCAGCACCGAGAAACACGCAGCTGAGGGATTGAAAAATTCAGCCCCTGAAGTGATATCCTCCCTCATCAAAGATTTCTGTCCGTACACTCCCAGCTCTCTCTGTACCTGAAACCCCTTTATAACTGTGTCACTTAGTTTAGATTTATTGTCACGTGTACCGAGGTACAGTGAAAAGTAGTGTTCTGCGTACAGTCCAGGCAGATTGCTCCACACATGAAAACATAGAACATATGTTAAATAGATGAGGATACATAATGTTAGTACATAAACGTAGACTGCGGGTGAAGTATACATTGCTGCACTTCATTCTTCCTGCTCGGACAATATCCTGGAACTCCCGAACAGCACTGTGTACCTACGCCACAAGTACTTCAGTACTCAAAAAGATGGCTCCCAATCATCGCCTTCTCAATTAGGGATGATCAATAAATGATGGCCTAGCCAGCGACACCTCCATCCCACGAGTGAAGAACTAAAAACAATGTATTGCTTCACCTTTCCCTGCAATAAATTTTATCTGCATGTGATGACCAGCGCAGACTCAGGGGCCAAGGGGCCTCTTTCTGTGGTATTAAATTCTGGCTGTGTGACTCTTTTTCATCACTCTATCTATGTATGGTCGTCACCACTGTTGTATTATATATACCGCATACGAGGAGTATTACGGTAAGGTACACGGTAGATCCCTGCCTGCTGGCTCCGCCCAGTAGGCGGAGTATAAATGTGTGGGCTCTCCGAGCTGCAGCCATTTCGGCAGCAGCTGCGGGAGGCTACACGTCTCTGCGTAATAAAGCCTCGATTACACTCTACTCTCGTCTTGTCGTAATTGATAGTGCATCACTATGTGCTCATGAAGTTTAATACTATCTTCATCACTGTTTACTATATTTTGGCATTTTGTGTTACCTGCAAATTATGTCTCAAATGGTCATTCATAGGATTGGAAGACAGTTTCCCAGAGGTCAGCACCAGAACCAATGCTTTTCTTGATCTATATTAATGACCTAGGTGTGGGCGTACAGGGCACAATTTCAAACTTGCAGATGACACTAAACCTGGGAAGTATTGTGAAATGTGAGGAGGGGAGTGATAGATTTTGACAGGAGATAGACCAGACTGGTGGAGTGGGTAGACATGTGGCGGATGAAATTGAATGTAGGGAAGTGTGAAATGCACCCTCTGATCTTCCCCCGCCAACTATCCTGCCAACTCTCCTCCGCTGACCACCCAATCCCCCATCACCCGACTCTCCCCATTCAACTTGCCTAACCCATTCTCCTCCCCACAAATTACAACCCCAGCCTACCCCTCCATCCTATTCCTCTGACCCATCCTAACCGTGCTCTCCCCCTCTCCTGCCCGCTTACCTTACACACTTACATCCTTCCCAGCTTCTCAATGTGACTGAGAATCTTAAACATGACTGCTCTAATAATAATAATAATCTTTATTGTCACAAGTAGGCTTACATTAACACTGCAATGAAATTACTGTGAAAATCCGCTAGGCTCCACATTCGGGCACCTGTTCGGGTACACAGAGAGAGAATTCAGAATATTCAATTCACCTAACAGCACATCTTTCAGAACTTGTGGGAGGAAACTGGAGCACCCGGAGGAAACCCACGCAGACACAGGGAGAATGTGCAGACTCCGCATAGACAATGACCCAAGCCAGGAATCGAACCTGGGGCCCTGGAGCTGTGAAGCAATAGTGCTGCCCACTGTGCTACCGTGCAGCCCACTGTAAGAAAGAAAGGGTGGGATCCTGCCACTCTGCTGCACTTGACTGAAGGCCTCTGCAACCCGTTTCACTGCACTCTTCTCACCCGGCCTGAGTCGGAAGTTTGGGCGAGAAAGGTGCAGCCAACTTCCAGTGTCAGCTAAAAGGAGCAGAATGACAACCCAACTGTGATTGGCTCTCCTTGGAAGTACTGGGCCAATGTCTCGAACCAACATTTGGCCAAATGGTCTGCAATTGTCAAGTTTGGCCCTCGCCCCCTTTTTTAATCAGGTTTGTAACATTTTCAGTCTTCCAGTCTTCTGGCCCTGCCACTCATATCTAAGAGAGATTGAGGCCAGAGCCACCGCAATTTCCACCCTTGCCTTCCCTAGTAAAAAAGAATGCATCCCATTCAGACTGAGGATAAAATTGTTTCTCAAGTGGAAAAATATATGTCAATAAACAAAAGGGCAGCATGGTGGCACAGTGATTAGCATAGTGCCAGGGACCTGGGTTCAATTCCAGTCTTGGGTGACTGTGTGGAGTTTGCACGTTCTCCCCGTGTCTGCATGTGTTTCCTCCGGGTGCTCTGGTTTCCTCCAATAATCCAAAGATGTGCAGGTTAGGTGGCATTATGGGGATAGGGTGAGGGAATGTGCCTAGGTGGGATGGTGATTTTTCTACTTTGTGTCCTGCCAATTTACTCTATCTATTTCTATCCTGTCCAATATCACTACTGTTTCCTCCATTACTGCTACATTGGCAGCATCCTACTCTCTAGCGAAGACAACTGAAAAGTATCCATTTAGTACCTCAGCTACCCCCTCTGGGTCCACAAGATTATCTCTTTTTTTGGTCCCTAATTGATCCCACCCTTTCTTTGACTATCACTTTACCATTTATATGTTTATGAAAGACTTTTAGCTTCTCTTTTATGTTAGTCTCTAAACTAATCTGAAACTCTCTGTTTGTTCCTCTTATTTTAGATCTCTGTTCTTTTCTGTACTGAGCTTGGTTCCTGACTATTATCAATGTCACATTTGTTACAAGCCTCTTTTCTTTTTTATCATATCTCTATGTCTTTGGTCCAACAGAGAGCTCTAGCCTTGGGTGTCCTTCCATTTCCCCTCATGGGAATGTGCCTCCTTTGTACCTGAAGTGTTTCTATTGCAAGGCCTTCCATTCTTCAATTACTGTTTTGCTTCCCAATTTTGCGAGCCAAATTTGCAATTGGTTCTCTGAAGTTCACCCTCTTTCAGCTAAATATTTTTATGCTTAATTTTTCCTCGTCATTTAACTTAACCACACTAAACCTCATAATACTGTGATCACTGTTCACTGTTCCCCAAATTCTCCCTCACCGAAAGAGACTCCACTTAGTCCACTTCATCCTCCAGAACTTGACCCAGCATTGCTTCTTGTTGAGAGGGAAAGCCATTGATTAAGTTTTTTTGCCCACAATTTAAGAATTTCTTCCCTCTTTTTCCTTCACACTGTTACTACCAAAGTCAAAACTAGGAATAATCGAAATCTTCCATTTTCACTACCCTTTAGTCCTTGCATCTTTCTGTAATTTCCCCAATAATTGGCCCTGTATCTCCCGTTATTTGGTGACCTACAGTGTGCACCCAGTAGTATAATAGCTTTGGATCAGTACAGGCTTGGAGGGCTGAAGGGTCTGTTTTTGTGCTGTATTGTTCTTTGTGCTCTTTGTTCATTAATTCAAACGAAATAGGGAATTTTGACTCCTCAAGTACACTATCCCTTTCCAGCGCAATAATAACGTCTTGTGTGCCCAGCAGGTCAATGTGATATGTCTAGTGTGCAGGTGAAGAGAGTATGCTCTCTGAGTTTGCTTCTCATTTTTGCCCGACACCATTGGCCAGCAGCAATGTGAAAAATAGAGCCAAATGTGTGAATCTCTTCCACAGCCCCTCCATCGGCTCGGCCTCAACTGTGCCTCCTTGTGGTGACGAACGGAAGCCAGGTGCCGTGATCCCAGCTCCCGGCTGAAGCTTTGGAGGAAATCGGAGGAGGTTTGGCCCCCAGACTTGCAGTGTGCAGGTCTAACAGCACGTGGACCAACCTTAGCACCCGTGAACCAAACTCCTAGCAATGGGCAAATAGCTTTATGGACACCTTGGGAAAGTTGAAGACAAAGGGAGTAAACCGTGACAAAAATCAGGAGTGGCGCCCAAAGGCAGACTGATATTTAAATATGTCATCTTTCTGGCAACTCCTGCAAAAAACTGATGGCAAACATGGTGCTTTGCATTCCTTTGGATTCAACCGGGGAGGCCAAGAGAGCAACCTAGAGTGTCCATAAAGTTAGACCAGACTTGTGACCTGGAGAGTACAATCCTGTTTTGCAGCAGAGTGTTAACACAACACGGGGTACAGCCATTACTGGTGACAATTTGTTGGGAGAGATCAGGTACTATAGGCTGACTCTGATAGTGGGAGGGAACATTGTATCCCACAGATCAGCCACCACCCACCTCACCTCACATCAGGCAACCTCAACCAATAAGATGCTGACTGTCCACAGTCCATCTGTTTTAATGGGTGCTCGAAACCTAGAGCCCCCTGTTCAACAAGTGGACAGAATCTATTGCGTCAAGCAAATAAAAAAAACAAGCAAAAAGAAAGGAGGGCCCAAATAAAGCAGAACGTCAGCATATTCTCAAGCTCACTGTCTTCCACTGAGGTAAATGCGGCAGGGACTGAGGGGGCTTCCTGAGCCACACCAGTCGATGCGTAACAGAGTTGACCACCACGGTGCAAAACCATAATTTTACAAGATGAAAGGCTGCCACTGATAGCTTCTCTGACCAATCATTGTCTCTTCTTTGCCTTTGCCTTTCCTGAACACCTTGTAGCCAGGAATATTAAATTCTTAATCCTCTCCTTTGTGCTAGGCCTTTGCTTGTGATTGCCAGTATATTATAGTCCCCCGTCCCCCCCTTTGCTTGCAGCTCATCATCATTGTTGGCCATACGCCATGTAGTTACCTATACTCTGCATACCCATCTGAGACTGCCTCACCTTGAGCCCCTGTCTGATGACTCTTATTTCTGAACGGTTCTATATTCTGGTGCAATTTGCTCTGTGCAGCTTGCTTGGCTGCTCAACTGCTTCATTTTGGTACCCGCCCTCCTGCCAAATGAGTTTAAACCCTCCCCAAGAGCACTAGTTAACTCCCAACAAAGATAGAAGTCCCAAAGGTATAACTGTCCTTTTTGTCCCAAATCAGTCCCAAAACCCCAGCAATCTGAAGCTCTCCCTCTTGCCCCATATCTCGAGCCATGCATTAACTTGTTTTATCCTGCTATTGAAGTGTGCAACTGGGAGTAATCCAGAGATTTCTGTCTTGGAGGTCCTGCTTTTTAACTTTTTTCCCAATTCCTAAAACTCTGACTGCAGGATCCTTTGTCTCCTATGTCACTGGTTTTCCCATAGACTATGAGTTTTGGTTGTTCCTCTTAATCCCTCAAGAGGTTCTGCACCCTCTCAGTGATGGCCACGTGAAAGCATGGTAGGGAAAACACATTCGGCCCATCATGCCTATTCTTCTCACATCTACAATGCATAATATTCAGAACTCTACCCAAACTATTGTCAATTTAGTGCAAATCAAAATTTCAATTTAAAATTAATTGATGTCATGTTTGAGGTCGTTTTGGACTGGGCACCCAAAAAATTCAGAAGATAATAATAATAATCGCTTATTGTCACAAGTACACTTCGATGAAGCTACTGTGAAAAGCCCCTAGTCGCCACATTCCGGTGCCTGTTCAGGGAGGCCGGTACAGGAATTGAACCCGGCGCTGCTGCCTTGTTCTGCATTACAAGCCAGCTATTTAGCCCACTGTGCTAAACCAGCCCTGAGGATTAGTGCTGACCTTGACAGTGGGCACTTACCAACTGGTAGGCTATATCCATAACAAATGTAAATAATTGTACTCACCATTACAAAGTATCTGTCTCCTGTGTGATGGACCACTGTAAATTTTAGAATTCCCAGTCTGCTTTTCCCCAGTTTCTCTCCATAAGTCCTGGTCTCTGATTTACATCACCGTAACTCCTCAGACCTCCAGTTTCTTTGTGTCCCAGCTGCGTCCCGTAGTCTCTTGTGTCCAAGGATACTTTATTCCCTGCTTCAGTTTAATTCAAAGCTATCGTTGCTGAGATCAGTTGGACTCCAATGGGTGAACATTGTCCTTAGTGGTCCTTTATTATCTCGTAACATTGGGAAAAGATTGGCTGCAGTCCCTGTGTACCCATCTGTCCGGGGTTTCTTATAATCTCCTGTCAAAGTCAATCGAGAGAACCCTTAAATAAAAGAGTACTAGCAAATGTTCCCAAGGACATTCTGGTCATGTATCTGTGTCAGCGATTTCAGGGCATTGGAGGATAAGGGTCAATTAAGATTGTCTAATAATGAATCACAGAAAGCCCCCGCATGGCTTTCTAGAATTTATGAGATTGCCTTTGGGAGTTGGGAAGGAAATTCCTTACTCCACAAGTTGCAGTCAGGATTTATTCTGTTTTTAACTTTCAACCTTACTAGTGATTATGATTAATGGTTTATAATGTTGCACAGTCTGAAGGATAATGAAAGCACAGATGAGCTGATTGTCCCTATTGATCTTTTATATGTTTGTATGTAGCATCGCTGACACAGGTACATGACCAGAAAACAAACGTAAAGACAACAGACATAAATAATTATTGGGGAACAATGTTGATCGTTGACATCTGCAGCTTTGCACAAATTAATACCTGGAGTGAAATACGCCGCATGTATTGAACTTCCTATTCTTACCTATAAAATTGTTTTGGGTTTTTTAAGTGATTTTCACTTGCATTTAATGAATGATAGCTGGGGAAACTCCCTTAAATGTTTAAAGGATAAAAACTGAATACAAAGCACCGGAGTTACGTGTCACTTTGAAATGCGTGGTTATTGAGTTTCTGTCATTGGTATCATGAGGGTGTTGATCTGGTTTAATAGCCACATAATAGCAACAAGTCTCGATGTCATGCAAATAAAACCAAATGGGGGAGGGAGCTTGTCATTTGCAGGAACGAAACATCAAGTAAAATGTTGTACTGTGCACCATCTGAAAGAAAGAGAGCAATAAATTGCATTTATACAGCACCTCACCATACATGTCAAGAGACCCCGTAGCGGTTTTCTTCAATGAATTACTGTTCATTCAGCTATCGGTCATGAGCAGCACATGAATTGTTTTGGTTTTATTATCTCAGAAAGGTCAAGGTCGGCAGCACAGTGGCGCAGTGGATTAGCCCTGCTGCCTCACGGTGCCGAGATCCCAGGTTCAATCCCGGCTCTGGGTCACTGTCCGTGTGGAATTTGCACTTTCTCCCCGTGTTGCGTGGGTTTTGCCCCCACAACTCAAAGATGTGCAGGGTAGGTAGATTGGCCATGCTAAATTGCTCCTTAATTGGAAAAACTGAATTGGGTACTCTAAATTTAAAAAAAAAGAAAGATCAAGGTTTATTATGCCACAATTAAAAAGACAACATGAGGTAACTGCATGTAGGAGGCTGCAGTAAAGGTAACTCAGTCCCTGCCACCTGCACCATCTGTGCTGATCTCAGACAGCCACCTACATTGGGCAAATGCTGCTTGTTATGGGCGAGGCATTTTCAGAACCCCAAAACGTATCATGGAGTTCAACCAACCTCTCCCTTTAATGGATTTGTTGCTTTTCCAAGCACACGGCTTGTTCCCTAGGTGCAGTATTTCAATTATGGACACATGGGTTTTTAAACACAAAACACTGTTTATTCCATGAACTCAACTTAACATCTTAAATAAACATTGGCTCTCTTAAAACCCCTTACTTCAAAGATAACTCAGAAAATATTGCGACAGTAAATAACTCCTTAAAATGTTCCTTCAAACTTCCAAGAGACTTAACACCTTTAAACAGTATCACATCAGGTTAAAGGATGTATATATTTTCTGTAGAATGGCAGAGATATATTAGCTTGGGTGACTTCAGCTCCAGCACCTTGCTTTCTTCCTGCAAACTCTCTGGAAACACACAGACACACCCCAAGCTGCTTTCTCAAACCTGGCTTTCTCCCTTCAAGCACTCACAGCAAACCAGAACTTCTCAAGCTGCTGTCTCAAACTGGCTTTCTACTTTTAAACTGCTCACAGCAAAACAGCCAGGCACTTTTAAACTGCTCTCAGCAAAACCAGCCAGGCACTTTTAGACTGCTCTCAGCAAAACCAGCCAGGCACTTTTTAAATTGCAAAACCAAACTGCAAAATGGCTGACCTGAGCTGAGCTCCACCCACTCTATGACATCACTGTTTTCGTAAAGGTACATTGCTTAAACATCCATGTCTTAAAGGTATTCTCACATGACAGTGCTAATCATTCACTATCACGATAGGCGTCCGGTGAACCTCTTGCAAACTGCTACCTGTACAGGCTGACCTAATTTGGGCTACGAAGTTGAACAATAAAAAATATAGTTAAGATCCAATGCCCCCTTCCTCACACCCATGATTGCATCTGTTGCTGCTCCCACGTGAAGATGAAGCATTTTGATGAATGTGCATTATGCTCTATTACATTGTACCCTTAAAATTTCTCAAAATCCTACGGAGGAAGGTACAGTAGAATTCCTAGCATTGATGTTTCATTCCTCACCACCATCAGTTGTACATTGGTGCAAATACTGAAGGGGAACAAATCTTGCGACATAATTATGTTCTGCTGTTCAACCTGCTCCAAATGAAAACCTCCTGATGTTCCCGCCTGATTCTTTATTTGGACTTGCATTCCGACCTGCATGCTGTTCCTCTTTTTTGCCTTCTCACTGTCTTGAAGTCTTTTCACAAAATACAGTTAAACTTTACACCTGAGCAATTTGCTGAACACAAGAATACAAGAAATAGAAACATGGGAAATAGAAGCCGGAGGAGGCCATTCGGCCCTTTGAGCCTGCTCCGCCATTCATTATGATCATGGCTGATCATCAAGTTCAATACCCTGATCCGCTTCCCCCCCCCCATATCCCTTTAACCCCAAGAGCTATATCTAATTCATTCTTGAACGTACACAACATTTTGGCCTCAACTACTGTCTGTGGTCGCGAATTCCACAGATTCACCACTCTCTGGGTGAAAACATTTCTCCTCACCTCAGTCCGAAAAGGTTTACCCTGTTGCCTTTTCTCCTTTACTCTTTTACTCTGTACTTTCTGTGGCTCTGTTCCAATTATGGCAATCAGTGAATTTGCCCTTCTTTCTATGTTATCTACGTCCTAATGCTTAGAGTCGCCAGGTATCAAATGATACCACCACAAGTTTCAACCGGCTACCGATCAAAGAGCCAAACACCAGTTAGTTAGTTCAAGGTCAAGGGTACTTTATTTACACACAATTAGTCATGCAACATAAACACTACTAGTTAACTACACCTATCGACTAAGACAAACTGTACTTAATTTCGGGCACCCGGCTTAGGTCAGAGAAACAGTGGCCGTTGTTCGATTCTGGATCTATCGAGTTCGAAGGAGTAACTGCTGCTCAGCTAGGCTCATCCATCTGGTAGCGAGCGTTGAACTTGGACTCGCTTCTGGTGTTGCTGCGATTGGAGATGGCCGTGACCGGGGTACCAGGTCCAAGAGAGAACGAACATGTGGCAAACTCGACTTCTTATACTTGGGGGTTTTCGCGCTCTTTTGGGCGGTCCTTCAGTTTGGACCCTACTAGTTGGGTGATCCCTGATCACTCCGTTCAATTCCTAACCAATAAGTGGGCGGGGATCTGGATGGCTGGGCGTGTCCCAAGTTGTTTACGCGTCCCCTGAACAGGGAGTGGCGCCAAAATGTCTGGGACTGTACAGGTCGCTCGAGTACCAGTCCTTTGTTTTGGTGAAGATGGGCCATCAAATGCTAATCGGCCCCATTACAATGCTAATTGGTCGGAGTTTCGGTACCATCTGGACTTCTTGCTTACAAATATGCATTTCAGGCTCTGAACCTGCCTGAGTCTTTGGCTTGTCCATTTTACCTGCTAGGCTTTGCAAGTTTCCCTGTACCTAGTTGGAAGTGGCCATCCCAGATGGTTACAACCCCTTATCCTCAAACTATGTCCCATAGTTCTGGTGCCCCCCACCATCGGGAACATTCTATCTGAATCTAATCCTGTTAGAATCTTATAAGTTTCCATGAGATCCCTTATCACTCTTTTAAACTCCAATGAATCTAATCCTAACTGACTTAGCCTCTCCTCGTATGACAGTCCCGCCATCCCAGGAATCAGCCTGGTAAACCTTCGCTGCACTGTTGCCTAGCAAGAACATCCTTCCTCAGATAAGGAGACCAAAACTGCACACAATACTCCAGGTGTGGCCTCACCAATGGCCTATACAATTGCAGTAAAGCATCTCTATTGCTATACTCAAATCCTCTCGCATTGGATAGGATTAGATTGGATTTGATTTCATAGAATTTACAGTGCAGAAGGAGGCCATTCAGCCCATCGAGTCTGCACCGGCTCTTGGAAAGAGCACCCTACCCAAGCCCACACCACCCTATCCTCATAACCCAGTAACCCCACTCAACCAACACTAAGGGCAATTTTGGACACTAAGGGCAATTTAGCATGGCCAATCCACCTAACCTGCACATCTTTGGACTGTGGGAGGAAACCGGAGCACCTGGAGGAAACCCACGCACACACAGGGAGAACGTGCAGACTCCGCACAGACAGTGACCCAGCCGGGAATCGAACCTGGGACCCTGGAGCTGTGAAGCAATTGGGCTAACCGCTATGCTACCGTGCTGCCCACGATTTATTGTCATGTGTACCGAGGTACAGTGAAAAGTATTTTTTTTTAATCAACAATTCTATTGAGGTATTTTTGACATTGTGTAGTACCGTACAAAAGGAAAAGCAAGTAACACATAGTGCAAACCCCGACTCCATTCGCGCAAAGACCTGCCTAAACCACCCCCGACTCTACACTACACTAGCCCCACCCCCCCTCTCCCCCTCCCCCCTGCTGACGATTAATTCTCCGCAAAGAAGTCAATGAATGGCTGCCACCTCCGGCTGAACCCCGATAATGAACCTCTCAAGGCGAACTCAACCTTTTCTAGACCGAGAAAGCTCGCCATGTCCGATAGCCATGCTTCAGTCTTCGGGGGGCTTTGAGTCCCTCCATGCCAACAGTATTCGTCGCCGGGCTACCAGGGAAGCAAAGGCCAAGACATCGGCCCCCTGTCCTGCCTCCCCTTTGGCAGGAGGCGTGGGAAGGACGGCACCAGTCTGCACACGAAATCCCGCACCTGTAAGTATCTAAAGTCATTCCCTCCCGCCAGCCCGAACGTCTCCTCCAACGCCCTCATGCTCGGAAAGCTCCCTTCCAGGAACAGATCACCCACCCTCACAATCCCCGCCCACCGCCACAGTCGATACCCAACGTCCATGTTCCCCGGGGCAAATCGGTGGTTGCCGCAGATTGGGGTCCACACCGATACTCTCACTTCCCCTATATGCCTCCTCCACTGGCCCCAGATCCGCAGAGCCACCACCAATAAAGGGCTGGTGGAGTACCGCGCCGGCAGGAGCGGCAGAGGCGCCGTAACCAGGGCTGCCAAACTGATGCCCCCGCAAGAAGCAGCCTCCATCCGCTCCCAGACCGACCCCGTGCCCACCATCCATTTCCTTATCATCGCTATGTTGGCCGGCCAGTTGCTAAAGTTTGGCAATGCCAGCCCCCCCCCGTTCCTTTCGAGTATCACCTTCCTCACCCGCGTGGACTTCCCCGCCCAGACAAATCCCAGAATAATTTTATTCAGCCTAATGAAGAAGGACCTCGGGATGAAAATGGGGAGACACTGAAATATGAACAAGAATCTCGGGAGAATCGTCATCCTGACAGTCTGCACCCTCCCCGCTAGTGACAGCGGGAGCGCATCCCAACTCCGAACCTCCTCCCTCACTCGTTCCACCAATCAGGACAGGTTGAGCTTATGCAACCTGCCCCAGTCCCATGCCACCTGTATCCCCAAGTATGTAAATCTTTCCCCCACCAGCCTGAACGGCAACCCCTTCAGCCTACTCTCCTGTCCCCCTTACAGTGAAAAGTATTGATCTGCGTACAGTCCAGACAGGTCATTCCATACATGAAAAAAACATAGGACATACATGTGGTAGTCTGTGTTAGAAGGATTACCGTACCTGGTAATGTCGGAATACCATTGGTGGAGAATGTAATTGTTCCCATTGGTTAAGCCTGTATGTTAGCTCCGCCCTGCAAGGCGGGGTATAAGAGCCCGTGCCGCCCCAGCAGCTTTCTTCTGTACCTGCGCTGCTGGGGGAAACATCTAGCGTATTAAAGCCTTCAATTGTCTCCAATCTCGCTTCTGGAGTTATTGATCGTGCATCAATTTAATACGCTAGATGTTTCCCCCAGCAGCGCAGGTACAGAAGGCTCCCGTGCTCCCTAAATCACTGTCTGCAGCCTCGCGACGCTCAAGGTCGATCCGCCTTCCCTGTTTGCGAAACTCACCCCAGATTGCAAACCAGTCGCCACCAGGAGCAGATGGTACAGTGCCCAGGACCGGATCTTTATGAGGTCAGGGGCCCAACTGTTACTAAGGGAAGGTATCATTGAGGCTAGCAACAGCCCCTGGAGAGAACAAGTGGTGGGTGTAAAGGCCGGGGAGAAGCATAGGATGGTCATCGACTACAGTCAGGCCGTCAACAGGTTTACGTGGCTTGACGCGTACCCTCTCCCCCGCATATCCGACCTGGTAAACAGGATTGCACAATACAATTCATAGATTCATAGAATTTACAGTGCAGAAGGAGGCCATTCGGCCCATCGAGTCTGCACCGGCTCTTGGAAAGAGCACCCTACCCAAGGTTAACACCTCCACCCTCTCCCCATAACCAGTAACACCACCCAACACTAAGGGCAATTTTGGACATTAAGGGCAATTTATCATGGCCAATCCACCTAACCTGCACATCTTTGGACTGTGGGAGGAAACCGGAGCACCCGGAGGAAACCCACGCAGACACGGGGAGGATGTGCAGACTCCGCACAGACAGTGACCCAAGCCAGAATCGAACCTGGGACCCTGGAGCTGTGAAGCAATTGTGCTATCCACAATGCTACCGTGCTTTTCCACGGTGCATCTTAAGTCTACCTACCACCAACTCCCCATCCACACTAGTGACCGCAAATACACTGCTTTTGAAGCAGATGGGAGGCTCTACCACTTCTTAAGGGTTCCCTTCGGTGTCGCTAATGGGGTCTCGGTCTTCCAACGAGAGATGGACCGAATGGTTGACCGGTACGGTTTACGGGCCACATTCCCGTACCTCGATAATGTCACCATCTGTGGCCATGACCAGCAGGACCACGACACCAACCTCCGAAAATTCCTCCAGATCGCAAAAATCCTCAACCTTACGTATAACAAGGATAAATGAGTGTTCTGCACCGACCGCCTAGCCATCCTCCGCTACGTAGTTCGTAATGGAGTTATAGGCCACGACCCTGAACGATGCGCCCCCTTATGGAGTTCTCCCTCCCGCACTGCTCCAAGGCCCTGAAGCACTGCCTAGGTTTTTTTTCCTACTATGCCCAGTGGGTCCCCAACTACGCGGACAAGGCCCGTCCACTGATCCAATCCACAGTTTTTCCCCTGTCGATAGAGGCCCGCCAGGCCTTCAGCCGCATCAAAGCAGACATTGCAAAGGCCACGATGCACGTCATCGACGAGTCCCTCCCCTTCCAGGTCGAGAGCGCGCGTCCGTCGTAGCTCTGGCGGCCACCCTCAACCAAACGGGCAGACCCGTGGCCTTCTTCTCCCGTACCCTCCATGCTTCCGAAATCCGCCATTCCTCAGTCGAAAAGGAGGCCCAGGCCATAGTAGAAGCTGTACGACATTGGAGGCATTACCTGGCCGGCAGGAGATTCACTCTCCTCACTGACCAACGGTTGGTTGCTTTCATGTTCGATAATGCACAGCGGGGCAAGATAAAAAATGCCAAGATCTTACGGTGGAGGATCGAACTCTCCACCTACAACTATGAGATCTTGTATCGTCCCGGGAAGCTGAACGAGCCTCCTGATGCCCTATCCCGCCGCACATGTGCCACCACACAAGTGGACCTCTGCCACCCGGGGGTCACTCGATTTTTCCACTTCATCAAGACCCACAACCTGTACTCCATCGAGGAGGTCAGGATAGCCACCAGGAATTGCCAAATCTGCGCGGAGTGCAAGCCGCACTTCTACAGGCCGGAGAAAGCGCACCTGATAAAGGCTTCCCGTCCCTTTGAACGCCTCAGTTTGGATTTCAAAGGCCCCCTCCCCTCCACCGACCGCAACACGTACTTCCTGAACGTGATTGACGAGTACTCCCGGTTCCCATTTGCCATCCCCTGCCCCGACATGACCGCAACCACCGTCATAAAAACCCTCCATAGTATCTTTATGCTGTTCGGTTTCCCCGCCTACATACACAGTGATAGGAGGTCCTCCTTTATGAGCGACAAACTGCGTCAATTCCTGCTCAGCAAGGGCATTGTCTCGAGCAGGACGACCAGTTACAACCCCCGGGGTAACGGACAGGTAGAGAGGGAGAACAGAACGGTCTGATAGACCGTCCTACTGGCCCTGCGGTCCAGGAATCTCCCCGTCTCCCGCTGGCAGGAAGTCCTCCCGGATGCCCTCCAGTCCAACCGGTCACTGCTCTGTACCACGACCAACCAAACACCTCACGAACATCTCCTTGTCTTCCCCAGGAAGTCCTCCTCTGGGACCTCGCCCCCGACCTGGCTGGCAGCTCCCGGACCCATCCTGCTCCGAAAACAGTTGCGGGCGCACAAATCGGACCCATTGGTCGCGAGGATCCATCTCCTCCACGTTAACCCTCAGTACGCCTACGTGGCGTACCCCGACGGCCGACAGGATACAGTCTCCCTACAGGACCTGGCGCCCGCTGGATCCCCACACACACCCCTGCCACCAGTCCCACCCTCCCTCCCACCGGCGCATCCCACAGCCGCCCCCTTCCCAGGTCAATCGGTCCTTCCACCGGCCCCGTCTAGGGGTGATGAAGCTGCCACAGAAGCCGAAACCACGCTCCCGGAGTCACAGACGCCCGAACCTCCACCGGCATCACCACCAAAGCTACGACGATCGCAGAGGACGACCAGGGCCCCCGATTGACTAATTGCTTCATTTTGAAATGTGCATTCCTGTTGTAAATAGTTAAGATGTAATAAGGCAAAACGCTGTACGGAGGTATTACGGTACCTTCATAACTGTAACTTCTACCACTTTACCACGTTGTAATACGGAGCCACCACCCCCGCCGGACTCTTTTTTAACAGGGGGTGAATGTGGTAGTCTGTGTTAGAAGGATTACAGTACCTGGTAATGCCGGAATACCATTGATGGAGAATGTACTTGTTCCCATTGGTTAAGCCTGTGTGTTAGCTCCGCCCTGCAAGGCGGGGTATAAGAGCCAGTGCCGCCCCAGCAGCTTTCTTCTGTACCTGCGCTGCTGGGAGAAACATCTAGCGTATTAAAGCCTTCAATTATCTCCAATCTCGCTTCTGGAGTTATTGATTGTGCATCAATACATAAATACAATGTAAATACATAGGCACAGGCATCGGGTGAGCATAAGGAATGTAGTACTACTCAGTAGAGAAGATGTGTGAAGAGATCAGTTCAACCTATAAGAGGGTCATTCAGGAATCTGGTAACAGTGGGAAAGAAGCTGTTCTTGGACCTGTTTGTGCGTGTTCTCAGACTTTTGTATCTCCTGCCAATGGAAGAAGTTGGAAGAGAGAATAACCTGGGTGGGAGGGGTCTTTGATTATGCTGCCCGCTTTCCCAAGGCAGCGGGAGGTGTAGACAGAGTCAATGGATGGGAGGCGGGTTCGCGTGATGAACTGGGCTGTGTTCACGACTCTCTGTAGTTTCCTACAGACTTGGGCAACGCAGTTGCCATACCAGGCTGTGATGCAGCCGATTTGGATGCTTTCTGTGGTGCATCTGTAAAAAATTGGTAAGAGTCAATGTGGACATGCCGAATTTCCTTAGTTTCCTGAGGAAGTATAGGTGTTGTTGTGCTTTCTTGGTCATAGCGTCGAGATGGGTGAACCAGGACAGATTGTATTGTTGGTGATGTGCACACCTAGGAATGTGAAGCTGTCAACCATCTCCCCCTCAGCACCATTGATGCAGACAGGGGTGTGTGCAATACTTTCTTCCTGAATTAAATGACCAGCTCATTAGTTTTGCTGACATGTAGAAATATTTGGCTCCAACTCCATCAATATGTTTGCTGATGGCATGGCCGTAGTGGGTCAGATCTTGAACAATGATGAGTCAAAGCACAGGAGGGAGATGGAGAACCTAGTGGTGTGGTTTAATGACAACAATCTCTCCCTCAATGTCAGTGAAGGTCAACGTACCATTTGCCTTCTTTACTGCCTGCTGTACCTGCATGCTTACGCTCAGCGACTGATGCACGAGGACACTAAAATCTTGCTGAGTAACCACCTCTCTCAATTTACACCCATTCAAATAATAATCTGTCTTCCTATTTTGGCTGTCGAAGCGGATAACCTCACATTTACCCCACATTATACTGCATCTGCCATGCATATGCCCACTTACTCAGCCTGTCCAAATTCCACTGAAGCATCTCTGCATCCTCCTCACAGCTCACCCTCCCACCAACTTGCATCATCTGCAAATTTGGAGATAATTCATTTAGTTCCCTCATCCAAATCATTAATATATGTGAACATTCGGGGTCCTAGCACAGATCCCTGTGGTACCCCACCAGTCACTGGCTGCCAATCCGAAAAAGACACATTTGTTCCAACTTTTTGCTTCCTGTCTGCCAACCAGTTTTCTATCAATCTCAAGACACTACCCGTAATCCCATGTGCTTTAACTTTATATCTTAATCTGCTACATGAGACTTTGTCAAAAGCCTTCCGAACATCTAAATAAACCACATCCACCGTTTTCCCTGATCAACTCTACTGGTTGCATCTTCAAAGAATTCTAGTAGATTTGTCAAATAGTTGAAGGAGTCGGCCATTCGGCCTCTCTAGCCTGTTCCACCATTTAATTAGATCATGGCTGATCTTACTGTGGCCTCAACTTCATTTTCCTGTCCGTCACCCATTACCCTGGACTCCCTTGTCATTCAAAATCCTATCCATCACAGCCTTGTATATATTCCATGACCCAGATTCCAGTGCTATATGAGGAAGAGAATTCCAAAAATTAATTTTAAAAAATTAATTTATGGGATGTGGTTAGGCCAGCATTGATTGCCCAATGCCTAATTTCCCTTCAGAATATGGTGGTGAGTTACCTTCTTGAACTGTTGCAGTTTATGTGGTGTAGGTACACCCACAGTGCTGTTAGGGATGGAGTTCCAGGATTTTGATCCAGTGAAGGAAAGGCAATTTATTTCCAAGTCAGGATGGTGAGTGGCTTGGAGGGGAACGTCTAGCTGGTGGTGTTCCCATATGACTGCTGCCCTTGTCATTCCAAATATTAGTGGTAATGGGATTGAAAGGTGCTGCCTAAGAAGTCTTGGTGAATTCCTGCAGTACATCTTGTAGATGGTTCACACTGTTGCTACTGTGCATCGGTGGTGGGGGGAGTGAATATTTGTGGAAGGGATGCCAATCAAGTGGGCTGCTTTGCCCTGGATGGTGTCCAGCATTGGAGCTGCACTCATCCAGGCAAGTGGGGAGTATTGCAGCATACTCCTGACTTGGTGGTGGGCAGGCTGTGGGGAATCAGGAGGTGAGTTACTCATTGCAGGATTCCTAGCCTCTGACCTGCTCTTGTAGCCACAGTATTTATGTAGCTAGTTCAGTTCAGTTCTAGACAATGATAACCCCAGGATGCTTCTGGTGGACGATTCACTGATGGTAATGCCAATGAATGTCAAGGGCGATGATTAGATTATCTCTGTTGGGATTGGTCATTGCCCGGCACTTATGTGGCATGAATTTTACTTGCCACTTGTCAGCCCAGTCTGGATATTGTCCAGGTCTTGTTGTATTTGGACATGGGCTGTTTCAGTATGAGATGAATGCAAGAAATTGTTATATATTGTATTTTATATTCGTTGCAGTAATATTAGTAAAAACCCTGGTTTACGATACATGCAGGCAGTTTGTCTGCTAAAGCTGTGATTAGAGGTTCATAAAAGTGAGGTAATCATTTATTTTAACCATTTACTTGTTTACAGATAGACGGCTAATGGAACATTGTTTTGATTTTAGAGGATCCCTGGGGTGTAGATAATTTATGAGTGATGCTCCTTAATCCTAGGTAACCAGGTCATGGGACATTTTAGTGGAAGAAGACTGAAGAATGCCTTATGATATAATTAAGGGGTGAAGCCAGGTCTATCTGTGATTTGCAGTTTGTAATAGGATTTTTGACTGACAAGGCAGATCTTCAGCTGGCTCTTAAATGGTCTGCAAGGTCTTTGCACAGAGAACAGCAAGTGAACCTGATTGTTAACTTTATTTATAAGTGATCTTTGAATGATTTTGGTTCGATTAATTGGACTATATATATAATTACAGGTGTAGGGGGTAAGTTAAAGATTTTCCTTTTAATTAAGAACTGTTTCAACTGTTAACTGTAAATATGTTACTTTGTTACTAATGTGATTGATTCCATGTTTAAATTAAAGTATGTTTTAACATAAAAGTTGCCTATGCTCAGTGTTATCACTCCTGTGACAAAGTACCCTTGCCTCACATTTTACAAATTACAAATGGTGGTGTTCTCATCCGGAATCCTAACAAGTATCTGACGAGTTGCGAATGGTGCTGGACATTGTGCAGTTATCAACAGACATCCTCACTTCTGACCTTATGATGGAAGGAAGGGCATTGATGAAGCAGGTGAAGATGGTTGATCTAGAACACAGCCCTGAGGAACTCCTGAAGTGATAACCTGAGACTGTGATGTCTGGCCTCCAACAACTACAACCACCTTCCTTTGTGCTCGGTATAGAATCATAGAATTTACAGGCAGAAGAAGGCCATTCAGCCCATCGAGTCTGCACCGGCCCTTGCAAAGAGCACCCTACTTATCCCCACACTTCTATCCTATCCTCGTAACCCAGTAACCCCACCTACTCATTTTGGACACGAAGAGCAATTTAGCATGGCCAATCCACCTAACCTGCACATCTTTTGGACTGTGGGAGGAAACCGGAGCACCCGGAGGAAACCCACGCAGACACGGGGAGAACGTGCAGACGCCGCACAGACAGTGACCCAAGCCGGGAATCGAACCTGGGACCCTGGAGCTGTGAAACCACAGTGATAACCACTGTGCTACCGTGCCGCCGCCGCCGCCCCCCCCCCCCCCCCCCCCCCCCCGTCCAACCAGCAGAGAGTTTTGTCTTTGATTCCCATTGACTCCAGTTTTACTCGAGCTCTTTGATTCCACACATGCGGGCGTGATGGCAAGGGCAGTTGCTCTTACCTCACACCTGGTGTTCAGCTCTTTATGGCCCTCTGAGGGAAGAAATTCCTCCTCATCTCAGTATTAAATGGGAGACCCCAAAGCATGTGAAGAAACAGCAACAACATAATGGTCAAAAAGTGACAAAACCAATGATAGAGAAATTAAAGAGAATTGAAACCCACAATACATGTTCCTCTATCATGCGTGTTAACCTCACAATTCTTTCCGACTGATGTAACTCGTGGTCAAGTCTTAAATGGAATGGAGAATTTGAGAAACGATTTTCTTCTATTGCACAATTGTCAATTCAACAATTAAACCATGTCACCGCTAACGAAGCAGGATGAAATCTTGCTCTGGGGCAATTCTGTTATTTTTAATGGTAATGCAAACATTGTTGGCGCAGGAAGCAAATTCCGAGCAACCCAATTGCAGGAGTGTATGCATAAATAAAAATATATCTGGGATAACCTCACGGCACACTTTTTAAACAATATTTTGCTTTTCAATTTAGTCAATGGTGAACTTCCTAGGATTTCTTTTCCCACTAAAATAAAAATGTAGGTTTGCTAGTTCTCTTATTTTTCAAATAATTGGGTTAAGAATGGCAAACACCATTGGAGGGTACTGGGTTCTTGATAGGTCCAAAGTATTAAGACGCTAGCTAGAGAACCCATAGAATCCCTACAGTGCAGAAGGATGTCATTCAGCCCATCGAGTCTGCACAAACCCTGTGAAAGAGCACCCTTCCTAGGCCCATTCCCCCACCTTATCCCCACAAACCCACCTAACCTGTGCATCTTTGGATACTAAGGGCAATTTTAGCATAGCCAATCCACCAAACCTGTACGTCTTTGGACTGCGGGAGGAAACCGGAGCACGGTGAGGAAACCCACACAGACAGGGGGAGAATGTGCAAAGTCCACACAGACAGGGGGAGAATGTGCAAACTCCACACAGACAGGCACGCAAGGCCAAATTTGAACCTGGGACCCTGGTGCTGTGTGGCAGCAGTGCTAACCACTGTGCCACTATAACACAGTCATACTATAACGGTATGCTCTCAGGTAGAGAATAATCTCAAGAGAAAGATTCAGTGCAAGTAGCCAAAGTGTATAAATACAAAAAATAAAGGATACCCACTGTTAATTCCTCTAGTTCTCAGTGAATCAACTGGTGCCACATCCTCGCATCCAATTCCCAACAGGTCTGAGCCAGTGCCAGAGAGATGTGCCAAGTAAGGCTCACATGTAACTTGCTCTTCAGACCACTGGTGGGTGCAATTGTTTACCTAAATTACAGGGGGCAACAGCCCCTCATTTCGGGAAAATTCAAGGATAGTGGCTGTCAACATTATCTGAAGGAAATTGAACAAAGCTGTGGTCAGTAATTAAAAAAGAAACAGGAACTTGGTAAGAGAGACAAAAGCTCAGAAATTGTGATCTGGGGTCAAGACTGGGCATTTCACCTGGTGGAGACCAGAATTTGGGGGCGGAAGACAGTTCTTGCAGGATTTCATCGTATACTGAAGGCTGTAACAAATTTTGGTTGGCTTGAAGAAATTTCACTCCACTAAAATAAAGGTGGCATGTCCACGGAGTTCCCAGGCCACTCCAGGAATTCCATCCCATTCATAGAATCATAGAATTTACAGTGCAGAAGGAGGCCATTCGGCCCATCAAGTCTGCACCAGCTCTTGGAAAGAGCACCCTACCCAAGCCCACACCACCCTATCCCCATAACCCAGTAACCCCACCCAACACTAAGGGCAATTTTGGACACTAAGGGCAATTTATCATGGCCAATCCACCTAACCTGCACATCTTTGGACTGTGGGAGGAAACCGGAGCACCCGGAGGAAACCCATGCAAACACAAGGAGAACGTGTTGACTCCGCACAGACAGCGACCCAAGCCGGGAATTGAACCTGGAACCCTGGAGCTCTGAAGCAATTGTGCTAACCACTATGCTGCCGTGCTGCCCTTTCATCCCTTATAAAGTTCTAAAAAGAAACAAGAACTCAGTCAAACTCAATTGGCATCAGAGAGGACTATTTCCAGGCCTTAGCTTTCCGGAGAATAAACCCTGTTGTTAATTTTAGCAACCAATTTCTTTTATTCGTTCATGAAATGGGTGCATCGATGGTTGGGCCAGCGTTTATTGCCCTTGACCAGGTGGTGTTTGTCATGATATTCAAACACACACATCATGATAGACACACCAACAGACAAATCAGAACACACAACACCACAACCAATGACAGAAAGATATAAAAGCACAGACACGACCCCCGGTGGTCAGTATTAGCTGCAGAGGAGAACCAGGACACATTGGTTACCAAACACACTCAGGGAGACAGCACGTGCAGAGTATCCAGAACGAACTGTATTATAAGAGTTATAATAAAATAGAGTTGTACCACATACAACTGTGTTGGCTCATCTGTGCACCAGAGCACCCAACACCACATGGTACAGGAGTGGATCGATACCTGCCGGCATACCTCAGTGTACACAGACAACCAGCAGTGCCCAGGCAAAATGATAGAGCTCCCGGTTCCGCAGCCGCTCCAGTGCCACGGCGACCTCCGCGAAAACTGGCGGCGATTCCGGCAAATGTTCGAATTGTTCCTGGTGGCAGCTGAACTCCAAGACCTGGATGATAGCGAAAAAATTGAATTTCTCCTCACCATCGCCGGTGCAAGGGCAAGAGAAATATTCAGAAGGTTCAGGTTCTTCAGGAGGCAACAAAGGTACGATTACCAGGCAGTCCTGGGCAAATTCTCCAAGTACTGTGAAGAAAACGCAATCCAATCGGCACATAAAGGTAAGAAAAGCTGCAGTACTCACCTCGTGGCTGGGATCCCGGAGCCCGAATTCCCAGAGGCCGAAATCCCGGGCCTGAGAGAAGGCTGGGTCGAGGTCGGCGGCCATCTTGCTAAAGGTATCACGCTAGCACAGTTGCGCGAGCAGTGCGCAGAACCGGAAGTTTCGTTTGAGCATGCACGAGATGCTGCGCATGCGCAGTCAAGAAAACGGCCATCGGTAAAGGAACAGCGATCTGAGCATGCGCAGTCGCTTCCTACGTGCTACATACCGAGCGTCAGGATGTCAGAGGCCCCAGACTGCACCAATTTAAAAGGGAAACGTCCCAAATCCAATTTAAAAGGGAAACGTCCCAAATCAAAAAAACAAAAATCTGTTAAAGCTGTAAAACAACCTTCCCTCACCTGGAATGACAGCACAGTGCCGCAAATTGACCCAGGAGATGAATTTGACCTCCGAAGAACCCTCCGACAAGCAGTTACCTACGCACAAGCCGATGATTCCGACCTTGAATACTTCGATGACGATCTTTACAGTGTTTCCGGACCTCGCGAGCCCAATGATAGCTCCGTGGTCCTATATGACTATGACTCGGACGAACCTTTCGTGTTGCACATTGGCGGCCCCCACATTGAATCCGACGCAGGTGCGGATTCATTTTTCGGATTTGAGGATCTTCAATCCAGCAGATATGACGTTCCAACTTATCAGTACCGGATGATGCTGCAGCCTGACATTAACAGACAGGGAGCGGTGCAAGCACACGGAGAGTGCCCTGCTGCCACACAGAGCGTGGTCCACGTCCCGCTCAACGTTCCCGACTCTATGAAAGAAGACATGCAAGACTCCAGAGTGCAGTCCTCGCATGAACCAGAAGTGACTCCAGTGTCACAAGCCTCCACAGAGAGCTCGTGGACAGCCTCCACGATAGAAGCAACGCAAGACTCCAGAGCGCAGTCCTTGCACGAACAAGAAGTGACTCCAGTGTCACAAGCCTCCACAGAGAGCTCGTGGACAGCCTCCACGATAGAAGCAACGCAAGACTCCAGAGCGCAGTCCTTGCACGAACAAGAAGTGACTCCAGTGTCACAAGCCTCCACAGAGAGCTCGTGGACAGCCTCCACGATAGAAGCAACGCAAGACTCCAGAGCGCAGTCCTTGCACGAACAAGAAGTGACTCCAGTGTCACAAGCCTCCACAGAGAGCTCGTGGACGGACTCCACGATGGAAGGAACGCAAGACTCCAGAGCGCAGTCCTTGCAGGAACAAGACCATGAGGGTCTAGCAACCTCTCCTGACCAACCAGCGGCAGACGATGCAAGTCTGCCATGCTCACGTGAACAGCAAGAAGGCTATAACAGCCTACCATGCTCCACTACACAGCAGCATGAACATGACGGTCTCTCATGCTACAATGAAGGGCACAGCGCTGAAGACTGTTCAAGGCCAACTGAAGACAAGCCAAAGGAATCGCCTCGTCCAAGCCCGAAGAAAAAAGGTTTATGCGCTGACCTTCAGGATCATTATAGCCGAACAGAGATTAATAATGCTGCACGGCCACAGAAGGATGCTGAGGATTTGCTAACGAAATTAATTGAATGTTTAACTTGCAAGGAGCAGACTGAGAATTGCCAGTGTTTTAGTACGGATCGAAAAAATGGACAAGACATTGATCCTCAGGTAATGGAAATAACACAACCTGAATCATATCTACAGCAGGGACAAATGTCTCCCTTCAACACAACACCGCAAAATCCCAACTTCGGAGACCAGCAGTTAGTCAGTAATGACTCTTCAAACCTTGAGGGGAACATTAATTGCATTGAACCTATACACGCTCCACTGATTATTGAGCAGAACATTGGAGCAAGAATCCTGAGGACACCGACATCGAGTAGCCAGATAACGAATTTAAAACCCACAGCAGTTTCAAGTGAACCAAGTGTGCTTTCCACTAATGGTGAAGATGCAGATAAGGTCGACCCGATTATCCATTGTACCACACTAACCCCAGTGATTAAGCAGTTATGTATGGGGAGTATAATGTGGGCAATTGAGAACAGTAAAAGAGAGACTGTGACCATGCCAGTCCCAGCAAAATCAGACCCAGAGACCATGAAGGCATGTACATTAGACAAAGATACATATGAGGCACCTGAGAAGAAAAGTGAAACGGAATGTTCTTTGGAAAATAGTACAATGTCGATAGAAACATTGGATCCTATATTCGAGACCATACCTATGGGAGAATTTGGGGGTAATAAACAAGGTTCTGCAATGTCTGGGGGAAGATTTAAAATTCCAAAGAAGAAAAGCCCAAATGAAGGACAACGGCAAGACAATGACAGTCCACCGACATGGTGTGCACCACCAGATGAAAACTCTGACAATTTACCCAACCCTAGTGAACAGCAAGCTGCTAATGAGGATCTATCCACGGGATGTGAGACGAGTGACGACAGCATCCCACTTCCCATGCAAAAGGTGCAAGGTGACAGACCTCGCCTAGTGCATACCGAGGCACTCGACGATCACGGTGGGACCACTGACGACTGCGGTGGCGGCGCACCGCTTCCACCCTCGATGGCTCGACCCTCTCCACTGGTTGGTGCATTCCTGCATGTTCCGACTCCAGAAGTGCAGCTTCAGGGAATCTCGGCTGCCTCCAGTGAACCTGTTGGGACTCCGGACGGGGGGCATCGACGGAAGGCAGACCGGACTCCAGATGGGGAGCAGCCAAGCGCCGACTCTGATTCGCGCACGCCAGACCTTGCTCCGGACGGGCGGTGTCGCGGCCTCGGTGATGGCACGCTCAGGGTGACGGCGGATGCCACGGCGACAGGGAATGGATCGCGTGGCAGTCCCACTGGGTCGGCAGTGGCAACCAGCACCGGCGGTCCAAGACGGACACACCAATTCGCGCCATCGCCAGACGTTGATGCGAGCAACAATTCTCTCTCCAAGGCGACATGCTTCGACGTTTCTCTGCGGAGTCGCCCTTCCGGCACAGCAGGTGGCCGGAACCAGCGTACACGGTCTCGGCCAACTTCCACATCTGGCACAGTCATCGCCTTGCATGATATTAGTGATGGTGCTACTTCGATGGCAACGACCCATCGGCTACAAGATGCCGTCCACCACAAACATAAAAAGAAAAAGACTCCACCTTGTTCCTGGCATGCAGGACGGATGGATTGGTGCGTAGGCGCAATCAGCGAGCTTTGCGCCGCCTTCCACGCTCGCAACTGAACCGTACGCACACGCCGGATCCTCCACTGGTTCCCAAGGATGACTTCGTGGAGATGCCACGGATCATGCCCCTTCCATCGCCACCAGAACCAAACCACAGCCAAGGCACCACTAACAAAGATGTTGAATGTTATATTTGCACGAATGAAAAAACCAAGCACTGCACGAAGTACAACAAATGGTAACGTAGAGACTTCGGCAACAGCATCACCTCCAACAGTCCAAGGTGAACCAGTGTGATCCCAAATCTCCACAGCTGAACCGGCTTGAGGACCAGCCCATTCTTGAGGCGGTCACCCATTAGACTGGACTTATAACGCTGTTCATACGTTCAAAAAGTCAAACACTTCTGTATTATAACCTGTTGTTGTTTATTGTTCCAGATATCGTCTGACCAGACCAATGTTCAAGTTTTTTTTTCTCTCGCATCCAAGTTTTGTTATGGTACAACCTTGTCAGTGTGACGCACCCGACATCGCCCCCTGTAAATAGTTACGTCATATACACACGCTGTACATAACACACACACACACTCTTCGATGCACTCACGACACAATTATATTTATAACCACGTAGGCACATATCTTTGTAAAAAGGGGGGATGTCATGATATTCAAACACACACATCATGATAGACACACCAACAGACAAATCAGAACACACAACACCACAACCAATGACAGAAAGATATAAAAGCACAGACACGACCCCCGGTGGTCAGTATTAGCTGCAGAGGAGAACCAGGACACATTGGTTACCAAACACACTCAGGGAGACAGCACGTGCAGAGTATCCAGAACGAACTGTATTATAAGAGTTATAATAAAATAGAGTTGTACCACATACAACTGTGTTGGCTCATCTGTGCACCAGAGCACCCAACACCACAGTGTTGTGCTGCCTTCTTGAACTGCTGCAGTCCGTGTTGTGCTGTTCGGGAAGGAGGTTCCAGGATTTGACCCAGCGGCAGTGAAGGAACGGCCAATATAATTCCAAGCCAGGATGATGGGTGACTTGGAGGCAAACTTGGTGGTGTTCCCACGCATCTGCTGCCTTTGTCCTTCTAGATGATGAATTATAAGATGTATCATCTGAAAACTGTGACAATTTTATCAACAAATATTGCCAACGGTGGAGTGCAGTTTCATGATTTGGAGTTTCTATATCACGAGAACATAAGAATAGAGGAGCCATCCAGCTCCTCAAGCATGTGCACCATTCAATGAGATCATCGATTATCTCTGTCTCAACTGGATTTACTCTTACTCAACAAAGATCTACCATTGAAGATTACAATTGTCTCAGCGTTTTCAGGGAGAGAGTTCCACATTTCCACTACCCTTTATGTGAAAATAGCTTCCTGATTTCAGTCCTAAATTTTAAGATTAGGCCCTCTTCTTCTGGATTTCCCCCATTAGAGAAAATAGTTTATCTCTATCTGCTCTACTGAACCATTTTAAGGATCTTAGTTGGATCACCCCGCAACCTCCAAATTGAAGTGAATACACAGAAAGCTCATGCAACCTGTCCTCTAAAATTCAGCCCCTTAAGCCCCGTCAACATACCCCACTCTGAGAAACATTCCGAATCTGCACTGGTGTGTGCGGTGTATAAAGGGGGTATTAGATAACAGACCCACGAAAGTGATGAGGCAAAGGTTTCTGTCTGACAATACTGATCCAGTTTCATGTACTAAACTTGGAGGAACTTCCTCCATTCTTGTTTTGATAAATACAAACTTCCTAAATTATTGAAGAATAACATTGTACAGATAAAGTGAAAAGCTCTTAATATTTTCACCTGGTAAGGGATAAATGAATTGTGCCCTTTGATCATCTAAAATAAGTGGAGTCTGTAACAATTAACCTTATGGGCAGGATTCCGTCGGGAAACATGATTGGGCGGAGAATCGAATCTGACACCGAAATCGCGGTGGGCGCCGATTTGACACCGAACCGCAATTCTTGACAGCGACGCCAATGCGTTCTGGAATGCACGTACAGTAGACACCGTTTGCATACTATTGACGGGCCTGACCCAGTATTCTCCGAGGCCTCCGGATTCTCTGCCTCTGATGGGCAAATGCCCGACGGCACAGTTCACTTGTGCTTTTAAAAATCGTGAAACCGGGTCATGGCTGATGAGGGAGAGAGAGGGGGTACGAAAGTGTCCAACGCCGCCATAGTTTGCTGACAGTTGCGCTGCTGGTCGGGGGGCTTCTGCCAGGGCTGGGGAGACTAACGGGGGGGGGGGGCAGGTGGGCTGTGAGGCCAAGGTGGACAGGCATTGAACACCATTGCTGCGGCCTGCAAGACAGCCATTCAGCTGCGCATATCGCCGACAGCCCACTGTGAACTTAGGGCCATTGGTCATATGGATGTCCCCGACAGGCCACCCCCTAGGAGCCCTCTGGCCCCAGCCAACCCATTAGCAGGATGGGCACGCTCCAGCGCAACCTGTGCCATCTTGTCAGCTGGGATGAGTGTGAGTGGGGATTGTAATGTGTATATGTGGCTGCAGCTTGTCAGCCTCCTGATCGTCAATCGCAAATCCGACAAATCCGGCACCATTTTTCATTGGAATCGATTGTGTTCCACGTGGTGACGCTGTGCTAGCCCTTAACAGTAAGGGAATCTATCCAGGTGCGGCAATAGTTTTGCTGTTGTGAAACTCCACAAATCCTGCGCCAGCGTCAACACTTAGTCACAGCAACAGAGAATCCAGCCCAATGCCTTTTGACCTTGTTGAATCAGGTCAGCTGGCTAGGTTTGCAGTTCCTTTCTCTCTCAGACACAGTAGAGATGTTTGCTTTGCATCCAACATAGTCACATCTCACTTGGGAGTACTTGATGCTGAGAGTGGATGTAAAATCATAAAGGTTAAACTCCTGGAAGGGTGAAAGCACACAAACCAGAAAGATTGTTTTGGAGTGCCAGGAGCTTTGGATACAACTCGGATCCGATAGGTTTCTGATCCATGAAAAATGCATCCCAAAGTTCCATTTGGGGGTCACAGGGAGTCTTTGCCTTTATAACCACCCCCCGCCCCACCCTCTCCCCAACGCATTGATTTCAGGACTCAATTGGTATGGCTTTCTCAGGCCCAAGAAGGCCTCAGAATGGTACCATTCTGAGAATTGGTTTGCATTAAATGGCAGGCACCTTTTTTCCCCTTTTGGGCAAGAAACCTTTTTTATTCATTCAGTCACGGGATGTGGACATCGCTGGCTCGCCCAGCATTTATTGCCCCTCCACAACTGCGCTTGGGAAAGTGGAGGTGGGTCATCTTTTTGAACAGCTCTACGGGCTGTTAGGATGGGGCTGCAGGGGTTTGACCCATAGTGCTGTTGGGGAGGGAGTTGCAGGATTTTGACCCTTCAACAGTGAAGGAACGGCAAGATAGTTCCAAGTCATTACGGTGTGCAGCTTGGGAGGGGGGATTTGGAGGTGGCGATGTTCCCATGCATCTTCTGCCCTTGTCCTTCTGGGTGGCAGAGGTCATGGGTTTGTTTATCATAGAATCATAGAATTTACAGTGCAGAAGGAGGCCATTCGGCCCATCATGTCTGCACCAGCACTTGGAAAGAGCACCCCACTTAAGCTCATGCCTCCCCCCTATCCCCGTAACCCCACCTAACCTTTTTTGGACACTAAGGGCAATGTATCATGGCCAATCCACCTAACCTACACATCTTTGGACTTTGGGAGGAAACCGGAGCACCCGGAGGAAACCCACGCACACACGGGGAGAACGTGCAGACTCCACACAGACAGAGCCCCAACTCGGGACTCGAACCGGGGACCCCGGAGCGGTGACGCAACTGTGCTAACCACTGTGCTACCGTGCGGCCCAGGTCTCACGTTCGGTACGTCTCATTGATCACGTCAGCCGATAAAAATCTTTGACTCCCCCTTTTGGGCTGCAGCTGCAACATTCAGCTGGATGGTGCGGGCAGTCATGTGCCTCTGGTGTGCCTCTGCCCACCTCAACAATCTGAATGACCTCCTTTGTAATAATTGAATGGTGTCAGCTCCAGTGGCCAACAGAAATCTGGTGGCAGATCAAGTGCCTGAAATTTCCGAATTTTCTATTCCTCAGTTGGTTGCAGAAGGATCCCCCAGCAAAAAAATTATAATTCTGCCAAGAATAAATTATACATAAACTACAATTTGTTGCAGAATATAACCGATACAAAAGAGAGAGTCAATACATTCAGCAGTCTCTGGCTCAAGTCCATCCTTTGACATGCAAATGAAACTACTTCTAGTCAACTTGGGTTCGTGGTTTATATGACTGTTTTCTTATCTTAGAAATACTGTGACACTATATAATAAAGTAATCTCCTGCCATCACATGACACTAATTACTTCCTGCAAGTGATGTTTAGGAGTTTTCCTTCCTGTTCATGGTTTTTACGTAAACCTCTTTAATTATTGGCACTGCGTTGTAGGGTTCTCCGTGCCGTGTTATTACTGCATTGGGATACTGCCATGCTTTGAGTTTTCTTCTTGAGAAACCTAAGTGAGCGGCTGAGGTCGACGGCATAGGGACCCAAGATGATAGGACAAGGTGGGATAAATCATGAAGCCATGGTTTGATGATAGCGAGCTGAAGGGATTTCTGGGGGACATAAGAGGTTCCACGATATTGAGGCTTATGGAAAGGATGGATTCGGTGGAAGACAGCGCGATGGATGTTTCAACACAATTAGAAGAAAGCGAGGGGGGGTATGTGTAGGGAAGGGTGTTTATCCTTAGGAGGAAGTGAGAGAAGGAGCTGTGGGTGAAAAATGGTCATTGCCGTTTGGCGAGAATAGAGACAACTTAAGGAAGTTGAGACAGGGAGTTTGCAAGCAGCCACCAATCATGATACCCGATATTATTTTCTCAATTGGCCCTCCTTCATCTATTTAAAGTCATTGATGGTATACAACAGATTTTTTAAAATTTGCTAAATAAAATGTTGTTAGCCCTATGGCATTAGATGTAATTAGAGATTATTCATGAAGGCCTCGCCTTCTTAACCTTGCCCCTCCCCCGAGGTGTGGTGATCCTCAGGTTAAATCACCACCAATCAGCTCTCCCCCTCAATTGGTGAAGCAGACTATGGTCATCTGGGACTATGGCAACTTTACTTTTACAGAAGTAAGCTCCATCAAACAATTCCTCAATTGGTTTACAATGACAAGTTCTGGTCCTGAAATTCCACAGGCTATTCCTAGAATCCATATTTAACTTTGGCAGGAAAATGGCAAATATACCGGAACAATGGTGTTATATCTGGCAGGAGGGAAATGATGCGACCACATTTGCAAAGAGAGCACATTTTCAAAAATCTCTTCCAGGGAAGGGACCAAGGTCTATGTTTTTTTCCATATTCATCTCTGGTCAGCCAGTAATGTCAGGTCCCATTGAAGAACCCTCAACATAGCACATCCACATGCCTCCATTACAATGATGACAATGACAGAGGCAAATGGAACCATGAACGCCAAAAGGCTATTCCAACTCTTAAGGCATAAGACTGGCACTCGGGATATCTGAGTCTTGATTTAGGGCGCAATTCAATGGAAACATTTCCAAGTGTCATTTTGGGCGCCTTTGGCGGGGTGTTCCTCAACAGCCACATTGGCGAGATCGCAGCCCATAATCAACGGCACTTAGCTTCTTGCCATTACTGGCTGTCTCACCATCTGATTCTCGCTTTGCAGATGCCAACCTGCACAGGCTGCCCCGAGGGGGTCGGAGGGCCAGCAGCAGGGCCAGAAGTGCTGCCTGGGAGGCAGTGGCAGCATCTGTCGGTGCGGGCAGCATGACCAGGAGGTCCACCGACCATTTTGTCGGAAGAAGCTCAATGACCTCCACCGAGCTGCAAGGGTAAGTTACAGGGTAAATTAGGAGGGCTAGGAGGGGTCATGAAAAGTCTTTGGCAAGTAGTATTAAGGTGAATCCCAAAGCTTTTTATTCATATGTAAAAAGCAAGAGGGTGTCCAGGGAAAGGACTGGACCACTTAAGGACAGTGGGGGGAATCTATGTGTTGAGCCAGAGGAAATGGGCAAGGTACGAAATGAGTACTCTGCATCAGTGTTCACCAAAGAAAAGGACTTTGTGGAAGATGATTCTTGGGTAGGGTGTGTGGATAGTCTGGGTCATGTTGACATCAGCAAGGAGGAGGTATTGGGTGTTTTAAAAGACATTAAGGTAGATAAGTCTCCTGGGATTTACCCCTGAACACTGAGGGAAGCAAGGGAGGAAATTGTTGCGGCTGTGACTGACAGCGTTGTATCCTCAATGTGTACAGGTGAGGTCCCAGAGGACTGGAAAATAGCTAATATGGCACCACAGTTTAAGAAAGGTAGCAGGGATAATCCAGGAAACGATAGGCTGGTGAGCCTCACATTGGTAGTAGGTAAATTATTGCAGAGAATTCTCAGGGACAGGATTTATGCCCATTTGAAAACAAATGGACTCATTAGCGATAGACAGCATGGTTTTGTGAAGGGGAGGTCATGCCTCACTAACTTGATCGAGTTTTTTGAGGAGGTGACAAAGGTGATTGATGAGGGGAGGGTGGTGGATGTTGTTTACATGGACTTCAGTAAACCTTTTGACAAGGTGCCTCATGGCAGGCTGGTACAAAAGATGAAGTCACAGAGGATCAGAGGTGAGGTGGCACAATGGATACAGAACTGTCTTGTTCACAGAAGGCAGAGTGTAGCAGTAGAAGGGTGTTTTTCTCAATGGAAGGTTGTGACTAGTGGTGTTCCACAGGAATCTGCTGGGGCCTCTGTTGTTTGTGATATACATAAACATTTGGAGGAAACTTTGGCTGGTCCGATTAGTAAGTTCACAGGTGACACCAAGGTTGATGGAGTGGCAGACAATGTTGAGGATGTCAGAGGATACAGCAGGACATAAATAGGTTGGAGACTTGGGAAGAGAAGTGTGAGGTAGTGCATTTTAGCAGGTCTAACATTGAGGCGAAATATACAGGAAATGGCAATGGCAAAACTCTTAGGAATATTGAAAGTCAGAGAGATCTGGGCATACAGGTCATCAGATCTTTGAAAGTGGCAACTCAAGTGGACAATAGGCTGGTTTAGCTCAGTAGGCTAGACAGCTGGTTTGTGATGCAGAACAAGGCTAGCAGCGCAAGTTCAATTCCCGTACCAGCTGAGAATTCTGAATTCTGAATTCTCCCTCTGTGTACCGAACAGGCGCCAGAATGTGGCGACGAGGGGCTTTTCACAGTAACTTCATTGCAGTGTGAACGTAAGCCTACTTGTGACAATAAAAGATTATTTATTTAAGGTAGTCAAGAAAGCATATGGAATGTTTGCCTTCATTGGGCAGGGCATCGAGTATAAAAATTGACAAATCATGCTACAGTTGTATAGAACCTTGGTTAGACCGCATTTGCAATATTGCACACATTTCTGGTCGCCACACTACCAGAAGCATGTGGAGGCTTTGGAGAAAGTGCAGAGGAGGTTTAACAGGATATTGCTTGGTCTGGAGGATGTTAGCTATGCGGAGAGGCTGAATAGACTCGGACTGTTTTCATTAGAATGACGGAGGTTGAGGGGGCGACCTGATAGAGGTCTACAAGATTATGAGAGGCATGGATAGAGTGGATGGGCAGGCACTCTTTCCCAGGGTGGAGGGCTCAGTCACCAGGGAGCATAGATTTCAGGTCCAAGGGGCAAATTTTAGAGGAGATGTGTGAGGCAGGTTTTTTACACAGAGGATGGTGAGTGCCTGGAATGCGTTGCCAGGGGAGGTTGTGGAAGAAGATACATTAACAGTGTTCAAAAGGCATCACGTCAAATACATGGATAGGATGGGTATAGAGGAATATAGCACTAGGAAGTGCTGAGGGTGACTTCCGGTTGCGGCTATGCCTAGGTAGGTCGTACGCTCGGCAGATCCCGCCGGGAACGGACTTTTGGGCTCTTCAGAGGGGCCCCAACGGCAATTGTTCGACAGCTTCCAGTGTGGGAAGGTGACAGCAAGGTCCCCCCGACATTATATGGATTGGACCAGGAGTGGAGCGGTTATAAAAGTGATCCTGGTGCAGCGAAAAGTGCGAGGGAGGAAAAGCAAGATGGCGGCAGGTGGAGACCAAGCAGGGTGGGCACAGTGGTCGCAGGAGCAGCAGGAGTTTCTTAAATGCTGCTTTGAGGAGCTGAGGACAGAAATGCTGGCACCATTGAAGGCGGCGATTGAGAAGCTTGTGGAGACCCAGAAGGCCCAAGGGGCGGCAATCCAGGAGGTGCGGCAAAAAGCCTCAGAGAACGAGGACGAGATTTTGGGCCTGGCGGTGAAGGTGGAGGCGCATGAGGCGCTGCACACGAGGTGGGCGGAAAAAGTTGAGGACCTGGAGAATAGGTCAAGGAGGAAGAATCTTCGGATTCTGGGTCTCCCTGAAGGAGTGGAGGGGCCCGATGCCGGGGCATATATGAGCACGATGCTCAATTCGCTGATGGGCGCGGGAGCTTACCCGAGGCCCCTGGAGCTGGATGGGGCTCATCGATTCCTGGCAAGGAGACCCAAAGCCAACCAGCCGCCAAGGGCTGTAGTGGTGAGGTTCCACCGCTTTATGGACAGAGAGTGTGTCCTGAGATGGGCCAAAAAAGAGCGGAGCAGCATGTGGGAGAACACGGAGATCCGAATTTACCAGGACTGGAGTGCGGAGGTAGCTAAGAAGAGGGCTGGTTTCAACCGAGCTAAGGCAGTGCTCCATCGGAAGGGGGTGAAGTTTGGGATGCTGCAGCCAGCGCGATTGTGGGTCACATTCCGAGATCGGCACTACTATTTTGAAACGCCTGATGAGGCATGGAACTTTATACAGACTGAAAAGTTGGACTCAAATTGAGGGTTTGTCGTGGGGGGATGTTTACTGTGTTTACTACGTTTGGGGAATGTTCTTTTTGTTTGAGTGCTGGGTGGGGATGGGTGAATGGATTTGATGTGGGGGCTGTGGGAGAGTGTGGGTGTGGTGTTGGAGGGGCAGGGCCCCACGGAGGAAGAGGGGGGGTGGAGGACGGGGATGGGGAGTTGGGGTAAGGCCGCAAAAAGGAGCTGCGCCATTGGGGGCGGGGCCAGCTCAGGAAAGCGCGGGCTTTTTCCCGCGTTAGGGAAGGATGGGGGCGGGGCCGGGAGGGGAAGGGCGGTGCTGGAGAGGAGCGCACACTGACTGCCAAGGGGTGGGGGGATTCTCACACTGGGGGATCGAAGGAATGGTGGGAGAGGCCGGGGTCAGCAGGAGTCAGCTGACTTATGGAAGTGTCATGGGGGGAGCAAAATGGCTAGATGACGATCTAGCGGGGAGGAAGTGGGGGGGGGTGCGTGGGGGGACTGGGTTGCTGCTGCATTGGCCAAAGGGGAGCAGGAAATAGGCGAGGTAGTCGGGGCGGGTGTCTGCCGCCTGAGGGACTGGAGGGTGCGGGAGGCGCGGGCACGTGGCTGGCCTAGAAAAGGTGATGACTAGTTGGCAGGGGGGGGTGCGAGTAGCCCCCTGATCCGGCTGATAACTTGGAATGTGAGGGGCCTGAACGGGCCGTTCAAGAGGGCCCGGGTGTTTGCGCACTTAAAGGGACTGAAGGTAGACGTGGTTATGCTTCAGGAGACGCATCTGAAGGTGGCAGATCAGGTTAGGCTGAGAAAGGGATGGGTAGGGCAGGTCTTTCATTCAGGGCTTCCCAGCACTGGACCGTTCTAGGTCCAGGACGGGTAAGAGGCCGGCTGCGGCCAAGGTGCTCAGGGGGTTTATGGTCCAGATGGGGGGAGTAGATCCATGGAGGTTTGCCAGGCCGCTGGCCAGGGAATTTTCCTTCTTTTCCCACGTCCATAGAGCCTACTCCCGGATAGATTTTTTCATTTTGAGTAGGGCGCTAATCCCGAAAGTGGAGGGAACGGAATATTTGGCCATAGCCATCTCGGACCATGCCCCGCATTGGGTGGATCTGGAGTTGGGGAAGGAGAGGGACCAGCGCCCACATTGACGCCTTGATGTGGGACTGTTGGCAGATGAAGGGGTATGCTGGCGGGTGCGGGGATGTATTGAAAGATATTTGGAGGCCAACGACAACGGGGAGGTACAGGTGGGGGTAGTCTGGGAGGCGTTGAAGGTGGTGGTCAGGGGAGAGCTAATCTCAATTAGGGCCCACAGGGAGAAGAGAGAGGGGAGGGAGCAGGAGAGGTTGGGCGGGAGATTTTAAGGGTGGACAGGAGGTATGCAGAGACCCCCGAGGAGGGGTTACTTAGGGAGCGACGGAACCTCCAGACGGAATTCGACCTGTTGACCACGGGGAAGGAAGAGGCACAGTGGAGGAAAGCACAGGGGGCGGCATATGAGTATGGGGAGAAGGCGAGCCGGATGCTGGCACATCAGCTTCGTAAGAGGGAGGCAGCGAGGGAGGTTGGTGGAGTTAAAGATAGATGGGGGAATACGGTGCGGAGTGCGGTGAGAATAAACAAGGTATTTAGGGACTTCTATGGGGATCTGTACAGGTCTGAGCCCCCAGCGGGGGAGGAGGGGATGCGACGATTCCTAGATCAGCTGAGGTTTCCGAGGGTGAAGGAGGAGGTGGAGGCTGGTTTGGGGGCGCCGATTGGGCTGGAGGAGCTGGTTAAAGGATTGGGGAGCATGCAGGCGGGGAAGGCCCCGGGACCGGATGGGTTCCCGGTTGAATTCTACAGGAAATACATGGACCTGCTGGGCCTGTTGCTAGTGAGGACTTTTAAAAAGGCGACGGAGGGGGGGACCTTGCCCCCGACAATGTCCGGGGCGCTGATTTCTTTGATCTTGAAGCGGGACAAGGATCCATTGCAATGTGGGTCGTATAGACCGATCTCGCTCCTCAATGTTGACGCTAAGTTGCTGGCGAGGTGCTGGCTACGAGAATTCAAGACTGTGTCCCGGGGGTGATTCATGAGGACCAGACGGGATTTGTAAAGGGCAGGCAGCTAAATACAAATGTACGGAGGCTCCTCAATGTGATTATGATGCCCTCGGTGGAGGGGGAAGCGGAGGTAGTGGCAGCTATGGACGCAGAGAAGGCCTTTGATCGGGTGGAGTGGGGGTATCTTTTTGAAGTGTTGCGGAGGTTTGGGTTCGGGGAGGGGTTCATCAGCTGGGTCAGGCTGCTATATAGAGCCCCGGTGGCGAGTGTGGCTACGAACCGGCGTAGGTCGGAGTACTTTCGGCTGTACCGGGGGGTGAGGCCCTTATTCCCCTTGTTGTTTGCACTGGCAATTGAGCCGCTGGCCATGGCACTGAGGGAGTCCAGGGAATGGAGGGGACTGGTCCCGGTGGGAGAGAAACACCGGGTGTCGTTGTATGTCGACGACCTGTTGTTGTATGTGGCGGATCCAGTGGAGGGGATGGTGGAGGTCATGCGGATCCTGAGGGAGTTTGGGGACTTTTCGGGATATAAACTCAACATGGGGAAGAGTGAGCTCTTTGTGGTGCATTCAGGGGACCAGCGAAGGGGGATAGACGAGCTACGACTGAAGAGGGCGGAAAGGAGCTTTCGGTACCTAGGGATCCAAGTAGCTAGGAGTTGGGGGGACCTGCACAAGCTCAATTTGACGCGGTTGGTGGAGCAGATGGAGGAGGATTTTAAAAGATGGGATATGCTGACACACTCACTAGCAGGTAGGGTGCAGGCGGTCAAAATGACGGTCCTCCCGAGGTTTCTCTTTGTGTTCCAGTGCCTTCCCATTATGATCCCCAAGGCCTTTTTCAAACGGGTAAGTAGGAGCATCATGGATTTTGTGTGGGCGAATAAGACCCCAAGGGTGAAGAGAGTGTTTCTGGAGCGTCGCAGGGACAGCGGGGGGCTGGCGCTGCCGAAATTGTATGGCTATTATTGGGCAGCCAATGTGGCGATAATCCGTAAGTGGGTTATGGAGGGAGAGACGGCGGCATGGAAGAGGCTAGAGATGGCATCCTGTGAGGGCACGAGCCTGAGGGCGCTGGTGACAGCACCGCTGCCGCTCTCGCCGACGAAGTACACCACGAGTCCGGTGGTGGCGGCGACGCTGAAGATCTGGGGGCAGTGGAGGCGACACAGGGGCGAGGTAGGAGCCTCGGTTTGGTCCCCGATTCAGAGTATCTTCGGTTCGTCCCGGGAAGGATGGATGGGGGGTTTCGGAGCTGGCATTGGGCAGGGATTAGAAAAATGGGGGACCTGTTCATCGATGGGACGTTTGCGAGCCTAGGGGCGCTGGAGGAGAAGTTTGGGCTACCCCCGGGAAACGCTTTCAGGTACATGCAAGTGAGGGCGTTTGTGAGGCGGCAGGTGAGGGAATTCCCGCTGCTTACGGCACGTGGGATTCAGGACAGGGTGATTTCGGGTGTATGGGTTGGAGAAGGCAAGGTTTCGGCGATTTACCAGGAGCTGAAGGAAGAGGAGGAGGCCTCGGTGGAGGAGTTAAAGGGCAAGTGGGAGGAGGAGCTTGGGGAGGAGATAGATGAGGGTCTGTGGGCTGATGCCCTGAGTTGGGTTAACTCTTCCTCCTCTTGCGCCAGGCTCAGCCTAATACAGTTCAAAGTTACCCACAGAGCGCATATGGCAGGGGCGAGGTTGAGTAGGTTCTTTGGAGTGGAGGACAGATGTGGGAGGTGCTCGGGGAGCCCGGTAAATCACGTCCATATGTTCTGGTCGTGCCCGGCACTGGATGGGTTTTGGAGGGGTGTTGCGAGGACTCTGTCCAAGGTGGTGAATGCCCAGGTCAAGCCGAGCTGGGGATTGGCATTATTTGGGGTATCGGATGAGCCAGGAGTGCAGGAGGCAAATGAGGCCGGTATTCTGGCCTTTGCGTCCCTGGTAGCCCGGCGGAGGATTTTGCTACTATGGAAAGATGCGAAGCCCCCTAGTGAGGAAGCTTGGATCAATGACATGGCAGAGTTCATCAAGCTGGAGAGGATAAAGTTTTCCTTGCGAGGGTCTGTGCAAGGGTTGCTCAGGCGGTGCCAACCATTCCTCGACTATCTCGCGGAGCGTTAGGAGGAGGTCAGCAGCCCAAGGGCGGGGGGTGGAGGGAGGGGGGGGTTCTTTTGGGGTGGTGTTTGGGTGATGGTGGGGAGGGTTTCCCTATTTGTGTTTTTAAATGTTATATGGGGTTATTGTATACGGGGGAAATCCAATGTATAATTTATGATTGTTGTGTGCTTGTTTCTTTCTTTTTGTTGTGGGGGGGGGGGGTTTGTTGAAAATTTGTTGAAAAATTTGAATAAATATATATTTTTTAAAGGAAGTGCTGAGGGTTTTGGCCAAGGGTGGTATCATAACCGGTTTAGGCTTGGAGGGCCGAAGGGCATGTTCCTGTGCTGCACTATTCTTTGTTTTTTGTTCTGAGTTCTATGTCCTCTCATCCTCGATCCTTTCATGGAATGGTAACAGTTTCTCCCTTTCTACTACTGTCCCGACTCCTCTTTTGAATACCTTATCAAGCCTTCTCTCCGCCTTTCTTTCTGCACGCAAAATAGGCCGAACCTCTCCAACCAATCTTCACAAAGAAGTTCCTTATCCCTAGAAACATGTCAATAGTGGTTACTTCCCTGAATTATCGTTGTAGATTAGAACCTAATTTGACTATTGTGAGAAGTACATTTGAGTGGCAGTAATTGCACAGTTCCTCTCTTTCCATCTGAAATCTGCTGCTGAGATTGTCGGTCAGATAAATACTACAGGGAAATATGTTGAGATTCAGTAAAAGGGTGGCACGGTGGTTAGCACTGCTGCCTCACGGCGCTGATGACCCGGGTTCAATCACGGCCCGGGGTCACTGTCTGTGTGCAGTTTGAACATTCTCCCTGTGTCTGCGTGGGTCTCATCCCCACAACACAGTAGGTGGATTGGCCCCTTAATTGGAAAAAAATATGTATCAGGCAGTAAAAGCACCAAATTGTTTGGACCTCAAGTAACTTTTTTCTGGAAAGCACCATACATCTTACAAACAATATTAAGCAACTACGTACCCATAGTACAATAATAGATTACTTCATTGGCATTGAAGCAATCCTATTGCAAATTGTCTGGAAAGCCGTGACCCATTGAAAAGATTAGAATGGAAGATGAGCTAAATTGGAATCAGAATGGGCAGAGCTAGTATTGGAGTGGGGGTGATGGGTTGAATGGCCTCCTGCATAGCAATTTTGATGATCCGATGCAAATTACAGCAGTGGTTAGCTGGCATCAATGTTGGATTTTGACCAACAAGTTTACAAGATGAAGGAAACATTGAAAGAGATAGGGAGACTCAGTGTTCTAGGAAATAATGAGTTGGAACAGTTAGCCAGTGTGGTGAGTCATTATTTCGACACAGCGAAGATGTAGGAAAGAGGAAGAACATTCTGGTGGCTTACTTAGAGCTCTGGTGGCACTGTTGAGCTTAAAGGACAGCTACCATTTTAGTGTGGCTAAAATAGAGAGAGACGAGATAGATTGCAACACAGGCAGGCAGGCAGGCTGGAAGTGAGACAATGAGTGTCCAATGCTAAATTTAACTTATGTCCTGTCACGGAATGTGCAAAAGAATCGAGAAGAGTCTCGCCAGATATGAGAGCTGCACGCAAGTCTGGAATTGACATGGGTAAAGAGTCTAGACTTAGCATGAAAGTCAAGAGTGAACTTCTTGGAGGCAGCTCTGAAAATGATGAGACGCGGGAGGTGCATTTAGTAAGTCATCCAATACTTTTCAGAATTTTAAAATATCTGCCAGTAACTTGGGAAGGGTATTTACTGCAGCCCTTTCTGACCATGCAGAAGCTGCTCATGAAACACAATTCGCTATCGCTTTGACTGAAGGTTACTGCAGTTTTATTCACAAGCTCTAGCATGGCTGTCAAATGTAATACCAGTACAGTTTTGCAAAACAGAATAAAAATAATTACAGAAATGTATAATTCCAGAGAATATTTTATGACTTACACCCACGTCTTGTTCAATTTTGGACAATTGTCAAAGAACGCAAAAAAAACTTTTGGCCGAGTGGAACTTATCCATCTAGTGCACCATTGCATCCAGGCCCATAATCTTGTTGCATTTTGAAATATTCACAGGAAAGATGTGGCTGTATTAACTGGCGGGTTATTACTTTGGTGCCCTGCAGGTGCCTTCTAATGAAAAATCTATTGCACTATCATTTTTGTTGTATTTTTTTTAGTTATATTCTTGCCGTCGATTTCTGGTGGAGAATTTTGTTTGATTCTGTAAGGTTGGTAAAATAAGAACTTTGTACATCCGATCCAAATTCTTTTAGATTGCGATAGACTTCTACTGTTTTCATCCTCACTGCCTGGGCAGGGGTGAAACTGGGCAGGTTCCACACCATTCACAGGACCATCTGATTTACACCCATTAGATTCAATGGGACATAAATGTCTGTGTCGATGTCGGAACGGAAAAGCATGTTGGTGCATTGAAAAGCGATAATGGATCATTGGAAAAAGCATCGACATATCGTTATGAGTCCTCAGGAAATTTCATAATTCTGGCACACGCAGAATTCTGCCATGCTAAGGCTTGGCAACACGTTGGTTTGCGGCTGAAATTTTTCACATGTGGAGTTTCTGATCTGTTGTAGTGAGCAGGGTAAGCCTCAGACAAAGGAAGTGAGATTTATTGGGTGAGTCACCCTGGATTTCTCCCAGGAATCTGAAAACTGCCAGTTAAGACCATTGCCAGCGGTGCCTATCAGAATAGGCTGCCTGCCCTCTCTCCATCTTCAGGGTAGCAATGTAACCCCAACAATGTGGACAAGGGATGAAAATGAAGGGGTATAGAATAACGTAGCACGGTAGGAGGCCCTTCTGATCCATCATATCTGTGCCGAAGAGTTAAATACAGCCTCTAATTCAGCCCGAGTATCACGATGAAGCCAGTGATTTAATTGGTCTCCAGTAATGTCCCTCACTCGGCCCTTGATATTCCACAAATGCCCCACCCAAAACAAAGGAAGAAATGCAAAGTAGATCGTTTTTGCGCAGTTACGATGTGGGTGATTTTAAATTTAATATCACAATGAATTGGTGTTGTAGATATTTGTGAGGTTGATCTTTTCTTGCAGGCAGGCCAATATTTTAACAGTAACAGTTGGTATTCCTTGGCTTTGGACATTGGGAATTACTGCCAAGTACAGTCTTCAGACAAAACAGGGTTAGAAGACATGAGAATAATTGGGACAAAGGTAATTCAGTCCTCCTTTTAAAGCCATGCATTCTTTTATTAATTTTATATTAGAATTATGAATTCCGACATCCACTGTTATAATAGAAATTGCTTAGCAGGCTGTAATTATACCCTCCCACCAGTGATGGCACTTATCTCCACCACTGAAGGTGGGTGAAGGTCATTATTTCAAGCCTATTAGCCTGTTTATAGGAGATGGAGGGCAGCACGGTGGCGCAGTGGTAGCCTTGCAGTCTCACAGCGCCGAGGTCCCAGGTTCGATCCCAGCTCTGGGTCACTGTCTGCGTGGAGTTTGCACATTCTCCCCGTGTTTGCGTGGGTTTCGCCCCCACAACCCAAAGATGTGCAAGGTAGGTGGATTGAACACGCTAAATTGGCCCTTCATTGGAAAAATTGAATTGGGTACTCTAAATTTATTTTAAAAAACAATGGGAGATGGGGTTAATTGATCTTTTTTTTTAGAACATTGTGGAACTTTTCACTTAGATGATTGTGAATTGTCTCAGCTGCTGTGGTGCAAATTATCATAGCTATAAAAATGTGAGCAGAGTTTTCAGAGCAGGTTGTTGGGTTTGCATTGGCCTGCAGCCTCTTCAGTGAGATGGAAGTTCTTAATAAAAATTGTAGTTATCAAGTAGGCAGGGAAAGCCTCAAAGAAGAATTGCGTAATTGTAATAATGTTTGAGTTAATCCAATGTCGTACTCCATTAATTATCCTCTTTGAGGGCAGCACGGTGGCACAGTGGTTAGTGCTGCTGCCTCACGGCGCCGAGGTCCCAGGTTCTATCATGGCTATGGGTCACAGTCCGTATGGAGTTTGCACATTCTCCCCGTGTTTGCGTGGGCCTCACCCCCGACAACCCAAAAGATGTGCAGGGTAGGTGAATTGGCCAAGCTAAATTGCCCCTTAATTAGAAAAAATGAATTGGGTACACTAAATTTATATTTTTTTAAATTATCTTCTTTGATTTGGTAACGATTTGTTTGAGAAAATCTATTTCTTGTATTATTCATTTTTCTATAATAAGTTAAATTCTTCTCTAAACATTACATTAACACGTTTATTTGCCCATCCAATCTTTCTGTTCTGAATCCTGACTTGTTTTGCTTCTAATATTCATAAGAGTCCAAGCTTTTATAAGTTCTATTTATTATTTTACCATAGTTAGATTGCCATTCAATTTTCAACCAAGCTATTCTCGAGCTTTAAAGAAATGAAATGAAAATGAAAATCGCTCATTGTCACAAGTAGGCTTCAATTAAGTTACTGTGAAAAGCCCCTAGTCGCCACATTCCGGCGCCTGTTCGGGGAGGCTGTTACGGGAATTGAACTGTGCTGCTGGCCTGCCTTGGTCTGCTTTCAAAGCCAGCAATTTAGCCCTGCGCTGTCCCATCTGCAACACTGCACTCGAACCACGTGCAAGTATTTTATATTCTGATTTCCCTCCTTCCACTGAGAGATCACTCATTGCATGTGGCGATCTCATAGCTTGGCTCAGACAAAGAATTCACCACCAGTGGATATCTAGTTAACTTGTCACTGAAATCTCGTATACCGCCCACATAGTTAGAGGATTAATCAGACTGGAGCTGTTATCTGAAGTAAGATTTATCTCAATGGTTTCCAGCAACATGACATATTGAAATAAACTAGTAGTAACTTGCCCATTAACCTTGAGCCATGTAAGAAATGCTTGTTGACTGATTAGATTAACGAAAAAGAGAGACGATTGTAAACTGCTGCTTGTTAATTACAGGTTACAGCTTGACTGAAGAGCAGAGTTTAGATTTTCTGCGTTCTTTTTTTAAAGGGGATTATTTTTCTCAGAGATTGAGAGCGTTGGTGCCACTATTTCCAGTCAAGCCTGGCACAAGGATAACCCCGCACTGTAACCTGAGAGAGTGTGAAGTGACTGGTATCTCAGCCAAAGCAATCAAAAAGGCCATTTTAGATACTTTGGTGGACATAGAATGAGTGAGCATCGAAGTGGGAGGTGATACGCTTCACAAGTGACTGTTTATCTCGTAAAACTCGCTTTTGATCCGCTTTGGGAGTGAGTGGAATCTCGAAATTTGGGCTAGCTGGAGAAATAAGCTCTTCTGCTTTGGGGCGCGATTCAGCCCCTGCGTGGCACTCAGTGCGGATCCAGCCGCAATGGGTGAATCGCCGAGAGCTCTAAATTGGCCTCTGCGCCAGACGAGGCCGATCGCGAGTCACCTGACTCGCTCTACCCAACGCCATCTGGATCCCGCCCTCGCTGGCCGAGTTCCAGATCTGTATATCTAAATTACCCCATTTAAATACCTGTATGCCATATGCACCTGTTGCCCGGGAATCAACGGACGCCCCTGTGAGACCTCTCCAGGGTGCCGTTTAGCACTGGTTTACACAAACATGTACCAGGCGTGGTGGCACTTTGAGCGGTCTCACAAGCTAGTAGAGAGCCCTGGGTGGTCAGGCACAAGCAGGGTGGTACCCCAACACTCCCCCTGGCACCCAGGCACCTTGGCACTGCGGCTTGGCAACCTGGCAGTGCAACCATGGTGCCAGGTGCTGCTGCGGTGCCTGTATGGCAGTGCCAAGGTTTTCAGGTACCAGGTTGGCAGTGCCAATGGGTCGGGCTCAGGTTTTCCATAAGAGTGGGTCTGAGGGATGGGGGGTTCCAAGGCCACAGAAACGTTTAGAGAGGGTGGTCCGGAAAGACGGGCAGGGGTGAACTGAAAGGAATGTCTTGAGATTGGGGCAGCCTTCCAAAATGGCGGCCCGGTCTGCAAGTAGCCAGTTCAGCAGGCGAGTTCAGCTTGTCAGTGCCGGACGGCTGCCTAAGTGTGGCCTCGGCAGTGATCAGCGGATTTTAACTTTTGTCTGCTGAATTGCGCCCCCATTACCTTGTGCATGCAGAAACTCTTGGTGGGACACATTTCCAGAGGCACCAGCACCCATCAGGTGCGTCATTCCAGGAAGTATATAAGACCATAAGACATAGGAGCGGAAGTAAGACCATTTGGCCCATCGAGTCCACTCCACCATTCAATCATGGCTGATTTCAACTCCATTTACCCGCTCTCTCTCCATAGCCCTTAATTCCTCGAGAAATCAAGAATTTATCAACTTCTGTCTTAAAGACACTCAACGTCCCGGCCTCCACCGCCCTCTGTGGCAATGAATTCCACAGACCCACCACTCTCTGGCTGAAGAAATTTCTCCTCATCTCTGTTCTAAAGTGACTCCCTTTTATTCTAAGGCTGTGCCCCCGGGTCCTAGTCTCCCCTGCTAATGGAAACAACTTCCCTACATCCACCCTATCTAAGCCATTCATTATCTTGTAAGTTTCTATTAGATCTCCCCTCAACCTCCTAAACTCCAATGAATATAATCCCAGGATCCTCAGTCGTTCATCGTATGTTAGGCCTACCATTCCTGGGATCATCCGTGCGAATCTCCGCTGGACCCGCTCCAGTGCCAGTATGTCCTTCCTGAGGTGTGGGGCCCAAAATTGCTCACAGTATTCTAAATGGGAACATGGGCAAGCGAGTGGCAGCAACCTGTTCCACCATGGCAAAATGTCACAGCCACGCCCAACCCCATCATCTGTCTGCACTCTTCCAAACAATCAGCACTTTCACATGAACTTTCTACTTCTCTGAACAAGGTCTCTGCTGATATGGACAATCGAATGCCCTACAGAAACCTGCAGTTTTACTGGGAGGAGAAAATGGTTACCTGAGGACTGCAGCCGGGTTAAACAATGCAAGTAAAGATATTGGATTGTCAATGGCTGTGATCTCAATGCAAGCCACAAAAGTGGTTTCCGTGGTCTCAGTCTGGGAGGTGGCCATGATAAAATGCTTTTTTCCCATCGAACTTCCCAAATTCTGGGAGATACTTCCCTGACCATCAAAAGAGTTTCAGAACAGGCACCAGGGATAACAGTCACCCTGAATTATATCACCCAATAACCCTATCTGGTTTACACAGCAACATCAGACTCCTCCAGGTCCGGATCCCTTTTCAAATTTGTGGAAAATCCGCACTCACTGCACAACTCGCCGACTTTTTTTCCAAAGGTCCAGAGTCATCGAGCCATAGAGGGTTACAGCACAGAAAAGGCCCCACGGTCTATCACGTCTGTGTCGATCAAAAATAACCACCTAACTAGTCTAATCCCATTTTATACAGTCATGGAGGTCGACAATCCTTGGTAATGACAAAGAAAAACCAAACACCTAAACTAATCGTATGTCTCGGTCATTTATATGTATGCTCGCTCATTGCCATTAATCAATCAATTTCAAATAACCTATGTCTATATACACAGTCCAGTCCCTTCATCCATTTGATGCTTCAATCAAGTGACACAGACATCGAATTTTTCTGAGTAAAAATGCCCAGCTCTTTGAGCACACGACCACCCTCAATCTTTATGGCGCCTACTCCCTCCACTCTTTCCCAAGCTACTCGGAGTGCTGCTAAATGCCAGTGCCATTGCCCAGATTAATCTGACCCCCACCTTGTGGTAGTCACCACTGTTGTATTATACTGTATATACTGCACTGCATACGAGGGTATTACAGTAATGCCCCTGTACTACAGGTACGGGGGTAGATTCCTGCCTGCTGGCTCCGCCCAGTAGGCGGAGTATAAATGTGTGTGCTCTCCGAACTACAGCCATTTCGGCAGCAGCTGTAGGAGGCCACACATCTCTGTGTAATAAAGCCTTGATTACTCTCTACACTCGTCTCGTTGTAATTGATAGTGCATCACACCCTCCTAACTGATACCTGACTAACTCGGCCAACATTGATTCCTCTTATCCCTCTACTGCACATAGAACATAGAACATAGTAAAATACAGCACAGAACAGGCCCTTCGGCCCACAATGTTCTGCCGAACCTTTGTCCTAGATTAATCATAGATTATCATTGCATTTACAGTGCAGAAGGAGGCCATTCGGCCCATTGAGTCTGCACCAGCTCTTGGAAAGAGCACCCTACCCAAAGTCAACACCTCCACCCAACACTAAGGGCAATTTTGGACACTAAGGGCAATTTATCATGGCCAATCCACCTAACCTGCACATCTTTGGACTGTGGGAGGAAACCGGAGCACCCGGAGGAAACCCACGCAGACACGGGGAGGATGTGCAGACTCCGCACAGACAGTGACCCAAGCCGGAATCGAACCTGGGACCCTGGAGCTGTGAAGCAATTGTGCTATCCACAATGCTACCGTGCTGCCCTTAAGAACAAATAAATCTACACTATATCATTTTACCGTAATCCATGTACCTATCCAATAGCTGCTTGACGGTCCTTAATGTTTCCAACTCAACTACTTCCACAGGCAGTGCATTCCATGCCCCCACTACTCTCTGGGTAAAGAACCTACCTCTGACATCCCCCCTATATCTTCCACCATTCACCTTAAATTTATGTCCCGTTGTAATGGTTTGTTCCACCCGGGGGAAAAGTCTCTGACTGTCTACTCTATCTATTCCCCTGATCATCTTATAAACCTCTATCAAGTCGCCCCTCGCCACCTCCGATCGTTAAGGTTATCTGTGTGAAAGTCACATGTTCCCGTGTAAAAGTCCTGTACTCCCAGGTCTCACACCCCACTCTGTTAGTACCTCAGCCCTAGTCCTTCCCCTTGAGTAAACCCCAACTCTTCCCTTAAAATGTCCCTCACTGTCTCCTTTGGCAATACCCAGGCCTAACCCCTTCTCATCTATCCCATGCCATAATATCTCCCCCAACCAATCCCCCACATGTCCCTCCTTGGATCCCTCACTTTCTCCTGGCTTAATCCTCCACAAATACTTAGGAATTTAGTCTGCCCTGGTTTCACTTGGCATAATGCCCACTTGCTTGCAGCTCTGCTGTTGTTTTCTCAACAGCACACCCATTTCCGGTAATCATAATGTGTATAATATACCAATGTATCTGTGACTTTCACACATGCCGCCCCTCGCCACCTCCGATCGTTAAGATTATCTGTGTGAAAGTCACAAATACATTGGTATCAGAAGGTGTGGCAAAGACAGAAAGAGGAGAAGAGTCCTAGGTGAGCAGAATGAAAAAAGAAAGGAATAAAAGGAGAGAGAAAAAAGTAGTGAGACAAAGAGAGGATGCAAAAAATAATTTAAGGGGGATATAAGAGGAGACAAAGGCCTGAATCTTGGCTTCCAGATGGGGAGAACAGAATTGGAAAAATTCCCAGCTCTGCAAACCTGACCAGGGTGAAATTGCCTGAGAAGTTTGGATTTTTGTTCTGGAGGTCTGGGTGAAAATGTGAGCCCTTGGCCGCTGTACGCAGAAAGAGTTCAGAGACCGCCAGATGCAGAGGCAGGCTGGGCGAAAAGCCGGCCTTGGTGTTCCGACACTTGTTGAAACTATGAAAAAAAAAATGTCCATCCTTCGCCACCTCAAACACCCCGTGCCCACACATCCCATGCCCATCTATGCCAACTCATGCTATCTCATGCCCACATCCATCCCTCATGCTAACCTAAACTCCCATTCATCCCTTTAAAGCCCAATGCCACATTAGTATCAACTCATGCCACCTGTACCCCCCCCCCCCCACCCCCACCACGCACCACCCTTTGCCCTTACACCCTCCATGCTAACTCAGCAAGAATCCACCTGGACAGACCTCAGGACACATGCTGAGTTTAAATAACTACTTATGTGACTATTAATTGATGCTCTATTACAAAACAGTCACTCTCATTGATAAAAAAACATTCACTGCATTTAACTTTCTTTAATCCTTTATAAAATCAAGCATTTGTATTCACAGTCCCACTTCAAGGACTTTATAAGCACCAGGAGCAGCCGTTCAAACTGTGCGCTGTCAGGCACCGCACAGTGATAATGATAGGTTGTGAAATCATTCATGCAGCACTCGTCCGATAGTGGTAACCCTCATAGAATAGAACCATAGAATTCCTACGGTGCAGAAGGATGTCATTTGGCCCATCGAGTCTGCACCAACCCTCTGAAAGAGCACCCTACCTATGCACACTTCACCGCCCTATCTCCACAACCCCATATAACCTGTACATCCCTGGACACTAAGGGGCAATACAGCATGGCCAATCCACTTAACCTGCACATCTTTGGACTGAGGGAGAAAACTGGATCACCCGGATGAAACTCACGCAGAAATGGGGAGAAAGTGCAAACTCCACTCAGTCACCAAAGGCCAGAATTGAACCCGGGTCTCTGGCTCTGTGAGGCAGCAGTGCTAACTACTGTGTGACCGTGCCACACACAGGCTTATTCCAAAGGGCAGAGTGAAATAGCAAGTGCTGATGTTTTAAAGATGCAGACACATGCCGTGACAGTTCCAATCAGCTTAACAGGTTCAATGAACTTTTATGCACTTTTTACACATATTCCTGTCTACCTCTAACAATCCTAAAGGGCAGCTTACTTCTCACAAGTACACCTGACCACTCTCAAAGGTGCCCTGGGATCCTATCCGAAAGCAGATCGTAGGCTGGATTCTCTGCACCCGACGCCAAAATCACGTCCAGCTTCGGGGTGGAAAATCCATTTCCGCGCATGGCATCGGGACCGGCACCAGATCCCCGATTCCCCGGCCCCCGAAAAGCAGTGTACTCAGAGAGTACGCCGCGCCGCGTATCCCCTACCTGCGGCCATTGCCAGAGGCCCGTCCCGCTATTCTCCGCCCCCGACCAGCTGAAGACCCGACGGCGTGGCCTCTGACCCAGAAGTGCGGGGGCCCGTATCTGCAGCTAAAGCTACTAGATTCACGATGGGTCCCTGCTGGCCCCCTGCAGGGCTGTGAATATGGGGCCTTTTCATGCCAGTTTTTCTGGCCTGAAAGGCCACAGTTTTTACGACGGCATGTGGACATAGTCCCAAAAATGGAGAATCCAGCCCCTATCTCTCCAAAAGGATACCCTACCTCTTCAAGGAACACTAGTAAGCTGAGATGTTCTCCTACCTAAATTGCATCAGCCATATTTTGGAAATCCCAGTAACAAAAATCAGACATGATTGAGACTGCTGCATTTTAAAACATGTGCAGTGACCTCCATGAACCATGGATGTCCAATTTAGAACTGCCTCCCATTCCCCACTTCCCGTCGCCTCCTCAACTCCCTACCCCTCGAGAAAATGGGAAAATGGTGGGACCTTGGTTCATGGGGGGCACTTCCAGATTTGTGCCTCCAGAGCCATTTTTGGTCAAACGGGGATTTGTGTGAAAATTCACACTGAAGTTACAGGAAGACAGAAACACAGTGGGTGGATTTTTGTCCCCTTTAAGAATAAATGCAGGGCCTGGATCATTTCCTGGTTGTGGCCCAGTACATGATGGCAACGCACCCGCCTCTTCCCAGAGGCAGTCAATTACAGGCTACACCCAGGAGCGGCATTCAATTAAGGATGGTGGGCGGGCTTCCAAAGGCCGGAAGCCTAATCAGAGAGCCTGCTGTAGCCACTGCAGCAGAGGACTGCAAGGTTACCAACATCTTGAGGCACCATGAGCTCTTGTTCAAAAAAATAAATAGAATCACAGAATTGTTATGGTGCAAAAGGAGGCCATTCAGCCCATCACTGATGCCCTAAATGGAAATGATGCCATTCCCTGCATTTTTTTTTAATACTCTTGTGCATTGTTTCTATTTAAATATCATCTAATGCCCTCGGCTGAACCCCACACCACCACCTTTCCAGGAAGTGCATTCCAGACCCGAACCCACTCGCTGTGCAAAAGGGCGCTGGACGGGATTCTCCGGTCCGCCAGCCACCTGTGGTTCGGGCGTGAGTCGTTCGCTGCCGGTGGAATTCTATCTTCCCGCCGACTGACAAATGGCATTTCCCATCATAACCACCTCACTCCAACGATCGGAGAATCCCGGCCTCTTTCTCACATCACATTTACTTCTTTCGCAAATCACTTTAAATCTCGTTCTCGATCCTTTTATGAGCTGGATCAGTTTCTCCCTGTGTGCTCCATCGAGCCCCCTCCTGATTTTGAACACCCCTATCAAATCTCCTTTGTGGCCACAGATGTCAGGCTACCCTTGTGAGAACGCCTCCACAGCTGTGGCCTGCCAATCCCTGCTGCTCAGGTTGGGGGGGGGGGGGGGGGGCGGTGGAGGAGGTAAGTAAGATGGCAAGATCCCCCGGAGGCAGGAACTTGCTGGGCCGCTACCTGACACCACAATCTCAGAATTTCCTCTCAGTCCCGCATTCAAGCCTTCGGTCCGGGAAGACTCCACCCAAATCTTTTTTTTTAAATCTGGTAAAGAAAGCGAATGAGGGCACCGCCTTGCTAAAATTAACACCAAAACTTTGCAGACTGTGCCAGAAAGTTTAATCTTTCAGCTGTAAATCATGTTGAAAAAATACGTCTTGAATTATTGTATTAGTCTTGACAAGCAGACGAGGATTTCCCAGGTTCTGTGGATGTTTAATATTTATTAACGATCGTGTTTGTACAAGTTTAAAAGATTTATCGAGATTAGACATCAATGCTTTATAGTTCGGTGACTAATTGCCCACTGCCTTTCATAATAGCGAGGTTATCATGTCAGCAATAATAAAGAATATGTGCCAGTAACACAGATCACGTCCTGATTTCCAGTAAGCATTACATAATACTTTATGTTATAAATCCACCCACTTACCTTCAGGTATCTTTAGTTATAAGTCACTTCAAATAATGTGCCGTATGCCAACAGTAGTGGAAAAGATATTGGTGTAATTTTTAGTTTTGCGTCGACTGTGCAGACGAACACACTTTCACTTTGGAGAATGGGATTTGAATCCAGTCCAAACTGTTGAAATGTAAGCCACCTGCAGCCAGTGCCAGCTACAAGGGCTCAAAGTTCAATGATTTTGGGTGGCCCTAGGAGTACTGCGTATATTATAATAACTTGACACTAATTGTCGTTCTGATTCAAAGTCACAGGGGTGGCCAGTGGGGGCAATGTTGGGGGGCAGGGGGTTGGTGAGTGGAAAGATTCACACTGGTGCAGTAGAGGTGATGTTGGTGCTGTGGCATTGTATTGAGGTAGAATATGGGGAAGTGCACCTAACCCGTGCAAAAGCTGTCTTGTAATACCTAATGCTAGCCGAGTGCCAAGATTGGAAAAGTGCCTCATATATCCTAACACTGACAACTTTCACCTTGATCACTGCAAGACAGTGGTTTATTGAAGTGCTTTGCTTGTAATTATATTAGTGATTAAAAAATATGGTCCTCAGTAGGATCTCAACACTTCCTTACACTTGAAACAGTATCAGAACATAGTGAGAAGGAGACTATTCAGCCCATCGAGTCTGCACCGACCCTCTGAAAGAGTGACCCCACCTATCCTGCACATCTTTGGACTGTGGGAGGAAACCGGAGCACCCGGAGGAAACCCACGCTGACGCAGGGAGAACGTGCAAACTCCACACAGACAGTGACCCAAGGTTGGAATCAAACTCGATGGGAAGATACCTCGGCTGATGTGTAACACAGCAAAAGATGAAGGTCCAAAATTAACACAGCTCCCAAAAAGGGAAAAATCTCAGTACCCCCCCCCCCCCTCCCCCCCCCCCCCCCGACCACCCTTGTGGCTTCTTTGAATCGGAGTGACAATTAGTGCCAAGTTATTATCATAGACTCATTACTCATAGGGCTGTCCAAAGGCTGGGAGAATTTTATTAGCCTGTAGCTGCAGCATTCTGAAATGCAGAGTCCGAGCTGCATATGTGCAGTGCAGAACATGCAACTGAATGTACATGTCTGAATGTACATGTCTGAATGTACATGCACATTGGAACACCCAGTGCCTCATGTTGGCAGAATGCAGGAACTTTGAAGGGGAAAAAAAACAGTAAAAACTGAAAAATAAGAATACTGGTCCGAACTGTTTTTTCCTATTGGGATGTGTCACTTTAAATAATACCTAACTAATGCTGGTGACGTGAGTATAATAACAGCAGTCATTCCTTATTCCTGTGCTTAATGTTTTCAAACTGCTGGTCAGGAAACAGGCTGAGCGCAGACATTTAACCCTGCCTGCCTGGTGGAAATTCTTCAGGCAGCCAGCTAAAGAGTGAGCGGTGACTTACCCCCTGGGATCTGACCCTCCTAATTGTGGAGTTGCAATTTTAACCCACCCTGCTGAGCAGGAAAGATCGCCCCCCCCCCGCCCCCCACCCCCGCTGCAAGGCAGTGGGGTCCTGTGGTGAACATGCTGCGACTGCAATTCACCACTGTATTGTACTGTATTATGTTGATGCACCTGTGGGCTCCGCCTTTGGCTCCGCCCCCTCAGGGGTGGTATATAAACCGGCAGCATGTAGGCGGCACTCAGTACAGAGCAGTCGCAGGCAGGCACAGATCTAGCTTATTAAAACCACTGTTCACTTCTACTAATCGTCTCATGTGAATTGATGGTCGCATCGGGTCCTTCTTTAGATATGTTGGTCAGGCTCAAATGACCTCTTTTGGGGACCGACTGCAATTTTAACCTGAGGCCTGGGTGGGGAAACTATTGTGATTTTGTCACCAGCCCCAACCTAATGATGAAAAGAGCTGGTGCCAGAAGAGGTGCAGAAGAGTTGGGTAACTTATACTTTTTAGTTTATTTATGGCCAGGAGCATCAGGAGTGCTCATTTGAACCCCTACAAGGACGCCTTCGGCCTTCCATACTCCAGGTTCCCACCCCGTCCCTTCAATATATATATATATTTTTTAATTTACAGTACCTAATTAAGTTTTTCCAATTAAGGAGCAATTTAGCGTGGCCAATCCACCTATTCTGCACATCTTTGGGTTGTGGGGGCGAAACCCACGCAGACACGGGGAGAATGTGCAAACTCCACACGGACAGTGACCCAGAGCCGGAATTGAACCTGGGAACTCGGCGCTGTGAGGCAACAGGGCGTAACCCACTGCGCCACCGTGCTGCCCCTTCAACATATATCATATTAAATAATTAATCACTGCTGTGAGGAACCCAGGGAGAATAATCAATGAGGCTTTTAATTGTTTTTCTTTGAATGCTTTGTTGGCAGAAAAGGGGGAGTCAAAGGCATCTAGGAGTGAGAGGTCAGCAGTCAAAACTTCCAGGAAATGAAATGAAATGAAAATGAAATGAAAATCGCTTATTGGCACAAGTAGGCTTCAAATGAAGTTACTGTGAAAAGCCAAGCAGAGTTGGCAACCCTACTTGGCTGTGACTTGACTGCCAGAAGCCCCCTCCATACCAATGGCCAGCTCGTGCTTTTCCTGCCAGGTTCAGGTACAAGACTGATAGGGCCATACGCAGATAAGACCAGGGAGTTCGCCATCCACCCTTCGACCCCACACATCAAGGCATCTGCGCTGAAGCCACCTACAATGACAAAATTGAGACTATGCTCACAGCTCCTTCGCTCCGTTCATGCTGTCACTGATTAGAAGACTGTACATGGTTGTCCACTACCACAGTGTGTCTAATCAGCAATTTAAGCGAAAATCATGGCAAGCCAAGAAAGAATGAAGAACTCCCAATAAATGTATAAACTCAGGAGGTGCAATTTCACAAGTGGTGAGTCAGCAGGTTTACGAGCCTTAGAGCTTCTGGTACCTGCACATGCCCAATTCCTGCTGGGGGAACCAGTTTCACAGAGTGACAGTCTCATTGGCACTGCTCCATGTTGTACGATCGCCATTAACACTCAGATTTTGGCAACTGATAGTATTGGCTGCCTGAAAAGAGGAGAGCAGTGTGCCAGGCACATTTGGGATCATGGAAAGGAACGTGATTGCTAATTGGTATTTATTAGTCCTTTTATTGTGCAAGCTGTCTTCTTAAAAAAAAGTCTCCAAATCTTTCGAAGATCTTCGTGAAGCAATCAGCCTGCTTTCTGACAATTGCAATTTTTGTGGTTCCTTTGCATGCCAGATGATGTGTTCAACTCACAACGAGATGTGGAACTGGTTGCACAACACACTTGGAGATGTATACAGTGTCATATTAACATACATTACATCACCCCAATGGCAGAAATATTATTCTGCTGGGAATTAGCCTCAACTCTGCTCTGAAGTACACTATTACACATCAGTGCTGCCACACTTCACCAAATCATTCCTAACCATTTCAATTGCATCACCACCATGGGAAATTAGTTTGATTTTAAAGCTGCATTATCTTTAATTTCAGGTCCACTGCCACCTATTGGAACTTCTTAGGAATAGTACAGAATCTCCGAATTGTTACAGCGAATGTTACATTCTTCCCAACGTGCCAGCATCTGCTCTCCAAACGAGCAATTCGCTACGTGCTACCCCCCCCCCCCCCCCCCTCCTTCTCACAGTAACCCACCACGTTTTTCCTTTTCAGATAACAATGTTTTCAATGCATCGATTGAACCTGCCTCCACCACACTGTCAGGCAGTGCGTTCCAGACCCTAACCACTCGCTGGGTGAGGGGCCTGTCCCTCCTATCCCCTTTGGTTCTTTCGCCCCTTCTTTTAAATCTGTGCCTTCTCGTTCTTTGATCCTTTCACAACTGGGAGCAATTTCTCGCTATCAATTCTGTCTGTTATTTATTTATCATTTCCACACCACAACGTGATGTTGGATATGGGGAAATTATAATTAGGAAGAGGGATTTGGGATGTTTGGTCTTTTTCCACTGGAGCAGAAAAGGTTGAAAAGGGAAAATGAATGAAATACTTGCATCAGTCTGGCACCTTTCACAATCTAAAGACATCCCAAGCTGCTTTTCAGCAAAGCCTGGATAACAGCCAGGTTCGGCATGATGAGTGGCAAGGAACATTTCTGCCACAAATGTGCCAAGCTATGATCATCCTAACAAGGAAAAATCTAACTAGCTTCCTTTGACATTCAATGACATAACTATCACTGAATCCTCCACCATCAACCTCCTAGGGCCATCATTGACTAGAAAATATACTGGACCAGCTACATAAATATTGTGACCGCAAAAGCAGATCAGAGGTTGTGAGGTCTGAGGCGAATAACTCACCTCCAGATGTCAACGCCTTTTCACCATCTACAAGGCACAAGTGTGATGGTCTTTTCTCCAGTTACCTGGATGATTGCAGCTCCAACAAAGAGCTGAACACCACCCAGAAGAAAGTAGCCCACTTGCTGGTGTTACATCCCACCCCAGGCGAGGGTCCCCAAAATTGTTGACTTGGGTGACATGGCTATTTGCAGAGAACAGTGAATACTGTTGCCTGGCTTTTACTTCTGTGTCAAAACTTCCAGCACTTGTTCTCACAGAGCACACATAGACAGACATTTGGAGTAGTTTTTCAGCTAGCTTTTAGCCAATTCTTTGTAGATTCCAAGTGGGAAGGCAAATCCACAAAAATCCATGTGGGCATTAAACAGGAAATCTTTTGATGAGATGGCCATTGTAACTCATTGTCTCTATCGGAGATGGCAACTAGTCTCTGGAGGCTTTTACAAGTACCTTGTCGGGTAAGAAGGTGAGCTTCCATTATCTTTGAGAGAATCATCCTGCAACAAATCTGTCAGTTGCTTGTGTGTCCATTTTTTGTTTACCTCAGGTTTTATTTAAAGTCCAAAATTCCTGGACATAATTTGGTGTTTGTTCCTTCATTGTTATGACACTAGATACCCCCAACTACACTTAAAGTATTCACTTCCCTCACCACCGATACCATGTTGGACGCGGTGGAGGAGAGGTGGGGCACCTTATTCCCCAGGACGGCTCCCGCCCACAATCGTGAACTGGGTCTGGGCGGAGGTGACCGAGGCAGTCAGCACTGTGAGCCTCACCAGGTGGACTGGCACGCAAGAAAATGAATGACCTCCTTAGGGCAATTCGGTGAGCTACCATCCCTGTTACCCTGGCATCACTCCTGTCCCTCACGCATCACATCACCCCCCCCCCCCCCCCCCCCCCGGCCCCCCGCTCACCCATCACACACACTCTCATTCCCATAGAGACCAATCAAAACCCACCAGCCCACATCTCCCTCACATCCCACCCTGCACCAAACCCCAACATCTGTATTGTCCTCTTTGGTCAGGTACCTTACACACACATGCCACCAGCTACAAACCCCCCATGTAACTGGCCTCCATGCCTCTCAACATGTCCTTTATGTGTCTCCTAGGAAAAGGCAGCCCATAACAGAAAAGAGCTGGAGGAGACCGGAGGGGTCCCAAACCTCAGGGCTCTCACCCCCGCCGAACAGAGGGCGGTGCATTTTCCGGGGAGGTGCTGGAGAGGGATATTACCGAGGCAGAGGTCGACTGCTGCAACTAAGTGAGTCCCTAATGCAAAATGATGTCCCTATAACAAGTGATTCACCCCTCTCCCCCAGACCACTCCTTCCCAAGATTCACCATGTGTCTTTCTTCTGTTTCTTCTGTCTTTCAGGATCACCAACAGACCATGCCTGGGTACTTCGCCCCAAGCCACAACCCCAGCAGACCCCAGAGGGCCACTCCAGGGACGACACTGACTTCTCGTCACTGCTGTGACCTGCACCCTCCACCATCACAGAGACTATCACGTCGGTGGGGCATTTTAGTGAAGAGGCTCCTGGGTCACTTTCTAGAGCACACATCACACACACTGCAGCACATCAGGTAGAGGTAGGGAAACCCGAGTAGCCCATGGGCCATCGAGCACCCCGAGGGAGGGCCCCGATTGGGCCCATGTAGTGCCTCCCACTAGGGAGGTGCTGGAACACCTCAGCGCTTCTGAATCCCTCCCCCCTCCACCTGGACACTGGCGCATCTGATGGACAGCGGGCAGAATAGGGTGGCACCTCATCACCTGTAACACCTGAATGTTGGCCAGGCCGATCCAGGTTCAGGACCTCCATAGGACGGCTGCCAAAGGCATCCCTGGTCAGAGGGTGTGATACACAGCAGACCACTGCCACATCTGATGTGCTTTCTGGAGACTCATCTAGAAGGAGTTGTAGTTCACGTAAAACAAGGAAGTTAGACACTAGTTAAGTTGGCATGGGTGCAGCACATAGGTTAGAGGTAGGGGTCAGGGCACAATAATGTATATCATCACGATTGAACACCTTTTCAACAACTTTCCGACTTGCCTCAACCTGTCAGACCTGTCTGTAAGGTGTGAGGGATGGACTGGGTTGGGTGTAGAGGGTGTGCTGGGTGGGGTGGTGTGGGATGTTAGTGGTGTGGGTGTTGGTGGATGGCATAGGGCATGGGGCAGAGCCCCCAGCACAAGTGAATAAACCACCTGGGGTCACCCTCAGAGGCAGTGGGGAACAGGGCAGGAGGCGCCTCGGAGGTGCCTTGTCGGACAGCTTACCCAATGAGTGACTCATCATCATTCAGCTTCTCCATAACGTCCCCACCCACACACCCTCACATCACCCCAAAGGATATATGGGCCCCTGAGATGGAAGGCCAGCATACATGCAGGGATCACCCGGGCGGACAGTGGAATGTGATCCTGAAGGCAGGAGTCAGCCTTTGTCAAATGATGAGGAGCAACAGAGCACATCTCACAGCGAGCCATCATCACCCTCCGTCCTGTGAACAAGACCCGTTGATACTGCATGTCTGGGGCCAACACCCTGTAGTGATGTTGGTAGGACCCTTTGAGGGGGGATGGGGTGCTGGGGTGTTGGGATGAAGTGAAGGGAGGAGGGGCAGGGGGGGAATGTGAGCGGGTATGGGGAAGGGGGCACCACTTGGAAGGGGATGGGGGGCTTGGGGAGAGTACGGAGAGGTGGGACAGGGTGGGGGAGCTGCCAGTGGCACATCTGGAGGTGATGAGGTTGGCACATCTGGAGGTGATGAGGTTGCCCCATGTGCGGTGATTCTGGAGCACACGTTGGACGGCCTGCCCGATTCTTCCAGGCCATCCTCCTCATCAGATGAGGCCTCGCGTACTTCCTTGAAGGGAATCAAATGTTATTAGGAATGGATGGGAATGTGGAAATCGAAACACAAACAAACCAGTTATTGTCTTATTAAGAGGAGCGGACTCGAGGGGGAAAATGGCCTACTTCTCCTAATTCACTTGTTCGTACGTTTGTCTGTATGTTGATCATAACATGGACACCGGCTTCAGAGGAAGGGAAGCAGTTTTAATTAGTCTGCCACTGAAGGTAATGGTTTCACTCATGTTAGTCTGTTAATATACAAACAATGGGCGGCATTATCTGCCCTGTCGCCCCAGTTTTCTAGTGCCCCCCTCCCCGCCAGCAGCGGGATTCTCCGCCCCGTCAGCCGGTCAATGGGATTTCCCATTGTGGGCAGCCCCTCAACGTCAGGAAATTGGGAAATCCCTGGGTGTGGATGCCCAGCCGGCGCAACAGAAAATCCCAACAGGGGAGAATCCAGCTCAATATGTCTCAAAAATGAATAAACGGTTTTGAATGAAAATTGGTACATGTTTAGGCAGTGGCACAAGAAAGAACTAATCCATTTTTGGCAAAGATTTGGATCCTGATCCGGTTCATGGAATTTTTAAAGGATCCATCTGTTAACATTGGTAAATGGGGCGAATTGGCTGTTATTTAGAATGTTGTGCGTTATCTCAGCTGCTATCCTACTTGAACATTTTGACATCGATTCTATGTTCAATTGATCTCCAAATGGTCAGGGCATCATTTGACATCAAATGGTATCACTTAGAATGTCTTGATTGCAAGTGGTGCAAATTGTCACAGCTGTCAAAATGTGAGCAGAGTTTTCAGAGCATGTTGTTGTGTGGATTGGCCCGTAGCCTCCTCGGTCAGATGGAAGCTCTTCATTGAAAGATTTTAGCTTTGTGGTTACAATGCATCAAGCCGACACGGAACAACCTCAAGGGAGAGTTGCATAATTGTAATAACATTGAGCTAATTTAGCGTAACACAGGTCTGCGCTGAACTGAGTTACCTCTCTACACATGTTGTCAATGGTTTTATTTTGTATTGTTAGTCACTAAGCAGGATGATACGCACCACTTAATTTTCACCAGTCGTTGATGTTGCCAGAAGACACCAGGAGCCAGAATCCTGCCCAAGAATCCATAGCTATCTTAAACATCTTCCAGACACCCAGATATGAATTTCAACGGGTAGTGTGTGAGAAAAAAATGATGATGATAATTAATACAGATTGGTTGATTTGCAGGGACAAATCAGTATCATCTACAAATTTAAGGTTCCATCAAAACATTTATATGTGAAATACATTTCTAAAACACTATTCTGCAGCAGACTTGGCTCCCAAGGCTCGACGGGTCTCTGCAGTGTCCGAAAACCCTGAACGACAGAATAGAGCCGAAGCGACGAGCTGCTCATTTGACGCCAATGGCCACCGAGCCCTGTTTGATATACAAAACAATTGACAGAGTGAATACATTTGGAAGAGTTATTGGGGAGAAATTCTGACTGGGGAAGTTCACTGAGGAATGTTTGTGCTACACTTGTACAGCACTCCGGTTTTCAGGCAAGCATTGACCTGTTTATTTTATACAACCTAATGTTTGCATTACAAAGCATTGACTGAAATGTGATATGACTGCATTAAGCATTCCTACATGAACTTCACCAGTCGTGACTTCTCCTCTCATAAACTGAGTATGATGCTCAGTTAAAGTAATTTAAGTGGGTCAGCAACTTCTGGTCACATATGTCTAATGCTGAATTATCTGTCCGTCATTATGTGGAAAATATATGGATGCACTAACTAGGTCACTTTCAAGGTGGTGCTGGCAAAAGTTAATGCTATAGCTTGGTCATATTAACTTGTGCCTGACAATCAAGGGGCTTCAGGTATTTAGTAAGAATTGGCCAGGCTTAATGAGACTTCATCGTGTATTCAAAAGTATCAATAAAAACAGAGACCAAAAGCATATACTGTACTAAACGTTCATAATGAGACTACTCCTATTTCCTATTATTTATTTAAAACTATTAAAGAGGCAAATGAAAACTAACCACAATCACTGTTCAGATCCTTAAACTCTGACCAGCTACCAGTTTGATCATGGATCCATCACCTCTGAGCATCCTTTTTTGAAGTTTCTGAATGACAGGTTCAAACCATTAACCCTTTCTGTCTGCAGTCAGGGGGATTTGCAATTTTACACAGAAGTTCTAAATTGCGTGCACAGTTGGATGTAGTATATTCATCGATCCATGGAACCCCTACACTGTCCATTCAGCCCATCGGGTCCTCAGCCACCCTTAAAAGAGCACTCTGCATATGCCCACTCCCCCACCCCAACCCATCGTCATAACCCCACTCAACCTGCACGCCTTTGGACACTAAGTGGCAATTTATCATGGCCAATCCACCTAACCTGCACATCTTTGGGAGGAAACCGGAGCGCCCGGAGGAAACTCACGCACACACGGGGAGAACGTGCAGACTCCGCACAGACAGTCACCCAAGCCGGGAATCGAACCCAGATCCCTGGCGCTGTGAGGCAGCATTGCTAACCACTATGCCACCATGCACGTCTATATTTTTCCTTCCACCATTTCTCTGCTTCCCATTGTCCCCATCACCCACACTTCTCAAGTTAGATTAAAAATGTTTCAGCCTCATTTACAGGTGCCATAAGTAAGTGAGAAGTTTGTAAGTGAGAAGTTGTTAAGGAGAAAATAACTACCCAATCTTGTAAAAGAAATATTAATTATATGTAGTGAAGACCTTCTGGAATTAAAGTACTGGGTAAAAATATAAAATATCATGATATATCTAGGGAGCAGATAAACCATCAGGAAAATGATTCCACCGATTCATGGTAATAGATATGCCATGCAGTATTAGAATTATATGTTGTAAATTTGCCAAGTCTCAAAATATATTTACTTTTGATGGTATCTCAGTTGATATTTGGTCACCAGTGAAGATTATAAGTCCTCATATATTTAATTTTGATGGTATCTCAGTTGATATTTGTTCACCAGTGAAGATTACTAGGTCTTCATATTGCACTTGCAGGGAAAGGCTATTTGGCCCTTGGCACAGATTGCGGAAAATGAAAAGCTGCCAAATGGCATTCCCGGAATAAAATATTAAGAAAGAAAGCTAGTCCTGACAGCATATGAAAAACCCAATGCAGCCAAAGTTCTTCAACAGGAACCTCATTAGCATTACAGAAAAATACTTTATCCTCAGAGAGGAATTATATGTGTGGTGTTTATACACGCTTTAATATTCAGATCTCTGCAGCTCAAAAATGGCATTTGAATAACAGGTTTAGCCAAATACCACACTCAGCTATCAGAACTGATGCATTAAATATCCCTCCACCATTCCTTTGCAGGGCTTGATATTCTGAATGACTTCTGGACGGAAGCATTTTGGATCCTGAATTGTGTTTGGCAGAGGTGACTGCATTGCAAAATTAATATTGAGTTCAGTCCAGTAAATCTGTTGTGTTAGAACGATAAGGTGCACAGGAAGCAATGCAGAGGCTTATTGAGATTGAGATGTGATAGTGATAGAGCTTTCAGTAGTTGGATTCTTTATCACAATGGGACTGGTTTAGCACAGAGCTAAATTGTTGGCTTTGAAAGCAGGCCAGCAGCACGGTTCAATTCCTTTACCAGCCTCCCCGAACGGGCGCCGGAATGTGGCGACTAGGGACTTTTCACAGTAACTTCATTTGAAGCCTACTTGTGACAATAAGACATTTGCATTTCATTTCATTTTTCACAATAGTGATTACAATTTAAACATATATAATTGGCTGCCCTGAATTATAAAATATGTGATATAAATGTAAGGGTTTTTTTTTGTTTGTTCATTGGGTTATATGTTTGTTATTGGTGTGAAACATATTATTTGAAATTTGCATATTAGGTTATTTAATGTGGCGCAATTCTCCACCCGATCGCATTTCACGATTCTGCCTTCGGCCGATGGAGAATCCTGACATAGTCTCCCAAACGGAAAATTTTGCCCAAGGACTCTTCATGTATCCTTGATAACCACATCTGAAGTAAGTACCGCCAGTTGACTGAACCTGAGCCCATGGTTTCTGAGTTTGAGGTGCAGCTGGAGTCACTGCAAGGCATATGGTGGACAGAACCTCCTGGAATGCACAGTCCAAGAGGTGGTCATGCCACAGTTACAGAGAGCCCAGGAGGTCAATAATCCTGTCAAGTGTTTTCGAACACCTGGGGTTTTCATGGCTAGAAACCTGATTATTTTGACAACTGCGAGTGCTGCAACTTCTCGAAGGAAAGGTTTGGTTTGGATTCAACGATGTGAGTGTATGATCAATTGAGTTTACCTCCAGCCATTCTGACTCTGAACCACAACACCTTTTCCAACTTTGGCAGAGAAATGGCTCAAATTGCGAGCTATTTGTTCCAAATACAAAGTTTTTGTAATGGAGTACTTTGTTTTGAGGCTGTGTCTTTAACTTACAGTAAAATGGAGGAATAAAACGGGCCACATGACCTGCTTGGAATTCTGCTGACTGCAAGATTAGGCGGCTTACTTGTTAAGGCTTGAAGGGGACCCAGTTTGTTGAACTGGGATGTAAGGTAAGCAATGGCCAGAGCTGCTGTGCTGATGTTGGTTAGACTGTTAGTCTCAGTGTGGCATGCTTTCCCTAGCCTGGAGATTTGTTGCTTAATTCACTGAACTGTCTGTTGGCCCATGCAACAAGGTTTTTTTTCACTTAAGATGATTCTAGCTTCTCACAGAGTTCTGATGTGTTGGGTGTTCTGGATCACAAACAGGTCACCAACACTGGAAGTGGTGCAACTCTATTTTATTATATGGTTAACGATATTAACATACTTAAACTGTGGGTAAATGCAATACCAGCTTTAACTGTTGACCCTTGCCTAGTCGTAACCAGGTGATACACTCAGCACATGGTGAATGTCTGTGTTGCAGGCTGTGAGCTCTGTGCTCCTAGCTAGCTGCTACTCGAATGAGCGGGAACTCTCCTGTCCCCGGTCTTTATAGTACGTGTGCTCTCACTGGTGATTGGCTGCGGTGTTCTGTATGCTGATTGGTCCCACTGCATGCCCATCAGTGTGTGTGTCTGCACCATGATATACTGGTGTATATTATGACAGGTTCTGACTGTCTAACTATCTAGATTGCATTTTCCAGGGTTTGATCTTCCTCTGGCTGCATGAGATCAGATTGTACTGCCCACTACTCTTGCCACTATTCTGTCTCTGATGAATTCAGATTTAATTCTCCATATTCAAAACTTTCTCTATCCTATCCTATGAATCAAACAATAAGTTTTACTGGCTGCTGGATTCGCTTGTTAAATTTAACTCTTTCAAGTATTTTATTGCTTCTTAGATTAAAATAAATGCCGAATTATTTTAGTGCTTCTTCAAGTTCAGGAGATGGTTCGTTGGTTCCTACCCTGCAACAAAGTTGTCCACAATTGGACCTACCAATAAAACAGTGTGTTAACCTGCACTGCTTCTGACTTTTTGTCTAAATCTGAAGCAATGCTGTATGTTGGTAACCTTTTCCTCCAAAATCCCCAATTATATAATTGATCTGGGCTTGAATTAGTCTGAATTAATTTGGAAGTGTGAAATTCTGATCCATTAATTTTTTTATAGTGTAGGTTCGGCTTTAAGAGATTTAATTATTTCAAGGTGGCATTGTCATTCATTTGGAGACAAAGGCTTTCCCACGATTACTGATTTTGGGAGGCTCCACTACAGTGGTGATCGTGCTCAGCTTGAGAAAGAAAATTAGCTGCCTGGATCAAATGTCGACAAAGTTCTCTTTCTTTGCATTTACTTTAAAGTCACATATTTGTTGAATCCAGGATTTTCATTGCAATCAGCTGAGTTTAGAAGTCACGATTCTCCAGGATTATTTTACTTTTTGTTTTGGTGCAAACATGGATGGCAGGTGTTCCAACCCTGACTCAGGGGTCAGGTTTAGTGACGAGTTTTTTCAAACTGCATTTCTGACTCTGAACTATTTAAAGATTTCTCAGGACTTGCTGTAGCCTGGGGTTTCAAAAGATTTAGCTCACCCCTGCTTGTTCTGCTGACGCTGCACACTGGGATTTGAAGCTGGACTTCCAAAGGCAATTCCATGGAGTCGTCTGCAACAGTAATGCATTTTAAACTTCTGCCTTCAGCGTCCAAGCCTTTCTTTGGAATTTTTTTCCTCGCAATTTTTCCTTTGTGCCCCAGTCTTCCAGCAGTTTGATTTTTCTCTACATTGTCTGTGAGCTCTTTGGTTTTTCCATAAACTGCCACCACAATGCAGGGTGTTGGATACGGTTCAATAGGTCTGATACTGGTAAACATGACTCTGACCATCCCTAGACTGACCCCAGGTGCAGTTCATGTGCTTTCTTATATCATCGCGTGGGTAGTGTGTACTCAGTTCAACATTAACCCTTATGTGCTGGACCTTTATACTATAATCAATATGTCATGGACAGGTACAGAAAATAATCAAGACGGTCAAAGAGATGCTGGTCTTGATTTCTAAAGAACTGGACTACGATGGGTAGAAGCTACTTGACAGCAATACAAAGCCATGGTCTGACTACAGTTGGAGCCATTCTGGGCAACACACATTCGGAACGATATCCTAACATTGGTGGATGTGCAGCATAGATATATCAAAATGAATCCTGGACTCCCAACGGTTGCAGGACGAGGTGATACAAACTGGGAGTGTATTCTCTGGCATTTAGAAAGCTAGAGACTGATTTAGTCAAAGTTTCAATACACTAAGAGGAAGTGATTGGATAGATAAAGAGAAATTATTTCCGCTGGTTTGTGAGTTGAAGGTTAGGCGGCCATGATGTGAAAATTAGAGCAAGACCTTTCAAGGATGAATTTAAGGAACATTTCTACACTCTTTCTGGCTTATTTTTAGCTTGGAAACACTTTTTTTTTTAATGTATCCTTCTGCAAAGGCTCCTCCTCTGCTGCCAGAGATAACCAATGTACATTTTAGATAAGGGATGAAGAGAAAGTGCGCAGGATGCTCCCAATCTGATAAAAATTGCACAACAGGCTATTCTCCAAGTAGTGGTTCCATGCTGGTGAGCGGGAGGTTTGAAGTCTAGATGTCCGGCAAAAGAGAGAGGAACATGCCACAGTGCTGAGAATCAGTGAATTGAGGGGGGAGGTGATGCACTGAGTACAGGGGTAGGAAGGTCAGATTAGATACTTTTACTTTCCAATACACATCATACCACTTCTCTAGCTGTATCCTACGCACAATCTACAATGAACTTCCGCACATACTGGCCACAGTATCCCCAAAACAATAAGCATGATCTGAGAATTTGAGCTAAGCTGGTGGAATATTAATGCAGCAATGTTTGTGGGAATGTAGAAAACACAGTCCTAAACGGCCGAAAATGGAAAGTCAATTGACCCGCATTTCTTAGATAAACTCAACAGGAGGAATAGATCGAGTACTCTGGTTACAATTTTTAAAACGATATATGTTTAAAAATAGACATTGCTTTTAAAAGGTTAGATTGTTATATTGCTTAAAGGCAATTTACCTTCCTATCTTCCAAAACATTTGAAAACCTTGTGACGTTGAAGTGCTGAATCTCAGTAGTTTGAACGCTCCCCTTAACTTTTGTGAAATGAATCCTTGTGTGCATAATCATGGCCATATATCTGGTGCATATCCAGGTTGGAGTAAGATACAATGAGAGCAATGGTGCATTCATCTTGCAGAGAACCATAGCTTGCTAAACCAAGAATCTTAGCCCAGACTGCCAGATTTTGGCTTGCCTGATCCTGTGCCATTCAGTCAGATTTTCTTTAAAAATCCATGGGATGTGCTTGTCACTGGCAAGCCCAGCATTTGATGGCCACCTCTAACTCTCCTTGAGCTGAGCGGCTTGCAAGGCTATTTCAGGGGGCAGCTAGGAATCAATCACATTGCTGTGGATCTGGAGTCACATGTAGACCAGACCTTCCCGAAAGAACAATAGTGAAGCAGATGGGTTTTTACAACAATCAATGATCATTCCGTGATCACCACCACTAGGGCTAGTTTGCAATTATTGATTGTGTTAATGAACTGAATGTAAATTCCGCCATGGTGGGCGTGAACCCATGTCCCCAGAGCATGAGACTGGGCATTCTGAGGAAGAGTCATGCGGACTCGAAACGGTTCTCTCTCCGCAGACGCTGCCAGACCTGCTGAGCTTACCTGGCACTTTCTGTTTTTATCCCCACAGTATTAGTCTGGACATCTAGGTTACTAGACCAGTGACATTACCACTGTGCTGCCAAAGCCCTGCGATAAAGTTTTCTCAATAACGAGGCAGCAATTGCCAATGGTTGTTGTGTGATCCTGTGAACATCTTTTTTTACTTACAATGTCTTCATGCATGGCAATTCTTCCCACCATCCAGGGCTGTGACTGTAAACTAGCGATGAATAAAGACAGATGGTGCAATTTAATTCTTCACGGTGAGGGTTTCGGAAAATTAAGAGCTGCGCAGCTACGATTTCCTGAAATGCGCCACCAGTGAGAGCCACTCCCACTGGGAGCACCCGATCAATGACAGCAAATTGCATTTATATAGCACCACAAATACACTCAAACATCTCCAGGCATTTCATATGCAGCATCGAAGAAGGGGACATTCAGACAGATCGTGGCTAAATGTGAAGTCATGCACTTCAGTGTGAAAAACATGAAGGGTATTATTTAAATTGTGTTACATCGGGAAGTGTAGATGGTACCAAGATGTCCTTGTACTCCAGTCAATGAAAGTGGAAACGCAGGTGCAGCAAGCAATTGGGAAAGCAAGCGGTATGTTGACCTTCGTTGCAAGACGATTTGAGTTCAGAAGGAGGGATGTCTTGCTGCAATTATACAGGGCCTTGGTGAGACCACACCTGGAATATGGTGTGAGATTTTGGTCTCCCTACCTAGGAAAAGATATACTTGCTATAAAGAGGGTGCAGCAAAGGTTCACTCGGCTGATTCTGGGGTTGCCGCTAGTTCTATGAGGAGAGATTGGTTCAACTGGACCTGTATTCACCAGATGAGAGGAGATCTGATTCAACCATATAAAATTCTAACAGTACAAGAGGTGGAGGGAAGTGGGACTGATCAAGGTGAGGGATTTGTAATTGGAGAAAGGATTCGCCAGTCTGGAGGAGCTCAGGGAGAGGGTAGAGCTGCCGAGGGGTTGTGAGTTCAGGTATCCACAGGTTAGGGACTTTGCACGAAAGGTCTGGAAGGGGTTCCCAATATTGCCGGAATGCATCCTGTTGGAGCTACTGCTGCTTCCGGATGTCGAAGGGGAGGGAAGAATTGCGCATATATATAAGTGCCTGGGGGAGCAGGGAGGTGAGCGGGTGGTGAAGATCAAGGAGAAATGAGAAGGGGAGGGTAGATCAATTGGGGAGTATGGAGTGAGGCACCGTGAAGGTTAAACGGGACCTCTTGTGCAAGGATGAGCATGATACAGTTTAAGATGGTGCACAGGGTGCATTTGACTTGGACGAGAATGAGTGGGTTCTTTCAGGGGGTAGCAGATTAATGTGAGAGGTGTGGGCGGGGGCCAACGAATCACGCGCACATGTTTTGGGGTTGTGAAAAATTGGGAAGATTCTGGGCGAATGTTTGGGGTCTTCGCCAGGATAGTGGAGGAGGAGGTGGACCAGACCCTTTGGTGGCGATATTTGGGGTTTTGGAGAAGTCGGAACTCATGGAGAGGAGGAAGGCTGATGTCGTGGCCTTCGTCTCTCTGATTGCACGGCGACGAATCTTGCTGGAGTGGCGGCCGGCATCGCCATTGGGGGTAGCAGCATGGTTGGGTGACCTGTATGACTTCCTGCGGCTAGAGAAGATAAGAAGATAAAGTATGAGCTAAGGCGCTCAGTAGCGGTGTTTGAGAAAAGGTGGGGGGTGTTTGTGACCGTGTTTGAGGAGCGGGGTGGGGGGGGAGGTGGAAAAGGAGAACAATCTGTACAAACTGTTTAGCTGATTGCTGGGAAGTATGTTTCCCGGGGTGTTTATTTGCTGTAATCTACTTTGATACAAGTTTGTAATAAAATGCGTTTTAAAAAAAAAAAATTCTAACAGGGCAGGGCAAATTGGATACAGGGAGGATGTTTTCCCAAGGTGGGGAATCCAGAATCCAGAACAGTCTCAGGATACGGGATAGACTATTTAGGACTGAGATGAGGAAAAATCTCTTCATTCAAATGTGGATTTCTCTACCACAGAAGGCTGTGGAAGCCAAATCATTGAATGTATTTTAGGAGATAGATATTTTTTTTAGATTTAGATAAAGCGGGAACATGAAATACAGGAATCAGCCATGATCATATTGAATGATGGAGCAGCCACAAAGGGCCATTTGGCCCACTCCTGCTCCAGGAGTGAGAGGAGAGACCTAGGGAATTCCATAGAACCCCTAAAGTGCAGAAGAAAGCCATTCGGCCCTTCGAGCCTGCACCGACCCTCTGAAAGAGCACCCGACTTAGGCCCAATCCTCGGAACCCCACCTAACCTACACATCTTTGGGCACTAAGGGGCAATTTAGCATGGTCAATCCACCTAACCTGCATGTCTTTGGACTGTGGGAGGAAACCGGAGCACCCGGAGATATGGGGAGAACGTGCAAACTTCACACAGACTGCGCCACCCAAGGCCGGAATTGAACCCGTGTCCCTGGCACTGTGAGGCAGCAGTGCTAACCACTGTACCACCATGCCGCCAGAGGATTCCAGCATGTAAGCGGGAGTTTAGGAGGGAATTCCAGAGTTAAGGGCCTGGGCAGCTGAAGGCATGACCGCCAATGATGGGACGAAGGAAGTGATGGATGGGCAAGAGGCCAGAGTGCAAAGACTAAAACTTACTTTAAATGAGGTGCAACACTGCAGGTCCAATATTCATTTTTATTTTATTCACTTTAAAATTCAACGGGCTTAATAAGTAAAAGTAAACACAGTAAACAATTGCTGCCACATGCTACACTGAAAACAATTTATAAAGTTTCATATCCATTTAACAATACTGTCGATGCCTGTAGGTAAAAGTAGCAATATTGTCAATATTGAATAATTTATAGCCTTAAATGGCAGTGCCCAAAGTTACTGCAGCAAGTATCTGTTCTGAATAAAGGTTAGGAGCTAACCAAATTCAACGCAGCACTATTTAAAACCTGCAGTCTTTGTTAGTTAGGCACTTAGTTTGAGTAAAGGCACAACTTGCTGACTGGAGCTAATTATTGAAAGTGATAAATAGAGAAAGAGAAACAATGATACATAAATGATATGCCTTTCTCCTGTTTCATATTGCACTGTCGGTACATATGGCTGTATATATTCTTGCTGATTTACAATGAATAAACTGATGTTGAAACATCCAGCAGTCGTGCCCCGTCCCAGCTCTTATCTGTTCACCCAGCTGCGGGTGGTACTGCCATAGGCATTGTAAGGTAGAGGGTAGACCGTTGCCGAGTGGTTCGTCCAGTGACGCTCTCCGTATCTCAGCTGCTGTTGTTTCTGTTGTTCGTCGTACTGAGACAGCAGCTTTGCAATCTCCTGCTTGTCGTTAAATTGATTTTCGCCGTACTCTGTCTGAAGCCAACTCCGATACTGAAACAAAACAGGCACAAGTTAAAAATGGTGCTTCTCTTCCCTGAAGGCACTAAAGCAGGTTTCTGAGAAGTAACAAATGTTCTCCAAAGTGCGGGTTAGCCAGCGTTTGCCACCCACAACCAATAATTATGGACTGGGGCCACCCCTCAGCTGTGACTCAATCGGTACCAGTCTCTCCTGCATCAGAAAATTGGTGCAGATAAAATCTAGGCTGACATTCCAGTGCAGTACTGAGGGACTGCTGCACTACCAGAGATGCTGGGTGGGAAACTCTCCGTTTGGGAGACTAAGGGCAAGATCTTCCCCGCAGTGTTGCGCCCGAAAAGCGGAGTTGGTGGATGCCAGGAGATCCCTCTTGCGGGATCTACCCGGATCGCCACGTCTCGCAAGATCTAACACGATCTCGCGAGACGTCACAATGTGAATCCCGCCCATTGGCGGCGGGGTCACTTTCAGGCATATTAGCAGTCTCACTCTAATATGCATTCCCGCGATCTAACCACTTCGCCTTGGAGATCCTGGGTGAACATCGTTCAGAGCTGGTCTCCACAAATGGGGACCAGATGGAAAGGCATTCATGGGAGTCTTCAAGGAGTTTGGAGGCCCCCAGATGTTTGCACTCTGGGCAGGGTGGCACCTTGGCACTGCTGGTCCCACCTGGGCACCCTGGCACTGCAATTCAGGACATGCTGAAGGGCCAGCACTCTGCCCACGTGAATCTAGAGCAATTCTCATTGCCACCGATGTCGGATTCACTGGGGCCAGAATCGGTGTTGGAGAGCTTGACAAGCTGGAGCTGCTGATAAGTACTCCCTGCCCACACTCTCTCAATCCTGCCAAGAAGATGGCACAAGGGACACCTGCTCCGAGATTCGCAGAGTCAGAGCTTGATCACTGCTGGATGCAGTGGAGGAGAGGAGGGACACCCCTGGATGAGCAGGAGGCTCCAGCCTACGATCGTCAACCGGGACTGGGCGGAGGTGGCCAAGACAATGACTGCTGCCAGCCTCACCAGGCGGACTGGCATGCAGTGCAGAACAAAGATGAACAAAGAAAAATGAGTCACTACCTTTGTTCCCCTGACATCACTCCTCCCATCACACCCCTACTCCCATAGAGGCCAATCAAAACTCACCAGCCTGCATCTCCCTCGCATCCCACCCTGCACCAAACCCCAACACCTGCATTGTTCTCTTTGGCCAGGTGCCTGGCACACAAATGCCACCAGCTAACAGACCTCTCCCCCCTCCTGTAACTCACCTTTCATGCGTCTCACCATGTCTTTTATGTGTCCCCTAGGAAAAGGCAGCCCATAACAGGTGGCCCAGAAGTGGGAGAAGACTGGAGTGGCTGTCCTGGACTTCAGGGCTTTCAACGCCACAGAGCAGATGCTGATGGAGTTAGCCAGGGAGGTGCAGGAGGCCGGCATGTGAAAACCAAGTGAGCTCCCAATGCAGAGTTATGCCCCAAAAGCAAGTAGGTCGCCCCTCTCCCCCAAAACACTCCTTCCCAAGATCTCATCCTGTGTCGCCTTTTGTCTTGAAAGACCACCATCTGACCAGGCCAGCTCGTCTTGGGTACATCGCCCCGCACCACATCCCCAGCATACTCCGGAGGTCCAATCCCGGCAAGGCACCGACTTCTCATCACCGCTGTCACCTGCACCCTCCACCTCGGCTCCTGGTGGGGCTCCTGGGTCACCTTCTGCTGCTCACATCAAGCATACTGCAGCACACAGTCCCCGTTTGTAAATACCTGTAGTAAATCGTGCCCCCTGTCTTCCAACTGAGAGGGAAGGAGCATCGCAGAGGCCCAGGGCATAGTTGGTCAAACGCGCTAATTACATTTAAATGCACGCAGATACCGGTTTTGCAGGGTTTCCCCCTGTCAGCGCGGGGCGCAATCCTCGTTATCTCCACCAGGGAGGCACTGGAGCATTATTCCCGAATAGGCGGCGGGCACGGAACTCAATTTTGGCCGGATGCACGATTCTCCGTTCGACCGTGATTCGCGTTTGCGGCGTTGCGAGGTGGATAATTTCGCCTGCTGTCTTTAGGGTGAAATGTTGAACCAGAGCACGTCTGCCCTCTCGTACGGACATAAATGTAAGGTGGGATTCTCCACCAGCAGGATTCTCGATTCCGCCGGCAGTGCACCCACCCCCACAGGTTTCCCGACGGCGTGGGGTGGCCACAATGGGAAAATCCATTGGCAGGTGGCAGGAACGGACTATCTCACTCACAGCGAGGGTGCGGCCACCGAGGAACATGCGGCTGGTGGAGTGGAGAATGAAATGAAAAATGAAATGAAATGAAAATCGCTTATTGCCACAAGTAGGCTTCAAATGAAGTTACTGTGAAAAGTCCCTAGTCGCCACATTCCGGCGCCTGTTCGGGGAGGCTGGTACGGGAATTGAACCGTGCTGCTGGCCTGCTTTCAAAGCCAGCAATTTAGCCCTGTGCTGAACCAGCCCACCCATGGTGTTATTTTGAAGAACATCAGGGTGTCCTCCCCAATATCCTAAACTGAAAGAAAGCCTTGCATTTATATAGTGTTTTTCTCAACCACTGGAACATCTCAAATGCTTTACAGCTGATGAAGTGGTTTTGAAGCGTAGTCACTGCTGTGGTGTAGGAAACACAGAAGCCAGATTGTGTGCAACAGACTCTCACAAACAGGAATGATATCAACCAATTGTTTTAGCCAAGGCACAGTGGAGAACTCCGGTGCCCCTCGTTGAAATAATGCCTTGGAATCTTTTCTGGCTGCCTAAGCAGGGGGGCTTTGGTTTAATGATTCCATGAAGAGACAGCGCCTTCAACAGTGAAGCATTCCCTCAGTACTGAACTGAATGAGGAGCTCGGAAGTCCTCAAAGGGCATTTGGTGCTACCTTTAGCGGCCTTACATTGTCCCTGCTAGTGTGACCTTTGGCTGTGGGATCTGGAGACGTGATTTCAAAAAGGAAATGGTAGCCGATGAGGTTGAATGGTTAACCAATGGGACTTAGTCACTGGCAGCAAAGTCCTGGGCCTCGTACACAGTTAACCAACAGGACTTCATCAATGGCATAGAGGACAAGTTCTGTCCCTTCTCAATGGTAATTTAAAGAAGGATAGTAGGAGTTTCTATAGATATTTGAATAATAAGAGTTAACACACAAAGTGAGCATTGGTCCTATAGAAAGAGTGAGGGACTTGATCATGGAAAGTAGGTCGATGGTGGATGAATTGTACAGATATTTAGCATCAGTCTTCACGATAGAGGATTCAAGCTATCCCAGAACTAGCTATAAATCAGGAAATGGAAGAAAGGGAAGAACTCAGAAAAATTACAATCACCAGGGAAGTGACGTTAAGTAAATTGTTAAGGCTGCGGGCTGACACATCCCTGGATCCAGATGGACTTCAACCTAGGGTCTTGAAAGATCTGGCTGGTGAGATAGTTGATGCATTTGTGATTTAGTTCCAATATTTCCTGGACTTAGAGAAGGTTCCATTACATTGGAAAACAAAAAATGTCACTCCTTTATTCAAAAAGGATGGGAGACAGAAAGTAGGAAACTATAGGCCAATTAGCTTAACATCTGTCAGACGGAAAACTTTAGAAGCCATTATTAAAGTTGTTACAGCAGGGCACTCAAAAATTCAAGTCAATCAGGCAGTGGGAACATACTTTTGTCAAAGAAAGTGTAGAAAGCATTCTATCTGGCTGCATCACAGCCTGGTATGGCAACTGCTCGGCCCAGGACCGCAAGAAACTTCAGAGAGTCGTGAACACCACCCAGTCCATCACACAAACCTGCCTCCCATCCATTGACTCCATCTACACCTCCCGCTGCCTGGGGAAAGCGGGCAGCATAAGCAAAGACCCCTCCGACCCAACTTCCTCACTCTTCCAACTTCTTCCATCGGGCAGGAGATACAGAAGCCTGAGAACACGCCCGAACAGACTCAAAAACAGCTTCTTCCCCGCTGTTACCAGACTCCTAAATGACCCTCTTATCGACTGACCTCATTAACACTACACCCCTGTATCCTTCATCCGATGCCGGTGCTTATGTAGTTACGTTGTGTACCTTGTGTTGCCCTATTATGTATTTTCTTTTATTCCCTGTTCTTCCCATGTACTTAATGATCTGTTGAGTTGCTCACAGAAAAATACTTTTCACTGTACCTCGGTACACGTGACAATAAACAAATCCAATCCAATCCAAAGGGAGTTCTTTGAAGGAGTCGCACGTGCCGTGGATAGTGGGGAACCAGTGGATGTACTGTACTTAGATTTCCAGAAGACATTTCAGAAGGTGCTACATCAAAGGTTATTGAGGAAAATAAAAGCTCATGGTGTAGGGGTGAACATATTGGCAAGGATAGAAGATTGGCTAGCTAACAGGAGACAGAGAGTTGACATAAATGGTCTTTTTCTGGTTGGCAAGATGTACTAAGTGGTGTGCTCAGTGGTTCGTGCTGGCGCCTCAACTTTCCATAATTTACACAAATGACTTTGACGAAGGGACTGAAGGTCTGGTTGCAAAAGTTGCTGATGACACAAAGGTAGGTAGGAGAGTAAATTGTGAAGAGGACATGAGGAGACTACAACAGGACACAGATAAGTTCAATGTGGAAATAAGTGAAATTGGCCATTTTGACAGGAAGAATAAAAGAGTTTATTTTCTAAACGGTGAGAGTTTGCAGAGCTCTGAGATTCGGAGGGGTCTGGGAGTCCGAGTGCATGAATCACAAAAGGTTAGTAAACAGGTACAACAAGTAATTAGGAAAGCTAATACAATGTTAGTGGTTATTGCGAGGGGAATTGAATGCAAAAGCAGGGAGGTTATGCTGCAGTCATACAGAGCACTGGTGAGACCACATCTGTTCGGTCTCCTTATGTTAGAAACAGTTCAGAGGAGGTTTACTGGAATAATACCAGGAATGGGCATGTTGTCTTATGGGGAAAGGTTGGGCAGGCTAGGCTTGTATTCTCTGGAGTTCAGAAGAGTAAGAGGCAACTTGATCAAAACCTTTACTAAGACAGAGATGAGGATCTTTTGTCCTCTGACTGTTGAAAATCATTGGAATTCTCTTCCTAATGAGGCAGTGGAAGGAGCGTCTTTGAATGCTCCTCAGGTAGTGTTAGGCAGTTTCTTGACCAACAAGGGGCTGAATGGTTATCGGAGGGGTGGGTAGGCAGGAATGTGGGTTTGAGGGGTTATCTTATTAAATGGCGGAGCAGGCTCGAAGGGACGAGTGCCTATTCCTGTTCATAACTCGAATGCTCATGTAAATGTATCCTGCCCTTCAGAGGCAGGCAAAGAGTATCTTTCACCGTCCTCTCCCCTATATTTCTTGCATATTCCCTGCCTGTTGTCCACCTTTCCCTATGGTTCAGCACCAGGGAAAATTTCTCTTTCATCAGGTTTGTGCGGAGTCTAGTTGGATTGTCACTTGGGACCATCAGCTGCTGTGGTTAAAAAGAGTGCAATGAGTTAAATTTTTCAAGGGAGAAGTGCACAGCAGAAAAGATTATGGGCGAGATTCTCCGACCCGCCCCCACCCCCCCCCCCGCCGGGTCGGAGAATCGCCGGGGGCGGGCGTGAATCCCGCCCCCGCCGGTTGCCGAATTCTCCGGCACCGGAGATTCGGCGGGGGCGGGAATCGCGCCGCGCCGGTTGGCGGGCCCCGCCCCGGCGATTCTCCGGCCCGGATGGGCCAAAGTCCCGCTGCTAGAATGCCTGTCCCGACGGCGTGGATTAAACCACCTACCGTACCGGCGGGACAAGGCGGCGCGGGCGGGCTCCGGGGTCCTGGGGGCAGCACGGGGCAATCTGGCCCCGGGGGGGGGGGGGTGTCCCCACGGTGCCTGGCCCGCGATCGGGACCCACTGATCCGTGGGCGGCCCTGTGCCACGGGGGTACTCTTTTCCTTCCGCCTTCGCCACGGTCTCCACCATGGCGGAGGCGGAAGAGACTCCCTCCACTGCGCATGCGCGGGGATGCCGTGAGCGGCCGCTGACGCTCCCACGCATGCGCCGCCCGGCAATGTCATTTCCGCGCCAGCTGGCAGGGCACCAAAGGCCTTTCCCGCCAGCTGGCGGGGCGGATATCAGTCCGGCTCGGGCCTAGCCCCTCAAGGTTAGGGCTCGGCCAGTCAAGGGGCGGAGGATTCCGCACCTTTGGGGCGGTGCAATGCCGGACTGATTTGCGCCGTTTGTGGCGCCGGTCGGCGGACATCGCGCCACTTATGGAGAATTTTGCCCTATATTTGTGACTGCACTTATCACGGGCCGGATTCTCCGAACTCCCGCCGGATCGGAGAATCGGCGGGGGGGGGGGGGCGGCGTGAGTCCCGCCCCCGCCGGTTGCCGAATTCTCCGGCACCAGATATTCGGCGGGGGCGGAAATCGTGCCGCGCCGGTCTGCGGGCCCCCCCCCCCAGCGATTCTCCGGCCCGCAATGGGCCGAAATCCCACTGCTGGAATGCCTGTCCCGCTGGCGAGAATCAAACAACCTCTCTTACCGGCGGGACTAGGCGGTGCGGGCGGGCTCCGGGGTCCCTGGGGGGGGCACGGGCCGATCTGGATCCGGGGGGGTGTCCCAACGGTGGCCTGGCCTGCGATCGGGGCCCACCGATCCGCGGGTGGGCCTGTGTCGTGGGGGCACTGTTTTTCCTCCGCCTTGGCCACAGTCTTCACCTTGGCCGATGCGTAAGAGACACCCTCCCCCCCTTCGCATGCGCGGGGATGGTGCCAGCAGCCGGACACTCCCGTGCATGCGCGGACTTCCGCCGGCGACGTCCTTTTGGCCTTGGCTGGCGTGGCGCCAAAGGCCTTTCCCGCAGGCCGGTGGCGTGCCAACCACTCCGGCGTGGGCCTAGCCTCTCAAGGTGACAGCTTGGCCCCGAAAAGTGAGGAGAAAGCACCTTTGGGGCGGCCCGACGCCGGAGTGGTTCCCACACTCCATCCCGCCGGGACCACCCGCCCCGCCGCGTAGAGGAGAATCCTGGCCCACGAGTGAGCTCACCACCTCAAGAGGTATTGCACTCTACTGGGTATAAAAACAAACAATGAATATAATTCCAGGTATCACGTGGACTGCAGCGGTTCAAGAAGGCAGCTCACCACCACCTTCTCAAGGGCAATAATTGCTGGCCTAGCCAGCGACGCCCACATCTCATAAATACATTTTTAACAAGTACAAGAAAAAGCTGTTTCATCACCTAATGATGCCTCGATCGATTTAGTTTTTGTAGGAATTACATTCAAATAATAAGGGTCCGAGGTTCAATTCGCGGTTTGGGTCACCATCTGTGCGGAGTCTGCAATGGGCGGCATGGTAGCGGTAGTGGTTAGCACAGTTGCTTCACAGCTCCAGTGTCCCAGGTTCGATTCCCGGCTTGGGTCACTGTCTGTGCGGCGCCTGCACGTTCTCCCCGTGTGTGCGTGGGTTTCCTCCGGGTGCTCCGGTTTCCTCCCACAGTCCAAAGATGTGCAGGTTAGGTGGATTGGCCATGATAAATTGTCCTTATTGTCCGAAAAAAAGGCTGGGTGGGACAGGTATTCCAGCAGCGGGACTTCGGCCCATTGCGGGCCGGAGAATCGCCGGCGGGGGGGGGGGGGTGCCGACCGGCGCAACGCGATTCCCGCCCCCGCCGAATATCTGGGTTACAGGAATAGGGTGGAGGTGTGGGCTTAGTGCCCTTTCTAAGGGTCGGTGGAGACTCGATGGGCTAAATGGCCTCCTTCTGCACTGTAAATTCTATGATCTATGATAAGGATCAATGTCCATTATGCTTTTAAAGAAAAGTTCTGCCGTACTGAATGAGTCTCGGTTAACAGAGCTGCATTCATATTGAAGCACAATACGACCAACAGCACTTAATTACTTCAATGGATGTTTACTTACCAACTGTACTCGGGTATTTCCAATGGAATTTCCCTTCTTACTAAAGTTTGGCTCGACATTAATTTGTGACTGATAACTAGTTTAACACATTGTAACAATCATGAAGAGAGTCTGCTCCACCATACAAACGCATCCACAACTCTCATTGTTTGAGCTGATACGTTATTCGAATAGCAGGCTCTGAAGGCATACATGCATTCAAGATGCAATGTCTCCATGAAAAAAACATCGGGCAAAATATTTGACTCTCTTATTTTACATCACCCACAAGAATAATGTAAATTCCTTTGGAAGATATCATTGTGTCACTTGGGAACTAAACCATCATTAAATCAATGTCAGGAATTATTACTGATGGGGAATTTGGGTTTGGAACAGCTCAACAAGAGTTACTCAGGAGCAAATATCTTTCACCTTCTCAAAATAAAATTGGATTGGATTTGTTTATTGTCACGTGTACCGAGGTACAGTGAAAAGTATTGTTCTGCGAGCAGCTCAACAGATCATTCCATACTTGAAAAGAAAATACATAATAGGGCAAACATAAAATACACAATGTAAATGCATAGACCCAGGCATCGCGTGAAGCATACAGGAGTGTAGTACTACTCAGTAGAGATCTGGGGCGGGATTCTCCCCTACCCGGCGGGGCGGGCGGTCCCGGCGCCGAGGAGTGGCGTGAACCACTCCGGCGTCGGGCCACCCGGAAGGTGCAGAATCCTCTGCACCTTCAGGGGCTAGGCCGGCACCGGCGGGTTTGGCGGCGCGCCAACCGGCGCGGAAGGGGCTTGGCACCGAACCAACCCGCGCCGAAGGGTCTCTGCCGGCGCGAGTTGGCGCATGCGCAGGGGTGGGTCGTCTCCGCACCGGCCATGGCGGAGGTCCACAGCAGCCAGTGCGGAGGGAAAGAGTGCCACCACGGCACAGGCCCGCCCGCGGATCGGTGGATCAGATCCCCCCCCCTGAGGACCCCGGAGGCCGCCCGCAAAGCCAGGTCCCGCCAGTAAGTACCAGGTCTAATTTACATTGGCGGGACCGGCCTAAAACGGAAAGTCGCTCGGCCCATCGCAGGCCAGAGAATCGCCGGGGGGGCCGCTGCCAGCGGCCGCCAACCAGCGGGGCGCGATTCCCGCCCCTGCCAAAACCCGGTGCCAGAGAATTCGGCAGCCGGCGGGGGCGGTATTGACGCCCCTCCCCGGCGATTCTCCGGCCTGGCGGGGTCGGAGAATCCCGCCCCTCAGATCAGTCCATAAGTCCATCAGCCTATTTAGAGGGTCGTTTAGGGGTCTGGTAACAGTGGGGAAGAAGGTGTTTTTGAATCTGCTAGTGCGTGTTCTCAGACTTTTGTATCTCCTGCCCAATGGAAGAAGTTGGAAGAGTGAGTAAGCCGGGTGGGAGCGGTCTTTGATTATGCGGCCCACTTTCCCAAGGCTGCGGGAGGTGTAGACAGAGTCAATGGATGGGTAGCGGATTTGTGTGATGGACTGGGCTGTGTTCACGACTCTCTGTAGTTTCTTACGGTCTTGGGCCGAGCATTTGCCATACCAGGCTGTGATGCAGACAATAGGATGTTTTCTATGATGCACCTGTAAAAGTTGGTAAGAGTCAATGTGGACATACCGAATTTCCTTAGTTTCCTGAGTAAGTATAGGCGTCGTTGTGCTTTCTTGGTCGTAGCGTCGACGTGGGTGGACCAGGCCAGATTGTTGGTGATGTGCACACCTAGGAATTTGAAGCTGCCAACCATCTCCACCTCGGCCCCGTTGATGCAGGCAGGGGTGTGTATAATGTTTAGTTTCCTGAAGTCAATGACCAGCTCTTTAGTTTTGCTGACATTGAGGGAGAGATTGTTGTTGTTACACCACTCCACTAGGTTCCCTACCTCCCGCCTGTATTCTGATTCATCGTTGTTCGAGATCCGACCCACTGCAGTCGTGTCGTCAGGAAACCTGTAGATGGAGTTGTAGCCAAATTTTGCCATGCAGTCGTGTGTGTACAGGAAGTGTAGTTGGCGGCTAACTACGCAGACATGCGGGACAGATATTAGACAGATATCTTAAGGTGTAACTAATTTCCGATGGAACTAATAGGACAACAGAGAGGTGAATTGGATGGGCCGATGGCACCATCCAGTCTTAACGTGATTTGCTTTGAAAATTACGCGAGATATCCTGTCTATTGACTGTGATCGGAGGGAGATAATCCAGGCTAACAGATATTTATCTTTTCCTCAAACCAAAACAACATTTGTCCGAAGACACATCTCACATTTAGGAGCATAACCAAAGATGCACATTGCATATATGTAAGATTGCTGCTGGCGTCACCGGCAGGGCTTCCCATCCCTAATTTCCCCTTTAGAACAAAGAACAAAGAAAATTACAGCACAGGAACAGGCCCTTCGGCCCTCCCAGCCTGCGCCGATCCAGATCCTTTACCTAAACCTGTCTTCTATTTTCCAAGGATCTACTTCCCTCTGTTCCCCGCCCGTTCATATATCTGTCTGGATGCATCTTAAATGATGCTATCGTGCCCGCCTCTACCACCTCCGCTGGCAAGGCATTCCAGGCACCCACCACCCTCTGCGTAAAAAACTTTCCATGCACATCTCCCTTAAACCTTCCCCCTCTCACCTGAAATCGTGACCCCTTGTAATTGACACCCCCACTCTTGGAAAAAGCTTGTTGCTATCCACCCTGTCCATACCTCTCATAATTTTGTAGACCTCAATCAAGTCCCCCCTCAACCTCCGTCTTTCCAACAAAAACAATCCTAATCTACTCAACCTTTCTTCATAGCTAGCACCCTCCATACCAGGCAACATCCCGGTGAACCTCCTCTGCACCCTCTCTAAAGCATCCACATCCTTCTGGTAATGTGGCGACCAGAACTGCACGCAGTATTCCAAATGTGGCCTAACTAAAGTCCGATATAACTGTAACATGACCTGCCGACTCTTATACTCAATACCCCGTCCGATGAAGGCAAGCATGCTGTATGCCTTCTTGACCACTCTATCGACCTACGTTGCCACCTTCAGGGTACAATGGACCTGAACTCCCAGATCTCTCTGTACATCAATTTTCCCCAGGACTCTTCCATTGACCGTATAGTCGCCCTTGAATTAGATCTTCCAAAATGCATCACCTCGCATTTGCCTGGATTGAACTCCGTCTGCCATTTCTCTGCCCAACTCTCCAATCTATCTATATTTTGCTGTATTCTCTGACAGTCCTCCTCGCTATCTGCAACGCCACCAATCTTAGTATCATCTGCAAACTTGCTAATCAAACCACCTATACCTTTGTCCAGATCATTTATGTATATCACAAACAACAGTGGTCCGAGCACGGATCCCTGTGGAACACCACTAGTCACCTTTGTCCATTTTGAGACACTCCCTTCCACCACTACTCTCTGTCTCCTGTTGCCCAGCCAGTTCTTTATCCATCTAGCTAGTACACCCTGAACCCCATACAACTTCACTTTTTCCATCAACCTGCCATGGGAAACTTTATCAAACGCCTTACTGAAGTCCATGTACATGACATCTACAGCCCTTCCCTCAATTAACTTTGTCACTTCCTCAAAGAATTCTATTAGGTTTGTAAGACACGACCTTCCCTGCACAAAACCATGCTGCCTATCACTGATAAGTCTATTTTCTTCCAAATGTGATTAGATCCTATCCCTCAGTATCTTCTCCAACAGTTTGCGTACCACTGACGTCAAGCTCACAGGTCTATAATTCCCTGGATTATCCCTGCTACCCTTCTTAAACAAAGGGACAACATTAGCAATTCTCCAGTCCTCCAGGACCTCACCCTCACCCGTGCTCAAGGATGCTGCAAAGATATCTGTTAAGGCCCCAGCTATTTCGTCCCTTGCTTCCCTCAGTAACCTGGGATAGATCCCATCCGGACCTGGGGACTTGTCCACCTTAATGCCTTTTAGAATACCCAAAACTTCTCCCTTCCATATGCCGACTTGACCTAGAGTATTTAAACTTCCATCCCTAGCCTCAACATCTATCATGTCCCTCTCCTTGGTGAATACCGATGCAAAGTACTCATTAAGAATCTCACCCATTTCGTCTGACTCCACGCATGAATTCCTTCTTTTGTCTTCGAGTGTGCCAATCCTTTCTCTAGTTACTCTCTTGCTGCTTATATACGAATAAAAGGCTTTGGGATTTTCCTTAACCATGTTAGCCAAAGATATTTCATGACCACTTTTAGCCCTCTTTATTGCACGTTTGAGATTTGTCCTACTTTCCCGATATTCCTCCAAAGCTTCATCAGTTTTAAGTCGCCTAGATCTTATGTATGCTTCCTTTTTCATCTTAGCTAGTCTCACAATTCCACCCGTCATCCATGGTTCCCTAATCTTGACATTTCTATCCCTCATTTTCACAGGGACATGTCTGTCCTGCACTCTAATCAACCTTTCCTTAAAAGACTCCCACATTTCAAATGTGGATTTACCTTTAAACAGCTGCTCCCAATGCACATTCCCTAACTCCTGCCGAATTTTGTTATGCTTGGCCTTTCCCCAATTTAGCACTCTTCCTTTAGGACCACTCTCGTCTTTGTCCATGAGTATTCTAAAACTTACGGAATTGTGATCGCTATTCCCAAAGTAATCACCGACTGAAACTTCAACCACCTGGCCGGGGTCATTCGCCAATACCAGGTCCAGTATGGCCCCTTCCCGAGTTGGACTATTTACATACTGCTCTAAAAACGCTCCTGAATGCTCCTTACAAATTCTGCTCCATCTCCGCCTTCAACACGACATGAGTCCCATTCAATGTTGGGGAAGTTAAAATCTCCCATCACGACCACCCTATTGCTCCTACATTTTTCCATAATTTGTCTACATATTTGTACCTCTACTTCACGCTCACTTTTGGGAGGCCTGTAGTAAAGTCCCAACAATGTCACTGCACCCTTCCTATTTCTTAGCTCTGCCCATATTGCCTCAGTGCTCAAATCCTCCATCGTGCCCTCCTTAATCACAGCTATGATATCATCTCTGACCAGTAATGCAACTCCTCCACCCCTTTTACCGCCCTCTCTATCCTTCCTGAAGCATCTATACCCTGGGATATTTAGTTGCCAGTCTTGCCCTTCCCTCAACCAAGTCTCAGTAATACCAATAACATCATATTCCCAGGTACTAATCCAAGCCCTAAATTCATCTGCCTTACCTGCTACACTTCTCGCATTGAAACAAATGCACCTCAGACAACCTGTCCCTTTGCGTTCATCATCTCTTCCCTGTCTACTCTTCCCCTTAGTCACATTGAGTTTATTGTCAAGTACCTTACTGGCTTTAGTTGCTACCTCTTTACTGACCTCTAACTTCCTAATCTGGTTCCCATCCCCCTGCCACATTAGTTTAAAATCTCCCCAACAGTGTTAGCAAAAGCACCCCCTAGGACATTGGTTCCAGTCCTGCCCAGGTGTAGACCATCCGATTTGTAATGGTCCCACCTCCCCCAGAACCGGTTCCAATGTCCCAAAAATCTGAATCCCTCCCTCCTGCACCATCTCTCAAGCCACGTATTCATTCTGACTATTCTTGAATTTCTACTCTCACTGTCTCGTGGCACTGGTAGCAATCCTGAGGTATTACCTTTGAGGTCCTACTTTTTAACTTATCTGCTAACTCCCTAAATTCTGATTGTAGGACCTCATCCCGTTTTTTACCTATATCATTGGTGCCTATGTGCACCACGACAACTGGCTGTTCACCCTCCCCCTTTAGTATGTCCTGCAGCCGATCTGAGACATCCCTGACCCGTGCACCTGGGAGCCAACATATCATTTGGAAGTCTCGTTTTCGACTATAGAAACGCCTGTCTACTCCCCTTATGATTGAATCCCCTATGACTATAGCCCTGCCAGTCTTTTTCCCGCCCTTCTGTGCAGCAGAGCCAGCCACGGTGCCATGAGCCTGGCTACTACTGCCTTCCCCTGGTGATCCATCTCCCCCAACAGTATCCAAAACGGTATACCTGTTTTGGAGGGAGATAACTGCAGGGGACACCTGCACTGCCTTCCTGCTCTTTCTCTGCCTTTTGGTCACCATTCCCTGTCTCCCTTACCAATCCTAATCTGCGGTGTGACCAACTCACTGAACGTGCTATCCACGATCTCCTCAGCATCGCGGATGCTCCAAAGCGAGTCCATCCGCAGCTCCAGAGTCGTCATGCGGTCTAACAGGAGCTGCAGCTGGACACAGAAGGTGTTAATGAACCACTGCAGTCAATCTGGTTCAACCTTTCTGCAGCGGTTTGCTACAACTGAGTGACTTGCCAGGCCATTTCAGAGGGCAGTTCACAGTCAACCACATTGTGGGACTGCAGTCACATGTAGGCCAGACCAAGTAAGGATAGAACATAGAACAGTACGGCAGATTTCCTTCCCTAAAGGGAATCGGATGTTTTGATTTACAACAATCAATGATGGTTTCTTGACTGAAACGGAGAATCTAGCCCGTTGTCTTTGTGTGCTTGTCCTGGGGATATTTCAGTTGACCTTTCTGACATTTTTTTTTCCTTTTGTCAAATTAAATAAGACCCAATTAGTGCAGTTAGTCCTCCCAATGGCCTTTCAGACGGACCGTGAACCACTTGTAACTCCTTCACTAAAACAGGAACTGGATAAAAATCACCCCTGCATAATATTGTGTGCTACATCTAGAGTAACTGTACTGCACCACTTGACCTTTTTGCTCATTTCTCAGTGCAGACTGCTGGGAAGCCTCAAATTATGACAAGTGGCTATATTATTACCCGAGGGAGGCGCCCCTTCATTCGGAACGTTTTGGCAGCAACAACATTTAGAGGAAACCCGATAACAACAATCTTGAAAATACATGTGTTTCAACCAAACCCCCATCAGATGAAAAATACTTTCCAAGTACATAGACCTTAGCCAATAATGCAAAAGCATTATTTATTATTTTTGGCAATTAAGACGCTGATCTACCAATATGAAAATATTTTGCTGCCTATTTCATCCCATTCGCTGGTCTTCTCGATGGATATTTACACTTCCATCTCATGGAACTAAGACCCATCACGCTATTTGTGATTCGAACTCAACTATGTCCCAGGAACTCCATTCTCTCAGCTTTCCCTTCTTTTCACAATCTGCGGGATTTTAATGGATAAATTGTTTTCGAATCAACTGCTCCCTGACATGTCTCGCTTTTGCTGCAGGTCCTTTCTTGGTGACACCCTGTGCTGGGGTACCATGGGGAACTCAGCCGATTTTCTTCTAAAAGTGCCATGGAGATTTTTTATCTCCGCCTGGGAGCTTTTATTTCAATAATGCTTTGCTTTAATCAATTTCCAAATTTCTCTATCTAGGTATCCCAATGTTGTAATTATGAGCAAGTAACAGTTAGGAGCCTGTTTATATAAAGACAGGTGGAATTCCAGAATCAGAACACAGCTTGTTATGGAGTGAAAGTGGGCAAGAAGCCACAAATGAGGATGTGTCGCGCCTCTTTGCCATCGAATCAGTTTCGGGTTGACATCTGATTAACGAATCCACAGCTTTAGAGTCAATGCCAAGCTGAAATGAACATGTGGTTAGACGTCTTGCTTGTCGGGAGGACTGAACAGATCAATGTGCAATATATATTTCTGGAAACCTTTGAAGACATCAATTGAGGCCAAATGAAGCAAAAATAAGGCATTCCTTTCCTAAACTACAAGGAGACAAATTCATGGGGGCTAAATTCGGGAGCCGCTGGAAACAGACACTGCGATCGTGGCGAACAATTAGCTTGCACTCATTTTTTGCAACGTATGAAGAATTGCAATGTCACACTGCCTATTCATTTAAATGATTTCAGTAATCATCGTCACTAATCACGCTGTTGATTGGTTGGACAGGTCAGCAGGAGGCCAGCATCGCAGCCTGCACTGTTCAAAGCTAGCCTACATCTCTTAAAAAGGAGGTGCATTGTGGCTGGAGCGGTCATGCAGGAGGTGAACCTGGTTTTTGCAATGACACAACATAGGAGGCAATCGGCTCCAAGGCTTTTTTACGCAGCACTGATAGCCTTGGAGGAGAAGGGGAAAGGAGGAGGAGGGATGCCCTGTACCTGCAGGAGGCCCGGAGAACCTCCAGGTACATGTTCAAAAGTGGGAGCAGATAGCCACGGAAGTCAACAGCAGGAGTCAAGCCTTAAAGCATGAAGCAGAATTCTTCCCGGTCCTGTGGCAGTGGCCATGGAGGTGGACATGGGCAGGCTGGGAAAGTAGGGTGACATCACGTCGGATGAGCTCTCCGATCATTCCCAATGCCAGGGAATTTTCCCAGGAGTGGAACTGGATTGGCTGGCCACCGTATCATTTTGCTGGCGCTGGAACGGCCTCCTGCAGCTTATCATCCCAATGAATCCAGACTCTGTGGAACAGGAGAGCCCATGGCACAATGAGGGGGCCTACGTTCATGAAAGGCCACAGTCATGGCTGAGAGTGATCCAGCAAACGGTTTCTCCATCAGCTCGTTTCACCCACTGGTCTACATCCCAGTTACGTAAACCTTCATGTGAGGGTCAATGAGTGCTCCCATGTTGAGGCACCTTTACGGCCACCAAGCTGCTTCAGCAGCTCCCCTCTCCCCATGGGGCTGCCAAGTCTGCAGAGCTCTGACCTTCTGACTGGGCGAACAGCTCCGGGAGCATTCCTGCCACCCTTAATAGGAAGGCAAGCTCAGAAGTGGTCAATGAGGAAACTGCCTCGGAGATTGCAATTCTGGTCACACTGTCAACGACTGCAGGATTGGGAGCCTACTTGGACCCTGAGATTAAGGTCTCACAATCCCTGGGAAAATTCTTCCCTGGAGTCAGTGCCACAAGAAATTCAATTATCTGACAGGAATGGTCGTGGTCACTGAATGCATTTTTCAGATAAAAGAATTTGCATTTTATAGCACCTTTTACAACCATAGGACAACCCAAAGTGTTTTCCAGCCAATGAAGTAGTTTTGTGGCACAGGCACTAATGCAGGAAGTGCAGCAGCCATTGTGCACACAGTCCCACAAAGAGCAATGTGACAATGCTCGGAGAATTTGTTTTTGTGATATTGATAGAGGGATAAATTTCTGTTATTGTGGGGTTAAAGAATCCGTGTTTGGCTCCTGCAAGAGTACAGACAGGTCTGATATCCGAAAGGGGGGTGTTGCAGCATGCTATTGGTTCCTCGGGTGTTGAGGGAGATACGTTCTGCTTCGCGCCCAAACATGGAGCAATGACCTTGGTTGGGGTTTACCAACCAACCCACCGGATGTTTTTGTGGCGGCGGTAGGGGGCCCGCCAACAGGATTTACCGCCCCGCCGGTGTTGACAGGACTTCCCGATGACAGCACCCCTCATCACCGGGAATCCTGTGCACTGGCGTGGGACTGTAATATCCCGCCGGCGTGAACAGCCGGTAGATCGCACCCCTTATCCAGAATTCCCGTGGTCATTGCGAGCAATTGCCGCATGGGAAGATGGGCACCATTTTACTGTGTTTTCATGGCCTTATCCTCCTCTGCCTTGTTCTCTGGTAATGTGTGTGAATGCGCCAAGTAGAGTCTAATGATTATACTGCCTACTTGTGACAATAAGTGATTATTATTATTATTATTATACTGGGCCAACTGTATTGCTGTCGTCGTGTCCTCCTCTATTATAGTTTTGTTGCGTTATTTGTTAAAATTTAAACATTTCAATAAAAATACCTTTTTAAAAAAGTGATAGGGCAGGATTTACTAACCAACCCGCCGCGTGTTTTTCAGTGGTGGAGGCGGCCCGCCAGCAGGATTTTCTGGTCTCACCGCTCGTATTAAGTGCCACTCAGGCACTTAATTAGCTAGCCTTTTGTGGGATCAAGGACCCGAGGTGCAGAGGTCTTGCCATTAAGAGGTGCTGGTCATTAATTGGCCTCAATTGGCAGCATGGCAGGAAGTCCAACCACGGGCCTTCCCCCCCCTGATTTAGTTCTGGCGGAGGCGGGAGGGAGCAGCTTTCAGGCAGGCTATACACTTAACTAACTAAATGGCCTTCCTGCCCCCGAATGAGAGGCCATAAAATTCTACTTAGTGTAGCCACGGCTTAACAAAATACTGAAACGCAGCCCAAGATAGCCACGATCCACCAGATTATCAGCAAATCAATTATAATTCCTTTTTAATAAAACTACCATAAAAATGGACTGAACTCTGAATTCCCCAGTCTGAATTTTTGATTAAGGAACTAATGACAAATAATATCTCATTACAGTCTCACCCCTTCAGGTTGGATGATCTGCCATGTTACGGGGTACATTTTGACTGGTCATGCACGTATAAAATTAATGCTGTGGATTGCCCTTCGATTATAGAGATCGCACAGTATTCACTGCCTGTTTTGTGCCATGGCAGAAAGTTGAAAATCCAGCCCCGTTGCTAAATATAACAAGAGCGACTCTGTGTGCAAAAACAACAGTCCGAATGATCCCAGCAGGACTCGGATTTATGACGTTTATTTTTATGTTAAAGTTTTTGTCATTAGGCAGGAAATGCCAGTTGGGAACTTTTATACTTTTGGATCTTTTCCAACCTTCTTGCTCCAGATTATTTCAGCTCCCAGATCATTTTTATAGTGAGATTGAACACTCCACACCTTCAAACGCATCAAAACGTGCAACTCTAAGCAGTAAGTTAAATCTTTTTTTAAGTATCAGCAGCTCTTTCCCTTAGAAATTCAGTGGTTTCTCTTTCAAGAACATCAAGTAGGGACTATGATTGGTAAAGAGAACAGCTCTAGTTAAAAGAATTACCAACCCTTTGAAACATCTACAATTAAGGAAAAAGGTGATCAGTTCTGTTTTTTTAAAAATTCATTTACAGGATGTGCGCTTCGCTGGCTAGGCCAGCATTTATTGCCCATCCCTAATTGCCCTTTGGAAAGTGTTGCCGAGCTGCCATCTTGGACTGCGGCAGGTACACCCACAGTGCTGTTAGGGAGTTCCAGGATTTTGACCCAGCGACAGTGAAAGAGCGGCAATATATTTCCACGTCAAGATGGCGACTGGATTGGAGGAGAACCTCCAGGTGATGGTTTCCCATGTTGACCTTGTCCTGACATCTGGGAGCAGTCATGGGTTTGGAAGCTTTGATGAGTTCTGTGCCAATGTGTGTACAGCATTTTTAAAATTGTAAATTATTTTTCTCTGGTCTGTAGCCAATGGGACTTGCAACACTGTATCGAAATGAACCTGATTAACGAGTCTGAACTGTGGTTTAAAAGGCTGTGTATGTTCTGTGACAGGACCCAAAGAGAACAGCTACCAAATCAAAGCTAGATTTAAATGATTTAATTTTGTTACGAGGATTGATTTTTAAGAATGTTTTGTTAGTTCAGTTCTGGCAGGTGTGCAAATTAAAGTACTTCCAGCCAGAACATCCCAGACTACCTTGCAGGAATTAATCCACCTACACGCTGTGACGCAGTTCCAAATCTTTTCCCCCAGAAAATAATGACAGCGAGCAGCTCATTCCATGTTACAAACTAGTCTGTTGTGTTGGGTGCTCTGGATCCTTGGAACACATACAGGTCACCAACACTTGAAATAGTGCAACACTATCTTATTGAATCATTAACTGTTGTAACATACTCTGACAGTGGGGTAACATGATACTAGCTTTAACTAAAGACCTTTGCCTTGTCCCTAACCAGTCGATGCACTCAGCACATGGTGAATGTCTGTGCTGCAGGCTGTGAGCTCTGTCCTCCTAGCTAGCTGCAGCTCGAATGAGCGGGAACTCTGATGCCCCTGTCTTTATAGTGCGTGTGCTCTAACTGGTGATTGGCTGCGGTGTTGTGTGTGTTGATTGGTTCCACTGTGTGTCCATCAGTGTGTGTCTGCACCATGATGTACTGGTGTATATTATGACAAAGTCTCTCTGTTCTACAGAAGCATTGGAAAACGCTACATATACTGGTGCTACTGGCCCACATGAAATAGGCAAATAAGGTCAAAGTCTTAGGATAAGAGGTACCAAATTTAAAACAGAATTGAGGAGAAACTACTTTTCCCAGAGGGTTGTGAATCTGTGGAATTCACGACCCCAGAGTGCGGTGGATGCTAGGATAGTGAGTAAATTTAATAAGGAGTAAGACAGGTTTTTAATTAGTAATGGGTTGAAAGGTTACGGAGAACTGGTAGGTCGGTGGAGTTAAGGCCAGGATCAGATCATCCATGATCAAATGGTGGAGCAGACCCGATGGGCCAAATGGGCGAATTCTACTCCAATATCTTATATCTTGGGCTGGATTCTCCATCGGCGGGATCCTCCGATTTGCCGGCAGCGCACATCACGCCCGTGGATTTACCGACGGAGTGGGGGTGCCCACAATGGGAAGCCCCATTGGCCGGCTGCCGGGACAGAGAATCCTGCCTCCGGCGGCGGCGCGCTGCACCAGGGACGGAGGATCCTGCCCCTTATCTCTGTATACATTGACCAAAACGTTGACATCTGAGTTAATTGAATCCGCTGGTATCATACATTTAGATACAATGAATGGCATAACTGTTTCTCAATCCAGCAATCCGATAATTCACTGGAGTGAAGTTAAAAAGAACTGGTTGACGTGTTGTCAAACTGCATCGCAGAATCAAGGATTTATATTCTGGGTTTTCTGTTACGATCAGTTACGGACGATGAACATTTTGTTTAAAATACCAGGTACGTACTAAGAGAGTAAAGCTCCAAGATTCAACTTTGAAACAAACAAAAGAAGCGTTACTATCCAAAGTCATTAAAGTAAATCTGGGCACTTCCGGTGGCGGCCATGGAGGAGTAGGTCGCACATTTGATAGTTCCCGCCTGTGATGGACTTTTGGACCTTTTCCCCCCGTTTTTCCCCGGATTTTATGGGATAAATCGGTGAAGAGTGAGACAGTGAGGAGAAATCCGCCTCCGGTGTATGGAGAATTGGACCAGAAGTGGTCGTGTGAGAAGATAGAGTCCTATAAGGAAGACGCAAGAAGAGCCGGCAACGGGGGAAAGCATGGCGGAGAGCAAGGGTCGCGGGGAAACAGAACAGTGGTCGACGGGGCAGCTGGTGGAGTGTTTTGAAGATTGCTTCGCCAAGCTGAAGAAGGACACGCTGGACCCGATTAAGGCTTTGATTGATCAAGTTGTGCAGAATCAAGAGACCCACGGCAGAGCGATCCAGGAGGTGGAGGGAAAGGTGTCCGAGCACAAGGAGTATATAACCGTGCTGGAGACCAAGGTGGAGATGATGAACGACCGCCAGAAAAGAATGCAGGAGAAGCTGGAGGACCTGGAGAATAGGTCCAGGAGGCAGAATCTTAGAATTGTCGGCCTCCCTGAAGGCAGTGAGGGATCGGATGCGAGGACTTATGTGACGGACATGTAGGAGAAGTTGATGGGGGCTGAGGCGTTCCCTTGGCCCCTGGAAGTGGATAGAGCACACAGAGCCCTCGCGAAGAAGCTCCAAGCGAACGAGCCGCCGAGGGCCATGGTGGTACGCTTTCACCGATTCCTGGACAAGAAACACGTTCTGCGGTGGGCATTTATCAGGACCTGGGCGCGGATCTGGCCCAGAGGCGAGCTGGGTTTAATCGGGAAAAAACGGCCTTCTTTAAGAAGGAGGTGAAGTTTTGGATGCTGTACCCAGCCCGTCTGTGGGTCACACATGAGGAACGGGACTTCTACTTTGAATCACCAGACGAAGTATGGACTTTATTAAAGAAAAGAGGCTGGAGGCGATTTAAAAGACACTGAAGCCATGGAGAAGCACTGTGGCGGCGATTTCTTATGCTGGGCTGTATAAGTATAAGTACTGCTATATGCAATAAGGGGTTGTTTGAATGGCTAAAGGTAACTTTGTCTTGCAGGGAGCTGGTTAGAGGGGGGGATGGTCTTGGGGTTGGTTCTATTTTTTGTGCGTTTTTCTTTTCTAAAGTGGCTGTTTCTTCACTTTTCTTTTCCTGATGTTTGTTTACTGGGGAATGTGATGCTTTTAATATGTTTGTCCAAGTGGGGAGAGAGGGGAGAGAACAATAGGGAGACAGACTGCTTGGTGCCAGGGGCGGGTGCTATCAAGTCAGCATGGGTCAGCTAACTCTCGGAAGCGCAGTGGGGGGTGAGGAGGGTTAAGATGGAGCTTGACTTGGGGAGGTTGGGTTTCGAGTGTTGTTGCTAAGGGGGAGGGAAGGGGGGGAGCTGCTTTGCTGACAGGGGTGGAACTGTTACGAGGGGACAAATGGGAGGTCGGGAACGGCGAATGCCCGAGGGGGGGCTCGAAGAGGCGGCGGGTGCGAGCTAGAGGCTGGCCTAAAAAGGGAGATGGCTAGTCGGCGGGGGGGGGGGGGGGGGGGCTGGTTGCCCCCCCGACCAGGCTGATTACATGGAACGTCAGAGGGCTGAATGGGCCGGTCAAGAGGGCTCACGTGTTTGCGCATTTGAGGGGGCTGAAGGCGGACGTGGCAATGCTACAAGAGACACACCTTAAGGTTACAGACCAGACAAGATTGAGAAAGGGGTGGGTTAGCCAAGTGTTCCACTCAGAACTGGACTCAAAGACCGGGGAGTAGTGACCTTGATCAACAAACGAGTGGCATTTGAGGCTGGGAAATCGTGTCAGACAAGGGGGGTAGGTACATAATGTGAGTGGGAAGCTGGAGGGGGTGCGAGTGGTACTCGTGGACATATATGCTCCGAATTGGGACGATGTGGAATTTATGAGGCGGGTGTTAGGTAAGATCCCAGACTTAGAGTCACATAACCTGATCATGGGAGGAGACTTTAACACAGTCATTGATCCGGAATTGGACCGGTCAAAATCCAGGACAGGGAGGAGGCCGACTCCAGCAAAGGAATTGAAGGGGTTCATGGTACAGATGGGGGGGAGTAGACCCATGGAAGTTTGCACGGCCAAGGGCGAAGGAGTTTTCCTTTTTCTCACATGTCCACAAGGTATACTTTTGCATCGTCTTTTTGTTCTGAGCAGGGCACTAACAACGGAGGTAATGGATACTGAGTACTCGGCAATCGCAGTTTCGGATCATGCCCCGCATTGGGTGGATCTACGCCCGCTGTGGAGACTGGATGTGGGGTTGCTGGCGGACGAAACGATCTGTAGGCGGGTTAACAAGTCCATCCAGAACTACCTGGAAACAAATGATACGGGGGAAGTCACCGCAACGACGGTTTGGGAAGCTCTGAAGGCAGTGGTGTGGTATTATCAGGTATTACAGTACCCAAGAGCCCGAAAACCATTGGTTAAACCTAGGGATTTACCATTGGCTGTTGGTACGTAGCTCCGCCTTGACGGGCGGGGTATAAGAACCGGTGCCATCCCAGCAGCCCTCACTTTCTGTACCGAAGCTGCTGGGGAACAGTTCTAGTCGATTAAAGCCTTCAGTTATGTTACAACCTCGTCTTTGAGTTTAATTGATCGTGCATCAAGTGGTCAGAGGGGAATTAATCTTGATACGGGCCCACACAGAAAAGGTGGAACGGGCTGAGAGGGATAAGTTAGTAGAGGAGATACTTCTGGTGGACAGGAGATACTCAGAGGTCCCGGACGCGGGGCTACTGAGGGAGCGACGGAGGTTACAGGTGGAGGTTGGGCTGTTGACCACAGGGAAAGCAGTGGAACAGTTGAGGAAGGCAAGGGGGGCGATTTATGAGTACGGGGAAAGGCAAGCAGAATTTTGGCGCACCAGCTGAGGAAAAGGGAGGCGGCCAGGGAGATAGGTAAAGTAAAGAGTAGAGGCGGGAATACTGTCCTGGACACAGAGAGGGTGAACAAGGTATTTGAGGACTTCTATAGTAAATTATATGAGTCGGAACCCCGGCTGGGGTGGAGGGGATGAGGCAGTTTTTGGATCAGTTGAGGTTTCCGAGGGTCGATGAGGATCTGGTGGAAGGGCTGGGAACCCCAATTGAGATTGAGGAAACAATCAAAGGGCTGGAGGGCATGCAGTCGGGCAAGGCCCTGGGGCCTGACGGCTACCCAGTGGAATTCTATAAGAAGTTTTCAGAGATAGTGAGCCCACTGCTGGTGAGGACATTTAATGAAGCAAGAGAGAAGGGAGTCCTCCCCCCAACAATGTCGCAGGCCTCGATTTCATTGATCCTGAAACGGAGAAGGATCTGGAGCAATGCGGGTCATACAGGCCGATTTCTCTACTGAATGTGGACGCCAAACTGCTGGCTAAGATACTGGCCACAAGGATAGAGGACTGTGTCCTGGGGGTGATAGGGGAAGATCAGACGGGATTTGTAAAGGGCAGGCAACTCAAGGCCAATGTTCGAAGGCTTCTAAATGTTATTATGATGCCCTCAGAAGGAGGGGAGGTGGAGGTGGTGGTAGCAATGGATGCGGAGAAGGCTTTTGATCAGGTGGAGTGGAATTACCTGTGGGAGGCGCTGGGAAGGTGTTTGGTGAGGGCTTTATTGACTGGGTGAGGTTGCTCTATCAGGCACAGGCAAGTGTGCATACGAACCGGCTGAGGTCGGGGTGCTTTAAACCACACTGAGGGACGAGGCAAGGGTGCCCCCTCTCCCCGTTACTTTTTGCTCTGGCCATAGAGCCATTAGCCATGGCGTTAAGAGGCTCTAGGAACTGGAAAGGGCTGGTTCGGGAGGGGGGGGGGGGGCGGGGGGTGGATGGAGCACCTTGGGCGCCATTCTCCGACCCCCGCCGGGTCGGAGAATGGCCGTAGGCCGCCGTGAATCCCGCCCCCGCCGAAGTCTCCGGTACCGGAGATTGGGCGGGGGCGGGAATCGGGCCGCGCCGGTTGGCGGGACCCCCCGCTCAATTCACCGGCCCGGCTGGGCCGAAGTCCCGCCTAGAAATTGCCTGTCCCGCCGGCGTAAATCAAACCTGGTATTTACCGGCGGGACCAGGCGGCGTGGGCGGGCTCCAGGGTCCTGGGGGGGACGCGGGGCGATCTGACCCCGGGGGGTGCCCCCACGGTGGCCTGGCCCGTGATCGGGGCCCACCGGTCCGCGGGCGGGCCTGTGCCGTGGGGCACTCTTTTCCTTCCGCCTCCGCCACGGTCTCCACCATGGCGGAGGCGGAAGAGACTCTCCCCACTGCGCATGCGCGGGAAACTGACAGCGGCCGCTGACGCTCCCGCGCATGCGCCGGGAAACTGTCAGCGGCCGCTGACGCTCCCGCGCATGCGCCGCATTTCCGTGCCAGCTGGCGGGGCAACAAACGGCATTTCCGCCAGCTGGCGGGGCGGAAATCCCTCCGGCGTCGGCCTAGCCCCTCAATGTTGGGGCTAGGCCGCCAAAGATGCGGAGCATTCTGCACCTTTGGGCCGGCGCGATGCCCGTCTGATTGGCGCCGTGTTTGGCGCCAGTCGGCGGACATCGCGCCGTTGGGGGAGAATTTCGCCCCAGGTCTCGCTTTAAGCAGATGACCTGCTCTTGTATATTTCAGACCTGTTGGAGGGGATGGGGGAAGTAATGTGAATCCTGGGGGAATTTGGCAATTTTCCGGGGTATAAATTGAACATGGGGAAAAGCGAGATGTTCGCGATCCAGGCAAGAGGACAGAAGAAGAGACTGGGAGAGCTGCCGCTTAGAATAATAGGGAAGAGCTTTCGGTATCTGGGAATCCAGGTGGCCCGGGAATGGGAGGCACTTCACAAGTTAAACCTATCCCGGTTGGTAGAGCAAATGGAAGGAGACTTTAAGAGATGGGACATGCTCCCACTATCACTGGCGGGGAGGGTACTGACCGTGAAAATGACGGTCCTCCCCAGATTTCTGTTTGTCTTTCAGTGCCTCCCCATTTTCATCCTGAAGGCCTTTTTCAAGCGGGTGAATAAGGTGATTTTGGGCTTTGTGTGGACGGGTAAAACCCCGCGAGTGAAGAAAGTGTTGCTGGAGCGCAGTCAGGGGGAGGGTGAGTTGGTGCTGCCAAACTTCTGCAATTACTACTGGGCGGCTACTATAGCCATGATTAGGAAGTGGGTAGTGGGGGAGGGGTCGGTGTTGGAGCGAATGGAGGCGGCGACATGTGAGGACACAAGTTTGGGAGCCCTGATAAGGGCACTTCTGCCGTTCTCGCCGGCCCGATACTCCTCAAGTCCGGTGGTAGTGGCGGTTCTGAGAATCTGGGGGCAATGGAGGAGATATAAGAGAGTGGAGGGAGCATCGGTTTGGATCCTGCTTCATAATAATCATCGGTTTGTACCGGGTAGGCTGGATGGTGGGTTCCAGAGATGGCAAAGGGCAGGAATTAGAAGGATGGGGGATCTATTTATAGATGGGAGCTTTCCCCGCTTGAAAGCCTTGGAGGATAAATTTGAATTGCTAGTATTGAACGGGTTTAGGTATTTGCAGGTGCGAGACTTCCTGATAAAACACGTTCCGGCCTTTCCGCTGCTCCCGCCACGGGGGATAGATGATCGAGTAGTCTCCAGTACCTGGGTGGGAAAGGGGAAGGTCTCAGATATTTACCAGGAGCTTTCGGAGGCGGAGGAAACTCCGGTGGAGGAGCTTAAGGGCAAGTGGGAGGACGAGCTAGGAGGAGAGATAGAGGCGGGTCTATGGGCGGATGCCCTAAGCAGGGTTAATCCCTCCTCATCATGTGCCAGGCTTAGCCTGATACAGTTCAAGATAGTTCACCGAGTACACATGACGGTGGCCCGGATGAGTACGTTTTTCGGGGTAGTGGATAGGTGTGCGAGGTGCGCGGGGAGCCCAGCAAATCATGTCCACATCCTTAGAGGGTTTTGACAGGGTTTTGCTAAGGCAATGTCCACGGTACTAAAAACATGGGTGGTGCCGAGTGCGGAGGTAGCGATCTTTGGAGTGGCGGAAGAGACGAGAGTTCAGAGGGCGAAAGAGGCCGACGTCCTGGCCTTTGCCTCCCTGGTAGCCCGGAGACGGATCTTGTTAATATGGAGGGACTCAAAGCCCCCGAGTGTAGAGACCTGGGTTAGTGACGTGGCTGGGTTTCCCAGTCTCGAGAAGATAAAGTTTGCCTTAAGAGAGTCAATGGTCGCGTTCACCCGGAGGTGGCAGCCATTCGTCGACTTTCTCGGGGGGAAATTAAAATGTCAGCAGACGCAGTATTCCCGGGGGCGGTGGGGGGGGGGGGGGGGGGGGAGAGGGCCGGACTGTTGTTTTATGGTTGGGGTGTGTGAAGATTGGGATTGGATGGGAAATGCTTATTTTACCATGTTGATGTCATTGTTAATGTTATTATTATAAAAATTTTCAAATACCTTAATAAAACATTTTTTTTAAAGCAAAACAATTTATCGGCACGGTAGCAAAGTCGTTAGCACTGTTGCTTCACAGTGCCAGGGTCCCAGGTTCAATTCCCGGCTTGGGTGTTTGTGCGGAGTCTGCACGTTCTCCCCGTGTCTGCGTGGGTTTCCTCCGGGTGCTCCGGTTTCCTCCCACAAGTCCCGAAAGATGTGCTTGTTAGGTAATTTGGACATCCTCAATTCTCCCGCCGTGCAATGACTGGTTTAACACACCACCCAATTTTACTCTCCATTGAGTCCACACAATGTCACAGGATTAATGTCTGCTAAATTGGGTTAAAATTGAGCCCAGTGTCTCAACTGATGGATTGCATATCTGGCGAAGCATCAATCCAGCATTCAGCCTCGGCTATATCCTCAAAGCATGCATAAACCCACTACCTTGCCTGCTCAGAGAAACAGAATGGTGTAGAAGGGGATGGGGGGTTGATATTCCTCGCTCACCAGGGGCTATTTTGGTGACAAGGGAAAGCTCTACAGAAAGGGCAGCTGTCCATTAAACTGGAGATCATGTCCCAGTGGAAGGATTTAATTGGGTAGTGAGAAAAGACTTAAACTTTTTAAAACTTTAAACGATGAGCAAAAGGTTACAGTGAGGTGGATTGGGAGGGAGGGGAGATTCCACACAGCACATCAAAATGGGTGATTAGTGCCTATTGTATATTCAATGTCCACTAATAGTATCAGCAGATAATCAATGAACGTTGAATCTACTAGTACAGCTGCAACTTATGTTTACAGTGCCTTTAACATAATAAAAGTAACAAGTTACTTCACAGGGACATTACAAAGCAAAATTTGATACTGAACCACATAAGGCAATGGCCAAAAGCTTGGCCAAAGAGGTTCTAAGGAGTGTCTTAAAACAGGAAAGTAGGAGAGGCAGAGATGTGGAGGGAGGGAATTTCAGAGCTTCAGGTCCAGGCAGCTGAAGGCACAGCACCAATAGTGGAGCAATTCAAACTGGGGAGGTTCCAGAGACTGAATGAGAGGCTTGTTGGGCAGAATAATATTTCAGAGATAAAGAGGAGTAAGGCCATAGAGTGATTTGATGTAGGTGAGAGAGCGCAGAGGGTGATAGGTGAACGGGACTTAATCTGCATAAGGGCCCAGAGTATTGGTTCCCCTCATGTTGATGGAGGGAGACCTCTCAGGAGTGAATTGAAACAGCCAAGCGTAGAGATAAGAAAGTCACAAATGAGGGTTTCAACAGCAGATGAACTGAGACAGTGAAGAAGTCAGGCGATGTTATAGAGCTGGAAATAGGTGGTCTGAGTGATGGTGTGGATATGTGATTGGAAGCTCACCAAGGTTGTGAGCAGTCTGGTTGAGTTTCAGATGGTTACCAGGGAAAGGGATGGAACTGATAGCTGGGGAACGGATTTGCAGTGGGCACCGAAAACAAAGCTTCCAGTCTTGCTAATATTGAATTATTTAATATTTAATCTAATTTAATACAAGGCACCGCATGCCTGAATATCCAAAGCCCCTGCCCTCTTGCCACAAGGTGTTGTGGCCATTTCGGAGACATGGATAGAGCAGGGACAGGAATGGTTGTTACAGGTGCCGGGCGTTAGATATTTCAGTAAGCTCAGGGAAGGTGGTAAAAGAGGGGTAGGGGTGGCATTGTTAGTCAAGGACAGTATTACGGTGGCAGAAAGGACGCTTGATGAGGACTCGTCTACTGAGGTAGTATGGGCTGAGGTTAGAAACAGGAAAGGAGAGGTCACCCTGTTAGGGGTTTTTTATAGGCCTCCGAAAAGTTCCAGAGATGTAGAGCAAAGGATTGCAAAGATGATTCTGGATAGGAGCGAAAGCAACAGGTTAGTTGTTATGGGGGACTATAACTTTCCAAATATTGACTGGAAACGCTATAGTTCGAGTACTTTAGATGGGTCTGTTTTTGTCCATGTGTGCAGGAGAGTTTCCTGACACAGTATGTAGATAGGCCTACGAGAGGCGAGGCCATATTGGATTTGGTACTGGGTAATGAACCAGGACAGGTATTAGATTTGGAGGTAGGTGGGCACTTTGGTGATAGTGACCACAATTCCATTGTGTTTACTTTAGTGATGGAAAGGGATAGGTATATACCGCAGGGCAAGAGTTATATCTGGGGGAACGGCAATTATGATGCGATGAGGCAAGACTTAGGATGCATCGGATGGAGAGGAAAACTACAGGGGATGGGCACAATGGAAATGTGGAGCTTGTTCAAGGAACAGCTACTGCGTATCCTTGATAAGTATGTACCTGTCAGGCAGGGAGGAAGTGGTCGAGCAAGGGAACCGTGGTTTACTAAAGCAGTCAAAACACTTGTCAAGAGGAAGAAGGAAGCTTATGTAAAGATGAGACATGAAGTTCCAGTTAGGGCGCTCGAGAGTTACAAGTTAGCTAGGAAGGACCTAAAGAGAGAGCTAAGAAGAGCCAGGAGGGGACATGAGAAGTCTTTAGCAGGTAGGATCAAGGATAACCCTAAAGCTTTCTATAGATATGTCAGGAATAAACGAATGACTGGGGTAAGAGAAGGGCCAGTCAAGGACAGTAGTGGGAAGTTGTGCTTGGAGTCCGAGGTGATAGGAGAGGTGCTACATGAATATCTTTAGTCAGTATTCACACAGGAAAAAGACAATGTTGTTGAGGAGAATACTGAGATTAAGGCTACTAGACTAGAAGGGCTTGAGGTTCATAAGGAGGAGGTGTTAGCAATTCTGGAAAGTGTGAAAATAGATAAGTCCCCTGGGCCAGATGGGATTTATCCTAGGATACTCTGGAAAGCTAGGGAGGAGATTGCGGAGCAAGGGAACCGTGGTCTTTAAGTCATTTTTGTCTACAGGAATAGTGCCAGCAGATTGGAGGATAGCAAATGTTGTCCCCTTGTTCAAGAAGGGGAGTAGAGACAACCCCGGTAACTATAGACCAGTGAGCCTTACTTCTGTTGTGGGCAAGCTCTTGGAAAGATTTATAAGAGATAGGATGTATAACCATCTGGAAAGGAATAATTTGATTAGAGATAGTCAACACGGTTTTATGAAGGGTAGGTCATGCCTCACAAACCTTTTTGAGTTCTTTGAGAAGGTGACCAAACAGGTGGATGAGGGTAAAGCAGTTGATGTGGTGTATATGGATTTCAGTAAAGCATTTGATAAGGTTCCCCACGGTAGGCTACTGCAGAAAATACGGAGGCATGGGATTCAGGGTGATTTAGCAGTTTTGGCTAAGCTGGAAGAAAACAAAGGGTGGTGGTTGATGGGAACTGGAGTCCAGTTACTAGTGGTGTACCACAAGGATCTATTTTGGGGCCACTGCTGTTTGTCATTTTTATAAATGACCTGGAGGAGGGCGTAGAAGGATGAGTGAGTAAATTTGTAGATGACACTAAAGTCGGTGGAGTTGTGGACAGTGCGGAAGGATGTTGTAAGTTACAGAGGGACATAGATAAGCTGCAGCGCTGGGCTGAGAGGTGGCAAATGGAGTTTAATGCAGAAAAGTGTGAGGTGATTCATTTTGGAAGGAATAACAGGAAGACAGGGTATTGGGCTAATGGTAAGATTCTTGGCAGTGTGGATGAGCAGAGAGATCTCGGTGTCCATGTACATAGATCCCTGAAAGTTGCCACCCAGGTTGAGAGGGTTGTTAAGAAGGTGTACGGTGTGTTAGCTTTTATTGGTAGAGGGATTGAGTTTCGGAGCCATGAGGTCATGTTGCAGCTGTACAAAACTCTGGTGCGGCCGCATTTGGAGTATTGCGTGCAATTCTGGTCGCCGCATTATAGGAAGGATGTGGAAGCATTGGAAAGGGTGCAGAGGAGATTTACCAGAATGTTGCCTGGTATGGAGGGAAGATCTTATGAGGAAAGGTTGAGGGACTTGAGGCTGTTTTCGTTAGAGAGACGAAGGTTAATAGGTGACTTAATTGAGGTATACAAGATGATCAGAGGATTGGATAGGGTGGACAGTGAGAGCCTTTTTCCTCGGATGGTGCTGTCTAGCACGAGGGGACATAGCTTTAAATTGAGGGGAGATAGATATAGAACAGATGTCAGAGGTAGGTTCTTTACTCAGAGAGTAGTAAGGGCGTGGAATGCCCTGCCTGAAGACTCACCAACACAAAGGGCATTCAAATGGTCATTGGCTAGACATATGGACGATAAGGGAATAGTGTAGATGGGCTTTGGAGTGGTTTCACAGGTCGGCGCAACATCGAGGGCCGAAGGGCCTGTACTGCGCTGTAATGTTCTATGTCTATGTTAAGACTTCACACATTTTACAGCAGATAAAAACAATAGACAGAAAAATACCTGGAGGGGCCTAATTTAAAATAAATTAAAACTATTGCAATAATGTCTGTTGGCTGTGAGAGAAGCAAATCAGATGTTAGGATGGGATGGATAAAAAAGTCAATATTGACCCTGCCACTTTATATATCATACTTAAGCGTACTGTGAAAATACTGGGTGTATAAAAAATATATATTGTAGTTATTGAAAGTATACACAAGGGATGGAAGGAACAGAGATATTGGATTTAGAGGAGCCATTATGCAAAGGCCCAATACACACTGGAAAAGGGAAGGTTGGGAGATGATATGATTGCCATTTTTAGGATCGTAAAGGGACCAGATAATGTTGGCCATGACATAGGATTCACCTTGTGCAGAACAATAGACAAAAGAAAGCAGAGCCTGTGTTTGAAGGGTGGGTGATTCAAAACTGACCTGCAGGAGCCCCTATATATATTATGTATAAAGGAAGGCAGTGTGGTTGTGAGTCAAAGAACCTTGGGCATGGCTAGGGACACAGAGGTCCCGCTGCTCTTAACCACTTTTCCTTTATCATATCCTTTAGTTCCACCTCCTGCCCAGCTGCTGGCCAAGTGGACAATCTGGCTGACTGGCAGGAGAGAACAATAGTGGCAGGTGGTGGCACCTGCAGAACCTCAGTGGGCAATCAGGGGCCATCTTGACTCCCAGGGAACAAGTTGAGCACTGAGTTGATTTCAAATTTGCCACCTTGTTGCATTGTTGGAGCCCAATTTAAATATGCCTACAGGCAGCCTGTCCACAGGGTGTCACCTGCATGCCTCAGTATCTGCCTTGCATTTGTATTTGTTGGAGGCAAGAACCCCCTTCTTATGCTCACCATGAGGGAGTTAATATTGAGGCGCATTTCTCAGTTGCCAGGCTCCCTCTGGAGACAGTGAAAGCTGTCAACGTTGAGGCAGATTTATTGTAGCAGTAAACATTTTGGGACACACTATATGAATACTGTATTGTTGATTAGTCCATTATCATTGTACCATGCAACTATTAGGATGGTAAAAGGTGAACAAAATTGGCTTTGGCCTCCTTTTGTTTAGCAATTCCTGTGTTCCTGTAGTAATATTACTAAGCACAGGAAATTAGATTGTTACACAAATGACTTTGTAATACACATAAAAAAAGAATTAATATGACTCTGTGCTATGTACTCGATGATATAATTTGCTTTGTTGTCTTCGTATTGTAGTTTATTTCTTCCACATACTTGGAATGAGCTGGGTGAGGAAAAGTAGGACAGGCTAGGTTTGTGTCCACTGGAGGTTTGAAGAGCGAGGGTTGACCTGATGGAAGTATATAAGATCCTGAATGGTCTTGACAAGGTGAACGTTGAAAGGATGTGAGTCCAGAACGAGGAGGAGCTGCTTTAAAATTAGGAGTCGCTCATATAGGCCTGAGATGAAGAGAACTCTTTCTCTGAGGGTTGTGCAATTTTGAAACTCTCTGCCTCAGAAGGCGGTGGAAACGGGACCACTGAATATATTTAAGGCGGAGGGAGACGGATTCTTGCTGGGCAAGGGATCGAAGGTTTTCGGGAGAAGGTGGGAATGTGGAACCCGAAACTCAAACAGATCAGCCATGATCTTATTGAATGGGGGAGTAGGCCCGAGGGGCCGAGTGGCCTACTTCTGCTCCTATTTCGTATTTTCGGAAATGGGTTTCTCAAAGCTTTTGCTATTTTTTTCAACCAAACTTTTTCAAAACACTCTGGTGTTACACTTCAGATCCCCCTGGGAACAATGTATGTACTTCCTCTTTTCGGGGTTGTGGTTCCCAAAATACTTCCTTGTAGCTATCCTTAATCTCAGTTTCAGTCAAGACATGGAAGTTTAACGGCTACCAATTTGTCCACACCATTTTTATTGGGTGTGGGAAACTCGATTCGTAATGTTGAGGTGAAGGTAAGCAGCACGCTAATGGTGTGCTGCTATCTCCTTGATCTGATTATAGTGCAGGGCTAAGCATCTGTCACGCTTCTGGCTGCCTCAACTCTCAACACCAAGTTGAGCAGTGGATGTCAATGGCACCTGCTATAGCCAACCTTCTGTTCTTCAAGATAGTCTGTCCCTCTTAATCGGAATCTGCGCTGAATAGCATGGGATTTCTGCTGAATGTTATTGCTGCAAAGGAAAATGCAACACTGGAGACGAGAGAGGATTCCAGGGTTGCGGTTGCAGTGTTAGGGTGCTTAGTGATGGAAGTAGACAGAAAGGGAAACACCATGGGCTGGATTCTCGGGATTCTGATGAGACAGGCAGTTGTCAAGGAAAATCCTTCGAAGGGATTGGGAACAGGAATCTGGGGAGGTCAATCCCTGGCCTGCCATGTGAGACTGAGGAACTGGCTACTGAGACACAAGAAGTCTAATCCACTCATGCGGGTGCGGAGCATAACCTGCATCTTCTGAGGATTCAAGAGGGAATGGTTCTCAGCATCATGGGCGGGTTTAGTGAGAGGGAAGAACTGAGGGCGATCAACATTAGTAGAGAAATGATGCTGGGAAAACTGATGGGATTGAAGGCGGATAAATCCCCAGGGCCTGAGAATCTGCATCCCAGAGTGCTTAAGGAGGTGCTTCTGGAAATAGTGGATGCATTGGTGGTCATCTTCCGGGATTGTATCGACTCTGGAACTGTCCCTGCAGATTGGAGGGTAGCTCACGTCACTCCGATATTCAAAAAGGGAGGTAGAGAGAAAGCAGATAATTATATACCAGTAAGCCTAACATCGGTAGTGGGAAAAATGCTTGAATCCATTATCAAGGACTTTATAGCGGAACATTTAGAAAGTAGTGGCAGAATCAGTCAGAGTCAGCATGGATTTATGAAGGGAAAATCATGCTTGACAAATCTATTGGAATTCTTTGAAGAGGTAACCAGTCCAGTCGACAAGGGGAAGCCAGTCGATGTGGTATATTTGGACTTTCGGAAGGCGTTTGACAAAGTCCCGCATAAGAGATTATTGTGTAAAATTAAAGCGCATGGAATTGGGGGAAATCATTTAAGGTGGATAGAAAACTGGTTGGCAAAGTTCGGGCTGTTGTACCCGGCCCGCCTCTGGGTCACATACAAGGAACAACATTTCTATTTTGAGTCGCCAGAGGAAGTGCTGGACTTCACGAAAAGGAAAGGACTGGTGTCGGACTGAGAACTTTGAACTTTGAATTTGGCTGTAGTGTCTACGTTTGGCAAAGAAAAAGTTTCTTGTTTCTTGAGGGTTTTTTTTCCCGGACATTATTTGTAATGCCTGCTGTATGGATCTGGGACCAGTTGCAGAGCAGAGTGAGGTAAAAGTTTGTATTTGCACTGTTGGGGGATGGAGGTGTGTTTGTTCAGATGCAGGATCTTTTGCTTGACCTTTTCCTTTGTTTGAAGCGTAGTGGGGGGTGAACAGATGTTAGGCTTATCAATGGGGTTGATTTATTTAGTGCTGTTACTGGGGTGGGGGGGGGAGAATAATGTTCTGCTGACGAGGGAGGGACTATTGCTGAGGGACAGAGAGGAGGTCGGGGGCGGAGGCTGCCTGGGGGCGGGCCGGTGGAGGCGCGGGGCGCGGGCTGGTGACTGGCGCAAGAGAGGGGATGGCTGATTGGCAAAGTGGGAGGGCGATGAGCTCCCCAACTAGAATAGTTGGAATGTAAGAGGGCTCAATGGGCCAGTCAAGAGGGCACGCATGTTCGCGCATCTGAGGGGACTGAAGGCGGACGTGGTAATGCTGCAGGAGACGCAGCTTGGAGTAGCTGATCAGATTATGTTAAGAAAAGGTTGGGTCGGACAGGTTTTCCACTCGGGACTGAACTCAAAGGCCAGAGGGGTCGCAATCCTGATCAACAAGCGAGTGGTGTTTGAGGCAGGAAGAATAGTTTCAGATGGGGAGGCCGGTACATTATGGTCAGTGGGAAATTGGAGGGGGTGCAAGTGGTATTAGTAAATGGATACGTGCCAAACTGGGATGATGTGGAGTTTATAAAGAGGATGCTGGGGAAGATACCAGACCTGGATTCGCATCAGCTGGTCATGGGAGGGGACTTCAATACAGTTATTGACCCTGGTTTAGACCGGTCAAGCTCAAAAACGGGCAGGGTGCCAGCAATGGCTAAGGAGCTAAAAAGGTTCATGGAGCAGATGGGGGGGGGGGGGGGGGTGGACCCATGGAGATTTGGGCAGCCGAGGGTGAAGGAGTTCTCCTTCTACTCACACGTGCATAAAGTGTACTCCCGGATCAATTTCTTCATTCTGAGCAGGGCTTTACTGACGGGGATGGTGGACACGGGTACTCGGCGATTACAATCTCAGACCATGCACCACACTGGATTGGCCTACAGGTTAGTAAAGACAGTAATCAGCGCCCGCACTGGAGGTTAGACATGGGACTCTTAGCGGACGAGGAGGTGTGCGGGCGGTTGAGGAAATGTATTCAGAATTACATGGAGGTCAATGACACGGGGGAAATTTCAGCAGCGGTGGTCTGGGAGGCATTGAAGGCGGTGGTTAGAGGGGAGCTGATCTCAATACGGGCCCACAGGGAGAAGGTAGACAGGACAGAGACGGACTGACTGGTAAACGAGATACTACAGGTCGACAGGAGGTATGCGGTGACCCCAGAGGCAGGGCTTTTAAGGGAACGGAGGAGGCTACAGGTGGAGTTCGGCTTGTTAACCACAGGGAGGGTGGTGGAGCAGCTGAGAAAGGCGAGGGGGGCGATCTATGAGCATGGAGAGAAGGCCAGCAGGCTCCTGTGGCGATCGTGCGGATGAGTAGGACGACATCGGGCTATTTTAGGTTACACCAGGGGATGAGTCAGGGGTGCCCCCTCTCCCCACTGTTGTTCGCGCTAGCTATAGAGCTGCTGGCAACTGCGCTGAGAGCCTCAAGGAGCTGGAAGGGGTTGGTCCGGGGGGGGGGAGTGGAACACAGAGTCTCACTTTACGCAAACGACCTGCTCTTGTATGTGTCGGACCCAGTGGGGGGGATGGAAGAAATCATGAGGATTCTGGGGGAATTTGGCCGGTTCTCGGGGTACAAACTAAACATGGGGAAAAGCGAGATGTTTATGATCCAGGCAAGGGGACAGGATTGGGGGAACTGCCATTTAATAATAACAGCGCCTCTGCCGTTCCCGCCGGCACGGTACTCCACCAGCCTCGTGGTGGTGGCAGCCCTGAGAGTCTGGGGGCAATGGAGGAAGCATGTGGGAGCAGAGGGAGCATCGGTCTGGTCCCCAATCTGTAATAACCACCGGTTTGCTCCGGGAAAGGTGGACAGGGGGTTTCAGAGATGGCAGAGGGCAGGAATTGACAGGATGGGGGATATGTTTATAGAGGGGAGCTTTCCTAGCTTGAGGGAGCTGGAAGAGAAATTTGGATTGGCGAGGGAAAACAAATTTAGCTACCTGCAGGTGCAGGACTTCCTACGTAGACAGGTCTCAACCTTCCCGCTCCTACCACCAAAGGGGATTCAGGATAGGGTAGTTTCCAGAGTGTGGGTGGGAGAACGGAAGGTCTCCGACATCTATAAGGAGCTCATTGGGTCAGAGGACACGTAGACCGAGGAGCTGAAGCGCAAATGGGAGGAGGAGTTAGGAGGAGAGATAGAGGATGGTCTCTGGGCGGATGCATTGAGTAGAATCACCGCGTCCACAACAAGTGCCAGGCTCAGCCTGATACAATTCAAGGGCGTTCACCGGGCTCACATGACAGTGGCTCGGATGAGCAGGTTCTTTCGTGTAGCAGACAGATGTGCAAGGTGTGCAGGGGGGGGGCCAGTGAACCATGTCCATATGTTCTGGTCATGCCCAAAGCTCAGGTGATTCTGACAGGGGTTTGCAGATGTCATGTCCACGGTGTTAAAAACAAGGGTGGCGCTGAGTCCAGAGGTGGCGATTTTTGGAGTGTCGGAAGATTCGGGAATCCAGGAGGAGAAAGAGGCAGACATTCTGGCCTTTGCTTCCCTGGTAGCCCGGAGACGGATACTATTAGCTTGGAGGGACTCAAAGCCCCCGAAGTCAGAGACCTGGCTACCTTTCTCTGTTTGGAGAAAATCAAGTTCGCCTTGAGAGGGTCACTGTTCGGGTTCACCTGGAGGTGGCAACCGTTCGTCGACTTCTTTGCAGAAAATTAATCGTCAGGAGAAGGGGGGAGGGTTAGTTTAATTTAGACTAGGGGGTTAATAAAGGTGAGACCTGTAAGGGAGGCAGCAAGCTTTTTTTTTTGCACTATGTTTATAGATTTTTGTATATTGTTTATTTTGTTGTTGTAAAACCAAAAAATACCTCAATAAAATGTTTATTTAAAAAAATGAAAACTAGTTGGCAGAGAGGAAACAAAGAGTAGGGATTAATGGGTCCTTTTCAAATTGGCAGGCAGTAACTACTGCGGTACAACAGGGATCGGTGCTGGGACCCCAGCTATTCACAATATATATTAATGATTTGGATGAGGGAACAAAATGTAACATCTCAACGTTTGCAGATGATACCAAATTAGGTGGGAGGGTGAATTGTGACGAGGATGCAGGGATCCTACAGCAAGATCTGGACAGGTTGGGCAAGTGGGCAAACCAATGGCAGATGCAGTATAATTTGGATAAGTGTGAGGTTATTCATTTTGGAAGCAAAAACAGGAGGGCAGATTACTACCTGAATGGTTGTAAATTGGGAGAGGGGAGTGTGCAGCGGGACCTGGGTGTCTTTGTGCACCTGTCGCTGAAGGTAACAAGCAGGTGCAGCAGGCAGTAAAGAAGGCTAATGGTATGTTGGCTTTCATTGCGAGAGGTTTCGAGTATAGAAGCAGGGATGTGTTGCTGCAGGGTCTTGGTGAGGCCGCACTTGGAGTATTGTGTGCAGTTTTGGTCTCCTTCTCTGAGGAAGGATGTTCTTGCTCTCGGGGGAGTGCAGCGAAGGTTTACCAGACTGATTCCAGGGATGGCGGAACTGTCATATGAGGTGAGATTGATTAGGTTGGGATTGTTCTCGCTAGACAGGGTAGATGCAGGGAAGATGTTACCAATGATGGGTGTGTCCAGAACCAGGGGTCACAGTCTGAGGATTCAGGGTAAACCATTTCGGATAGAGATAAGGAGACATTTCTTCACACAAAGAGTGGTGAGCCTGTGGAATTCATTACCACAGGAATTAGTTGATGCTAATACTTTGAATATATTCAACAGGCGGCTGGATATAGCACTTGGGGAGAATGGAATCAAAGGCTATGGGGAGAAAGCAGGATTAGGCTATTGAGTTGGATCCTCAGCCCTGATCGTGATGAATGACGGAGCAGGCATGAAGGGCCAAAAGGCCTCCTCCTGCTCCTATCTTCTATGTATCTATGTATCTATGATTCTGTGATCCTGAGGCTAAGTGTTGACGCCGTCGGAAACGCCGTCGTGTTTCTCGACGGCATCAACACAGCCTCATGATCAGCATTTCTGGCCCCTACAGGGGGCCAGCACGGCACTGGAGCGGTTCATGCCGCTCCAGCTGCTGATCCCGGCGTCAACTGGGCACGCGGGGTCCACGCATGCGCAGTGGCTTCCTTCAACGTGCCGGTCCCGACGCAACATAGCGCAGGACTACAGGGCCCGCCGCAGAAGAAAGGAGACCGCCAGCCAGAGAAGCCAGCCCGCCGATCGGTGGGCCCCGGTCGCGGGCCAGGCCACTTCAGAGTCCCCCCCTGGGGTCGGACCCCCCCTCCCCCCCCCTCACAGGCCGTCCCCGGATCCTTCGACGCCGAGTTCCCACCGGCTGAGATCAGGTGTGGACGGCGCCGGCGGGGATCGGCTTTTTTACGACGGCGGCTCGGCCCATCCCGGGACGAGAATTGGCAGGCTGGCCGCGTAGAGCGACCCCCCCCACCGGCGCCACGCCAACCATGCTGGCACCCATGGCACCGATTCTCCGCAGCATGCCGGCGTCGGGGCGGCGTGGCGCGATTCGCGCCGGTCGCGGGGATTCTCCGGCCCGGCCCTGGGCTGAGAGAATCCCGCCCCATGAGTCCAGCTGTAACCATACTTTCCAGTGCTACTGACAATAGGATGACAGTATGTTCATGCCTTATGTCCTTTCTCACCTGTAAACTCTCTCTCACACTGCTGTCCGTTATGATGAGCAAACTGTACAGAATGTGACCATGGGCCTCCTACTTTCCACCACTCACCCCCCATCCCCCAAACTTGCCCTTCTGATTTTCTGATATCAGACATCTAAGGACTACCGCCTGCCCAGCCACAGCACACTGAGTTGGAGGAGAGACAGCAACAACATAGCACCAATGACGAGGTCCATCACACGGCCCAACACTCACAACCACCAGCTCAAGTACTGACACTGTACACTTGGAAACTGGTATGGAGTCGAGATCAGTACATGGTGAGTCATCGGGCTCGAGTGGGCATCAGTGGTCCATATTTAAGAACTCAGCGACCAACCTCAACGAGTATGCCAACACCGTCACAGACTTTATCAGCAAATGTGTAGATGTCTGCGTGCCAAAGAAAGTAATACGTACGTTCCCCAACTGGAAACCATGGCTTAATCGGGAAATTGACTCCCTACTAAAGTCCAGGTCTGAAGCCTTCAAGTCAAGCGACTCTGACCTATGCAAGAAACCCAGATATGACCTCCGCAAAGTCATTAGGGATGCCAAGAGACAATATCAGACTAAGTCAGAGACTAACGTCACGGACTCTCGTCGGTTGTGACAAGGCATAGGCAACATAACAGGCTGCGAAGCAGAGCAGAATCTCTGGCAATAGCACACCCCTCCCAGATAAACTCAGTGCATTCTACGCTCGGTCCAAGCGAGAAAGCATCAAACCGCTGTCAACTGCCCCAGCAGCCCCGGACACACTCATACCCATCATCACAGCCTCCGACGGAGTTCCTGGTCGTGCACTCAGATCCTGCACGGACCAGCTGGCAGATGTGTTCCCGGGCATGTCCAACCTCTCCCTACTCCGTTCCGAGGAACCCACCTGCTTCAAGAAGACCGCCATCATACCGGGCAAGAAAAACCAGGCAACGTGCCTTGACGACTGTCGTCCAGTGGCCTTGACATTGATCGTTATGAAGTGCTTCGAGAGGTTGGTTACGAGGCACATCAACTCTATACTCCCAAAATGCCTAGATCCACTGCAATTCGCATACTGCCACAACCGGTCCACACCAAACACCATCTCCCATGCCCTACACTCATCCCTGGAGCATCTCGACGACAAGGACTCCTACATCAGAGTCTTATTTATTGACTACAGCGTCGCCTTCAACACCATAATCCCAGCCAAGCTCATATCAAAGCTCCAAAAACTCCCCATTCTGCAACTGGATCTTCGACTTTCTGACCCATAGACCACAACCAGTAAGAATAAACAACATCTCCTCCACGATAGTCCTCAATAGCGGGGCCCTGCAAGGCTGCATGCTTAGCCCCCTACCATAGACCCTATACACACGCACGACTGCGTGGCAAAAGTTGGCTCCAACTCCATCTACAGGTTTGCTGATGACACGACCGTAGTGGGTCGGATCTCGAACAACGATGAGTCAGAGATAGAGTGGAGTGGTGTAATGACAACAATCTCTCCCACAATGTCAGCAAAACTAAAGAGCTGGACATTGACTTCAGGAAGCAAAGTATTATACACACCCCTGCCTGCATCAACGGGGCCAAGGTTGACAGCTTCAAATTCCTAGGTGTGCACATCATGTCAACGCTACGACCAAGAAAGCACAACTGTGTCTACACTTTCTCAGGAAACTAAGGAAATTTGGCATCTCCACATTGATTCTTAACAATTTTTGCAGATGCATTATAGAAAGCATCCTATCTGGCTGCATCACAGCCTGGTATGGCAACTGCTCGGCCCAAGAACTTAAGAAACGACAAAGTCGTGAACACTGCCCAGTCCACCACACGAACCCACCTCCCATCCATTGACTCTGTCTACACCTCCCGCTGCCTTGGGAAAGCGGACAGCATAATCAAAGACCCCTCCCACCCGGCGAATTCACTCTTCCGACTTCCTCCATCAGGCAGGAGATACAAAAGTCTGAGAACACGCACTTACAGATTCAAAAACAGCTTCTTCCTCGCTGCATCCAGACTCCTAAACAACCCTCTTAAGGACTGATCTGATCTCTTCACATGTCTTCACTACTGAGTAGTACTACACTCCTGTATGCTTCAAAATACTTTTCACTGTACCTCTGTACACGTGACAATAAACAAATCCAATCCAATCTGTCCCCGTTTTCTGTGTGTTTTTGTTCAATTCCCCCAGGGAGAGAGGGGTTCGGTATTCTTCCCTCTGCATTTATTGATTGGTGGAGGGCAGCATAAAGAAAGAAATGACGCAGCAGGTTGTTATGATCTGGAATCCAGTGCTTGAAAGGGCGGTGGAATCAGACTCAGTGTTAATGTGCAAAATCAAATTGGATAAATTCTTGAAAGGGAGGAATAATATACAGAGCCATGGAGGTATAGCAGGGGAGTGAGACTAGAACCAGCACAGGCAATGATGGGCCGAATGGCTTTCTTCTGTGCTGCATCATTCTCGGATTCTATAAAAAGTCACGGGAATGTCATTCCATGGAAAGGCTTTCCTATCTTCCAGTCAGCAAGTAACCGTACTCTGTTAACATAATAGTAACATCGATCCTGCAGGTGCCTGAAAGATGTGCTTGGCTCCCACCTGCTAATTGCACAGTTACATGATTCATATGAAGAGCTCAGTGCGGCGGGAAGTCACAGATTGAGAGCTGTGTGCGGCAGACCCAGATGATTCAACCTGATTCAGATCACAAGTACCAAAATTATATGCCTTAATTAAATTTAAGGCAGGAAAGCACCCTGGAATTTTTTTTATGGATTTCAGTCAACGATTCTCTAGGGATAGGGGACTTTTATTTGTCATGATATTCATATAAACATATGGTGCAAACACACACACACACTGATGGACACATCAACGGACCAATCAACACACACGCAACATCACAGCCAATCACCAATGAGAGCACACGCACTATAAAACGGGGAACACCACAGTTCCCGTTCATTCCAGCAGGAGATAGCTCAGAGCACAGAGCTCACAGCGTGCCACTCAGACATACGCCATGTGCTGAGTGCCTCTCTAAGATAGTGCAAGGGCTGGGTCCACAGGTTAACTGGTAAGTTACGAACCACAGCCAGAAGTATACAGTAGATGTTATCAAGAATAATAAAACAGAGTTGTACCATCTACAACCGTGTTGGTTCGTTTGTATAGCGGAACACCCAACACGAAAAACGCCTTAATTAAATTTAAGGCCGGAAAGCACCCTGGAATTTTTTTTAATGGATTTCAGTCAACGATTCTCTAGGGATAGGGGACTTTTATTTTAGCTCGCTATGCAAATTTGGAGGGCAAAATTGCCTCGTTTGCATCGATGTGATGAAAACATAGCTTTTCTCTCTATGTTTTATTATTTATTGGACGCGTTCTCGCTAACCATAACGCAGAGAGGAATAAAGGTCTAGCTGGTGTTTCAGATAACTAAAGAGAATATACATTATTAATGTTGACTTACTAATAGCGACATCTCAGGGTAAGGGCCCATGATGTCTATGGTTTGCTTGCTGCCTTTGTTTGGCCATCCACCAACATGCCCTTCAAAGTACTTAACGCCGATCACTGAGTGTAGCCCTCCCAATCAATATCTTCACCTCGATTTTAATTTCACAACACACTGGGAAGGGGTGAGGGAGGGTTCCATTACCTCAGGGGAAGGTGGGGTGATTCTATCAGTGACCTTTTTAACTACAATAAAATAATTTGGCTTCCCTCTTGTCTCACTCAAGTGTGAGTAAGTGAGTAAGTGACTGTGATGTTGATCCCCATGACACAATCTCAACTCCGGAAGTGAAAGAGACATTTCAAACATGCAATTTGAAGGTGTTTCGAGGTGAATGAAAAGAAATGCAAGTGGTAGAATGGCTTCTGCACATTAAAGGCTGTGGCCACGATTTAACGATAATGAAACAGAGTCCCACGTCGAGTGCGTTTTGCCGGATGATCCCGGCGCTGGAAGTGCCGAGAGCGACCTTGCAATTAAACTGGACTCTGCTTAATTTCTGGGCCTCAGCAAGGACTGCCCCGCTGAGGCCGCACTTAGTCCCGTTTCCTGCACTAATGATCTCCGCTTGCCAGTGCAGGAAGAGATCGGGGTTCCATTTTTAAATGGCTCCCTGACCTCTAGACTCCCCACTGCGGCCTCCAGACCCCCCCCCAACTCATCAATAAGGGGGTCATCAAGCCCCACGCAGCCCTCCTTATAAGGGCTGGGCAGCCCCAGACCCAATCCCTGGCATGGGCGTGATGCCATGCAATTCACAGGAACATAGGAATTAGGAGCAGAAGGAGATAATTCAGCCCCTCGAGGCTGCTCCACCGTTCAGTCAGATCATGGCTGATCTCTTCCTGGTCTCAAATCCAGCCCCCTACCTGTCCCCATATCCCTTTAACCCAGTTTTGATCAGAAAAAAATCTATTTCCTTCTTGAAACCATATAATGACTTTGATTCCTCCGCACTATGGGCAGCAAGTTCCACAAATTCATCATCCTCTGCAAGTAGTTCCTCCTCACCTCAGTTCTCAATGAATATCTGTGACCTGGACACCCTGGCAGTTCCAGGGATCCTGGGTGGCACTGCAAGGGTGCCAGGCTGGCAGGGTCAGAGTGCCTGGGTGGCACTGAGGTGCAAGGGTGCCACCCTGCCCACAGCCTGACCACCTAAGGGCGCCCGATGGCCTGGGAGATGCCCCCAAGTTCCGGCACACGTGGTCCACGTTTGTGGAAGCCAGTTCTAAATGGTGCCCACCCGAGATCTCCGAGGCAAGACTGTTGGGTCCCGGGCACTGAGTTGATCCGGCGTAGGCATATTCAAGTGAGACTAACTACTCACTTGAAATTACAAATCTGGATCCCGACCTTACTGACCGGAATCCAGATTGCGACGCCTTGCGAGATCTCTTTAAATCTCGGGAGGCATTACGAGGTCGGTAAATTTTCGCGAGAGTCTTCTCGCGACACTTACCAGCCTCGTCGCATCCCGAGTCCGGCCTGTTGCATCTCGAGTCGGGCATGGCGAGGCCGATAGGTCGTGCCCTGTGTCTCAGTTCAGTGACACCTCCCTGGATGCACCTCTGGGGGCTGTGAGGAGTCAGGGAGAAATACTTTTCCCACCAGGAAATTTGTATCGAAGACCAAGAAAACTAGGCTAGAGGTTGGGGAAGGGGTCAGCAGCAGATGCAAGATGTCACAACGCTGGACTCAGTGCTGATAATTACCTAAGTTTCCATCACATCCCTCCTCACACCGACTTCATAGAATTATAGAGCATAGAAACAAGCCCTTCGGCCCTCCATGTCTATGATGACCATCAAATGCCAATCTATACTAATCTCATTTACCAGCACGTGGTCCATAGCCTGCTGTGCCTTGGTGATTCACGTGCTTGTCCAGATAGCCACATAGCAGGTAGCACCTTGCAGGTGCATTCATCCACCTGTGTCTAAAGACTTTCTCACAAATCACCATCTTCGTTCCAATTCCCTTTCGATCTTATGAAATATCATGCCTCTCCTCAGACTCGCCCTCAGCAATGGACTCTATCCATCAGGTGAACATAGGCACTTACACTCACTCATACCCCCTTCTTTCCCCCTTTGAAGAGAGCACAGAACACCAGGAAGAAGAAGTGAACTAGAGGGGTCCCTCTAAACATCTTGCAGCTAACACCTGCAGAGGAGAAGGCTCTGGGAGTCTGCCTAGTTTCTGTGTCCCTAGCCAGTGGAGATGGGGAAACAAGGATCTCCCAGCTACCCGCTCACACAATTAAATAAAATCCGTCTGCATGTCGTATAACACTCAGTCACATTGACTTGATTGCAACAGCGAGTGAAACATGATCATCTTCACAGTGATGACGTACAACACCTTGCCAGGGCTAATTCATGTTTTGCGTATTCCACAGAGTCTTTGCCTGTGCAGCAGAATTCAGTGGAGATCACCGAGAATGATTCCTCAGAGGAGCTGAGTCCTTTTGAGGATGGCATCACCACGGGGCTCAGTCAGAACATGCACCAACTCAAATGCTCACACTTCAGTGAGACCAGTAAGGTGGAATTTCACTGTGTGACTCGCACGTCACATTTTTCTGATAAAACGGATACACTGGTGCCAACTAACTGAACTTTGCATTAATAGGGGCATCACTGGCAAAGATGTGAGCATTGCCCTGATCACTCTCCTCCTCCTCTGAATTATCCACAGTGTATGGAAGCACTCTGTCTTCTACCTCCAATAGGTCCAAACCTCGTTGTTGTGCAAACCGTGGCCAATTTGAATACCCTGGCGGGTGTGTACTGAAGTGCATCTTTAACATTCTGATGGCCTGCTTGATCACACACCTCCTGCTGATATGGCACTCATTGGCGTGCTGTTGGGTTTGGGTAGTTGGGTTTCTGACGGGTATCAGGGAGCCAGGCTTGCAGTGGGTATTGCCTCATACATGCCCCTTAAGTTTGCTTCCAGGTGCAAAGAGATCAGGGAGGATGGATTCCACAGGGCAAAAGCATCATTGCTGCCACCTGAGAATAGTGCACACAACTGCATAAATATATTTTTTGTGCTTTCAAACCAGCTGCCTAGTGATGGAGTGGAATCCCTCGCTCCTGTTCTTCTAGCGGGTGCCTGGACCGCCACGTGTGTGCAGTCAATGACGTCCTGTGCCTGGGGGAAACCAGCAGTGCTGCAAATCCATTCCAAAAGATGCCCCCCCCCCTCTCTACTGCCCACCTTCCTTCTCTTTCTGCCAATACCTCTTTCTCTCTGCTGGCTCCCCCTCTCGCTCTGCTGGTCTCCCCTCTCTCTGTGCTGGTCTCCCCTCTATCTCTCTCTGCTGGCTCCCCCCCCCCCTCTCTGCTGGATCCCTCCCTCTCTTTCTTCTGGTCCCCCTCACCTCTCTGCTGGTCCCCCCTCCCACACTTCCGGTCCTCTCTCTGCTGGTTGCTCCCCTCTCTCCCTGCTAGTCCCCCTTCTCTCTCTCTGCTGGTTCCCCCCTCACTCTGCAGGTCTCCCCTCTCTCTCTGCTGGTTCCCCTTCTCGCTCTGCTGGTTCCCCCTCTCGCTCTGCTGGTCTCCCCTCTCCCTCTGCTGGTTCCCCCTCTCGCTCTGCTGGTCTCCCCTCTCTCTCTGCTGGTTCTCCCTCTCGCTCTGCTGGTCTCCCCTCTCTCTCTGCTGGTTCCCCCGCTCACTCTGCTGGTCTCCCCTCTCTCTCTGCTGGTTTCCCCGCTCTCTCTGCTGGTTTCCCCTCTCGCTCTGCTGGTTCCCCCTCTCGCTCTGCTGGTCTCCCCTCTCTCTCTGCTGGTTCCCCCTCTCCCTCTGCTGGTTCCCCCTCTCGCTCTGCTGGTCTCCCCTCTTTCTCTGCTGGTCTCCCCTCTCTCTCTGCTGGTCTCCTCTCTCTCCCTGCTGGTCTCCCCTCTCTCCCTGCTGGTCTCCCCTCTCTCTCTGCTGGTTCCCCCTCTCCCTCTGCTGGTTCCCCCTCTCCCTCTGCTGGTCTCCCCTCTCTCTCTGCTGGTTCCCCCTCTCGCTCTGCTGGTCTCCCCTCTCTCGCTCTGCTGGTCTCCCCTCTCTCTCTGCTGGTTCCCCCTCTCTCTCTGCTGGTTTCCCCTCTCGCTCTGCTGGTTCCCCCTCTCGCTCTGCTGGTTCCCCCTCTCGCTCTGCTGGTCTCCCCTCTCTCTCTGCTGGTTCCCCCTCTCGCTCTGCTGGTCTCCCCTCTCTCTCTGCTGGTTCCCCCGCTCGCTCTGCTGGTCTCCCCTCTCTCTCTACTGGTTTCCCCGCTCTCTCTGCTGGTTTCCCCTCTCGCTCTGCTGGTTCCCCCTCTCGCTCTGCTGGTCTCCCCTCTCTCTCTGCTGGTTCCCCTTCTCTCTCTGCTTGTTCCCCCTCTCCCTCTGCTGGTTCCCCCTCTCGCTCTGCTGGTCTCCCCTCTTTCTCTGCTGGTCTCCCCTCTCTCTCTGCTGGTCTCCCCTCTCTCCCTGCTGGTCTCCCCTCTCTCTCTGCTGGTCTCCCCTCTCTCTCTGCTGGTTCCCCCTCTCCCTCTGCTGGTTCCCCCTCTCGCTCTGCTGGTTCCCCCTCTCGCTCTGCTGGTCTCCCCTCTCTCTCTGCTGGTTCCCCTTCTCTCTCTGCTTGTTCCCCCTCTCCCTCTGCTGGTTCCCCCTCTCGCTCTGCTGGTCTCCCCTCTTTCTCTGCTGGTCTCCCCTCTCTCTCTACTGGTTTCCCCGCTCTCTCTGCTGGTTCCCCCTCTCGCTCTGCTGGTTCCCCCTCTCGCTCTGCTGGTCTCCCCTCTCTCTCTGCTGGTTCCCCTTCTCTCTCTGCTTGTTCCCCCTCTCCCTCTGCTGGTTCCCCCTCTCGCTCTGCTGGTCTCCCCTCTTTCTCTGCTGGTCTCCCCTCTCTCTCTGCTGGTCTCCCCTCTCTCTCTGCTGGTTCCCCCTCTCGCCCTGCTGGTCTCCCCCCTCTCGCTCTGCTGGTCTCCCCTCTCTCACTGCTGGTTCCCCCTCTCTCTCTGCTGGTTTCCCCACTCGCTCTGCTGGTTCCCCCTCTCGCTCTGCTGGTTCCCCCTCTCGCTCTGCTGGTCTCCCCTCTCTCTCTGCTGGTTACCCCTCCCCTCTGCTGGTTCCCCCTCTCGCTCTGCTGGTCTCCCCTCTTTCTCTGCTGGTCTCCCCTCTCTCTCTGCTGGTCTCCCCTCTCTCCTTGCTGGTCTCCCCTCTCTCTCTGCTGGTCTCCCCTCTCTCTCTGCTGGTTCCCCCTCTCCCTCTGCTGGTTCCCCCTCTCGCTCTGCTGGTCTCCCCTCTCTCTCTGCTGGTCTCCCCTCTCTCTCTGCTGGTCTCCCCTCTCTCTCTCTGCTGGTCTCCCCTCTCTCTCTGCTGGTCTCCCCTCTCTCTCTGCTGGTCCCCCCTCTCGCTCTGCTGGTCTCCCCTCTCTCTGCTGGTTCCCCCTCTCGCTCTGCTGGTCTCCCCTCTCTCTCTGCTGGTTCCCCCTCTCGCTCTGCTGGTCTCCCCTCTCTCTCTGCTGGTTCCCCCTCTCGCTCTGCTGGTCTACCCTCTCTCTCTGCTGGGCCCCTCGCAGCAGTCTGCTGTAGGTGTTGTTTTGGATTCTGTTGCTGGTCACCTTAAGTCCTCACCTGAGGCCCAGTCTGAGGCAGCGTAGAAACACATCCTGGTGTGAGGGCAGTGGTTAGCACTGTTGCCTCGCAGCGCCAAGGACCCAGGTTTGATCCTGGCATCGGGTCACTGTCCATGTGGAGTTTGCACATTCTCCCCGTGGGTTTCATCCCCACAATCCAAAGATGTGCAGGGTAGGTGAATTGGCCACACTAAATTCCCCTTTAATTGAAAAAGAAAAGAATTGGACACATCCTGGTGTGTTGGATCAAATCTCCAAAGTGCAGAAAGTAAGGTCTAAATTTTACAACGTAACCTTCTGAGCGGGTACTGTGAACTAAACGTTTCAAATAGCAGGTTAGAAAGCTGCAAACATAGAATAACAGAATCCCAAAATGCAGAAGGAGGCCATTCAGCCCATCAAATGTGCACCGACCCTCCAAAGGAACATCCCGTCCAGGCCCAATTCCCCCATCCCATCCCCATAACTCCACGTAACCTTTTCTTTTTTTGGACACAAAGGGACAATTTATCATGTCTAATCCACCTAGCCTACACATCTTTGGACTGTGGGAGGAAACCGGAGCTGTCGGAGGAAACCCACGCACACACGGGGAGGATGAGCAAATTCCACACAGTCACCCAAGGTCAGTATCGACCCCGGGACCCTGGCGCTGAGATCACACAATGATCGTCCTGGTGAGTTTCAGGAAGTGTGGAAAACCCATGGACTTCACATTAAAGTGATTGTTTGAACCACTCGTGCATGGAAATTGTCAGCATGCTGCTCCCAAGGGGTTTGCATACTGTCATCCTAGCGTTGGAGTCAAATGTGAAGTTTTTGCACTGTCATTTGTTCCAGTCTAAACCCCCAATCCCTGCTCCACAACCAAAACCACAAGCTCTTCGGCATTAATATTAATTCCTTTACATCAGTAACGTCTTTCATGAGGTGGTGGGGTTTACTGACGGTTCTGTCTGTTGTGAAGATCTGAGATGAATTAGAGCCGGTAACTCTTTTAATTCCTCTAAAAGACAGCTCTACTTGTAGAGCTTAAACGAGTAGAGATACTTAACTTGTCCTGATCTCACAAATAAATCTACGGATGTATTGTGCTGCCAGGAATTCCATGTGAAAACTGAGCAATGCAAGAACTGATCTTCCCCATAGAAAACTGCCGTTACTAACTTCTCGTAGGTTTCGAATATAGCCTGGGATCCAGTCTGCTATTCTTGAACCAACTGGTCCATTAATCTCCTTTAGGGAAGGAAAGCCAACAGTGCCTTGCATTTATGCAGCATCTTTAATAGAGTAAAATGTCCCAAAACACCTCCCATGAGCATTATCAAACATCATTTGACCCTGAGCCAAATGAAGAGGTTTTAGGTCAGACGGCCAAACGTTTTAGGTTGGTTTTAAGGACCAGTGAGAGTGAGCTAGAGAAGCAGTGAGGTTTAGGGAGCGGAATCCAGGATTCTGGGTCTTGTCAGCTGAAGGCACAGTCTCCAATGGTGGATTTAAGGAACTCGGAATGTGCAAGAGGCTTGAACTGGAGGAGCTTAGAGATCCCGTAAGGCTGTGGAGCCTGTACTCAGGACCATCTTTTGGCCCTAGTAGGAAGCTATTTTTGTTATCAAGCACCGCCTCATGGTAATGTTCCATGGGAGGAATTTTACAGGCCTTGCTTGGTGTGGGCCGAGCTGTTCAATCCACAAGGCCCAATCTGGAGTGTGATGGAATATTATCCACTTGTCTGGATGAGTGTAGGTCCAACAACACTCAAGAAGCTCGACATGATCCAGGACAAAGCAGCCTGCTTGATTGACACCCCATCCACCACCGACACACAGTAGCAGCCGTGTGTACCCTCTAGAAGAAACCCACCAAAGGCTCCTTCAAACCCACGGAAGCAGACATATGGGAACACCACCACCTGGAAGTTCCCCTCCAAGCCACTCACCATCCTGACTTGGAAATTTATCGTCATAGCTTCCCTGTTGCTGCGTCAAAATCTTAGAAATACCTTCTTAACAGTACCGTGGGTGTATCTACACCACAGTGACTGCAGCGGTTCAAGAAGGCAGCTCACCATCACCTTCTCACGGGCAGCCAGGGGTGGACAATAAATGTTGGCCTAGCCAGCGATGCCCACATCCTGTAAATTAATTTTAAAAAGTCTATTGACTTCGGTAGGACGAGATAATCCCACTGGCAGGAGCATCCGTAACATTCCGCCCCATGTGATGGCAGCATCTAGCATTACTCATTGGACCAGCTTGTCACTGTTCAACTGTGAAAACCTATCTCATGCAATGCCTTTGTTTTTTTTCAATGTTGCCCCTGAAACCCACCATAAGCGAAGCAGATGTATGGTGGGCGGGAATTTTTAAGAATCTAAATCTGACCAAGATCAGTCATCGGTTCCGTTATCCAATTCCGTTCAGTTTACAATCAGCCACGACAGTCACGTGCATCGTAACGTATCTCAATAAGTAAAATTAAGGCTTCAAGTATTTCTAAATGTTTTTGTTCATGATGCTCTCATTCTCACAATATGCTTATCCATGTCGTCTCCTGTCGCTAAGAGCCGTTGGAAAAACGTCTTGAAGCTCGGTTCAGGGAAGTGCCTTTTCTTTGGCTGCATTCCACCAACCTTCCACTAGGGCATCGAAAATACTTCAGAGAATCATTAAGATCTCTAGCGCTGATGTCGGACCTTAAATACAGTTCATTTCTCCCAGACTGAAACTAACTCATCTGGTGATCATCAGTTATTTGAGAAAGGAAGTATATGGATGGACGTTTAGGGTACACTGCCTGTGGTGTAGAACTTGTTATTGCTCCATATAGAGACACTTAAAGGTATTCTCAGTTTAAGAACACATTGCCTATTCCAATTCAATACACACATACTCTGTCCATCGTAACTCTATACATTACTGCCCTATCTATTTTCCAAAGCTTTCTCTTATTTCTCTGGCATTCTGCATGGTGTTGCAATCTGACTTCAGCCTGAAATGATTGCTATTTATTGTCAGTTGGGAACACCTGCTTACCCTTGCTTTAGTTTCAATTCTGCTGCTGCTTATTTTGGCATTAATAACTTACTGTGTGTAAAGGAGCTGAATTTCCATTCCCGCAACAACAAAAAAAGCAGTTTTACCATTTTCAGGTTCAGGGAAGTGGGGTGGGTGGGGGGTTGGGGTGCAGTTGGGGATTGGGGGGCGCTAATAGCACAGATCGATTGAGATATTTATCCATTGATCTCACTTAGAGAGATACCACTTTGAAAAGCTTTGCTCAGCCACAATAAAGGGAGGTGATGGTGTGGTGGTATTGCCATTGGACTGGTAACCTAGGGACCCAGGATTATGCACTGGGGACCGGGGTTCAAATCCCCCAATGGCAGATTTGAATTTCACAAAAATCTGGAACTAAAACCATTGTCGTAAAAATCCATCCCTTCAGGGAAGGAAATCTGCCACCCTTAACTGGTCTGGCCTACATGTGACTCCAGATCCACAGCAATGTGGTTGACTCTGAAATGAAAGCCACTCAGTTCAAGGGGAATTAGGGATGCTCAGCCAGTGATACCCACATCCAACAGGAAAAGAAAGGTCAGTCAGATAATATAGCCTGTCACAAATCTCTTGTAGCCTTCCACAAATCACACACAAGTTCATTTGTCACCTGTGGGACAGTGCTCAATAAATGCTTCCTGATTTCCAATGGTAATCAAGTTCATGTTCAACTCATATTCAAACCTGGACATTGAACAGGTGATCCCCAACATTCCTTCTCCCCCACAACCATCCCAAGATCAAAATCACAGAGTATTCAGATACAAAGAAGGGTCATTTTGTCCGGCAAGATTTACAAACCCCTAGAATCACCTCCTCTACTCCAACTCTCTCCCTGCACCCTTAAATAATTTCCTTTTTTGAGCAACCTTTTAAGACCCTTTTCAAGAAATTCCCTTTTCAAAATTTCCCTTTTAAAAGGAATCTGCTTCAGATTTTCGGTGGGAGCAGTGTCCAGGGGCCTGTTGAGAGGGTAAGAATAACTTTAAATACTTACCTTGCAGGAGAAGCAGCCTCCAGATTTTCAGTGGGAGCAGTGTCTAGGGGCCTGTTGGGAAGGTAAGAATAACTTTAAATTCTTACCTTTGCAGCTGCAGGAAGTCGGCCGTGGGGATGTCTGGGAAGGTGTGTAGTACCTGCATATAAGTTGGGCGGTGCTAAACCCGAGACACTACACTTGTCGTGTCCCCCACCCTTCCACCTCCTCTAACCTAAGGGGTTGAGTGAATATCAGGTAAGCTCTTCCTTTCTTTTTCTTGACGTGGAGATGCCGGCGTTGGACTGGGGTGAGCACAGTAAGAAGTCTTACAACACCAGGTTAAAGTCCAACAGGTTTGTTTCAATATCACTAGCTTTCGGAGCGCGGCTCCTTCTTCAGGTGAATGAAGAGGTATGTTCCAGAAACATATATATAGACAGATTCAAAGACGCCGGACAATGCTTGGAATACGAGCGGATGGCAGGGAAGGCAGTACAATGTTCCTCCTGCAGAATGTTTGAGGTGAGGGGCGCCGTCTGTGTCCCTGCTGATTTCATCTGTGGGAAGTGCACCCATCTCCAGCTCCTCAGAAACCGTGTTAGGGAATTGAAGCTGGAGCTGGATGAACTTTGGATCATTTGGGAGGCAGAGGTGGTTATAGATAGAAGATTCAGGGATGGACTAACTCCGAAGAATAAAGATAGATGGGTGACGGTGAGAGGGGCTGGGAGGAAGCAGTCAGTACAGGGATTCCCAATGGTCGTTTCCCTTAGTAACAAGTATACCGCTTTGGATACTGTTGGGGGGGAATGACTTACCAGGGGTAAGCCATGGGGTACAGGTCTCTGGCACAGAGTCTGTTCCTGTTGCTCAGAAGGGAAGGGGGGACAGGAGTAGAGCATTAGTCATTGGAGACTCCATAGTTAGGGGGATAGATAGGAGATTCTGTAGGAACGAGAGAGACTCGCGGTTGGTGTGTTGCCTCCCAGGTGCCAGGGTCCGCGATATCTCGGATCGTGTTTTCGGGATCCTTAAGGGGGAGGGGGAGCAGCCCCAAGTCGTGGTCCACATAGGTACCAACAACATAGGTAGGAAAAGGGATAGGGCAGGAATTCAGGGAGCTAGGGTGGAAACGTAGATCTAGGACAAACAGAGTTATTATCTCTGGGTTGATACCCGTGCCACGTGCGAGCGAGACGAGGAATAGGGAGAGAGAGTAGTTGAACACGTGGCTACAGGGATGGTGCAGGAGGGAGTGTTTCAGATTCCTAGATAATTGGGGGTCATTCTGGGGTAGGTGAGACCTCTACAAACGGGATCGTCTACACCTGGACCAGAGGGGTACCAATATCCTCGGGGGGATATTTGCTAATGCTCTTTGGGAGGGTTTAAACTAGTTCAGCAGGGGATTGGGAATCTGAATTATAGCTCCAGTATACAGGAGGTTGAGAGTAGTGAGGTCATGAGTAAGGTTTCAAAGTTGCAGGAGTGTACCGGCAGACAGGAAGGTGGTTTAAAGTGTGTCTATTTCAATGCCAGGAGCTTCCGGAATAAGGTGGGTGAACCTGCGGCATGGGTTGGTACTTGGGACTTCGATGTTGTGGCCATCTTGGAGACATGAATAGAGCAGGGACAGGAATGGTTGTTGCAGGTGCCGGGGTTTGGATATTTCAGTAAGCTCAGGAAAGATGGTAAAAGAGGGGGAGGGGTGGCATTATTAGTCAAGGACAGTATTACGGTGGCAGAAAGAACGTTTGATGAGGACTCATCTACTGAGGTAGTATGGGCTGAGGTTAGAAACAGGAAAGGTGAGGTCACCCTGTTAGGGGTTTTCTATAGGCCTCCGAAAAGTTCCAGAGATGTAGAGGAAAGGATTGCAAAGATGATTCTGGATAGGAGCGAAAGTAACAGGGTAGTTGTTATGGGGAACTTTAACTTTCCAAATATTGACTGGAAACGCTATAGTTCGAGTACTTTAGAGGGTCCGATTTTGTCCAATGTGTGCAGGAGGGTTTCCTGACGCAGTATGTAGATAGGCCAACGAGAGGCGAGGCCATATTGGATTTGGTACTGGGCAATGAACCAGGACAGGTGTTAGATTTGGAGGTAGGTGAGCACTTTGGTGATAGTGACCACAATTCGATTACGTTTCCTTTAGTGATGGAAAGGGATAGGTGTATACCGCAGGGCAAGAGTTATATCTGGGGGAAAGGCAATTCTGATGCGATGAGGCAAGACTTAGGATGCATTGAATGGAGAGGAAAACTGCAGAGGATGGGCACAATGGAAATATGGAACTTGTTCAAGGAACAGCTACTGTGTGTCCTTGATAAGTATGTACCTGTCAGGCAGGGAGGATGTGGTCGAGCGAGGGAACCGTGGTTTACTAAAGCAGTTGAAACACTTGTCAAGAGGAAGAAGGAGGCTTATGTAAAGATGAGACGTGAAGGTTCAGTTTGGGCGCTCGAGAGTTACAAGTTAGCTAGGAAGGACCTAAAGAGAGAGCTAAGAAGAGCCAGGAGGGGACATGAGAAGTCTTTGGCAGGTAGGATCAAGGATAACCCTAAACCTTTCAATAGATATGTCAGGAATAAAAGAATGACTAGGGTAAGAGTAGGGCCAGTCAAGGACAGTAGTGGGAAGTTGTGCGTGGAGTCCAAGGAGATAGGAGAGGTGTTAAATGAATATTTTTCGTCAGTATTCACACAGGAAAAGGACAATGTTGACAAGGAGAATACTGAGATACAGGCTATTAGACTAGAAGGGCTTGAGATTCCTAAGGAGGAGGTGTTAGCAATTCTGGAAAGTGTGAAAATAGATACGTCCCCTGTTTTGGGGCCACTGCTGTTTGTCATTTTTATAAATGACCTGGAGGAGGGCTAGAAGGATGGATGAGTAAATTTGCAGATGACACTAAAGTCGGTGGAGTTGTGGACAGTGCGGAAGGATGTTACAAGTTACAGAGGGACATAGATAAGCTGCAGAGCTGGGCTGAGAGGTGGCAAATGGAGTTTAATGCAGAAAAGTGTGAGGTGATTCATTTTGGAAGGAATAACAGGAAGACAGAGTACTGGGCTAATGGTAAGATTCTTGGTAGTGTGGATGAGGAGACAGATCTTGGTGTCCATGTACATAGATCCCTGAAAGCTGCCACCCAGGTTGAGAGGGTTGTTAAGAAGGTGTACGGTGTGTTAGCTTTTATTGGTAGAGGGATTGAGTTTCGGAGCCATGAGGTCATGTTGCAGCTGTACAAAACTCTGATGCGGCTGCATTTGAAGTATTGCGTGCAATTCTGGTCGCTGCATTATAGGAAGGATGTGGAAGCATTGGAAAGGGTGCAGAGGAGATTTACCAGGATGTTGCCTGGTATGGAGGGAAGATCTTATGAGGGAAGGCTGAGGGACTTGAGGCTGTTTTCCTTAGAGATAAGAAGGTTAAGAGGTGACTTAATTGAGGCATACAAGATGATCAGAGGATTAGATAGGGTGGACAGTGAGAGCCTTTTTCCTCGGATGGTAATGTCTAGCACGAGGGGACATAGCTTTAAATTGAGGGGAGATAGATATAGGACAGATGTCAGAGGTAGGTTCTTTACTCAGAGAGTAGTAAGGGCGTGGAATGCCCTGCCTGCAACAGTCGTGGACTCGCCAACATTAAGGGCATTCAAATGGTCATTGGATAGACATATGGACGATAAGGGAATATTGTAGATGGGCTTTAGAGTGGTTTCACAGGTCGGCGCAACATCGAGGACCGAAGGGCCTGTACTGCGCTGTAATGTTCTATGTTCTATGTTCAACAGAATTCCATATTCCATATTCTTAGCCACTCTCTTGCACTTTTCATAATCTTGAAGACCTCTCCACCTCATAACTTTCTCAACTCCAATTTTTTTTAAAGCCTTCATTCCTCGAGACTATCTTCATAATTGGAGCCACGCATCGCTGGTCTGATCAAACAAGGACAGTAAACTTTGTGTTGCCCGAAACTCTATCTCCCCGAATCCCCTGCTAAACAGAACTTCTGAAGTTCCCAGAATACAAACCGTCCCTTTAATTTGTATTTTAATAGAACCATAGAAAAGTTACACCGAAAAGTTTGGCCCGTCGTGTCCATGCCAGCCCAAGGACACCCAGATGCCCTTTCTAATCCCGCCTTCCTCTACCCTCCTTAAAAGGGCCCAAAAGCCCGTTATCGGCGGGAGCTGCTGACCGTGCAATGCTTCTGTACATTGCGGATCCGGTGGAGGGGATGGGGGAGGTCATGCGGGTACTTAGGGATTTTGGAGACTTCTCGGGATACAAGCTAAACGTGGGGAAAAGCGAGCTTTTCGTGGTGCATGCGAGGAGCCAGGAAGAGAGATTGGGGGAGCTACCGCTCAAGGTGGTGGAGAGGAGCTTTCGGTACTTGGGCATCCAGGTGGCCAAGAGCCGGGGGGTCTTGCACAAGCTCAATTTAGCGCGGCTGGTGGATCAGATGGAGGAGGTGTTTAGGAGGTGGGACATGCTGCCACTCTCCCTGGCGGGCAGGGTGCAGTCCGTAGAGATGACGGTCCTCCCTAGATTCTTGTTCGTCTTCCAGTGCCTGCCCATTCTCATCCCCAAGGCCTTTTTCACGCTGGTAAATAGGAGTATTACCGGATTTGTGTGGGCAAATAAGACCCCGCGGGTTAAGAGGCTGTTTTTGGAGTGCAGTCGGGGGGGGTTTTGGCGCTGCCGAACTTGTGCAGCTATTACTGGGCAGCGAATGTGTCTATGATTCGGAAATGGGTAATGGAGGGAGAGGGGACGGCGTGCAA